>NC_088263.1:10010000-10645000 GCF_036013445.1 Caloenas nicobarica
GTCTCCAAACTCGTTTTCTCCGTGACCTGCCAAAGGAATCTATTTTGACAGGGTTTTCTACCTGGGCTCCCTCATTCGTCCCCTTCTCGGACACTGAACTTGTTCAGGCATCTTCCCGTGGCCTGTCTTCATTTCAATCACAGCTGCATTGTCAAAGCAGGATGAATGTAATGATTCACAGCTGATAGTGAGTGTTGAAGTCATTATTATGCTACAAAAAGTATTGTGAAAGTTTTAATTTATAGGTGTGGAATAATTGTCTGTCAGCTGGGGATCATCCCCTTTAATCTGAAAGGAACTCGTTCGCTCCATATCTGAGGTTTTAAAAATACGATCCTGATTGGAATCTGTTGCTCTCCATTGTAAAATAAATCTCGGGCGTGTACAGCGCATGGGAGACTGTGGATGTGAAACTTAGTGCATTTATTGAAAGTCAAATGCTTAAAACTATGTCATAAGCAATTGAAGGCTCTGAACTCATAGGATGTGTTTTCAAAGTGTTGAGTAACGGTTTAGCTGTGTATTTCCTAGACTTGGAGTTTTTGTTTAAAGTCGTCTAAACTCTCAGGAGTCTAATCCAGTGAGGATGGTTCTTTAAAAAATGCTCAGAAAATTGTTGTGGGATTTCTTAGGAGTCTAGAAATGACTTTTCTACCCCTGTCCTTGTATCTCACATTGGGTATTTGCTGAAAAGTGGGGTATCTCCCCCAGCAGTACGATGGGTCCAGGTCTGTAGTAGCTTTCTGAGGAGCTGTGTCTGCAATAGTTGCAGGCAGGTCTGCCATTCCACAAGGAAAAACGGGCATTTTTCGAATGCAAACAAGGTATCAGCAGAGCTGCTAGGGGCTGACGTGTCGGGTTTTACAGACACGTGGTGCGTGCAGGTGCCGTTCGGAGTCCGTGATCTCAACTGCGTGAACAAGAGCGTACAGCAGAAAGAAGCCATTAAAATGCTGTCTTGGAAATTGTTTGAGCAGAGCATGGTATATACGTGACGCCAGCCGTCCTGGCTGGCTTTCCAGAGTCCAGATTCACTTGGTTAAACATGCAGGCAATTACCTGCAGTAAAACAAACTTACTGTGGCGGCATTAGTTTGTTTCTTAAAACCTTACTTGGAGAAATGTCTTTTTACGTTATTCAATTTTAGTCTTTGCAGTAACAAGTCCCAGAATATGGATTATGTGATGCATTTTGTTTGCTTTCTAAATGACTGCCATAATTACATTACAAAGCAGGCTTCCGATACAGTGTGAATCTTTTTTTTTCATTTAGACATCGCTGGGACCTTCAGGGACTATCAGGAGGCACTTTGCAGAGTCCTGAGCTCGCCAGGACACAGTTTTTGCTCTGCTGCAATCACAACCTGTCACGGTGGTTGCCAGCACTTGGGTTTGACTTCTGTTCAGCGGTGACAGCTTTGTTCTCGGGGACTAAAGGTGCTCAAGAAGCTGATTTGAGCACAGTTCTCTAAGAGGGAACAGAAGAAAGCAGAGCATAGTGTCTTTTTTCCTGCGTCCCAAGGAGCAGCAGAGTCCTGGCATGGCCACCGCAGGGCAGGTCCCAGGAGCTGCTTCTGGTGGGATTGTCCTCGCTGAAAGTTGTGTGTATCAACAGTTTGTCCTCTGGGATGGGCGACTCCACTGTGCCACTTAACTACGAAAACTGTTTCACCGCGTTGAAATTCCTTCCCGGGTGGCATCCTTGCTTGGCTTCAGCAAGGCAGGTTTTTTCTAGTCGCTCCTCTCTTTGGGTAAAGAAATGTTTTTGTTCTTCAAGGTTACTTGCATTCTACCTGTATCTCTGTTTCTGCATCGTTCATCCCTGATTGCTCAATTACCTTCTCCTACATTCCTGAGGAATATTTATCTGTCTCGTTCGGATCGGAGATGTTGACAGTATGATAATTATGGAACTGTGAACAAATAATCCTGAGTAGTGTGGGTTTGTTTTAATAGGAGAACAAAAGAATCCAAATGGAGGAATCAGGTGATCCCTGAACAAGAACGGCTGTTGAATTGCAATTGTTTTCCAGATCCTTCCTGGCAGTTCTACTCCTTCATTCGGACTCTGTTAACGTCTCCCTGTTCCTTGTGCACGTCACACACAAGTGGCTGGCGCTGCTTGGAGAGTGCAGACAGACACTTCCCAAGTTTTCTGTGGCTTTACCATAAGGCCTTGGCTTGCCTGAAGTTTTTTGCTGGTTTTCTTGGTCAGGGACTAAGGCTGAGGGTGACTATTCAGAGGCCGGGAGAGGAGTCTTTCCCTGCTAGAAAAGAGCCAGAAAAGGAACAGAGTGAAATTCTGCAAAGAAAAATTTAGCTAGTATTGGGAAAAATATCCTGAGAGATACGTGGCACTGAGAGCTGCCAGGCTACCTAATTGTTTTTCCAGGCAGTGAGAGAAGACCCTGTGACCAAGACATTTTCAACAAGATTGGTAAAATCTTTACAAAAATAGAGCATAAGCAGCCATCCGTTATTGGCCAGAGGTGGAAGGGGATGAGATGTTATGTGTTGAAGCTGTTGCTTCTTCTCTCTGTGATTTGCTGGTACTTACTTGCATGTATTAGATTTGCCATATTCATAATTAACCCTCAGTGCCTCTCATTTGACGTAATTCCAGTTTTCATGACCTAGACAGACCCACACTGCCCCCTTGGTGACCTGTGGGACGTCAGCGCGTCTTCATCTGATTTTTTCAAATGGACTGAACCGAGTGTTTCCAATGACACTGCAAATTGGATTAATCTTTTGCCGTAGCAGGGCAGTGTTGCTAAGCAGCACTTACCAACAGGAGCAGTTTCGCGGTTGCGGGTCCGCTCCGCGCCCTGGCTCGCAGACTCACCCTCTCGTGTGCTCAAGGGCTGGATCTCCGTGTTTATTCTCTAATCCGGACGCCAGAGCACAGGTCTGACCACAGCCCATGCAGCAGTAGGATCTGAGCTTGTGTTGCCATCTGTCACTGGCCATGCAATGGTTTTGCAGCTATTTTTTCATTCTTTTGGGTTTTATCCTGATTCCAAGACGCTTGTGTCTCAGAGGGGCTTTCCCTCTTAGTAGTTTGATCTTTTCTAGGATGTTTTTACTGGTGGTAAATGCTGCCTGCGCATAGGAAGACACAGCTCTGCCCTAGACAAGGTCTCAATATAAACAGAAAAGCATATAAAGAGCATGTAATATAGAGGGCAATACTTTAATTACGGAACTCCCAAGAATGCAGCTGGGCTAGAGGAGCAGGCAATGTTCCTAGGGTAGGATTAGCCTCATTTGTCTGCAGATCAGAATCAAATGTTGTTTAAAGTTATAAATGAAGAAGAAGAAATGGATGATGTTCTTATGATCTCACCAGGAAAGCACGGCGGTCACACCCCAGGTTGGATTCTCTCTCTCTCATGGTTGGGGAGACCAACTCCTCTCTCTTTTTTTTCTTCCTCCATCTAAAAATTACAGAAGGCAGAAATTCATACATTAGATTTCTGATCTCTGGCGTGCTTTGGAGGTGCAAAGTATTGCTATAGCAGCATAATTTATCAGCATTAAAATCTCTGACATATCATTCTCCCAAGGAAGCTAGCAATGAAAACTGCAAACGGCGCAGTGTGATCTCCTTCTGGTAGCAGTGAGTGTAAAACCAATGGGGAACAGAAGGAAAGTCATGTCGTACCGCAGCCCGAAGTTCTGATTTCCACATCCTGCACGAGTCATCCAACAGTTGTCGAGATGTGAAATACAAGGCAGTGAAAGAAAGCTGCGATCATTTGCCACAGAAAGTATTTGGTATTTTCTTTATCAATTCCCTGTCTAGAGTTCAAAGCTATTCCTGGATATGAAGAAGTGGCTTGATAACATGATGACATATTTCTGGCCAGGCTGGCAGCGATAAAGTCCAGTCTGTTGCTTCTGGGCAAAAACTGCTCACCAGTGGCACTTAGGGAAATATTGTATGATTGGCCAGTTGTGTATTTTAGATCTTTTCCTTCACAGCAAACACTGGTTAGTCTCCATAGCAGGCCTGATCGAGCCAGAAGAACAAGAGCATGAGGAGTTGGTATCATGAGCATGAGGCTGATATCGCAGTGATCTCACGAGTATGGGGCTGATATCGCAGTGATCTCACGAGTATGGGGCTGATATCACAGTGATCTCATGAGTATGGGGCTGATATCGCAGTGATCTCATGAGTATGGGGCTGATATCACAGTGATCTCATGAGCATGAGGCTGATAGCACATGAGTGTGGGGCTGGCTAACGTCTGAGTACTGAGGGAAATGTCATAGTGGTGTTCTAGATAATGCAAATCCTCAAATGTGCTATTTCATAGTCACTTCTCTGTACTATAAAAATTCTCTAAAGGTATTCCTCATGGACAAAAAACTTCTGACAAGAGCTTTGTTATCTTATACATTGGCTTTGAGTAAGATGGGTATAACCTGATGGCCTGTGTTATGTACATGATGCTATTTCAATCATGCAAATAGCTCCTGGAGAAATATTCAGTTCACATGAATGCGTGTTACATACCTCGCTTGTAAGTAAAGTGGCACTTAATAAATGTGAAACACCTTTGGTTATCTAGATGTTTCAAATTCTTGATGCGCTTACAAACAGGAAAGTCACTTCCATAACAAGAGCCACACAGGTTGCCCCAGGAAATTTAGCGAGCTGAGAAAGACACAGTGTGACCCATGAACATCCGAGGTGGGGAAGGAGTGTTTAAATAGCACAAACAAATGACAGGCTAGAGAGAAGTCAGACTGTGATTATCTTCCTGCAAGACATAGAAAGGGTATTAATTTACGTTGCAGAACTCAGGTTGTGCAGGGCTTCGCCAAGTTGTTTATATGTAGCTAATTTATTTCTTTGGGATGACCACGTGTAAAAGGAACACTTCTTTAAGCTTCACCCCCAAATCCTGGTTTCTCTTTAAAATGCTACCCTGCTTTCTCTGGCTAACGTGCTTGACCCGCTAAGACTGTTCTCGTATCTGTAAATGCTGGACACCATGGTAGTATTATACTTTTATTGCCTTATTTAGCCAAGAGATTAAATGTAATGTTCAGATTATGTAGAACATTAACTCCTAACAATAAGCAAATAACACATTAGAAGCTTTGCTATTAAAACGTTTAGTGCTGGCTCTGCTGTGGAGCACTATAGGAACTGTGACCGATGTTCCATGCGGGAGGAGAAGGCTCCATACATTCAGCGCAAGGTCTCTTTCTCCTGTAAAGGTAGTGCCTCTAGCTGCCGAGTCCATATGCCGTGTTTATACATAGGCTATAGGATATTTTTACATGTAGCTAAAACACCTGAGTCCAGTTCCGCCAGCCAAGGCTGAAAATCTGGGGGTTTTTGATCCGGCAATGAAGTTCTCGCCCGTCTCCCGCTGGCTGCGGAGTGGGCGGCGTGTGCGCCCGGGCTGGGCCGTCGCAGCCTCTCCTGGCGTCGGGAGCCGCGATGTGCGAGCCTTGTCTTTCAGACGGTATTTTTATGTGAGCTGATGGTTGCCAGGGCAACGGAGGCTTCGGGGAGTCTCGCGCCGACGCAGCGGCCGGGCCTCGGCGAGCCCTGGGAGCAGATGTTGGCGGCGAGGACGGCGCTGCCGGCAGCCGCGCAGCGAGGGAGCCGCACGGGCGGGCTGCAGGGGGGCAGGAGAGCAGGGCCAGCGCTCCGCTCGCTCTTACCCCTCTTTTTGTTGTAATTTAGTATTCTTGTCTCACCCCACAGGGGTTCCTCAGCCGTCGGCTTAAAGGCTCCATCAAAAGGACAAAGAGCCAACCGAAGCTCGACAGGAACAGCAGCTTTCGGCACATTTTACCTGGCTTCAGGAGCGTGGACAATGAAAGGTAAGGGAACGTTTCTCGGAGAGCGTGTGAGAGAGGATGAGGATGTCGATTTTTCCAGGTTGTGGTAATATCCTGCTTGTCTTACTCCGAGCAAGGGCCACATCTGTGATAGAAGTAGACTTGCTTAATTGCAAGAGGGGTAATTTTAATTTGTTGGCGAGTATGCAGTGCAAGCCCTGCCTTTTTAGGTTGAATAACATGTGCAGAGAAGCCTGACTGCTCTGCTTTCTCTTCCCTAATAAATCCTAAGTTGATGCACCAGTGTATAAATAGCACATAGATGCAGTAGCCAAAGCCGAGCGATGCAGGTGAGGGAGGGAGGGGAGGGATGCTCACGCGCTGGACCACACTGAACGTTACAGGGTTACACATTGTATGAACAATAACATAGAACAATAACAACCATAATCTCCCCAAATCCCCCCTTCCCCACACGCGCGGCTCCAGCAGAGCCGCAGCCTGCCGGCATTAACCCACAGGGGTTCTCGGCGTGTGGCCGAAGCTGCTTTTTCTGTGCGAGCCGTGACGGGCGTTCGGTCCACGAGGGATGCGATGCAGGGAACGTGCAGATGGATCGAATGAACCGTTTGACGTGGGATGGCCAGTATTGGAGCAAATTGCAAGCGAAGGAGAAATGAGACCTTGGGTTTGTTCTTCAGTTCAGTTAGAAAGTATAGTAGCTTTTTAGTGGATTCATATGTATTTATGTATGTGTAGATTTATGTCAGTGTGCGCATTGGACAGACACACATTCCAGGTAAATTTATGTGTAAATTCACATGCAGATCAAGGTCATGGTCGGGTAAGACAAACTACGTTTCTAACCACAGAAACAAATGAGTGGGTTTGCTTCCAAAAGGAAGATCTTTCAACCTTACGTGACTCATTTTGGGGAATGACACACAAGTATTGAAGTGCCAAGAAAAGTCTGTATCTGAAAATGATGCCAAATTGGACATACACTGATGTAACCAGTTCGTAGCAGTGGCATTTTAAAATATCAAGAGGGTAATTTAGAATCCATTGAGTAACTGCTTCACTTTTAAGAGCAATGACAACTTTTACTTTGTTTTAACTATACTCATTCATTGGAGGGGTCGTGATTTTCAGAAACCAGCAAATGACAATTGGCCATCTCAGTTTTTCCTTACCTGACCTATTACAGCCTCCTCAGCTTTTTCCTTCTGGATCCTGCAAGTAAAAGGACTGTGCTGGTCGGTGCAGAGTGATATTTCAGGGGTTGCTGTCAGGGAAGACAGAGCTGGTTTGATTCTGGTGCTGCAGTTTTCAGAACTGCTCGAAGTAGGGCACTGTGTTCCGTACGGCGGACCAGCCAGTGGAGCCGGGTGGCCGGGAATCTCCTACAGTGCTGCTGCTTCACTCCAGGAACAGGCAAATTAGACAATGCCTTCTTTCTACCTAGATGAGTTTTGTTTCTTTCTGTGAATTGGCAGTATAGGACATGGGAATTAACCGTTTTGGCCGGCCCTGCAGCCAAAGTCATCTTCCCAAATTAAGCCTCACGATGTCCCTGGGCTTTGCTGGGCAGCGGCCGTGCAGATAGAGGCACCTTTGCTGCAACTTTTCTCTAAAGGGATTCAGTGTGTGGCTGTGGTGCATTGTCAGTGTAGAGCTTAAAGGGTGGGTTAGAGGAGAGGTGGCGTTTGCCAGCCTTGAACAAAACCCAAGGATTTGCTGGTATGAGTATTTAGAATCGGAAAATGAAAGGCTTCCATTAGGCAGGTATCGCTCATGAATACACTTGATCCGTGATGCACAGACGAGCCCTGATCGGGAGGACGCTGTCTGACACAGGCAGCTTTGACAGCGAGCTGTTCACCCCGCCTTTCGCAGCAGTGTCGGATCGATAGCGTGAGCATCCTCCTGCAGAAGCTCTTGCCTTAGGTGCTGGTGCTCTCGGAGAGGTGAAAGAAAAGCAGCAGCTGGGCTTCTCTGTCATGCATCGAGGTTTTGGTTTTTTATCTTCCTGAACATTCCCATCCTCATCTGCTAAAATACACAATATACTCACCTCTGTATATGGAAGGGTTTGAGTCTTTTAGATCTCTCATCCATTTTCTGCTGTCCTTCCTTGTCTTTCTTGAAATCCAATAATTGTTTCAAAGAAGCATTTGGTATCTGAATATTTGCCTCTTAAATATTTGATTCTTGACTCCATCTTGTACCCAAGCTGATTGTTCGCGAACTGCTCCTTTGCTCGTGGAAGTAGCCGGTATAACAGCGTTCTGTGCTGGAGCTTTGTAGAATTTTTGCTGGAGATGCTGTAGCAAAAATGAATGGTGCATTAAATGCAGTCAAAGCACTCAAGGTGGAAATACTGAGCTATAGTAGATCATAAATGATTCTGTTATTTGGCTTCTGTGTATCTAAATTGGTACTGTATCGTGTCTCTTAGTTTCTTTATTTTTCCTTTTCTTGCATGTCCTGTTTATTCTACTGTGTACAGCAGATGCATATGAGTATATGATACGTGTGTAAACATGTACAGCCAGCTACCAAGCTGGACGTGGCGCGGATGCAAAGCAGAGGATATGAACAAACATATCTATGCTTTTTATCGTGTGTGTGCATTTAAATACAGCACATACATTTAAAATGGAAAATTACTACCTCCTGCAATAGTGAGGAATTTCTACATTGTGAGTTTTATAACAAAGAAAATAACATGAAACGTTGGAAAAGTCACAGAATGTCTCACTGGCACCAGCTCAGAATCGCCTTGTTAATTCGGTGCCGGTCCAGTCTGGGAACAGGGAGCAGCTGGTTCCAGTGGAGTCTTGCAAAGCTGAGCTTATAAACAGGGGGGTTGTGTCCAGGAGGGGCCGGCGGCTCTGAAGTGGGGGTGACCAGGGTGCGGGGCCCCTGCTGTTTGTGGTTCGGCCCCGGCGTGTGCGGCTGTGTTCACAGCAGCTATGAAAACTTGGAGAATTCTGGTTTAGCAAAACCTCGGCCAACCATTTTTTCTCTATAGAGAACATCTGAGGAATTGCTCAAAGTGATGTGATAGGAAAGTACACTGATTATAGTGAAGCAGAGCTGATGTTTGTAGAAAAAATACGGTTGTTTCTTATGGTATTGGATTTTACATTGACTGAGAAGAGACCTTTTGTTTGAAAAAAGGTGGAATAAGGGGTTTGCACCAACTCTGGTAAATTACTGTGGGGTTCACATTGATGTAGCTGGCCAAATTTTGCCACTCTTTTGCATGCTGATTTTTTACTAGGAGTCCTATTACAGCTATAGTAATAAAATTATTGATCGTGAATAAGAGAAGCAAAATCAGACCCAGTATAACTGGTATTCTGTACGAGAGGTGCATTAATCTGGTACAATCAGTTTATTTCAATGTGAGATTTAAAGGAGGATTGTGGAACGAGCGCTCCTTTCTGTTTGTTGGCTGGTCCAATTGCTTGCTGGAGCTAAATAAAGCGGCTTTTTGCTGACAATGTCCCCTGCATCCTGATGTATTACAGCAGCTAACAAACTTAGGTTGAGAAGGTTGTTCTGCTGCAGTTGTTAATTATTGTTGTTAGCGCGTTTCTGATTGGTTTCTTGTTGTAATGACCTTTCCAGTCACTGCTGGCACTTCGTTACAGTCATCTTCTAAAAAGAATTTCTGATGGTTTGTCAGGAATTTAGAAAGTAGGTTTATATGGGCATCGATTAAAAAAAAAAAATCTAAATACATGAACTCGTTCCCATGTCCCGTGGGACATCCTGGTACCTGGCACGTCCTGGGCCAGACCCCTCCAGCCCGTCCTGGTTTGGTGTGTGACCCGTGTGCTGGCGTGATCCCCCAGCCGATCAGTCCCGCACCCAGAATTAATTTAATGCTGAGGCACTCTCCATTACTAACGTTTGTGATTATTTTGCAAGGGGTTTTTGGTAATTCCAGAAGATAACATTCTATTTAAGCTTTTTCTTGGCACTACAAAAGTCTGAGCATATGGTTGATTGTTAAATGAGCCTCAGCCTTGGAAGGGATATGGCCATGCATTAATAACAGCAACGGCTTGCACTGCTGCTACGTCCTCTTTAAACTACTTTTATTTGTATCCCATCAAAAATTTTTGCTTATAACCCACCCAGGGAAGAGGAAACATGCAAGTCTAGAGCTAATGCCGCCTGCTGAGTGGGTTTTCAAATGTTCACAAAGCTTATTTTGATGCGATAGGAGAGCATCAATAACTTCTGGATGTCTGTACCCTTACAGTAAAATTAGTTTGTGAGTTCTTTTTAGATCTAATTATCATTTGTTTATTCCCAACAAACTGGATATGCCAAATATTTTTAGGCGTGATGAAATTGGTTGAGTTCGATGAGAATCTGGTGGGTGCTGCGTTACAAAGGATGAAGAAGTCGCTGTTTGCTTCGAGTCGTCCTGCAGAGCCCAGAGGGCACCAGGGGCTCTCGGGGCTGCGTGGAGAAACGCCGGAGAGCTCGATTTCCCTTCTGCCTCCTTCCCAAAACAGCGCCAGCCAGGGGAGCTTTCCATGTAGGCAGAGTTACAATGGTAGGTGCGCAGAGAAGGGTGACACTAACAGTGTGTTAAGAATGGTTGCAGGGGCCTCTGGTTTTCACAATAACGAAAATATTGTGGGGAAGCACTGCTGAGTTTGTATAGGGAAACGATTCGGCGCTGTCAACAATAACTGAAATGCAAATAAAACATCTTGCAAGGTCGGAATGGGAGCAGCCAGCAGGTCAGGCCGTCTGCTTTCTGTGCAGAGGGACACGTCTGTCCCCACCGTCCCCCGGGCAGGGACCACGCGGAGGCGAGGGCCCGAGGACTGAGGGTGGCCTCAAACAGGACCTGCACTTATAGCAAGGCTACTGTGTCCTGAAATATGCAAATCAGCCTTTTAATGGGGTTCCTTTGCAAAATATTTCTTGAACCAGAAAGTTAATTACTGATTTCTAATTAACGGCTATGTTAGGAGGCTAGAGTAACATCAGAGAGAACTGCTTCGAAGGAGAGATGCAGGAGGAAATTACCCGTTCTCCCCAGAAACTGTTTATGTTCCTCATCTTCTTCTCATGGTACTAGGAAGTTTAGAAACCGCTATTCAAATATTTTTAAAAGGGTAATGCTCTTACTGGAAAGAGGGGATTTTGGAGGTTTTATTGGGGAAGGCATTGAAACAAAAAATTAATCCTTTATATAGAGAAAGACTAATATTGTGCTTTGCAAAAATAATGTGCAGTATGTACAGTTCCGTTATACAGGTGGTGTATCTACAAGGTTGCAGCTCAATGGCACCAGCCAGTGCATATAGAAATATTTATTATAAAGTGAGGTATGAACTGTTTCTCCTGGTAAATTGGCTTTTGCACAGGCGTGCAAATCCGTGATTTGTATCTGAGGCTACCTGAGGGAAACATATTTATATTTGCAAAAAACCACATCAACACTTCCCCTTATCCTACACATTCAAACTTCCTAATTCAACAGGGAGGTTGTATCTAATATCTTCAGTACAAGTCCATATCAATTCCTAGAAGTTTTCCAAGCTGTAGTAAAATGTCAAGGAAGGGCTAAGAGGCTGGAATTATTTTAATAGCCTTCCTCACATTTCTCCACTTCCCAGCTTCCTACCAGTGCAAACAAACTGCACAGTGCCCCACAGGGTCCAGCTTGCACTTTGACTCGACTTGGAGTCATGTAGCAAAATTATAAAATCCTTCCTGCTTAGGCATATGCAGCGCCATGGGATAATTGGCTTCATGCATCTTACAATTAGCTTGCAAAAATACGTTTTGCATTCCTGACCTTTTCTCTATAAGCAAGGCCATTGTTTCACTGTCCTGCTTAATTACAAAATATAGTGTTGTGTGCAGATAGAGATGACATCGTTGTATCGTTGGCTCTAATTTGATGAGACATCATAATGGGGAGTTTTCATACTGAGGGCACTGAATTAGTGTAGCGTGAAGCCACATTTTTCTAAACCTACTAAATAAGGAGAAGTTAATTTTATGCTCTATCTTCTTGACGTTTGTTATCAAAGCATTGTATTACAGCTGCAGATGGTTAGCATTTGAAGAATGTTTGGTAAATGCCGACAATCGGAAGGCATTGTTCCTGCAGCGGAGGATCAGGTTGATGAATGGGTAGAAGGCTGCTCTCTTTCATTTCCCTGTTCCCGCAGCCTGAATACATATTATTGACTGGTTGGTCATCACCCGGCGGACGGGACGTTGCGGCGCATCCGTGTACACCTCGGGGTGACAACAGATAGTTGTGCGCGGATCCTCTGGGCAGAGTCTCTGAGCGAGGGCGACGGTTCAGTTGCGTCTTGGCTGATGGTGCCTCGATAGTTGTCAGATCGAAGACAGATGCTGCTACTCCCTTGCATCAACGTTTTGTTTCCAAACAGACCGTTTATTCTGACTTTGCCCTGGTGAGATTTTCACGTGCGTGAATTTCAGTGCAATTACATTAGCATTGCTCTTCATGTCAATAGACTCAAAGAAGAAAAAAAGCGAAAGAAAATGCCACCAGCGCAGCTGAAGACACTTTCTGTTAGTTTTAGACTCTTCTGTTTGCTTTTTTAATTACTATTTGTTGACAATAAAAACTAAGATACTTCTGTCCCAGGCACACAATGACAACTGCTCCTGATGAAAACATCACTTCCAGTCGAAGAGGACGAGTCTCGCTTTCCCCAGCCCACGTGTTCCCCTCGCAGCAGATCCGGGCAGCACAATCTTAGGAAGGTCGGCAAGTTGATTCAATGGGAAATTCTTATTTAGGGGGGTGATTTTCTCTTTGGTTAGGGCACAGAACCAACTGATGTAACTGCAGAGTAAGGGGAAGATGGCAGAAAAGGGACCTTTCCTTTCAGTGGCAGCGTGCAGTTGCATTTAATTACAAATAATGTCAAACTGGACTCTCCATTTCTGCCTCTAGTGCTGCGTAGACACCGGGGAGGGACAGGATCCCCACCTGGCGTCTGCCCCAGTTTTCCATCTGTCAAAGTGGAATTTCCTGCCACATAGGAGAGATACATTGCTTGATGGATGACATTTTTCTGTCCCCTGCTCTGTCATTTCTATTGGTAATTAGTATTAGCAATAAATATCTTTCTCTCTTGGAAGGAAGAAACGTTTAAAACCAAGTTTCGCTCTGTTCTTTATCAAAACTCTGCAAAACCTTGATTGGAAAATCAGCGTGAGGGACGAAGAGTTGTAAGTGAACGCGTAACAACCGAGGTGGGCCAGGTTTTCACGGCTGTGTTCAGAGAGCTGGGAGACGTTGATGTCCGACGTGTAGCTCCTGTTATCCAGCTCCACATTCCGTGGTCGTGCGCAGAAATCGCTGATTGTAGCTGGAGGCAGCCGGAGCGTTGAGCTCGCTGCTGGCACTTCGCTGTGCGGAGCTCTGGGGATAATGATGTTCGAGACTTGTGGATGTAAAATAACGATGTCAAGTTCATCCATCAGCTGGGAGGGAAGAAGAAACCAGACTGAGGAAAAATATGCTGCTCTGTCCTTCCTCCTTACCATACTCCTTAATAATGCCTTCTGATGTGGAGCCTCTTCTTAAATGATTATTAGGGACGTTTCAAGTAGATTGTTCACATATGGAGATCTTCTTAAGATACTGATATTATGATCTTATTCATCTGCTTGGCAGTGCTTGTAGTTTTAATTTTCAGTACAAATACAGAATGTCCCGGGTTCTCTTCAGCAAAATTCAGGTCAGGTGTGATGAAAAGAAGAACTAATTTTAATTGAATTAAACCAGTGCATTTTAGCTGGAATTAAAATACAATTTGTTTAAAAATACTTAACTGGTTTGAATTAAAGCCAGAAATATGAATTTAGCTTTAATCCATGTGTGTTATATAAGTAATTAGATGAGAGAGGGATGTGGCGTGTGTCATATGTGATTGAGAGAGTGCGGGAGGGTGGCATTCATTCACAAAATGATGTAGATGTAGCAGTAATTATAAAGCCATAGGTATTATATCCAGCTGTCCCCTTTGCTCACGTTGACAAACGCCTCTGGGCCCCCGTGCCCCATTGCTGGAGGGGACACACGTCCCTTGGCGCCGCGCCGGGCTCTTCCCCCCGCAGCTTGGGGTGGGCGTCACGTCAGTGACATCGCTCTGCTGAACGGACCTCCGGTAGTTCAGAGTTTGCTGTCCTTGCTGTGTGGGGAGATTTGTTCCATTATGGGTGTGTTTTTTGCTGTACGGTACCACTCGAAATGATGTGCATGTATACAGAGAGAGAAAGAAAAGGATTTTTGTTTGTTTGTTTGTGAGAGCAAATTTTTTTAAAAAATACCTTGCTTCTGCTAATTGAAATGAAAGGCTGAGGGCTGCTATGAGCTCATCTCGGCATCTGTTGTTTGTCCTCTCCTGGGCATCACCCCCCTGGGCACCACCTGTCGGGACGTGAACCCGGCGGCAGGACGGGCGCTGTGTGACATCCCCTGGGTGGGGGAACGTGTCTCTTGTGGTCCGTGTGACATCCCCTGCCCGGGGGAACGTGTCCCTTGTGGTCCGTGTGACATCCCCTGCCCGGGGGAACGTGTCCCCGTGCTCCGTGTGACATCCCCTGGCCAGGGGAACGTGTCCCTTGTGGTCCGTGTGACATCCCCTGGCCAGGGGAACGTGTCCCCGTGGTCCGTGTGACATCCCCTGCCCGGGGGAACGTGTCCCCGTGGTCCGTGTGACATCCCCTGGCCAGGGGAACGTGTCCCCGTGGTCCGTGTGACATCCCCTGCCTGGGGGAACGTGTCCCCGTGGTCCGTGTGACATCCCCTGCCCGGGGGATCGTGTCCCTGTGGTCCGTGTGACATCCCCTGCCCGGGGGAACGTGTCCCTGTGGTCCGTGTGACATCCCCTGGGCAGGGGAACGTGTCCCCGTGGTCCGTGTGACATCCCCTGGGCAGGGGAACGTGTCCCCGTGGTCCGTGTGACATCCCCTGCCCGGGGGATCGTGTCCCCACAGTGCCACCTGCGCAGCCGTCGCTCCCGCTGGGTTTCCCTCCAGACACAGACGGATTCTGCAGCCAGCGCCGGGGGACACAGATGCTTTGGGGCCTGTTCTCAGTTATCCAGTTCTCTTGAATCTGTGATAAGAAGAGTCTGGATTGTGTGTGTGTTTGTGGTTCAGCTCAGGACTGTTGTGAAGGGAGGAGACACTTGCAGGGTGTCATTTCTCCTACACCTTCACGTTCTCAATCAATGGAGGAGACTGAGGGATAAAGTTTGCCTGTTTGGGAGCTCTTGTTTTAACTTCTGTGCTTTCAGAATATCAGGTTTGCATGGTTCAAAAACCCCATTGCAGCATTTTTTATTTCTTTTCATACATGCTGAAATGTTTGCTTTACTGCTCTGCCTTAATACTTTCGATCGCTGTCGTGACATTGTTCATGGTTACCCTATATCGTGGCATTTTCGCTATTCCTTTTACTAATGCTCCAAGTAAACGTGGAAGCGTGTGTTGTTTGTGCAGTGTCTGCGCTGGCGAGCACAGAGGGTTTGACCAACAAGGTGTAGTTCGTGGGGTGACACCGGGGTGTGTGGAAGTGCCCTGGTGGGCGCTGGATACCCAGAGGTACCAGTGGGGAACACGAGCGCTCCCCGTGTTTCCTGAACGGGATGTCACATCTGCAGCGGCTCTCGGCAGGAAACCTCTCCAGCTCACTCAGAATTAATTATTCACTGAGCATCACTCAGACCTTATGGATTAGGGAGCAGGGAGGAGGGTTAGCAGGGGGTGGAGAGAAGATGGAGCGATCTGGATTGCAATTAGTATTTAATTTCTCTCCTTATTCCGTATTTGCTTAAATTGGAGATTGCACGTTAGAACTAAGCAAGGATTTATATCCCAGCAGTGCAAGCTCCATGTGCACCAGGAGCTAGCAAAGCCACTACAGTCCTCAAGGAGAGAAAACAGGAGTTGAAACATCAAGGGAGCAAGTTTTGCTTAGAAAACGCTGCAAGAGAACAGCAGTGCCCAGGCTGCCGAAGCAGGAGCACTTCCCTGGCATTTCCCACCCTGATGGCAAGAGCATGTAGATACTGTCTCTCTCCATTATCTCCTCTGGGCTCCCGGTTGTGGCGGATCCATCGCGGACCCCGAGGCCCCTGTGTGCGCAGGACAGCGCAAACCCCAACCCGCGGGTGCATCGCCCAGTCCTGGAGAATGAAACGTTCCGTTTAGTCGTTACAGAAATGTTAGCCAACGGTTGCAAGTCTGCTTCACTGGTGAGATTGTGTCTAATGTTGAAACCTCAAGGGGTTTTCTTGATTACAGCAGTAACCACAGTCTGGGTCACACTTTACAATAATTATCCTGGTGTCTGAAAGGTTGTTAGAAAGTCCCTAGGGGAAGGAGCCCAGTTGCATCGCAGAATTTAGAGGTATATGCTGGCAAACCTGCAGCACTCAAACATTTATTTTAGTTCTTTTAATTGCTTTCTTGCATCTCCACTCTATTATAAGCTCTATGAGCCATCTAGGGAAGTAAGTCTAGCTAAAATTAACCTCCTCAATCCTCCGTCCTTTAACTAGTTACTCCTGGCTTCATTTACACAGACATTTGAGCCCTACGGAGTGGGTAATAATTTTGATTCTGTTTTAACATGTTCAACAGAACATGTAACTTAGGAAAAATCATCAGCTGACTTCTGCATTTGATATTTTTTTTAGCTCTCATCTCTTAAATGTGGCTTACGATCTTTATATAACATTGCTGCTTCCCAAGACTGTTGGCAGCTTCCGTGACACGCGTGCATAAAGCAATTTTGGGTCGTTGAGTAAAACCTGCAAGAAAAGGGCAAAGAATTGTCTTTTTTTTTCATTATCATGGCCTTCTTGTACCTGTTCTGACATGTACTTGAGAGAATTTTTCGTACTTGATGCCTTTATATCTAAAGCTCTCTCTGTATAAACCAAGTCAGAGTGTCTTGCCTTCCTTAGATAAAGTCACTCACATTGAGGCCACCACTCGCTTTATTAGTGACAGTTCCACCCTCTCACACAACGGGCAGAGGTGCCCCCCACTCAGAGCAAACGTTCTGGTAGCCGGGGAGGGACACAGTGACAAGAGCACGTCAGAGTGACAGTGGCCCAGTGCCTGGCGTTGGTTTGCAGTTGGATTATTCCCCAACTCGAGAGCTTGGTTATCTCTGCTGAATGTTGGTGTGGACGATGCTGAGAGCAGGAGCCGTGGCTGTGAGAGCCCGTGTCCAGAGCAGCAGCCGTGGGGACAGAGGCTCCGGGGCTCCATGGGGACAGAGGCTCTGGGCTCCATGGGGACAGAGGCTCCGGGGCTCCATGGGGACAGAGGCTCCGGGGCTCCATGGGGACAGAGGCTCCGGGCTCCATGGGGACAGAGGCTCTGGGCTCCATGGGGACAGAGGCTCCGGGGCTCCATGGGGACAGAGGCTCTGGGCTCCATGGGGACAGAGGCTCCGGGCTCCATGGGGACAGAGGCTCTGGGCTCCATGGGGACAGAGGCTCCGGGCTCCATGGGGACAGAGGCTCCGGGCTCCATGGGGACAGAGGCTCCGGGGCTCCATGGGGACAGAGGCTCCGGGGCTCCATGGGGACAGAGGCTCCGGGGCTCCATGGGGACAGAGGCTCCGGGCTCCATGGGGACAGAGGCTCTGGGCTCCATGGGGACAGAGGCTCCGGGGCTCCATGGGGACAGAGGCTCTGGGCTCCATGGGGACAGAGGCTCCGGGCTCCATGGGGACAGAGCCTCCGGGGCTCCATGGGGACAGAGGCTCCGGGGCTCCATGGGGACAGAGGCTCCGGGGCTCCATGGGGACAGAGGCTCCGGGGCTCCATGGGGACAGAGGCTCGGGGCTCCATGGGGACAGAGGCTCTGGGCTCCATGGGGACAGAGGCTCCGGGGCTCCATGGGGACAGAGGCTCCGGGGCTCCATGGGGACAGAGGCTCTGGGCTCCATGGGGACAGAGGCTCCGGGCTCCATGGGGACAGAGGCTCCGGGCTCCATGGGGACAGAGGCTCTGGGCTCCATGGGGACAGAGGCTCTGGGCTCCTGTTCCCCGGGTGCTCCCGCAGCCCAGGCACGACATGACCTGCTACCTTCACCCTCCCTTTCCACCTCTGAGGCTTCTCATCCCTTCTTGTCTCAGAGGAACATATCCTTTTGTTAAAATGAAGTGATATAGAGTCAGCATTACACAGAGGAATGAGTTATAAAATAATGGGGCTAATAAGCATGTAAAATAACGTGACGGTACAAGAGTGCAGTCTACGGAACAGCAGCTGCAGCAAATATATTCAGGTTATCAGTGTGTGGCTATTTTGTGCTGAGAGGGCTTAGGTGTAATGAGAGTTACAGCATCACGGGAACTCTCGGCAATGAATAACGACATTTTCCAATAACAACTTTTAGAAGTGAAAGAAGTCCCGTGTGTGAATGTGGCGCTGACTGGCAGCGCGGGGATCTCCTCTCGCCGCCCTCGCGCCAGCGGCAGCAGATGTGGGTTTGGCAGCGCCTCCTGTGCCGCCCGGAGAGCCTGCCCCGAGCCCCCGGCACAGACCCGGGGCTGTTTGTGCCCCCGGTCGCTCGGCCTGTGTGTCCCTGGGGAGGATTCGGCACTGGGGTCACCAGGCTGGTTTCAGGCAATCAAACGGTAACTCAGTCGCTTTAGTCCCTCACCGCTACCTGTGGTTTGAGGACTCATCGGAAATTTCCCGGGCTGACTGTCCTGGCCTTGGTGTTCTCAAACTCGGGTTACATGATTTATTTTTTTTTCTCCCCAATTAAAATGCAAAACAGGACTTGACCTAAATAATTCCACCAACCCACTCATATGTCTGAAGGTTTTGGAAGTATCAAATTCCCTTGAACATTTAAAATAATTCCACAGTCCCTGATTTCACCCAGCCCATTGTCCTACATTGTTCCAAATCAGCACATGGCATTCCTGCTCCTGACTCCAACAAGTTACAGGGTAGCGCGACGTGTCAGTATTTTCAGAATAGGACGAGTACTGCATCACCTGCATCTCTGGCATTTTTATTTTCTCCTGTGTGATGTATTAAAACCACAGACCTTGTCACCAAGAAGCCAAAGAAGCATCATTCAGCTCTGAGTAGTTTTTCTGGACACTTTTCTTCCTTTTAGATTTTTTTTCTTTCTATAAATGTCAGCACCCAAAGAATGCAGGATTAAATTTGATTTGTGCTGTTGGTATTTGGTATATAAAGAATAACAGTGTTTGGTATCAGTAAAATATATTGGAGAATTTCACTCCTCCTAACTGCTCATCCTTAGAATCGAGTTAAACATAAATAGATCTTCAAAACCCATTGTGTGCCTCTGTGGAGATTAGGGCAGGCCACCTGTTCCAAACAGTGATTAGCAAACTCTAATAAATATTGTCAACTGGCATTGCAGCTATTTCTGTCATCTGGCCATTGTTTACAACAAAAATTATTTGAGTGACTAATCACACCTGAGGAGAAAAAAAGTCAAATTCAGCAGTTTGTGAAGATTACTTAGGGTGGGCTATTTTGTCCAGTGATTTTATCTACCATTTGTATCAAAAACTACACGGGAAAATGTTTTATCTCAGTCAAGTGTCTGGCTCTGCGCGTTGTTCGTTGTGCTCCTTCTGATGTCATGGGGCTCCAGTTTTTCTGTCATGGCACCCAATTCATAGCAGCCGTCTCACAGACCTATTTTAAAGGTTCTCCGTGTTGCTCCCGTGGTCAGCTTAATTTTACATTAACTAGAAAGAGAACCAAGCCCATTGGTAGGAGTTTTGTCAGCGGTGGCCCCTCATCCTGGAGCTCCTCTTTGCTCGGCCGTTTTCCGTGGTACATGAGGTCACGTTATTCCGTGTCAATAAATTTGCAGAAAAATGGAGCCTTTTTGTTCTGGCCATAAGCTGCTCTCTGCTGAGCTGTAACAAGCTGAGAATCTGCTCACTGGTGAATGGTGAGATGGCAAAACGACGGTTTGCCCGCCCGGCGCAGACACGCGAGCACGGCAGGGAATGAGTGGGCCGGGCTGGGGGGGTTGTACAGCCCTGGGATTCCCAGCGAAAGGACTTGCTGCTAATTTAGTAACACGTACATCTGATTTTCAGTTTTCTGGAGCAGGTGGGAAGGAACGCGGCCGGTTTTGCTCTGAGCTTAGGGAATGTTTGTTGCTGCCACTGTCTCTAGTGGCTCGGAAAGGCGGTGACTTTCCCTGAGTGCACCGTGTCACCGTCCTGCTCTCTGCGCAAGGGAGGGCTTTTCCACAATTGGCAATTACAGCTTTTCTTTTAAATAACACGGAACCAGACCGGTCTGCTCCCCCCAGACTCTGCAGATGGGCAGTGGTTTGAATCCTGCTGGAATAATCCCTGAGACTAAATATAGAACTGGGGGAGCCATCGGGTCTGGGGCGGGAGCCGTCATCTTCCTGCACAAACTCAAATGCAGCAAATCAGAATAATTTCTCCATTGTGATTTCTGCCGTTCGCTTTGTCTCTGCTTTTCTTCCCCTTTGCTGCCCTTGCACTTCCCGTAAGGGAGCTTGTAACAGCCGTGTAGTGAGCACTTGAATGGCTGGAAAATCCTTTCATAGCAAAGAAGATGTGATTGTTACTTATTTATTTTATTTTTGGTTAATACGACTGGAATACAAATGGGGCTTCAATGCCTAAGGGCCTTGCATTCTTAGAGTAATTCCTTATGACATGTGTCAGGCTCTGTTTTATTCAGGTGGGTGGTAGGATATTAAACAATAAAGCAAGCTTGCATTTCTCTGCAACTGTATTTATACGCACACTCCCTGGCACAGAGGTGCTTATTAGTAGAAGGTTGTATCCACACCAGCTATACCCAGCCTGAAACGGTTTGCAAATATGTGTGGGCTTTAAGAGAAATCATCTTAAATCAGTCAGATAACCTAAGGCCAGAGGGTCCTTTCTGCCTCATCCTTTGTCCAGGCAAAGATGAAGCTGCAAGAGACTCTGCTTAAGTAATGCTCTAGATGAAACGTTCGTGTCTGAACGGAATATCGATTTTCTAATTGCTGTGCTGCTGTTAAATGAGTCATTAGTGAGGAGCAGGGGGAAAGCAAACTTGAACGTGTTGCTGGCTTAGCTTTGTTTTGTCTCTGCTAAACACACCTGGGGTTTTATTGTGTGAAATTCAACAAATGCGGTAAGGTGGAATTATTTTTTTTCTGTATGACACGGCCACGGCGGGTCCTGCGGCAGCAGGGCGGACTCGCCGGGGCTGAGCCCCCGCTTTGGGTGGACGTGGGGACCCCCGGTAGAGCCGGGCCCAGCCCTGGGGCGGTTCTCGGGGCTGCAGGAGCAGCCGCCGTCCCCGCGGCGGGGCCGAGTCGGTCACCTCGTCCCGTTCGTTTGTCTCGGTGACAGCCCAGCAGAGAAACCAGCCTTTCTGGCTTTTTCAAAGTCTCTGCAGTCTCTGTGGTGAAATCTTTACTGCAACGAATATTCTTGAGACAATGGAAATAACTATTGGCTATGCCACATCTAGCCAATAAATGCTATTTCTTAACATAGTTTCGGAAAATACAGTATATGTTCATGTGTTCAAACACATCCTCTAGGAGAAAAATAGCTGCTTTATTTTTCTGAAGATTAAAGTGCCAAATCAACTAATTACTTTTCTTTGAGAACTTCTATCGTATAAAACACATACTCTCTCAGTGAACTAAATTGATTTATATTCAGCCATTAATTCTTGATAGCTCATAATTTGTAGAACAACAAAGCTACTTGGAAAATGTGCCCTACGAAGGGACAAACAGCTTTCTGAGTAAGATAGAAATATGTTGGTGTGGAAAAGAAACGTGAGTGCACGGGGGCTGCGCTGGGGCAGCTGTTAGGAGCCGAATTTCCAGTGAGCTAAAGGGACAAATGGTCCTTGCCAAGGTGACAGATCCAGGTACGTGTCCGGCAGCGGGACGGTCGCTGGTGTACACGCAGCACTAATGCTGCACGGCTCTGTATTTTTTCCCAAACTACTGGATGCTCTCTGGTGTTACTGTAGTTCAAGTCTAAGTATGTAATTTAATTAGGTACCATAACCTTTCCTTTTGGGAGGCTTTTCCATTGGCTTAAGAATATCTGAAATTTCTCCTAATGTCTCTGTTGGTCTCATTTGCATTACCCACAGAAGATAATTTTTTCTTTTGTATTAGAGGAGTTTAGAAAACTAATAAAATTACATTTGGTTTCTTCCAGTATGTGCGTCACTGACTGGAATTGAGATTTTGAAAATGAAATTGGAATTCGCCTACCTCTGTTTCGGGGTAGTAATAAGACGATGATAGAATAATCCAGGCATTAGGTACTAAACTGCTGGGTTTTGGCAAATGACTGAGATGTTATAAAAGATTGTGTCTGACAGGAGGATCCCTCGGATGATGTGCACAGATCGGGGGCGGAATCGGAGGCTGGGGGGTGTGGGAGCCCCGGACGAGCCGGGGGTCCCGCTGGGTCTGTGGGTGCCGGGGCAGCCCCGTCCCTCCCAGTAATAAACGTGAGCAACTAATGCGTACATTTGAATAATGTTTCTCTCTTACGTTGGATTTTAGGTGAGGTCGCAGGCTCTGCCTGCACGATTTTGTTTGGTGTGTGTTTTTATGGAAATCTTCTGTTTGTTCCCCAAAATGGGAGTGTGTCAGACGCTGAATAAATGCAGGCAGAGATAGCAGGGAGGTGTTGCAGCACGGGAAACAGAAACATAGTCTTAAACAAATTAAAAGGATGGTAATTAACCAAATGAATTTCATCCTGGAGATAATCAGACGAATACATTTAGAAGGAAAATAATCCCAATTCTCAGAAAACAGTAATTAAAATATACTCATTTTTGGGAATAGTTAACAAGCTAGATTGAAGGCAGCAAAGTAGAATAAAGCTGCAGTGGATGCTCCTTGGGATGGCGTCTGACAAGGCCCTGGTGTGCGATCTAAACGTCGCCCCTCGCTAGGGGCAAATTCAGACTTTGGGAAACATCTTTGTCTGGATGAGCTCTCGAGAAGCTGAACAGAGCGCGGAGCACGGCCCGTTCTGTTATCTAGGTCGGCTGAGAGATGCCAGAGGGCGAATTTCGTAACCATATATTTAAAGGGTGTCAACAGTGGGGAAGTGGAAGAATTTAGGGTGGGTAATTGATGGTTGAAGGTGGGACGAGGTGGGAAGATGCAGGTGTCCAGCATTGGAAGATCAGCGGCAGCGCGAGGGACGCGTCCTCGGGATGTGCTGGAGGAGCCCGTCACCCAACAGGTCTCTTCTGCTTTGCATTAGCACCTCAGGGTCCCCAGCGGGGTCTGAGATTCCTGGGGAAGGAGTGGGAGAACGTGTAATATTGGTGCGTGTTGTTAGAACATCCCTGCCTGGGTGTGGGTTTGTTTCCAGCGAAGGTTCCCCACGCGTGGTAGGCTTTGGTTTTCCCTCTGGGTTCTCTGCTAGAAGCCTCAGATGTCTTTCATGGACAAAATTAGAGATGGGTCATAGCCACAGAAGTCAGAAGGCTGTAGAATACCAAACAGCTTAGAACATGTCAAGCTTAAAGGTGATGTTTAATGAATAAAAATTATGCGCTCTTGAAATAAATAAATAGCCTGTTTTCCATCTGTATCTGTAGCTTGTTGCTCCTTGCAACCTCTTGTTACAGAAATGCTGTTTTACTCTGGCATGTTTTTCCTTTCTCTAGCTAATTATGTTCATTTTCAAGTAGGTGCTCTGGATTAACAAGTGACTGTCGTGTAGGAAGTCAGAGTTGGGAGGGATACAGAGTTTCACGAAACCCTTTGTAACCTTGGAATGTAGCAGACATTTTTCTTATTTTTTTAAGTTTGACTTCTTCAAAGGAAGACCTTCAGCCCTTCTTAGATTGAACCATCTCTATATTGCAGTCATTAAAGATTCAGTAGTACCTTTTAAGTCCATGTTAGGAAATTCAAATTTTTCAATTTAGTAAAGTTGTGTCTCTCTTTCAAGTGCTATACTGCCCATTTTTGAAGGTCTTCCAGGATTTCCAGTGGCTTCGCACAGAGCAAGAGCCAGAATGCGTTGCTTTAATCTAAATTCTGAGTGCAACAGGACTGCACGTATTCTATGGCTGAACTGTCTACAAAGGTAAAAATGTCACGCAGGGTAAGAAGGAGCCCCTCGGGTGATCAGTGTATTTCTGCTGGGTTGGTGAAGTCCTTTTTGGCCCGGCTTGGTTATTTATCTCTTATTTATTTCTTTCTACATCTGGGATTGGACCAGAAGCAGAAGTTTCTTCTCTCCAAGGGCTCACAGGTTTTAAATGCTGAAGGTTGAACCTCCTAGTTGTGCTGAGCTAAACTGCCGTGTGCTTTAAAATCTGCTTCAAGATCTAAACTTTGTTAAATGGCCCTTTCTCTGTTGAATGTTAGAGGAGGAAAAGCCTAAGCCCCTGAGTGGATTCATAGTCACACTTTAATTAATCGTAGTTTTACAGCATGCTGCCAGCAACTGTCAGGAGGAAGGAGACACCTCGATCCAAAATCACAACAACAAAAATAAATGCACCAGAAATATCCCCAGCCAATAAACAGACTCATCCCCGAGCAGTAATACCCTTCCCGCAAACCAGGCTCAGCAAAGCTGATGCGAAGCAGATTTCTTGCGCTCTCAGCCCCGGCCAGAGGAGGTTGGTTCGCTGAGCGGGCCCGGCGGCCTCGCCGAGCACCCCGGGTGTGGGTGGCGAAAAGGAAAAGTCCTTGGCAAGGCAACAGATTTGAGTTTCAGCCTCCCTAGAGGATCCGTCTGAAGAGCGAAGGGTGGGGTAGGGAACAGGAACAGGATCTTGGAAAGATCTGACACGTTTGGAAATCCCGTCTCGGGCTACAGTAAACTCGAGAAATTCATTGACAAGTATATGTGGGGGGTGAAAATAACCCTTTGGTTGCTGCATGTGGGGCTGTGCCTTTCTCAGGAATAAAGCTTTCTAAACCAAGGGAAATGGCTGCAGCATAGGTCAGGGTGTTTTTATTGAGTTGTATGAAAAAGCTGGACAGCTAATAATAAAAATTTGGCCAGGACGCATTACACTGGGTTTTGTCCAGGCAGCACTCTGCTATATCTGCACCACTTTCCCGCTTAATTTTTTTTTTACCTTTCTACAAGTAAGTTGTCTCCACTCCCAACCAGATGTAATTTTCCTTACACTTTTTACCTGGGGCCAGAAAATGAAAACTTCCCATTCTTCCAAGGGTAAGTGAAGCTTCGCAGCCCTTCACCATGGAAACCAAATCAGTTAATAGTGTTTAACTTCCCTCGGAGTCCAGATGCTCTGTTTTGCAGAGGATTTTCTGGCAAAGCTGCACCCTTCTGTCTCTCTCCATTGTGGCCAAGGCAGAAGGGAGGCCGGTAGCACGGAGGGTGGGCACACGGCCAGCGATGCCGCCCTGTGTTCGGGATGACCACGGGCTGGACCACCGTCAGGAGGGTCATCCGTTACGTTATTGATCCTCCTGTGCACACCCAGACAGCCTTATCCTGCCTGCAGTGAGAAACACAACAGGGAAATCCTCCCGATGGTGCTGTTGGTCATTAGTTTCTTTGGGGCCTCCAGTGTCATTTTAGCTGAGCCAGTGTCTGGCAGCACAAATAACCAAACCGGTATAGCCAGTAAGCCGTACTGGTGGCCAGGGCAGGTTGGCAGCTGCAGCATCTGCTGATCTGAAGGCACAAAGATGAGGGGGGGGCTCTATCAACACCCTGTGTGCACAGCACCGTGCGCTCCACCTCGCTGCCTGCTTAACAAACTGCACTAATTGTCCACTTAAATGCACTTGGGAATTGGGATACGCCGTGCGCAGGGGAAGAGCACAGCCACCATCTGTGTCTGTGTGTCCCCCTGCTTCAGGGAGCTGTCAGTGGAGTCTGCTTTGAATAATTCAGATAAAGGAAAAGTAAAAGTGCCTGTAGCTGTCTGCAGTGGCAGTAACTCTTTCTACCCAAGTGCGGTATCCGGAGGGGTGCGCTGGGTGGTCGGAACCGTCCCCGCTGTGCTGGCTCTGTGCTGGTTCCTGGGAACACCCAGCGCACAAATGCTGAACTCGGTGCTGCCGGTGTGTCCCTGAGCTCGGGGTTTTCCCCATCGCTCCCCTTCGGGGCTCCATGTCGTCCCACAGGTGAACTGGGGCCGGTGGCGGCTGCGGGAATGCGGAAACACGGCAGATCTGAGCTGAGCTCATTTGTGGTTCCTCTCGGGGAATTTTTTAAACTAGTGTAATTTTACAAACTTGTGTACAGTGCCCTGTAACCAAACCAGCGTGACGGAGGAGCAGGCAGGGAGAAGGAAGATCCGATGACTTTTCTTCTTCAAATTCAAGACAGAGGGATTGCAGTGCAGAATCTACCCTGCCACTTCTTTTCCTTCATTTCAATCTGTGGATACCCGTCACAATATTTCTCTGAGCGGTATTTCACTTCATTAGTTTGCATTGTTAACTGTAAAAGTCCTGTCAGTTTTTATCTATTGTTTCCTGCCAAGTGCTTTAAACAATCGGAGCTAAATTATACAGCTATTTCCTTAAAGAGCCAAATGGCAGTCCGTTGATAGGCATTGAGTTGCACAAGATTAAAATAGATAAGTTACAAGATAAATAGCAGGTTGCAGAGTTCCTCTTGTGTGTGTTGGCAAAAGGATCGTCCCTCGTTGCTTTGCGGCCGCCCTCCCCGGGAACACCTTGTGCTCAACATCTTGCTCCTTCTCGGTGGCCCCTGTCCCCCCTGCACCCCGTGACACTGGTGCCGGTGTCCCCGCCGTCCTGCCCAAAACGCCGATTGCTGCGCAACGGGATGCGGCTCTTTCCGTGGTGTTGAGCTTGTTGTGCTTGGAAGAACTCGGCGCTGCGAGATGTTCTAGGATGTTCCTGGGGTAACGTGATGAGGCGCAAACAGGCTTCAGGGCTCCTAGGCCATTGCTCTGGGATCAGAAATGTTCTGTGGGGAGGCAAGGGTTCATTCCCCTTCTCAGCCAAAGGGGTATGGAACAGCCCGTAGCCGTGATTCACTGCAGGGCTTCTCTTCGGGAAGACATCCAGCTTGGGCCTAAGTGGTTTGCTAGATAGAGACCTTACTGCAAGAAACTTTAAAGGCACGTTTTACAGCTTAAATCTACCTCTCAAATGAGACTTGCTGACAGAAATAAAGGGAATAACAGACTGATGTGTGCAGAGTTGTCTCATGATTTTTAAAACATAAGGTCATCGTTTAGAAAGTTGGCTCCTTCAAGTAAGCCATGCAAATGCTTATGTAGGTACTTAAATAAGTGGCCTACTTTTCTGGGATGCTGAATCCATTAAAATCAATGGAAGTTCTGCATCTCTGAATAAAATGTCACTTATTTTGCTAGCTAATTTTAGGTACCCAAATACAGAAACTTTGATCTAAAAGAAAAAGATTTTTTTCAATGCTGCTGAGTTTCTGCCATGCTTCTGGAACACCGGGCACGTGGCTGCGGCCTGGCGCACAGGGGAGGCCACGGGGAGCTGGACCGAGCCCTGCGTGGAGGATTCCTCTGGAATCGCCTGGAATCACCCGAGCAGAGAACAACATCGTCTGTGGAGAGCGGGGGGCACGTAAAACCACCCACCCTCCGTTCACAGCCGAGGCTGAGGGCAAAGGGAAAGTATCAAGCAGAACAAGTCAAAGCATGCTGTAAAAATCTCTCCATGGGATCAGTGATTCCTGTAAAGGCGTTTTTGAAGTCGTTAAATTGGTCAGGCCAGATACAATCTCTGTGCATTGTCCATCACAAAGAGATTGCCAGGTCGTGGCTTGTTTTCTTGCTCTTGATCTGAACAGCCTCGGTAAAATGAAGCAAGAGATTTGTCACGTGATGTAGTCATTAGTTTTACAGCACTAAATATAAAAAATGAGAGAGGCGAGTGTCCTTTTGTCCTGTGAGGTCATTGATTTTCATTGCCGGTTACTGCTGTGCCTGGTAGCTGTGCGGGCCTCTGGTTCGGTCTGCAAAACATTAAGTCTGGAAGTCTGCATCAGAGATTTTTCTTCTGGTGCCTTCTCTCCGCTGAAGTGAGAGCTTTTCTGTTTAGCATTTGTGTTTCGTACGTGATCCACAAGCTTGCGCTGCTGCTCCGATCACGTCGTGTTGTAGATGCCCTTTCTGGAGGCTCTCAGGGTCCCCAGCTTCCCTGGCATCACCTTCAGGTCGCCTTTCCCCTTCCCTTTCCAGCCTCAACATATTTTCTAGCGTGTGTCTTGACCTCCTAAGTAGCATTCAGTCTTCTCTCTTGTCGTTTTCCTTATTTCCCTACCTGACTGTGAGGTTTATGTCATCTTTGTGCCTTTTTGTCTGACAACGCCTATATTTAGAAAGTCCAGCCAGTCCTTTCCACTCACAGCTCCATTTCCCGAGCACCCATCATTCCCCTGCCCCAGGTCCTCCAGGAATAACCGATCCTCCGCTCTGGGTTTGCGGACCCCATCTCCTTCACAGCCCCGTGTCTGTCCTGGAGAGTTTTGTTCCTTTTCACCTCACCTGATTTCCAGTTGGACTCAGATCCACCGGTCTTGTCTTTTCCCGCCCGCGGAACACCCGCTGTGAAGAGTAAAGGCCATTAACACCGTGTCGCAATGTACTTGTCTGCTCTGGCACAAAACAGTTTCCTTTGGTGAAATGCTCCACTGATGTCAGCAGTAAAAGTTTACAGCAAATTCTTAATTTGCTAAGTACTTCCAGATTAAGGAAGAGCCTGGAATGGCTTACATACACAAAATACTCAAAGGCCAGAGGGACCGTGCGGGAAAAAAAAAAAAAAGTATTCATTTGAATACAATTGTTTTCTAAGAGAACAAAAAATCCCTCTTTTTTTTTAAAACTGGGTCAACGCTACCTCTGCAGCACTCAGCCATTTTACATACGACAAGATCACCCACTCTGTTTATCTTTAGGCAATATGCTCTTGCAAACTGCCAATTAATTGCATATTTGGTGCCTGCTCTCTCCCAGCATCCCGGATAAACACAGCGACGCCGATCCGAGGGAGCTGCTCTTGGCTGCGAGGGGAAGGAAATCTGTCATTGTCTCAGCCTTGTTATCTGCAACCAAGGCAGACTTTTAGCAGCACTCCGCTTGTAAACACCCTCTTTAGAGACCTTCTGATTTACATAGATGGCATGTCAGCCATCGTCTGCGGCACTACCTGCAGATTTTTAAATAATTGCTTTCCAAAATATAAGATGCAGATTGTCCTTGATAAAAGGCAAACGCCATCAACGCTCGGAAAATGTGATAAGCAAAGTCCTTAAAAATGAAAAGATAAAGCTGAATCCAAGCAAGTATAAGAGAGAGAAAAGGGCAGAAGGGGATGCCGAGGCTCAGCCCGTGGTTTTTGCTGCTCACAGGTCCTTACTGGGGTTGATCTGGGGGCTGTTTGGGAGCTCTGGGGACACGTCTGGCTGCGACGTGGCCTTTTCGGGAAGGTCCGGCCTGTTGATGTTAGCCGAGGGGCACCGTCTCCACTCTGAGTTGCAAGTATTTCTCTTGTAAGAGTAAGACTCTGTGTAAGAGTCATATGTTGTTTAAAAGTATATCTGGACAAAACAAGAAACCATAGGAAGTAACCTCCATTGCATGCAGGGTTTTCTGACTGGTCATATTCTTCCTTTCTGTCTCTAATTTCTGTGACTACTGTAATCCCAGGAGAATGCACTGAAGAGGTGATTCTGCATTGGTTTTGCGTGGGCACTAGCTGCAGCCTAGCAGGTCTTCTCTCTTTATTTCTATCATGTTCTACAACTAAGTGACTTCAGAAGAGGCTCAGCTCAATCTACAGTGGCTACAGAGGTCTGGGACAAAATCTTCTCCTGGGGCAATCCTCAGGAGGATTTTAAACTGCCATCTTGACACTGAGTTATTGTAAATTAACTGTTGCTTCCGGGCAAAGAATGATGAATGGTCTGAAACGAAGAGATAAGCGTGCATATGGATACGTTCTCCCAGGCTCTCGTGGACCTTTTGTGTTCCTAACAGCTGGGAATAATTCCTAAGACAAGGAATATTCGGTGCTGGATCAATTCTTATTTTACTGTGCCTGTGTAGATAGAGAATAAATGAGTGGAATTAGTTCAAACTTATACCGGTGTAATATAGAAAAAAAGCAAGGTGCTTGTTTGCATTGGACTGATAGTGAAATTCGTATTGTGATTATTCACAAGTGGCAGGCAAGCTGTTGGCCTGAGGTTGGGACATTGAACAGAGATGTAGTAGAAAACATCCTTGCAATTCCACCCCTCCACTTGTCTCAATAAAGACACGTCCAGAAGAACAGCAAGTCCTTGCTCGGTGCTGTCCTGAAGTGTGATGTGCCCCTGGTCGGAGCAGATGCTCTTGGTGCCGTTTCTCATTAACTCAGGGAAGGGTACAAACAGCTGAAACAGATGATCTGAGCATCCTCAGTGTTTGTGGTCATCACCAGAGCAGTGGATCCAAACATGGGTGAAAGCCACTGCCGCAGGGAGGACGTGTTTGGGGACGGGGGCGGGAACAGGGAGCTGGGGGAACTTGAACAAAACATTCAGAGTTTTGTTTTCTTTTGTTTCTGTCACGTGCCAGAATTTTCTCATTGACAGGATGAAGTAGAATCTGTCGGGTTGAGGCTGTTTACCAGGTCATTGTGGAATATTGTAACATTGAGATACAGTGGAGATGAGATACATATGTTGCTGTCAGGGAGTAATTTATTATCACCCTGGGTATGGCTAATAGTGAAAGTTTAGATTTCAATAGGATTTGAGCAGAATATCCGTTAATTCCTATATGCCTGCATTGTGTACGTATTCGTGTTTGCCCGGGATGTTTTATACTTTAAAATGTGAATTGTAAATACCGATAGAAGGAGGCTGCCGGCTAAGCAGACAGCATTTGTAGTGTCAGCTTTAAAGATGAACTGCCTTCAGGAAGCAATAAAGACCAGAGCTGCCCGATCCTGATGCAAGCGCCGGTGCGAGCGCGTTGACCCGGCGATGACAGGTTCGCAAACCTGCACTCCCGATGCGTCGGCCGGCCAAGGTCCCTGCTTGGGATGGTGAACACTGAATGCTGGGAAGTGGCGGGAGCCTCTTACTGGATAATTGAAGAGGAAATCTGAAAATGAACCAGAGGTGCTGACAGAGGAGCCTGCGCTTCTGTGCAAACTCACTTCTTACCTGTGTGTTTGCTGTGCTGCACTAATTATGTGTGAGAAAGAAAAGTGCTAGATGAAGTTTAATTAGGAATAAGCTGCTTTGTCATGTAAACCTGGAGTGCGGTGCAGTTTCCCCAGCCTGGATCGCAGCCAGTACCTGCGGGAGCTCCTGGGCAGAAGGGGCTGCAGCAGATGCCTCCTCTCCGCAGCAGCAGCCTCAAGGAAGGGTTTGAATTACAAAGGAAGGGGTTGAGCTTCCCTCCCCCCCAGCTCCCTTCACAAAGGGCAATACTCAGTTTACTTTAATAACCCCACTATCAGCTGCAGAGGAAGTCTGGCAGTGCAGTCGGAGGGTTTGAGCGCCGGCTGCACTGACACGGCCAAGAGCCGCCCGAGCGGCGGGGACGGCAGCGCCGAGATGGACCCGCTGCGCTCGCCGAGGAGCTGACTTTCCCGGACACCTCGGAATTCTTTTTCCATCCTGATCTTATTTCTCTGTCCTGTGGAGGCTTGAGTAAGTGTCTGGTAGTTTTCCACTTACCTTTCTTTTCAGTGGTTCGCTAGGGTTTGCCAAATTACAATGGAGCTGCAATGACAAAGTACTTCCTGCACTTTCGTGAGCTGTTCTGGAAGTGGATGATCCGGATTTGAAAAGGTGGACCTTTAAAATCTTTTTAATTCATATACTGCTTTTTAAAAAGGGCCAGGGAGCAGGTAGGGAGAAAACTGACTTCTCAGCACGTTGTTTCGGCTGGTGGAGGCTGCTGGGGCTGCAGCATCTTGCAGCGTGTTGGATTTTCAAAGGTTGGGTTGCTCTGCCCAGAGATCTCCGGAGGTCCGTCCATCGGGTCGGGGTGCAGATGTTTGTGCTGCTCCCTGCGAAATCGGCCGGCGGGGGTCGGGGCAGCTGCGCCTCTGCCCAACCTCTGTGTTCAATCATCCGCCGGGAAAAGGAGCATTCAGTGCTTTCTCTGGACATTCGTGGGGAGGGAAAGAAAGATGCAGGAATCAAATGGTAAAATGGTTTGCTCGAAAGGTGTTTCCCCCAGGCCCCGATACCCTTGCAAAGGGCTGCAGTGATTTGGGTTCGCGGTGTGCGGGGAGCGGAGCGTGCGGGGCGGTCGCGGTGCTGCGTGCGGAATTAATAGATTTTTCAAAGCGATAGTAAAGGATCTGTATGACTGTAAAAAAAGAATTGGCTGTGGACTGGGGTAGGGTGTGTTTGCAAGCAGTCCCGGGTGCGTGTAGGCGGCTGTGTACGTGGTACGAGTACAGCAGAGTGAACTTTAAAGGGAGATGCACTAAAATTTATGTAACGGATGAAACCGAATGTCCTTTCCTGATGTCCCTGCAGTGAACCTGAAAAGACTAACCCTGAACAGAATTTTAAAGCTGTCTTTGTTAGTCATCCTTTATGTAATTTGTTTCTTTTCACATTTCATTTTGAGTAAAAGGACATAAGCTGGTTTCACTCCCCTCCGCACTCCTCCTCTATTGTTAGTCTCTCCCAGCTTCCCGTACAATTGTCCAGCTCCGCTCTTTTCAGAGCCCAGTGGAAAAGGATCTTGTTGAAAAGAAAGAAAGAATTTCAAATTAAAGTCTGGCAAGCACTTGTGTCCTCATTAGGCTTCAGGCACACTTCCCCCAGCTCTTTTTCCCCAAAAGTAGCAGGGTGACCAGTATTGCTTGTAATGCCTTGAACGGTGGCAGAATCTCTCTTAGCCATTTGCTATTCGATAATTGCAGCAAATAATAATCACAGTTTGAAAATGAAGCTTATTTATAATAATCTGTACAAGTAGGAACACCTGAATATAACAAAAGCAAAGAATTCTTACATAAAGACAAGCCTCATTCAGACTTTTGAGCTGAGAGAGCTGATGAGCTGCCCCGGCAGCAACATTGAGCATCTGCCCCAGTCGTGGTCGGGGATTGTGACCTGTAGGGTGCAAGGGGACGAGTGTGCAGTGAGCGAGGAAGGGTCAAGGCTGCGTCTATATACGTTCTTATTAAATCATAACTTGATGTAGCAAATGGTAATTAACAGTCATATTAATGTTGAGGTAAACTGATAGGACTCTCCTTGCTTCCCTTTGATTCACAGCCATCGTGTCACTCATTTTCCGTTGAGCAGCCCCGACGGAGCGGGGTTGGGTCTGGGCGGTGTTTGGGGACACGCAGCCAGCAGAACACGTGGCCGCGTGGCGTGTTCGCCCTGCTCCGCGTGTGACGCCGTCTGGGCTCCGGGCACCCTCCTGCTTCCCATGCGCAGCAATTAGCCAGAGGTGTCCCTGCGGTGCGCGGGAGGAGACGGCTGCCGTGGGGCTCGGAAAAATAATGTAGACTCTTGTGAGGCTGAGCCACCTCCTGCGGCCTCGTTAGTGACAATATTAGAGCAGGGAGATGTGAACGGAGCGGGCGGAGAAGCAGCGCTGGAGGCAAAGGGGAGCCCTGGCTCGGCAGGAGCCGTCGCTGTTTGCCGCAGTGAGCCCCAGAGCTCCGTTCGCTCCCAGCCATGTGCCCAGCGGGTTTAACCCAGCAGCTTGCCTGGAGTTTTGGCCCTGGGGTCCATACCTGGGAGGCTGGGAAGGCAGCGAGTGGGATGAGAAAGCACTCCGTAATTTCATGAGTTTCCTTCTTGCTGGGAGTGACAGGAATAACACCTTTTCTTATTTAAAAGGCTCCCTGAGCTTCACAGGCTATTGTACAGAAACACCCCCCTTCTTGGCTTCTCTTTGACTTCCACAGTTGCAGAGACCTGCAATTTGATGGCAGATTTAATAATACAAGATACAATTCTCATTTGTGTTGAGAAGAGCTGTTGAAAGAACTTGGAGTTTTATCGCCTGGGATAGCAAAATGTAAAGGGACTGATTTGTTCAGTCCCAATTTTAGGTACTTGAAACCAAATTTTTAAGACTTGTTGGGCATTGATGTCTGCTGGAGTTGCGATAAATGCTGGGCCTAAGCTGCCCGTTGCTCCAGTCGGTTGCTGTGTTAGATATAAAGGCTTATTCATTTTCCACAACTGAAGACTTGTTCCAAGAGGGTCTCCCTTTCCCCAGCAGTGGTTCCTTCTTCCACCCCTTCACCATGTAAGAATTTTCTGTCTTTTTTTTAAGCAGTCATCATTTCTTTTTCCTCATGTTTATCCTGCTAAGCTGCTTCCCTTTCCTACCAGAGAGGTCTTGCTCATTGTTCTCTAATTTCAGCAGACAGGAAAATACCCACCTTTGAATTCTGTTGCCTGCCCCGTCCCCACAGCTGCTGCTAGCGATTGTCCGCCGTTCCTACCCAGACCCGCTTGCTTTGTTTTCCTACGGGTAGCTCGGCGAGGTTATTGTTGTTGCAGGGATTTTGTTTCTCCCTGACAGACCAGCCCATTGCTTCCTATTGACTCATGTCACCTGTCATTGGCCTCTTCCTGCCCCGCACATCACGGCGGTGGGAGATGGAGGTGGTGGCTGGACCTGGGGTCTGATGGACCCTCACACCCCACAGCAACCCCACGAGAACCCGGCAGAGGGTCCTGCACCCGAGCTGGGTGCTGCTGCCCACCGTGGGTGTTGACTCGTCCCCTCTGCGTGGGATGGAGCCCCTGCTGCTGCCGTGAACGCTCGTGGCAATTACCCCGGTGCTGGGGAGGGCGCAGGGTGTTCACATCTGAGCTGTAACATCAACATGAAATTTCATCACCTAGGTTTCAAGGAAAATAAACGGTGGCTGGACTTAAAACATAGCGGTGAGGAGGAGTAAGAGAGAGAGCCTTTTATGAGCATTGAGAATATTTGTAGCTAAGCAACCAACATCAGCAGGAAGAATAAATCAAAAGTTTCAGGGCTCTGCCTGCCTGCCTTCAAGGGTCAGGAACTATATTTTCCCTTTGTTAACAAGATCGCTTTCCTTTGAAACATCAGCTATTAGCTGCTGCTGGAGGCAGGAGAGCGTGTGAGAGAGGCTGGGAGCTTGTAGCGGGATGCCGGGCTAGAACCGTAAATGAAAGGACAGAGAAGATAAGCATCTTGCCGAAGGCCATGGAGTGAGTCAGGCCTCCCAGCAGCTTCCAGGAAAATGCACTTGGAAAGTAATGTCTAACACATATCTAATATTTTGTAATTACTCTAGTATACATCCCCCTAACAACTCTTCCAGGTGGCAGCTGTAGACTATATTCCCGTTTTGCAGATGGCAAAAGTTGAGTGACTGGATGGCTGTAGAGTTTATGTTTGAGGCGATGATTCTCTGTGGCTTTGCTCATTTTACATATTTGTACAGTTCCTGTTGCCTGGGGCACTGATCTCCATTGCTCTTATTGCAACACAGATCTGAGGCCTATTAGATAGTCAGGCTTTATTTTTGACAAGATATTGTGCTGTGTTCTTCGCTAGGTTGCACGAGAAAACCTCGAAGCAAGACATTTTACTTTAAAACATGTTTTATTTATAAAGAGGAAATTTCCCAGAAATGCCAATGGGAATGGCAGCAAATGAAATCCCAGCACTAGTTTCTCGATGGGACTTCTTTTTTAAATACCGTCTTACAGCCTCAGGGTATTTTCCATCTCTGCTTCTTCCTCCTGCTCAGTCAAGCGCTGGCTGGGGCTGCTGCAGCCCCCGCCCCGCAGCCTCGCTGGTCCCCCCGTGTCCTCCGCGCCGCCAGAAGGTCCCTCAAAGTTCTTCCGAACCAAAGCGCTGGAGCCCCAGACGCTGCCGAACACACGGCTGAGCTGCACCCTCAGTCCGGGCCTTAAATAGACTCATTCCTGATCAGGAACCCCAGAGACCTCTGAGCCCTCATATCGCTGAAGTTGGTGTTAATTAGAAAGCTGAGTGTATTAAGGCCAGATCTCCTGGTATTTGTATGGAACTGTACGCCTAAGCCAGATTTATTATTTGAACGAGAGGAATGAACCATAATACAGGATAACTCGTGTGGTCTTGGATTTCTAAGACCTGCCCTAGTACGGCTCACATTTCTGGGCAGCGCTGCGCCAGAACACGCTCCTCAGCAGGACTGTCCATGTATTTTAGGACTTTATGTGGCTTTTTTAAAAACTTTTCTGCCTATAAAGCTTCCTGTGGCATTGAACATTTCAGTGGAGTTTTAAAAAGTGTGTCTCAATTTTTACATGTTCGTGCTCTTTATATGCTGACCTCTATTCGGAGCATCCTTTTAAAGATGATGACAAGGATATAACTTTTAGGAGGCAAATGGCTGGAGTTTTTCCGTCTTATTTACTGATAGAGCTGTAAGCCTGGCTGGTGGTGACTGGAGTTACTCAGCTGTGAAAAGCACTTAGGGCTTTGAAAGCAGAGGGTGTTTGTGTCCATTAACACCAGTGTTCGCAGCAGCCCGGCTGGGTGGCCAGTCCATTTAGTCCCAGTCCCACAGCTGGGCTCCAACACGTGCCTGAGCTGGCAGGTAGAGATTAAATGGTTATTGGGTATATTTAGCAATAACACCATGCCAGCATGACAGTAAATGATTTTGGGGCCATTATTAATGTTAGCATTCATTCAGGATGGATTTTATTTTTCGTATTAGGGAAACTATCACTTGTAGAAGTAATGCAAATACAGTCTGGAAGCAGCGCCAACTATTTTAAAAGAAAAAAAAAGCATTCGTAGGTGTTAAGATGTTCTGGAAAAAAAAGGTACAGCCTGGGTTGAGAGAAACCCGGTGCGTTCATACAGATCTCGGCTCTTCTCTTTGATGTTTTTTCTCTCCCACCCACCTTGGGAGCGAAGCGAGGTGGGATCTGATCTGATCTGATCTGATCTGATCGCAGGAGCTGAACCGCTCGGGCTGGTTCCCGCGGAATTCCCGGTTCCTGCTCCGTCCAGACCACAAAACGCTCCCCGAGGCACTGGTGGAGATTCTGAAACCCTTCCACAAACACAGATAAGCACAAACGTTGAAAAACAACCACTCGCACTCCACTTTTTCTCCTTGTCTGGTTGGTTGTGTTTAGTTCAGTTGGCTTCTCTCGGTTTTGTCAGTACGACCAGTCCACGCGTCTCTTACAGGAGGAAAAGCACAACCCAGCGCTGGCAGCTGCCAGAGCTCAAACTACTTGGCCTTGTGATTTTTAAGTTGAGTAGTTTCCATATTGGCAGTGCCCCCATGGTAACTAATGTTATTTATTAATTAATTCTTGGAATTGCAGCCAAGCATGCATAGCAGCCCCAGCCTGGTGCTGCTACGTGCTGAGCAAATCCAAACTGAAAAGGCAGCTGTTTGTGTGGGAACGTCTCCAAGGGTGAAAGGCGAAGGAAAAATGCAAAATGGTGAGGGACATTTGGCCATTTTAAATGAAAGTAACACCGTTTCATTGAGATGTGGTGAGCTGGGCCCAGCTTTCCTGAGATACCCCCAGCTCCTTGAAGTCTGAGCTTTTAAACGTCACTTTAGTTGTAGTTACAAACCAAAGTTGTTGTTGTTGTTGTTGTTTTTCCCAAAATAACATCCACTTGTCTTTAGTTTAATTTTTACATCTAATCATAGAATCACGGAATGGTTTGGGTTGGAAAGGACCTTAAAGATCATCTAGTCCAACCCCCGATGAAATAGCCCTGTAAGTAAATGTTCTTTAACAAATCCCTGGGCAGGATATCTCATGACAAAAACCACTCTGATTTTATTATTATTACTAATGCAAGGTAGTGAAATGTTTGAACCCTTATCAAGTGTAACTCAAGGGGTTAATAAATTTAAGTTGAAAAATTAGCTCCATCATTTATGCTCAACTGATCTGCTCGATGCCCTGTTATGTTCCTGACTGTTTATTTAGACCTTGAGACTATATCGTCCAGCCTAGAACATACAATACATATAAACGCACATATGTTTGTATGAGCTTCTCTGTGTTAGCGCAGTATGCTTGGTTTCCTGGTTCACCGAGCAGTTAGCAATAGGTTAAATACTGGGAAAGCTGAACAAGAATGATAGACTTCCGATGGCTGTGAAGTCTGGCTTGACAAACCTACTAAGCACCTGACTAAGAAAAGCAGAGTAAGCCTTAAAAATATCTGAACTTGCTGAAATGTTCTCACGGAGAAATATTTCTGCATCTTCAATTTCAGCTATAAAAAAAAGCAACTCTGTGCATCAGCCGGACAATCGAACGTTTCCTGCTGGCCTGGGCTGGCCGGTCAGACTCTCTCCCCTCCCGTCTCCTGCTCTGAGGTGCGTCGATGATTTGCAGACCCCGCCAGGCCGGGCCAGCACGGGGCAGATGTGGCCACCTGGGCTCTGGGAGCAGGGCTGCCCGGAGCCGGCCCCGGCCCAGCTGCCAGAGCCCTGGTTTAGACATCGAACCGTCGTCAAAACTAGGTCAGCTGGGTATCAAAATCTGCATTTGCTGGATGTTCCGCTCTGGGGCATCTGAGCCTGGGCAAGCGAACGGCGACTGTGCGCTGCGAGCGCAGGGCAGCGGCTGCGTCAGACGGTCTGTCCTGCTGATGGGGATGGCGACAGGCAGAGCCCTTCGGGAAACCAGGAACCAGGAAAGGTTAAAAGCAGTCATTGTTTGGTATTTAGAGGCTTTACAGATAAAATTGCACATCTCTGGCAGAGGACATCTGCAGCAGATGCAGATAGGCAGGGAATGCAGTTAAAGCCTCGCTAAGCAGCAGGCTGTGGGATGGGGGCGCGACTGGCAGAACGGAGGGTGCTGACTGCACCCCCAAACCTGGCTGTGCCGGAGCAGGAGACAGACAGACCCAAAACAAGGTGCAGGGGAAGGTAAATCGCCCCAAAGAAGGACTTTGGAGGCCTGTGCCCTGGTTCATGGCTGTGCTGGAGGTGAAGCTGCAGCAGCACGTGTCCCCAGCACCCCCCGGGGCAGGATGGGTCCCGCACAGCCCTGCCTGGCTCTGCACCCGCACCCAGGCAGCAATCCCGCCTGTCGGCAGCTCTCGGCAAAACACAGTCCTGCCTGTCCTGTCTTCAGCAGCCACAGAACAGGAATTCCCCCGGTGTCATGGAGCATCCAGAGCTGCACCCGGGGTTCAGCTCCGTCGCCGCGGCCTCGTGGCCGGTGAGGCTCCGTGTGGGCTCCACGATGGTGCTGAGCTCTTCTAATGGCCGTGGAAGGAGCCCTGCCGCACAGAGACGGCCTCACGCAGGACCGGCAGGAGCACAGGTGTGTTTGGGTGGTTCTGAGGTGGTGGAGCAGTAAGTTCAGCTGGAAGGGCGGAGGGTTTGGGCTTGTTAGTCTGCATGTGGCCGTTCCTTTCTTGTGATCATCCTTCACCCCGTCTTTGATCTGAGCTGTACTGTTTTCCTGGAAGGCTTCCAACATTCCTGGTGTAGCTATGAAGCTCCTTTTTTCCCCCTGTGCAGGCCACAACCCTCAAATTGAAGAAAGACGCTGCAATGATGAGGTGGGACTGTTGTGTATAAAGCCATTTCTGGATAAACATGTCTGACTCCTTCAGACGTTCCTGATCTCTCGTTATTCCTAGAACAAGCACAGAACAGGCAGCAGCAGCACAAGCTCCCACGTTCACCTAACAGTTTGACTTAGTGCAATGTGGAAAATCATCCCCATGAAGGGCTCAAGCTGTGATTTGGGTACAGATGTTCAATAAATTGAGAACTTTTGGCGACCCTCGTTTCCAGACTGACATGTCAGACAGATTCCCACGCCAGAAGCACACTGGGAAGCAAAGACAGGGATGGGAACGCTGCCAGGAGCCACGATGCGTTCGGACAGCCTGGGAGCAGCAGCTCGGCCATCTCTGGCCCAGGCAGCGGAGCGATGGAAGAACCCCAAGGTAGCCAGCTGGATAAAGATGTTGCTTTTATTATAAAAAGGACAACAGAAGTGTTGCACCTTGCTCCTGCTTAGGAGGGTTGGAAGCAAAAGAGAAAAGGCTTCTTTCTCTAGGGGTGAACAGTCATTTCTCCTTCCTCAAGCAGCAGAAGCCTGACACTAGATAAGTAGCTGTGAGGTGATTCATAAAAAACTAATTTATAATTTGCCAGAATATAATCCTATTTGATCAGTGTTATTCAGTTCCTCTTTCTTTTAAAATTCAGTGCACTTAACTGTTCTACGAGGGTTTATGAATGTTTAAAAATTGCTTTGTGGTCCCTAAAGTAATTTGACAAGTCTGACAGCTATTGATTAAAAACCTGAAATTATTCAGACTGTAGGATGACTTGGGGGATTAGATAGAAAGTTTTTTCAAATGTGAAAGGAAATAAGATGTTGGAAAGTAAATATGTTCTTGAATATTTTTGAAAAATCCATTACAACTGTGAAATTAAATTGAAATGAGATACTTCGTGTGGAGATGAAGGAACTACATGCTGGCTTTACTGTTTAGGCGTGAGGTGGAACCCACCATCCCGGGTCCGACGAATGTTTCCCTGGAAGGCGCTGGTGAGGGGGTTTTGGTGCGGATCCCACCTTGGGGAGCCCCGTGTGCCTGCTGGGGACCGGTTCTGCGCCGTGGGGTTCGATGCCGAGCAGGGGCAGCTGTGGGGCTGACGGGAATGTGGCTGTTTTGTCCAGTACGTCTGTTCCCGTCTGACTCGGTGGGACAGGCGGGAGCCGGTGGAGCCTCAGCCTCCCGGGTTGTCCTAATTTGCTCTCCTTGTGCAAGGGCTCTGCGGTAGCGGGAGCAGCTCTTATGTGGATATCTCTGTCTCGACTTGTCCTTCTCCACCAGACCTCCAGGAAGAGTGTCCAAGAACTGGCTATACATCTCTGTACATGCCACAGACACCTCTAGGAAATCATTAGACCAGCCGGGCCATTTTCCATATGACCAGAAGGGACATCTCGTTCAGCAGATCCAGACCTGTTACTGACAACCACGTTTTAGAATATCCTCATAAACACATTTTCTCTGTCTTAACATCACATCATCCCATGACAAGCAGGTCATGGTGGGCGTCCCCAGCGGGTACCACACAGCCCTCGCTCATCGCCGGTAATTCCAGTTTCACTGGCATGGGTGTAAACCACGCGTTCAAAAGCCTGAGTTAGGGGAGTCCACACGGTACGACATGGAGCTCGTACGCGGTATCCCCAGACTGCACGTGGGACTTTCAACCCTTGTGCTACATGTGGCCCTTAGTTATATTTCAGGGGCAGCATTAAGCTTTGGAAAGATGAGTGGAAAGAAAGGAGACCTTCAAATGTAGTTACTGCCAGAAAATACTAGGCACCACATAGTTGTCATTCTGCAGCAGACAGGGATTATCCGTAAACCCCATACCTCCAAGTGGAGGACAGTCATAAAGCCGACCCCAGGCGCACTTTGAACTCGGCTACCTCTGATTAATTAAGTTTTTCTTTCCTTGAGCCTGATTGTGTACTTATGCCCAGAATGAAGGATTTAAGTTAAGAAACTGTTGAGAAATTGGAGGACAGCTCTCATCGCCTTTCTCGTCACATCCCCTTCCCTGCCACATGCACACACACGTGGGGAGTGGAGGGCGTGATGTGGCTGCTGAAAAATCAGTGTCCAAAGGCGTTCCTGTCCCAGGATTCTTGTCATTCCTCCTGCAATTGCACCACTTTTCCTCTGGATTTTCATTCCTGCCAAGCCTGAAATGTCGGTGGGGCATGGCAAACACTTGGCTAATACTGGCCGTGGGTCTCAGGGCAGCGTGGAAGGCGTAATAGTGATTCTGCATTTGTATGGAAAGTGGGAAGGTTTCTGTGCAGCTGTGGAGTATCTTTCATTCACTCATTTAATGAGAGCGCTTTCTGGGATGTTTAAAGTCCATCAGTGGCAGAGGCACAGCTCTGCCATCCAGAGTGCCAGGGCTGGGGGTGAGAATGAGCCCGTGCCGGCTCCTGTAGCTCCCCAGCTTGCACAACAGCCCCGAAACATCACAGCCTTCCTCAGTTAATAGCTTTAATGATGATAATATGAGTTCATTAACATGCTGGTATTTACAGCCTTCTATATGGGCAGGGAAACGTTGAATAAAACATAAAGAAACCCATGCAGGTACAATGAAAACGTGGGATTTACAGTTTTTGGTTGTCCTTGCAGCGACTTGCCCAGCCCAGCAGACAGACAGGGTGCTTGGATGGGACCGTGGGGGAGAGCGGGGCTCCCGGCACCACGCGTTTTATAGCCCTGTGACAACTTCGTGACTTCTGAGTGACATCCGCAGGGTTATTTCCACTCCGGGCTGAACAGGACAGTGGTATAAATCACTCTGCTGAGACAGACGGACACTGGCTTTGAAAAGTCCATCACAGCACAGTTAGTGATGGGGAGAAGTGCAAATACGAGGCAGAATGGCTCAGGTTCTTTTTTTCCTCTGCTTCTTTGGTGACCACAATAGAATTGTTTTGTTTTAGAAGGAGTTTTGTAGAACATAGTTGGGAATAGGTTTGCTATTACCAACCAATTGAATCTGCTCGTGTCCTGGAAAGTCACCCGACCACCACTTTCCTAATGTGACTGTCGCGGCTGGCGTGTTCTGCGGGCCCTGGTGCTACATCCCAATAAATGCTCAAGGATTTAGAGGGGTGCTGGTTTTACATGTGTAGTCAGATCTAAAAAAACCTCTCAGAAATTATTCTGCTGATCCCTTAATTAGAATTCTTTAACCCACTTTTTGGAGGAGAAACAATTGTTTAGAGTAATGAGAGAGTACATTTTGATTGAAGGATGTACAATAATCTGCCCAGAATCTGCTCTGCTGCATTGTACAGAATTAACTTATTTCTCTATATTTGTTCATATTCAAAGCATAAATAATTCAGCATTTTGTCTCTCTCTGTGAATGTGAGAAGCGTGCTTGCTGTTTTCAGATCAGACGGAGCAGCGATGTTTATTACTCTGATGTTGGGGGATGATTGTTGCATATTTCATATCACCATAAATAAACCCCCTGGTGCTGTGTTCCCACTTGTGGGACGGGCACGTGGCTCTGACGCGTCTGATCCACAGGACCCCAAGGTTTTGTGTGCTGAAAGCCGAGGTTTTGCTGGCCCACAGTGACACAGGGCACGTGGCACCTGCCTTTAGCGGCGTGTCCGGCACCTCCCCGCAGCCCCCACCTCCTCCAGCAAAGTCATTTATCCGACACAGAAACACGCGGAGACTTACACCGCGTGACAAAGCAAATACTGGAAGAAGTAAAACAAACCTCATTAAAGTAAAGTGGCTGGATGATAAGGCGAATGTTTAACATACCTTTTAAAAACATTTTTCTTTTTCTTTGTTTTATCTTACTAATGCCTTTTAAAACTGCCTGAAAGTATTTCACAGTAATTTCCAAAGTAGCTGGAGTTTTTAGCATTCTTACAACGGGCATTGAACATCTCTGATTGTAGTGGGTTTATTTCAAAGTGTGGGGAAAGCACCGAGCAGTGGGTTCGTGGGCCATGCCTATTATTCCTAATTAGAATTAAAATTTCTTCAAAGTGCGGCGCAGGTGTTACAGCGTCCTACAGCGATGGGCCCAGCTGCTCTGCCGCACAGCAGCAGCTTTGCGGAGTTTTGGTCCATTCTCTGTGCACATCTATGCAGGATTTTGCTCGGCTCCCTTGCTGAACTCCGGCTTATCACCCAGCGCCGTTTTCCATTTTCTCTAAAATTCTTGTACATTTTGCCGAAGACACTTGCCAGAATACAGAGAGCAAGACACTGCTTGGCAATGCTGAAAAGCAAGGGAGAAAGAGAACGCTTTGTCTGTGAGCCATTTGCAAGCCAAGACGGTCTCGCTAGGTCACATTCTTGTTCTCCCAGCCTTGGCATGGATCGTCTCCTTTTAGTGGAGTCCAGTGTTCCCAGTGTTTCCAAACTTGTTGTGGTGTTTGCAGCAAGCTGGGATGGTCTGGATGTGACTGGAGCACGGCAGCATCCTTGTGCGGGAACGCCAGAGTCCCCGCACGGTTCTCCAGAGCCGTGGGACGGACGTGGGAGACCGAGGTCTGTGAGAGGGTCCACGTCAACATCTCGGGGTGGATTGGACGTGGGAGACCGAGGTCTGTGAGAGGGTCCACGTCAACATCTTGGGGTGGATCGGACACGTCTTTCCCGGGTGACTCCCCGAGTTGTCCCCACTTACGGCGCTTGGGTCTGCCCCACGGCGTGGTCTCGGTGCCTGGAGCGCTTTCAGCAGGAGCTGAACGGACTGGGGTGCTCCAGGAGCAGCGTGGCCCCCCCTGGGGTATGGAGTGACCACCGGTCCTCAGCACCGACTCTTGCTGGTCGCAGTTGGCTCCTGTGGCAGCCGCCGAGTGGTCGCGGCCCGAACGCAGCGTGGCCGGGGTGCGGGAGCGTGCGGACGGGACAGCCCCGAGGAGCAGCTCTGCCGAAGGCAGCAACGCCGCACAGTGTTAAACAGATGTGGGTCAGAAATGCTTCAAACCCCTTCCTCTGCTGGAACACAGCCATTTTGCTTGTTTAGTATTCTAAAAGTGGAGTTAATAACTATTTTTGTCTCTATTCTCATGTCTCACGTACATATAAAGCCTCTGTTGATGTTTAGCTTGACAAGCCAGGCTGCAGTTACGATGCCAAAAATCTCAAAACTGTCATGGAGTGAGACAAGGACAAAGGAAAAAAACGACTTAGATAAAAGGGCTATGGACTCAGAAATGCTGCATGTGGCACGCTTCCCAATCCTCAGAGAGACTTATTAATTTACATCATGGAAGTCTTTATGGTGCACAACTCAAGTGGCTTCCTGGCTCCATTTGGGATCTCATTGGATTGATGAAGCAGCTGCTTTCACACTTCTACAGGCAAAGGCATTTAGAAGCATTTTTGTTTCTTAAAGTGTGTAAGGTAATAAAGTGTATAAGGGAAGCCACATGTCAAAGGCAGGCCTTCTGTACTCAGAAATTGCACATCAGCCTAATGCAGGTTTTTCTTTTGTTGCCTTCTTCCCAACAATAGTGTTCAGACTTAGATGTATTAATAACACTCAGTCCTGTGCTGCATCCTTGGTGCTTTCTGTCTGAGCAGCCAGACGCCCTGGGTCAGGCTCGCCTTAAGTCACAGGCGGGTATTGGCACAGGCGTTTGGGTTTCCACCCCCAGCTTCCTTCCAGCTCTTGTTTTCCTTTTGTCAAGACAATTACATTGGTCCTTATTAAAATAAAAACAGAGGAGGGGTAAAATGATTCATCTTTCCAAGCAGTTTTGCTAAGGAGTAGCATTAAATCAACATTGTTGGGAATGTGTCTGCTTAGGAAAATGTGCTTTGTCCAGGGGACTGGACTGCTCAAAAGGCTGCGTCCTTTTTCACCTGGGAGGGCTCAAACACAACGCCGTGCTGGTGACCAGTGTGTCTGACTGGGGCCAGAAAATGCGTGTTTGCCCTGGTACCGTCATGCCGGGGGGGGCAGCGGATCGGGGGGCAGCGGATCAGAGGGCAGAGCCAAGGGCAGGGTCAGGCTGAACCCATGGGGTGCCCCTGACCCATTGTGGGGAGCAGCTGCTGCAGCCCCAGCTAAAACTGCCTCTTGCCAGGGACTGGGGTGACACTTTCCACCCGCTCTAATCTCTTTATGAAAAACCAAAACTGAACTACAAAAAAAAAACCCCTTAAATAAAAATGTAAGTTATTATCCTGTGATTTGCAGACAGGGTTGTGTGCGTTGCGGGCCCTTCAGAGAGACGGTGCTTGGCAGCTTTTCCAACGTTGTCTCTACGCCGCGCGGCAGCTGCTGGTGCAGCTGGTTTTTGCAGAGCGTAGGTTGGAGAGTGCGGAGCGTTGAACCCACCCCTCTGCACCACGGGAAGATGAGCTTGTATTATCCATGGCATTACCCCCATAATCAGCCAACCAGATCCTCATCAGTTGTGCTTTTCTCAAGTGCCCAAAGAAGTGAAGAAACCATGAATCATTTTTCTCACTTGGCAATGGTTTTAATTTCTCGGAAGTCTGCGTTCTACCAGTACTGTCCCTGTCCCACCCCTTCCTCGTGCTCTGTAAATGAGATATGACTGGAGGTTACGGAGTGACTTAATCCCAGAATGTGCTCGGTTACTCATCAACAGCCGGGGTCCGTTTGTGTAATTCCTGTTGACAAGCTGATCATTTCCTAATGCAAGGAGAGCCCTGGCCGCGCAGGCTTGCGCACCGCCTGGCCCCGCTGAATCACCCTCCACGTGGTCACCTCCACTGAGACCGTTCCTGGGGTGCGCGTGTCCGGCTTTCGGGAGCTGGCAACATTTGTCCTGCTCTGGAAGATGAAGTCAGTCAGCTACAAATGCAGCGCAGGCACAGAGGAGCAATCCTAGCGGGCTGGTAATGGGAACTGGAGCTTTTCGCCTGGCAGTTTGAAGGCAGGATGGACCGAGAGGCCAGCTGCTGCTGGTGAGGACACTGGAGAAGCGGCGCTGTATGAGGTCCCCTAAGGCCATTGTGTGGCCTCTGCCACCCTGGCCAGCAGCCTGGGCAGGGGACACCTGTCTGGGGGATGGTGGCAGGACTTCGGGCACAGCAACTCTGAAAAGAGCTCCCCTTTCGCCCAAACTGGTCTGGGAGCTTCAGCTGCATCACCAGCATTGGGCTGTGCCCAGTTTGTCCCCTTGATCAACCCTGCTCTACCTCCAGCCCTGGAACAGAGACATCAGGAGACGGTTGCGGTCAGTCCTGTCCTGGAGAGGAGAGCTGGTACAGTCTGGGGCCACACAACATGTACTTTTAAAATGGCTCCAGTTGTTTTATGAAGCCACTTCAGGTTTTAATGCTGCTTGTGCAGGACCGGTGACTGCGGTGACTTACAGCTCTTGTTTGTGATGGCAAGTGGAAAGCAGCTGAGACTGGTTGGGCTGGGCTGGACTTTGCTTCGCAGTGTTTACAGGGCTGTTGCTCATTTGGGAACTAACCTGCTGCTTTCATTTTTGATCTGCTGAAATGGTATATAAAGACATGCAGCCTCTCAGGTGTGAGGCTGGCAGGGAGAAGAGGCTCCTGCTGCCGGAGCGAGGTGAGTGACCGGGGCTGGGAGGTGGCCGGGCCCTGCCCGGCGGTGCCCACCCACACACCCACCCTGTGCTCCTCCTGCCCGCTGCATCGGGAGCTCGGCAGGCTGTGCTGCCCCAGGGGTCTGTCTGGCCCTCCGCCCCTCCGCGCTGGGGATGCTGCGGGACCCACCGTCTTCCTGGGCAGCGCTGGGTTTCTAATGGCTCGTTTTCATTTTAAGCCCTCGACTGGATCTTGGGCAGGAAAAGAGGTGTAGGGAACCAGGAGAGGAGGCAGCAGGCGGCTGGGAACGGGCAAAAGTGAGGGCAGTGGATGTTGGGAAGGAATTTGCAGAGCTGGACCTCGGAGTTGAGCCTCGTGCTTTGGGTCATTCTGGCACAACCCTGCCCCAGCGTTGCCCAGTCCTGAGCCGCTGGCTCTGGAGAAGCTCTCCGGGGTCCGTGCGGAGCCGCGGGAGCTGCCGGCAGCTCACGCACCGGGATGGAGGCGGCAGCGCGGCCGCAGCCCCAGCCGTGGGCAGCTCAGCGCCCCGGGCCAGCGCAGCCCCGCTCAGCGAGTAGGCTGAGCTTTATAGGCACTTAAACCCACAAATCTGTCAGCTGCCTCCCCGAGTGGAGTAGGTTCTGATTTACCGATTTACAGCTTGTGTTACCGGAGTAAATCACTGTGCTAACAGCCAGCTGATGGGACTCCGGCACCTCCGCAACCCAGAGCTGGTTAAACTTGCCCAGCGTGCCGGAGGTGTTGCCCTGGCTGGGGGGGCTTTATGGCCCATCATTCTCTGCCCCTTCTCTTTGCCTCATTTCTCATCAGAGAAGGCACAGAGCCCTTCACGGAGCATCAGCCACGTGTGCCCATGGACACACGCCCCTCCAAACCAGAGTCCGGTTTTAGCTGTGATGGTGTAAATCCAGGGCAGCCTCATCAGCTCAGGAGCAGATTGCAATTTTGTTAATGAGAACATACGCTGGCCCCATGTATTCCCGGGGATTTGAGCTAAGTTTAGCATCTGTCACAATAAGAAGAAGTGGTTTAGTGGCACTGGTGTGGTGGCAGTTCCGAGGATGGGCAGCGGCACAGGGGTTGCTGGCTCTTCCCTCTTGAGAGACTTTTATGTTCCAGCAGAGGAAGAAAAAATATTTGTGGAAATCAGCGTTTTAAGAAATGAGATGCAAGAGCAAAATCTAAACCCTAACTTTCCAGATCAAAACATTCTGAATTTTCTCAGAACTAAGTAAAACGGGATTTTTTGTTTTCTGCTATGCAGATTTGACACTTTGGAGTTGGGGAACTACAAAGCAAAGGAAAACCTCCCAGATTCTGTCTCTGTAAAAATTCTGCACAACACAACTATCAGTGTCAAATACAGCCATTTTTGCAATGAAGATGAGCTGAAGTTTAATTTGGTTAATAACTGAGGCAAGTTAATCCTGTTCAGGCAAGGATCAAACCAGTTTCAGTGAATCTGTGTCAGTGCTTGCATCTGTCTAACCAGACTGATTCAGAACAACTTGGTTACAAAAGGAGATTGTTTCTCCTGTACGGCTACTGGATCAGGGCTCCGACCTGTCCCTGTTCCGGCTCCATTCCCGTCCTGCGCGCTGAAGCTCTTGCTGAAGTTCCCCTCTGGCTCCCTCGTGTAGAAGACAAGGATGGAGATTTTTGTGTATCTGCTCACAGAGCTCGGGCGTCTCTTCATGTCCCATCCAGAAACTTGTGTTTCTGGTCAGAAAGATTGAGTGGGTGTAATTTCACCTCTCGGAGAGAAGTAATCAAATGCTAGGAAAACTAATGTTGGTTGACCTCTCTGTTTGAAGCTCGTATGTCAGTAATGACAATTAGGGGTTTCTAAACTTGTTATCTTTATCACAAGCCATGACTCTCGTTTAAAGTAGAATAACCTGTGTTTTCGTCTTTGGGAAGCCACATCCTATCCTCAGTTCTGTGAAACTAACTACCTTTTAAAAGCTTTCCCAGATTCACAGATGTAGCAGCCTGTGTCCACAGCTGGGAAACTGAGGCACAGAAAAGGAGTGTGACCACACCGACCCTGTGTAAAAAGCCTTTTTTTTCAGGCTGTACATACTCTAGGAATCACTGTCGTACTCTATCAGCTCTTGCCATACAGAGACTTAAATGAAATAATTTCTATTCCATTGAAGCAATTTTCAGAGATGAATTTTTTAGGGTATCAGCATTGATTCCTGCGCGCCCGTGCCGTGCTCCTCCCACCAGCAGCCCCTGTGCAGGGAGAGCTGCATTGTCTGAGTTGGAGGAAAGCTCACTTGCCCTAATTTATTGAAAAAATTAATTTTAGGTTTAAAATGGGGCTGTCATTTATGAACCCCGTTCAATCTGTTCTTCACTCCTGAGTCTTCGCTCTGACCTCTTCCATATCTTAACTCCTCTGGGCTGTACACTCTGTTCATTAGTTAAACTTCGGGGAGGGAGCAGCAGGTGTGGGTTGTGGATAAGGACTGCATGCAAGCTTGGCTCTGTGCTTATCCACACACCCCGAGCAGGCTGCGGCTGTAATTTAATTTAGGGCAGTGCCAGCATTTAGACTTTTTAAGAGTTTTTCACAGTTTGTAAGTTTTAATAACAATTTTTACATCATCTCTGGAGGTAGCTGCCCCTGGCATTGCATGGAGTATGCAGTAATGATACCTGCACTTTAAAAAACGAGCTGGAGAGCTGCTGCAGTGCACCCCGGTACCGCAAAGTTTAATTCCTGCTCAGCCAGCGTGGCCAGAGAGCGCGGGGGGTCCCGGGGGTCGCTGGGGCTGAACAGACAGGTCATCCCTGCAAATGGGTTAGTCGGGAAAGAGAGATGGAGAGAGCACTGAAAAACAGTGAGGTCATCTTTAAAAATACCTTTCCTTTTCCTGCCTGTGCGCTGGGGGTAGATGGGGACTGCAGCGGGGATTCGCGAGCTTTCCAGCGCCGACGGCTTTTCCTGAGGTCCTGTTCCCTCAGGCGTCGCTGCACAGGTTCTGCAGACAGACGCATCTTGCTGCCTGGGGATCAGGGGATGTTTTTGGTGTGGATGTGGCTGTTTGCAGAGGTTGGGTGGTTCCTGGGTCGGTGTTGGCGGTTTCTGCCTGTGCAGAGCCCCGGGAGGGACAGCCCGGGCTGTCAGCATCCCTGCGCGCCTTCTGCCTTCCCTTCACCTCCTCAGCATACACTGTGTACAACAGTGCAAAAATATTCTGTGTCTTCCAAGGGCTTGTGTCTCCTGTAAGTTGCCGGAGGCAGAGGAGAGCAGGGGCTGCCCAGGATGGATTGCCTGCAGTTACAGCTCTGAAAGCCACAGAAAAATCATCGACTCCATCGGTGTGAATCTCTCATTCCATCTGAAAAGAAGGTTCCCATGAGAAGGATGTGCTTTGTATCCCTAAAAGACACTAAAATCTATCTGGCTAGAAGGCAGATAGCAATTGGAAGAAATTAGCTTTATATCCTGGTGCCATCTCTGGATAAAACACAACCAAAACAAACTTTAAAATGCTTTGAGCTTTTCCTCTTTTTTATTTTAAGGAAGAGTTCAGCAGCAGCAAAAGAACATTTTCCTAACTTTATTCTGATAGTAAACTTTTCATTGATTGGACGTTGTTTTTTAAGAACATCATTTTGTTTAAGAACATCATTCGGTCTCTGAAGTCAGCTATTACCTATTAAACTGAAGCTTTTATATATGCCAATATTGTTAGGCAGAAGGACAAATCAAAATAAAATGGAGTTGAGATGCTAAAACATGTATTTGTGTTTGTCAGGCTGGAAGCTGTACACCATTGGTACCCTGTGTAGTTTAGATTTGAAATTCAAAACTTGACTCCTGCAAATGCTTCTTGGCTCAAATTGTCATTGAATGTTAAGCAGTGTCTCTAAAGCGAGACTAATAGCACAAAATGATATTGAATGTTTGCAGGAATGGGACCTCACAAAAAGGTTTCTGAAAATCTGCTGCTAATAACAGTGTTACATTTTAAATAAAACCTCCAGAAAAGATGAGTGGCATCTCAGTAAGGACAGGTTTCCCGTTGATCAGGATTACGTTTGTAGAGGAGAGTCTAATGCTTGTTCAGGAAAGCAGAAAAGTGAAGCTAATTACAAAGAGAAAAAGAAATTGGCTGGTCTAGATCCACTGTCTGGCCGCAATGAAATACAGAGTAAAAGGCAGCATTAGTCAGAGGTTAGATATTCCTCAGCGTAAATACTACTGGATACGGTGCCTGATTTTTCAGAAGCGCTGGATGTCAATGCTGCAGCTTGGCTTTTGTGACCATCGGGCACATTTAATGAAGCAGGTGAAGAAATCTTTTCATAATCTCTTAGTTTAATCTGGCCGTTGTTCCTCTGGTCTGCAAGGCCTGGCTGATTTTTGTGCCCTTCAGCTTCAGGTCACCTTTTTGCTGGAACCGAACTGAAGGACAAAACAAACACACACAGTCAAGGTGACGGCTGTCCTGTGGTTCTTGGAGGCCGCTGGCTGGACATGCGGATTGATGGAGGAACACTGGGAGTCCTGAGAGCTGATTTAATGGTACCTGCAGTGACATCTGTACATTGCTCGATGGTGCCACAGGTTGTAGTTCATCCATTGAAGAGTTTTTGAGAAGAACCCCACAATAATGCTTGTGCCCGCCCCAGTGCTTGAGCAGCAACCCAGTGACAGCCAGCCAGTTGTGCAATTACATGTGTTTTTATGTTAATTATGCTGAAATATGGGATTGTTTGAACTTTCTAAAGTAAGTGTTCCTTAGGACATTAACAGGCATTTTGGTTTTAACTGTAAGTTTGGAATAAATCTGGATAATCACACTCCCTTCCACTGCTAGCTCTTCAAGGTTGTTAGGGAATTCGTTTTTTCCCAGTGATAGACAGCGTGGTCATAAAGCCCCAGCTTCACACTCAATAAAAAGTGAGAGATGCCTGGGTTTAATAGCTCAGAAAGGTAAACACAGCAGGAGTTTGGAAAGGTTGCTGCCCAGAGGGCTGGCAGCGCGTTACCCTTGGGAACACGAGTCATGGGCGGAGGTGATGGTGTGAATGGATGTGCAGCGGGACGGTGACCTGAGCTCCTGGGGGCTCCAAGTTCATGTTCCTTGATGTCCCGATGCCTGGCTGGTGTGCCAGCCCTGCCCAGACTGCCTGGAATTTCAGGTTTGGAACAGGGGAAATTCAGCTGGGCAGTTCCCAGCAAACAGAGCTCTTTTGCCGGGGCTCGCTGGTCTCTTCCGTGTTGTCTGGTCGCAGCAGTGGAGCTGTGCTGGGTCCCCACGTCAGCTGGAGCTGCTGCACTTCCCAGCACATCTGGCTTCCTGCTGGAACGCCGGCCAAAGCACATGCCTGTCGGGTTCTGTACTTCCTTCCAGATTGTCCTAATAATGTGTCTGAACGCGCAACAGAAAATATTCCAGCGCTGGGCTGCACAGAGAACCTGGATTCTCCCTTCTCCCGCTGCCTTCGGTCTGTTCCGCTCCCCACCCACTGCAACTGTGAGGGCTCGTTCCAAAGTTCAGGTTCTGCAGTTCCGTGCCTTGCCAGAAAGATAAAAGGGTTGGTAAAACTGTAACTTGACCTTCGCGTTTCGCCACGGCGAGGTAGATAAGGCGCTAAAGGAAATACGGAGAGCAAAACAGTGATGGCTGCGGAGAAGGGGACCCCACCAGCCAAGCGCTGCCCACTGAGGACCCGGGCGCACCTTTCGGGAGCTGCTGGTGAGCCCGGCTCAGAGGCCGGCGTGGCTCTGGATTGCTGACTGGGATTTCAGTCTGGCGTGCACCGTATTTTTACCCCGCCGCACAAAGGACCCCTGTGCTGCTGCTGCAGATTTGAGAACTAAAAGATTGACCGAAGCTGCCTGTTATTATTTTTGGCTACTCCAGCAATGTATCAAAAACCTGACGCTGGGTTGATGCTGGTGCCCTACTTTATAGAAGCCTTGAAAAGCAGATCGAGGACAGCGAGCTTGTCTCTCTGCGTGGCATCTGCCAACAAAGGGTGAGAAAACTTCAAACCGCTGGCGGGGGAAATTGGGGGAGGCAAAACGGAGGTTAAATGGGCTAAATCCAGAGCGCTGTTTGCAGACTGTGAGGGGAAGGGTCTGCGTGTTCTCGGCTAAGGCGGCAAGGTGGGAAAGGCACTGACTGGGTGTTCTGCTCCCGGCGTGGCTGCTGAGTCGATGCCGTCATCCTCGGGGCGTGGGGGACCGGTTTACCCTGGAAGGAAGAAAAGGACCCCACTGGCCTTAGGTGACAGGCAGTGCTCCTTATTATTCAAGCCCAGCAGTAATGCTGCCGGTCCTTCACGTTTTCTCGATCCTTTGGAGGAGAGAGAGTGCCGTGCCCACCTCTGGCTGAGGAGGAGAGGCACGTAAGTGAGGATGTGCAGGGAGCCAGTGCCAGAGCTGGGCAGGGAACCTACAAATTTTGACCCGTTTGTCAGCACCGTGCGTGGTGGTGCTGGCTGGAGGGATGGGGATGGTCCGGCTGGGAATCCGGCTTGCAGGTCACTGGAGGAGGCGAGACTGTGCCTGCTGCCCCGCGTGAGACCTGCCTCCTTCCCCCTGCTGTGGGGAAACCCGCAGTGTTTCCATCAGGGATATTTACCTTTGTTCCCATTTTCCCCTCCAATGCTGACCCGCAGTTGCAGCCCAGGTGCCTGCACTCTCCCCCGGTCTGGAGCAGCCTTGCATGAGCTGGAGGATTTATGATTTGCGGCAGGCATGGACGGTAGCCTTTGGAAAGTGGAAAAGGAAGCAGCCATAAATAACAGGCAGGGGACAGTGCCATGCGGTGCTTTTTCATTTACTAGATAGTCCTACTTTGTTCTTGATGAGTAATGGAGGCATTTGAATATGCCACAATGACAGCAGCAGTCTGGCTCTGGGAACGTGTCGGCGTGGGCTGGGTGAGGATGGTGGCAATCAGGACGCTTGGACCACGCTGTGCAGCCTTCCCCACTGTCTCACGTCCTCCTCTCACACCTGCCTGCTGCTCTGGGCACCGTGCTTTCTGACTCTGCACCTCAACAACCCCCAGCTGTGCTGGGAGCCCCGGCCGTGCGCACAGCGCTCACCTGAGCCCGCAGGTGCCGGGTTCTCATGCGGGATCGCTCGGTGCGTGGACCATGGCTCACGCAGGTGCCGCTGGCTGCTGCTGCAGGCGCTACTCCTTGCTGTGGATTGCGTTGTTGCAAAGGTCAGTGACTCGGCTTTCCAAAATGGGAAAGGAATGTGGTGTGCGCTCATCCGGGAGCAAGGACACCCGAGCGGCGGCCTGGCCGCTGCGTCCCTGCTTCCCTCCCCGGTACCGCCAACCGGCCTCCGAGCCGAGCAGGAGGGAAGCGGGCAGGGAAGAGGTGCCCTAGTGCAGTTTTTGCGAAATAAAGGCTCCCGGAGAATTGGATTTATCGTAACAAAACGAAAGCGGCGAGCGGCCCCGGGCCAGGCCGGCTTTGGCGAGGGGTGAGCGGCTCGGCGACCGCGGGGCAGCGGGGCGGGCCGGGCGGCGGCGGCCCCGGGAACGCTGCCCGGCGGCGGGGGCACAAGGCGCGTCCCCGCCGGCGTCCGGGGCCGAGCCATCCCCTCCCGCACCCCCGAGCCGAGCCCGGGCTTCGCGCGGCTCCTCCGCGGCCGCTCCCGGGGCTGCGGGCCCGGGGCTCTGCCCAGCTACAGCGCAGCCAATCCGGCGGCCCCGGCAGCGGCGCGGCTGGCGGAGCGGGGCGGGGCGGCGGCGGGGCCGGCCCGGGGCGGCGGGGGCCGGGGGGCGGCCCGCCCGCGGCCGGCGGAGCGCGGCATGGCCCAGCCGGAGCGGGGCGGCGGAGCGGCGGCGGCGCGGCGGGTGAGCGCGGGGCCGGGCGGACACGGGCGGGCACGGGGGCCGGCGGAGACCCGCGGAGACCCGCAGCTCCGGGCGCGGCTCCTGCGCGGCCAAAGCGAACTCCGCGGCCGGGCTGCAGCGCTGCCCCGGGAACGCGGCTGCGATCGGGGCCGGCCCCGCGCATCGCCGGAGCGGAGCGGAGCAGAGCGGCGCTGCCCCGCTGGGGCCGGGCCGGGCCGGGCCGGGCGGGGTCGCGGCGCCGCTTGTCACAGCAGCTGCGGGCTGAGCCCCGCGGCCGCGGACGGCTCGGGATGGGATGGGATGGGGCGGGATGGGATGGGATGGGATGGGATGGGGCGGGATGGGATGGGATGGGATGGGGCGGGGGTGCCCGGCCGGGCGCGCTGCGGCCCCCGCGGCTGTCGCGCCCAGCGCCGGCTGCTCCCGGCCCGGTCCTCCGCACTCATGGTTTATTTTTAGCAGCGCTCCGGCCATGATTCCCTGTGCTAAGAATTTGTTTTCATCATTATTTATTAAAACATCGTTGCTGCCTCAGGCAGCCGCCCATGGCCGGGCTGCCGAGCCAGAGCCTTGGTGTGGGAGATGGGGCTTGCGACTTCAGATTCCTTGTGGTTAATCCAAGAGGAGACATCCTGCCTTGCTTTTTCTTTCTTGTCCAGAGTCTGCACCCAGACTTATTTAAAAACAAACAGACAAACAAAACCCCAAACAGCGGTAAAACTAAAGCACTTTATCCCCACCCTGCTTGCACCGTGGAAACTCGGGACTGTGGGATGCAGCTGGGGAGCACCCCCGTGTCAGGGGTGTGGGTCAGTGCTCACAGCTGCCCTGGGTTTGTCTGTGCCTCCTGGGAGCTTCCCCAGGTGTTTTTGGGGGCCCTACAATCCCTCCCCGCTCCAGACTGGTGCTGTGGGAAGGATTAAGTTCTCACAGTTGTGCAGTGGGTTGAACTGCACTGAGTGGCGCATCAGTGATTGCTGTTTGTATCAGTTGTGCACAGATCCAGCACTGTTAATGTGTGCTGGTTTCGATAGGTGTGATTAAAAAAGGTATTTTTTTAATATAAAGTGTCGATTTCTGTTAAGAGTAAGATGGTGGTGCCATTCTGCTCTTGGGAAAGAGAGAGAAGTTATTTCCTTATCTTCTTTACAGCATTTTTTATTATTGAAACGCAAGTAATACTTCTGATCACCTTTATTTCTTGCTCTTGAGGTGCCTTTGCTTGCTTTTGCAGTTTCTCTCCTCTTGCACATTAGAAATGCAGTTGATGTCCGTGCTGGTTACGCTGTGCAGGACCTGCGGGTTGTCGCTGACAAACGTTGCAGTGGCACGTTGTTAAACAAACACACACCCGCACTCGGGTGGATGTCACAGGTTAAAATCATCCTTCAGGTTTGCTCTGGCAAAAACAACATTTGGAATCTGGTATGAGCTGACAGAGTCCTTTTGGATGTAATTAATTCTGCTGCCGGTTAAAACTGAGAACAGCCCAAAAACAAGGGCAGGCGTTAATAAGTTTAATTACACATGCTCTGTGTTGCTCAGCAAAGGTGTTGCACTAGCGAGGGTGACGTGTGGCACCAGCTTCGCATCGCGGGCGCTGAGCGGAGCTTCCCTGCGGCCCAGAGAGCCCCACGGGCTGCGGAGCTCCTGCCGCTGTGTCGGGAAAGCTGCGGGAAAAGGCTCAGGTTAGCAGGACGTGGAGAAGGACGCGCTGCATGCTGAGACCTCAACCACACATCCTGTCCTACAGGAAAAAAAAAAGCCTCTCTCATCTTCCGGAAGCATTGCAAGTTCTCTCGTGCTGTTCTTGGATATTCCCATAACATCGCTTTCATATTTATTTGTTAAATTGAAGCGGGATGAGGCATTGGGGAGGAATGGATGAGAACCGCCAGCGGTGGTCAGGAGGTCGGTGGGAAGTCAGCGCCAGGCGGGGTCGCGCAGCAGCGCTGCTGGGGCCGGAGGGGGCTCGGGGGGAAGAGCCGCTCTGGGAGAGCCCGGATTGCATCTGCTGCAGGGTGAAACGCGGCCACCGGCCCAGTCTGGGCTCTGCGGGGAGTGCGGTCCCGGTTGGTAACCAGCACCAGAGGCTCAGGTGGGGCAGCCCACGCACACAGAGCTCCCGGTGCTGCTGCCCGTGGTGAAGCTGGCAGAGGACGGCGTGTGATTTACTCCCATCTGCCGCCGCTAAAATCCTGCTCCCGTCTGATGTTTGCAAATCGATTTGGTGGAGTTGTCCACTTTGTTCTCAGTCGTGACAAAACCTAATCCCCAGGCTGGAGACAGATTTTAATTCTGTCTGTGCTGGTCGCGGGTCTCACGGTCTGTTGTGCTGCGTCTGTGCGTGTGGGACCCCCTGCAGCGGACACGTGCTGCGCAGGGGGTGGGGGCTGCCCTAAAGACCCCCCCTCCCAGCTGGCCAGAGAAAAGAACTGTCGGCCCTTGAAAAGCCGCATACTGAAAAGCAGGGAATGTTTCCTGACCAGTAGACGTGTCACGGAGTCAAACCTTTAATTTAGGAGGTCAGATCCCCCTGCCGGGGGGAGGCATTTGCGTTGCAAAGGCCGACCCTGCAGCTGGTGTTAATGGGACATCTTCACCTTAGTGCCTGATTTCCTTCCAAATTCCCCAATCTGCTCGTGCTCTCATGCTGGAACAGTAGGAGATTTTCTGAGGCTCTTTATTTTTTTTCCCCATGTTTCAGTGTTACGTTTTGTGTCTGTTCCACCCCTCTGCCCAGCCAGGTTCCGCGTTTGTTTCTGTCGCTCAAAAATATCAGGAAAATTTTCACCATAATCCCACAGAAGCAGCAGCTGGGTGTTTTCAGGCAGGTGAGGTGCTCAAATGAAAACCCATGGGCTTGTGTCTTTGAGGGCTTGTCTTCACAAGAAAGCAATTCTGGAATAAGAGTTTAAGCACACCGGACCTATTCCAGAATAATTCTATGTAGACAGGCGCGATGTCTTTTCCTTCCTTGTAGCCTCGGCAGCGGATCTTTGTTGTTGAAGGAGCAGGGCGCCTGGGCTCCCGGGCAGTCCCTCCAGCTGTTCTGCGGAGCCACCGCTGCCTCCATTGCTCAAAGCCCAGAAGTTTGATGAGGACAGAGAGGATTGTCCCTCCGCGATGGCTTCTCAGTGTCCACAAAGTCTTGGCTGCAAGTCCCTGAGGTCCTGGCCAGGTTGGGTGGGTTGTCACAGCCGGATAACGCCTGGTGTCCCTAATTCTGGCTGCCCGTGGAGGAAGCAGGCAGAGGGGATAGCATCCCTTCACATGGTAATGTTTTATGACTTTTATTATTTAGAACAACAATCCTCTCTCATTGCTCTTGGGCAGTAAACCTCTTCCTTTAATAACCAGAGACTGACTGCTTCTCTGTCGGACTCTCTAGGTCAGTGCCGGTAGCAGTAATGTTATTTCTCTTTAGAACTAATGTGGTCTTTTATGAGATTCCTCCCCCCCGCTTCATTTCAACTGAACTTTAGGCAAGCAGAAAGGGATTAAAATAAGGCCCATGGCAAAAGAAACTGAATGTGCTGTTTGGAAAGAGGGTTTCTTGCCATGAGATGTGTCTGGGCAGCTGGCTATTCCCACCATATTAAAACAAAGGTGTAGGAACTGAATTTGATTGGCCATGTAAGCTGGGAGAGGACCTGGAGTACGCAGCAAGTTATTACAGCAGGAGATTGGATGGCCCCACAGGCAGCGTTTTGAAAGGTGATGGTCGAGAGCTGAATTTGAACAAAGTACCTCTGTCATCTTGGAAGTGTATGTACACAGTAAGCAGATGATGTTCCGGGTGAGTTTGCCTGTTGGGATGTTGGATGGCCAGGGAAGAGCAGGAGTTCACAGGGACTGTGGTGTCTGTGTCCCAGGACGCTGCTCTGCCCACGCCGGGTGGCACCCGCAGAGCTGAGTGTCCATCTCCTGCGGGCATCACTGTGTTTGCCCCAGAGAGGGGCAGAGGACGAAGCTCTCCGGGTCTTTTATGGCCCGATGCGGTACAAGACGGAGACATCATCACTCCGAGGGCTTCCCTGTAACACGCACGTGGCAGGTTTACGTTCTCCGTGCCCAAATGGGGGAAGGTGCAGCGGTCCTTTCCGTAACAAGACTGCTGTCACTCGCTGGGTCAGGGAAGCAGCTCGTGGCCCTAGCAGGACGTTTTTCTTACGGTTAATACAAAGAAAGGTCTGTGGGAGTTGCGACAGGGACTTGCAAACGTCTTCCAGTAAAAGGACTCCTGCCGCAAACGTCACGTTACCAAAGGACATGAGAAATGCTCTCTCCTCTAGAACAGGGTATTAACATGAAAAGACCGTGTGTCCCTTGAAGGTGTGTAGCCCTTCCTGAACTCTGGGGGTCTGCAGGCCCCCCGGGCCGTGCGGGGTGAGCGCTGGAGCACCAGGAGCAGGACTGGGGGGATGGACCCGTGTCCCTGGGCAGCTCTGCACAGACAGCGCTCGCGGCTCCACCAGGGCCTCCGGCACAGGTCTCGTCCCTTCCGCTGAGGTTTCAAACGGGAGTCTCTAATTAATGACATCTCCTCACTTAGCTCTTGATGCACAGGCAGATGCTGGGCCTTTTAGGGCTGGTTTGAGACCTGCGGAGCTCCCTCTGTACAGCGCAGCAGCTGCTGAAAAATGGTTCTGTTGGTGGGCTGGGCTGGATCCGATGGGCTGTTCGGGACTGAAGGATGTTGGGGGAGCGGGTCCTGCCGAGGCAGGAACCTGACAAACAGCTCCTACCCAAGAAAAGCCCCGTTATTTTTAGGATTCCCAGAGGCATATGGCAGAGTGTGCAGGGATATAAATACGCGTTTGCTGAATCTTGTGAGAACATAGTATGTCCTGAGAAACTCCTTGGTAATTCTTCGTGTTGCGCATCTGCACTCCCACCCGTGGCCTTGCAGCTGCAGTAGTTTTGAATGAAAAATAGACTTGTTTTGTTTTAATTTTAATAAAAATTCTGAGGCTAGCATGAAGCAGTCCAGCTCAGTGATGTAGTTCTGTGAGTTACAGTATGTAACTCCTGAGTTGTGGGTTGAGATTATCAATATTTATTTTTGTCCAAACAAGAATGCAAGCCTCAGCTTGCTTACTTACCTTTTCTAATTTCATCTTTAAAATATGGAAATGAGATTTACCATAAATTACTTGATTCCGGGCTTATCGGGACTTGGTGAGCAGTCTGCATTGTCAGCTCTTGAGCTGCTGGATATTAGTTCTGCACTCAGCATCCAGAGGTAACTTGATCTGTCTGCCTGTATTAGAGTTAATTTACAGTATCATTCAGAGGAAGAGGATATGGACCCTTTTCTGTGAAAATAGTGCAAAATTGCCACAAAGTACTGGGAAACGACTGTGCTCAGTTCCTAAAGATCAATTTATTCAACGTAGAGATACGGGGTGAGTGAGCAGCTTAGAGAATCGCTAATGGGATAGAGAGACTTTTGCTTCAGAGCCACCGTTTCTGATCCAGCACGGGGCTGCGCTGACCCCGGCCTTTAACATTTGAGGGCTGGTGGTTGTCCCCTAAGAAAAACATTCTGGTGTCGTCGTCTGTTTTTCTGCAGATGCCTTAACAGGTACCACCAGAGCTGGTCCTGGCTGCATCCCTGTGGATGCAGGGAGGTGTCAGGAGGCTGTGCTGGCAGCGTGTCCCCGGGCTGGTTGTCCCCGGGCTGGTTGTCCCCGGGCTGGTTGTCCTGCGGAGCTGTGGCTTCCAGAGCCGCGCACTGGCATGCTGAGCTGGAGAACCCAGCTGCGGGCTGGTCCGTTATCACCTGCGGCTTCATCCATGGCAGGAATCTAAATGGCCAATCTGGAGAAGCACCTGTTCATCTCCCGCTGCTGTTTATCGCGGAATCTCCTTTGGCTGTTTTCTAGATTCAGCTTGGCGTGCGACTCACTGGAAGCTATGAATTTTGCATGCACCATTGACATTTCTCTGTGTTTCGGTCAGCTTTATTCTAGAGAACGACAAAATTCAACACACAAAGCAATCTGAGAGTATACTGGGAGCATTGTTGTTTCGCTCACAAAAGAGCATGCTGAGAATATCTCAAACTCCCCTTATTTCTGTCCTTCCGTGCCCTTGAAGAAGACGTCGTACTCTCTTTGTAGACAGAGGGACACGTGGTCTCTTTGGAAGACCCTAAAGTGCTTGCCAGAGTTTTTAAAGGTCAGAGTTACTGGGATCAGAGTTTTTGTGAGCTGGTGTAGGAACATTTTGCATGGTGCAGGCTATAGAGGAGGCAACTGCTCCCTTTGCCCTCAAGTTATTTTTTTCCCTTGCCATTTTGTGGTTTTGCTGTGTTTTCCCTGGGACTACCCAGCAATCTTTCTCTTTTTTCCCTCCTCCTTGAGCTCTCTGGTTTTGCTTTAAGAGTTACAACACCATTGATTGTATTGGCTGGCTGGAAAATGGTGTGCTGCTCGCTGTCTGTGGGCTCCCTGCTGCTAAATGCTGCCAGTGGGACTCCAGAGCATTTAGATCAATCGATAGGGCTATCAAGGCCTTATTTTCCACACTGTCCCCGTCCCGGGGATGTGTGTAACAATCGGAGAGAGCACACGAACCCTGGGGTTATTGGTTACAGAGTGCGGATCCAGACACCGGCTGCATCCGTGATGCAGATGTGCGTGTTTTGGTGGGGAGAAGGGGGCACGGGGACGGCGTCTGCCCGGGCGCTGTCTGGGGTTTCAGAAGGATGTGTCGTTAATTCCTCCCCATTGCAGGTAACGTCCTTCTGTCAGGAGGGACTGGGTGCTGCAAAACAGCATGAAGCGAAGTAGGGTGGTGATGGGACACATGCAGACGCAGCCCTGTGGGTGCTCAGCCCCACTGGAGCTCAGCCCCGCAGGACTGGTGAGCACTGGGAAGTCCCACAGGGCCGGTGTGGTGGCCACTGCAAGATACTGAGCTGTGCAGAGACCCACAGTCTACAAACCTCTAATGTAGCCCTGACTGTGTTTGGAAAAACTGTTTTTACTGAACCTACAGCGTGTAATAAACCTGCACACCAAATTATAAATGGGACAATGTAGCTGTCCGTGCTATTCTGGGCCCTCGGTTATCTCATGGCAAAAAATTCCCAGAAATATTCTGCAGATGTTGCTAACAGACGGACTCAATAATTTCCCTGGGAAGGAAAGCATCCACTGATGCCGTTACATTTTTCCTCTAGATCCCATCTAATGCCGAGGCTGAAAGAATCGCGCTCCCACGAGTCTTTGCTCAGCCCCAGTAGTGCTGTTGAGGCTCTGGATCTCAGCATGGAGGAAGAGGTGGTCATCAAGCCCGTCCACAGCAGCATCCTGGGACAGGACTATTGCTTCGAGGTAAGGAGCCTCTTTTCTGTCGGTCGCGGTGCCGTTCCTGCGCGCAATGGGGCTGACTGGGAGCCAGCCATGGGGTTGCATCTCGGGTTCTTGCTGTTTGAAAAAACGTTTCTGCCCTGAATTGCTACACAGAGACCATTTCATGGGCAGAAAATTACTCCCGTCTTTCCAAGAAGGATCATACCCACAAAATCGGAGCGATGAGCTCTCTGCCTCATTGTCACAGCAGAGCTTGGTGCCGGCACAGGTGCTGAGCTACGTACGGCTGTGCATTAGCAGAGCATAAATGTGTGGTTTATGTTTGTATTGGAGAGTGCTAATCCCTACCCAGTGTTCTCAAACGTTCTTCGTGGTCACAAAGGCAGCCTGCTGTTGTCAGTGGGAGTGTTGAGGACTTTGTCTAGAAAACTGAAGCTTCACTTGTTTGGGTAAATAGAAGAAGCTGTGAGTATTTCAGATTTTTTTTAACATCAGCTGTGGCATGTGGTTAGGTCTGTACTAGCAGGAGGTGGTAGGACACGTACAAACCAGTCTGTAGTTGGGTAATTCAGTGTAGTATGTCTTGGGAATCATTTGTCCTGCATCATGGATGGCAAAGTATTATTGCTTATGGCAGTGGCTGGATATAGAACTGGGAAACGGTTTCCTTACAGTAATAAGGTGTTCGATTTCTGTACAGAGAAAGGACCCTGTTTGTGCTTGGGCGTAGAAGAGCAGGCACACGGTGTATCCGTGGCTGCTGGTGCTGCCGGAGGCGATGGGGCCGCAGGCTCCCCCTGGATGGGCACGGCCAGGGCGAGGCTCCTGGGCGGTGTCCAAGAGGAGTCAGACCAGAGAGATGGAGATTTTTTTTTGTCTTTACTGGAATTAGCACACTTGGAAAGAAATGAGTTAAAAGATCCATTTCTTAAAATGTAAGCTGGTAACACAAAAACAATCTTACAAATAATAGCCCCAAACATAAACTCTGAAGGGGGCTGAGGTATAAATTTCCCAGTGCTGTTCATTCTCTGGAGAATTGAGCAAGTGTGGCAGGTCAGGAGGAGAACAGTTTTGTAAATTATATGGCCTCTATTACATTCCACTCAAGAAAGATAAAATGAAGCTAGATGGAAATAGATGTGACATCCATAATATAAGAGTTGTTTACCAATTCTGTTCAGCGCACAAGAGCAGAGGAAGGGATATGAACAGTACTTGTAGAAAGTTGACTGAGAGGGAAATTACACTTGTAAGGAGGAAGAAAATTTTATTTTTAAGTGAGTTGGATAAAGAAGAGTCATACAGAAAAAAAGAACATGTTAATTGCTGTTCAGCAAATCCTGCAGAGGAAAGGAAGAATGCCAGAAAACAAAAGGGACATTGATTTGTAACTGGTGGTTACTCATCAACAAGCTCCAGCGGGAAGGACTGAGGTGAGAGCTAAATGGCATATTGGGTTAATGCGTTGATTGGGTATCTGCGGAGAGCATCTTCCAAACTCGGAGTGAGGTCAGCGCTGGAATGAGTTTGCAGATGTCCCAGGATCCCCTCCAGACCCTGACCTGCATGGGCACAGACATCTTCACCCCACGGTTCCACATCCCAGCTGAGTGACAAAACCACACGAGCATCTTCTCCTCCTCAGTGCTTGAATGTCGCCCTCAGTTATCGCTGTGTCCAGAGGGTCCCGTCTGTGGCCTGTGATCCGGAATCCTTCAGCATTGCTGTATCTGAAAGTATAGGCAAGATATGGCAAAAAGCAGCAAAACCTGCGGTGGCTCCTGTGGCCTGGAGCTGGGAAAGCTCTGGCTGGGGTCTGCACGAGGCCAGAAGGAAAACCGAGGCTGATGGCCAAGAGCCACGACACTGCTGTGTGTGGGGACACTGGAGAGCCAGGAGCTCGGCTGGTGTCCTGGAAGAGGAGCCCTGACTAAGAGATACCAAGTGAGAAGTTACAGCCAGAGTGACGGAGACAAGGGGAACCAAGACTTTTCTGCGCAGTGGGTTGGGAAGGTGCTGCGGGTTGGCGATGGTGCCTTGTCCCTGCACTTCGAGGCTGTTGTGGATCTGCTCTCCAGGGAGGTCTGTCAGGAGCGGCCAAGTTTGCTGTCTCTACTTGAGAAGCGAAGCGTTGCTGTTGTTGGCCAGTGCCAGCCTTGCACTGTTCTTAACTCCTTCTCCTTGCGGGGCGGTCGGGCAGTGGCCGGTGCCTCGGGAGCTGCTTCCATCTGGTGTCCGTCAGTTCTCGCTTGGGATGTTGATCCTGGGTTGGCGGGGCTGGCTCCGCGTGCTTTTGGGTCCGCGACGGCTGCAGCAGCTTCTCCAGGAGCTGGCTGTGGTCCAGGCCGCCCGGCGCGGGCAGCGCCAGGCCCGACGTGCCGCAGGTCCCGCAGCCGCAGCTTCCTGGCTGGAGAACAACACGTCAGGATTTGTCGTGGCCGCAGACGCAGTCGTGCTGAGGTGGGCAGGATGGAGAGAGAACTGGCAGCGCACCCGAAGGGAGGCCAAAGCAAAGGGCGCCAGAGGCATCTGCAGCGGGGAAAAACCAAGTGGCTGCTGTACCAAGGTACAACACGAGTGTTCCTCTTGTTCCTCTCCTTGAGCTGGACTGACCTGCAGCAGGACGTGCTGAAGCTGACGCTCAGCCCTGCTCTGCCAGGGCAGGCAGGCAGCACTAATGCACTGCTGCATTTGGCTTTTTCTGCTTATTTAGTTTTATGAAACTTGGTTTTTTTCTGGTTTGCTGAGTACTTGGCAGTCAGTATTTACTTGTTTTCTTCATTAATTTTTTTGGTTTTTTTAAAGTTAGTCAACATAACTTTTCTCCCTATAAGACTTCCCAGTCAGCATAATCATCTAATGCCACTGCACGTGCTGCGGGCACTAAATGTACAGTGGCATCTCAGTCCAGGGAAGGAGACTCGGAGTCCAGACTCCCAGAGCCCATTCCTGGCTCTGCTGGTTTTGGGGTCCTGCTGCTCCTTGTGGGATGTGGAGCAGGACAAGGAACATCTGTAGTTGCTCCAGTACAACTGAAACCGTGTTGCTCCATCCTGGCCTTGCCTGAGCGAGGGGGAATTCAGTGGAGCTAAATTTAGCTGCGCTAAATTTGGTCCAGCTGTGCAAATGTCGCTGTGGCTCGCGGGGCCCTCCAGGCGCCGTTAGCCGTTCTGCACGTGGGTATGGAGGGGGTCACCAGCCTGAGCCTGCTAAACATCCCCTTGTGAAAGCTTTTGAACATTTTGAGTGCAGCAGCTTCAGTAGCTCAGTTATCATCTTGTATTGTTAGTCCTTCAAGTGTACTCTGAGGGACCCGCGCTGTACCTAAGACATTAAAATGACAAGATTTTATCTGACTTAAGGGATCACCCGTCCGAGGGCTCTGAATAATGAATGTGAATAAGTAACATTTTTGAAATTAATGAGTTTTACTAATTGAGTTTATCCTTTATGTTAGTAGTATTCTAGCATATCCAAAATCTTGATGAGACCAGAATATTCTCTTTACCAAAATAATTAACAACTCATGAATTTCAGTAATGCCATATGATGTTTAGGTCAGAGCTCAAAGCTGGGATGTTATTGCAGACCAGGGAAAATTACATTTTTAGTCATAGATATGTAGATAGATAGATACATAGATACGACCTTCAACTCCCATCAGATGAAGAGGGCTTCGTGTCTGTCACGGAGGATTTTCCCCTTCTCTCACTTCAGTATGACAGTTACTTTTTTTTTGAGGTTTTGAGTGATTAGTCAATCAGTACTTGTTTTGGAATTGAATCATAAATCTTACCATGATAACTCAATGATACTATGTTGACTTAAGTGCGGCAAGAAAATATATTAGATATTCAACCCAACAGCTGGTAAAAACTGTCATTTAATGAAGAGATTCAATAGAAGGACAGCTAAATTGCGTGCCTGTTTGTTGGGGTATGAATCCTCTGGGCAGCTGTGGGACCCGTGTATGTCACCCCAGAGAACTTGTCTTTAAGGGAGCGTGAAAGTGTGTGAGGACAGGGAGGAGAGAGCAGCGGGGCTGGCAAGGGCTGCAGGACTTACTGCATTCGCTGTGTGAGGATGGGTTAGGCCTCTTGTCATTTTGTCCTGGTTAGAAGACGTCTGTGTTCAAAGGGAGGGATGTGTTCAGCGCATCGTTGAGGTTGGCTAATGACAAATCTTAGCAAGTGCCAGCCCTGCTGTAAGAACAGGTTAGGCTTCTGGGAGATACATTAAATTAAAGGAGATTGTGTCTCCCAGAAGCAGATAACCCAGTGTGCAGTGTGTAAACACAAACGCTGTGAGATGATAAAGTACTTGGAAATAATTCTGCAGCTTGAGACTGGCGGAAATTAAGCTCAGAAGGGAGTTGTTTGAAGTCCTAGGCAGGTCCGCATGGCCTGCGAGCAGAGATGTACATAAAGAATATTGCTGGGCATCCACGCACGGCGCAAACGCAGAGAAGGGCAGCGCCGGTTCGGGGACCGCGGTCCTGGTCTGTCGGGTTGGGAGGAGACAGCGGCTTGAGGGACACGTGTATGTGAGGAGATGCAGAGAGTTCTTGGCCTAAGAATGGGAAAGAATGAAGCCAGCCTTCCCAGGCCTGATGTTCTTCCAAAACCGAGGAATAGGGTTGTTACTGTCACAGGCTTTGGGTTGAATCTGGAGGAATGCCAATTTATCTTTAGTTCATCTAAGGATTTGCTCTCAGTTGTGGAGCTTGGTGGTTTAAAGTGTCACATGCATGGGGCCCATAATCTAGTGTTTTCTGGTGTGGAAGAGGAGAAGTAATTGGAATTTGCTTCCATGATTATTTCTGCGACATACAGAGTTTCCCTGTTTTTCCGCCAGCCTTAGGGGCTGTTGCTTCATGGTTGGGTAAAACTGTTTACTTAAAAAAAAAATCCACTAGCATCTTTCATAACTCCCCCTCTCCCCCCAAATCACAGTCTGCAGTGTGCTGGTCAAGACATAATCCTGTTCCTTTCCCTGTAGGTGACAACTTCATCAGGAAGTAAGTGCTTCTCGTGTCGTTCTGCAGCAGAGCGAGATAAATGGATGGAAAACCTGCGGCGTGCCGTGCACCCAAATAAGGTAGTGGCTTTGAGGAATTGCCTCTGTTATAGTTCAGTTCCTCGTTATTACATTTTATAGCCCGCTGCATAGTAGCAGCAAGGGACGCATCGTCATTTTAGTGAGTAAGTGTAACTGTGGGTCAGCCTTTTTCCATATTGCTTTCTTCTGCAATTATATTTACAGGCGAGTGCCAATTATTTCTTCCCCCTTTTCTCAGTACAGCGGCTTCAGCTGTTGCTGAGAATTGATCAGACCTGAAGAATCTTCAGTCTTGCTCAGTTACTGATGATACTTGCTGCTTGCGTAGGACTTCTCAGCTCCCAGAAGCTCTGGGATGATGGCAGGAGACTGCCAGCAAAGTTACGAGACTGAATAGTCTAAAGAGTTCACGTTTCACACTCCTGACTCTGGTGGTACTTCGAGTGTCAGCTTTAGAGATGGAGAATCTCCGATGCCCATCGCAGCGAGTTCTTTGAGGTGTTTGTGCAATGTAGCTTTCCCTTCTCCAGCCAGTTGAGGTGGCAAAATCATCCCCTCCGGGATCGACACAAACACATCCTTCTCTTCACTAGAACACGGGGACCACCAATATGTGGTTTTATGGCCCACTAAGACTAAATACATCCTAAAGTCAAGTCTACAGCTGCTTTTCCTTCTTTGTACTAGAGTTAGCTAACAAAGATTGATTGGGACTAATCAGCTGCAGGATTTCACAACTGACGAGCTCAATCGACAAGTCTCTTTCTGCTGGTCAGAGAAGACACAAATGATGGGATCCTGTGAACTCATTCCTGGCATCAGAGCCACGTAACTGCGCATACGCGTTAAGTCCAGGCCTGGCGGGTTGCTAAAGGAGCCCTCTGTGTCAGAGGTCACTGTTCCAGCACAGTGCTAAATGTCAGTATAAAAGATTTCCTTCGATATCAGGACGGGAGCAGCGGAGGGGAGAGGTGGCGTGTGCCTCTAGCAGCGCGTTCCTGCGCGCGGAGCTCGGTGGCGTCCAGCAGCCTGGTCGTGGTGACCTGCAGGAGCTGCGGAAGGGCTGCGTGGACACAACCCTGAGAAAGGTCCCGGGAGTGGGAGCTGGGGCTGGGCACATCACTGGGGGCTCCGAGATGTGCTGGTCAGTGTAAGCTCCTTTGGAAGTGTGCCCTCATCTCAAAACATGCCATGAACTGATGGCTAGCTTTCCATCTTTGTTTGAGTTTTTAGACAATAAACTCTCAGTATCTGACGGGATATTTCTATCAGGAATTCAGTGTTCTTGTGTAGTTCCTGTGTTCATTTCCTGGTCCCCATTGTGGGCTTCCAGCAGAACCGGTCCTGCCCAGGCTGCTGGGCTGGGCAGACTGAGCTGCGGTTGCTGTTTCAGTGAGAGGTTTCCAATCAAAACAGGTTGCTGCAGAATCCCGAGCAGCGGTTCAGCTGCGGGTGCTTTATCTTCCAAGTCACTCCTGCAACACATGCCCCTGGATGTTCTTCCAGGATGAGGTCAGCATCACTGGGGAGCTCTTAAAGATCTACCACATCCTTTGCTGTCTCAGTGTTTCAAAGATATCCAGGCCAAATTTCTATTTCTGAATTGTGATGATTCTCCTGCGGAACTCACTCTGTTTCCCATAATTCCTCTCCATGTTTTAGTTGGGTTCTCTGGACTTTGGCCCTAAAATATCGTGAGGTTTGTAAATGCTTCCTTCCCTGCCAGAGGTGGTTGCGTTCCAGCCGTGGATGAGGAGATCCCTGGGTGTGCGTTCAGATCCCTTTATTGTTGCTCTGTTACAGTGAAGAAAATGTTCTCTGGTCCTGCTGTAAACCGCTGTACTGAGAAGGGAGGTGGTTGTGATACCTGTAACGTACCTTCTGTTTTGCAAAAGCCATTAATGATTAGTGACGTTCTTTTGGTTACTTTTGAGGCCCTCTTGGCAGTGAATGGGAAATGATACGTTTATGATTTGGAGGGGCTTTATCTTCCTTGTTCCTCATATTAATTGGCACCAGCAGACACGGAGAGCACAGCGATATTTGGAAAATTAACATAAGTAGTGTTATTATGCAAATTCCTGAGAGCCAGTATTTCCTTAAAATAAAATGTAATTAAACCTCTGCTCATTTAGCACATCCGAAATAATTAATGCATATCTCCTGTTTTGTTTTGCTTGGCTTTGTAGGGTTTTTTATTGACCTTTTTTTCTTTGCGTCTCTTTTTCAGGACAACAGCAGAAGGGTAGAGAATATGTTAAAGTTATGGATTATTGAAGCCAAGGACCTGCCAGCTAAGAAAAAGTACTTGTGTGAATTATGCCTGGATGACGTTCTTTATGCACGAACTACCTGTAAATTGAAAACTGATAATGTATTTTGGGGGGAGCACTTTGAATTTAATAACCTCCCATCACTCAAAAACATTACGGTGCACTTATACAAAGAGACTGACAAGAAGAAAAAGAAGGACAAGACCAATTTCATTGGACAAGTGAACATCCCCGTCAGCTCCGTCACGGGCCGGCAGTTTGTGGAGAAATGGTACCCGGTGGTCAGCCCCAACCCCGGGAAGGGCAAGTCCCCAGGGCCCATGATCCGCATCAAGTCCCGCTACCAGAGCATGAGCATTCTTCCCATGGAGATGTACAAAGAGTTTGCCGAGTACATCACTAACAATTACATGGTGCTGTGCTCGGTGCTGGAGCCCTCACTGAGCGTGAAGAACAAGGAGGAGATGGCGTCCGCGCTGGTGCACATCCTGCAGAGCACCGGCAAGGCCAAGGTGAGACCCAGCAGGGGCCATCGGGAGCACACTCCTGTGTTGGGTTGGTGGAAATCACCACATCTATTGGGGTTCAGGCCTGGCCATCATTAGTACACTCTAATTTTGCCTTTAATTACAAACAAGTTGACAGCATGTGCAGTGCGAATTGCTTAATTCACAAAGAGGTTGGTGGGATGACAAGAAACGAACTGAGTCATTTTTCTCTCCTTCTCAGGGGCCAGACTCTTACTTCGTTAACAGGCAGAAATGTAAAAGCAACGAGGCGGTTTTCAGAAATGAGATGTAAGCAACGCTGGCTTAACGCATCAGGTTCCCCGCTCCGCTCCCTCTGTCACTGCGGGAGCCGAACGGGAGTGAACAGCATCTGGGGAGTTTCGGAGCAGTCTGCCCATGGGCACACGTGTCTCTGGACCGGCTCTCGGTCTTCGGGGTCTGTCCCAATGCGTTTGGAAGGGAGGTGTGAGGGGCAGCAGTGCTCGTTGGGGGTGATGCTGGTCCACGTGAGAGTGGTGGCAGTTCAGTTTTCGTGAACCACTTTCCAACTCCTTCGTGGTTGGGAATCCCGCGCCAGGTCTGGGGAAGCAGCAGGGCAGGAGGAGGCAGAGAGTGGGATTTACTGCGTGCTGTGATCTGTGGGGGCGCAGGCAGGGCGAGCAGGGCTGGAAGCCCCTTTCTGGAGGACATGGGCAGGCGCCGAGGTCCCCGGCACATGGGGCATGGAGTCGTGCGACCAGTCTGCCGCAGCGCATCCTTCGTCCCCCGGTGTCACAGCACAGCGTGGTGGGCAGTGCGGTGTCGGGAGCGCAGAAGTTAAAACGTCAGCATTTTTCTCTGTGAACTCTGCAGGGGGGAGCTGGGAAGAGCAAGATTTCCAAAGCTTTTCCAGCTCTGGAGAGACATGAGCTCCTCACCTGAGGGGAATCGCAGGGCTGCTGCTGGGACCGTGGCACGGTTCGGGGATTAGGGTGAGGTGCCATCTGTCGAACAGAGCCGTGGCTTGGCCTCCTGAGCTGGTTCAGGGCAGGCAAAGCTCACTGAGAGGATTGTGAGGCCACGGGCCGGCTATGGCAGAGGCAGAGAAAATAGCTCAGTTAAAACCCCCTGATCCCAGGCAGCAGTGTCAGAGCCCAGGGGCGCAGGGAAGGGTGGCAGACCCGGTCCCCTTGGCTGTGTTACCTCGTAGGTGTTCCCCCTCCTTGCTCCTTGTGCCAGGGTTTTTGGGCATAACCTTCGGCTGGTACTGCTGCCCATCGCTGCAGCTCTTTCGTGAAAAACCTGTCCGTGGCTCGCACGGTTCTGGTGCAAAAGGCTCCACCGTGATCTCAGTCACTGTGGCTCGTGTGGGCATGGCTGAGAGCTGCTGCCGGTGCTCCTGCCTTTTCCCTCTTCTCCTTGGTACGGGAGGGGCTCCGGAGAGAGCAACTGTGTTGTTTAGATGTGTCTGCATCAGTGCTCAAGATCCCAGGGGCTCTACACAGAGGACACAGTAAACAGGCTTGATGAATTTCCCCCTAAAATGGAGCTTCTGCCTTCCCTGCCTGTCAGCTGCCGTCAGCAGCAGCACAGGGCTTCCAGAGCTGCCGGAGCAACAGGAGTTCCTGCAGCATGGGGATGGCGTGGAGCAGCCTTTGTAGAGGAGCCAGACCAGCAGAGGAAGGGGAAGGCAGCAGCAAGGTGAAAAAACAGTGAATGGGAGAGGAAGACACCCGCTCAGCCCTGTTGGTGTGACACGGGGGCACCCGCGTGCGGCTGAGCGGGGCCGGGGGCAGCAGCCCCTGCTCGTCCTCCTGCGACCCCCGGAGCTCGCCCGGCCTGGAGCTGCGTTCCCGACCTCGAGCCTCGCCAAGAGCCTCTCCAGCGACCCCTTCAGAGCTCTCCCTGCCCTCCAGAGTGCAGACATGGCAATCAGCAACCACTACATTATTTCGCTGATAAAGGGTTTTTTGTGGATCTTGGCTGCTGTAGCTGACGCTAAAGCAGCAATTACAGTTGGAGTGAGAAACAAGTGTCCGGTAGCTTATCTGTGCAGACTCGTTAGCAGCTAATTGCTCTTGCACTGTTTCAGGCCCTGTGTTCCTGTAGCGATTTGCTGTAAATATGGTGTAATCCCTTAAGGAGGCCCGGCCCGTTGTGTGGCGCGGAGGCTCCGGAGCAGGAGGTGATGTGCTGCTGCGGGACGGTGCCCTGTGAGCGGCCACCAGCGTCCCGTCCCGTCCCGTGCAAGCCTGCGGGGAGCAGGAGGGAGATCCTCACCCACCGCAATATCCCGCTGTCCCCCACCAGCCAGGCGCCGTTATCTGAAGCTCCCAAACCCAGAGGTACTGCCTGTGTCCCTCCTGCCAGCGGGAGGGAGCGCATTCAGCTGCAGGAAAAAGGAGGACAAGGGCTGTAGCTGAATTTTCTCCCTGAGTATCTGCTTCTTCCTGGGCTTCATCTCTGTATCGCAATAGAGTAAAAGGTGGAGCATGAAAGCAGAGTCCTCTCTGGAGTGGAAGTCCGTGCTTCCTTTGATCTCTGTTTGGGAAAGGGAAAAGCTTCATCGTCGCGGTGCTGCGCAAGGGTTGGTGTGTCGGGGCACGCCTGGAAACCCCGGACCAGCCGCCAAGGCAGAAGGCTGGAGAGGGGGGAAGAGTGTTTCAATAAAGTTAAAAGCGCAAACAGCCCGGCTGAGGGAGCTGCCCCAGCCCACTGGAAAGTCTGACAAACATCCCGCACTGAATCGGCTCAGTGGTTGTTCACTCTCTATTTATGGCAAGTAGGGACTGGAAGAGGCATCGCCGTGCTGTAAGAGGGACATAGTTTTGTGGCTAAACACAGAGACACGAGCTCTCAGCATCTGCCCTTTAATTGTTCTGCGCTTCATCCTCCCCGTGAGAGCACTGATAAAATGTTACCTGCAAGGGTGTGGAGAGGTGTCTGTTTTCATCTGTTTTGCAACCCATAGACAAAAGGCAAGAAGTTATAATTAAAAGTCTTTCTGTTGCCATCCTTGGTGTCACTGGGAGTGCTCCCCCTGCCCTTGGCGTGGCTTGATGTGGCCCGTGTGATGTGGTTGTGGACAGGAGGCTGCATCCTTCCCAGAGCAAGACCAACTGTGACTTCAGTGCTTCCAGAATATTTCCCAGGCTTAGATCTGTTTCAGGGCTTACAGCTTTTGGAGCTCAGTTCATGACCATAAATATATAAAAAACCCTCTCTTGTCCAAAGGGTTGGTAGATCAAACCCAGCATTAGACAAAGCTCCAACTAACCAGCTGCTCACTTGAAATAAATATTTATCGTGTTGTGAATGGAGTGAAGAATAAACATGTGTCGCTGATTGTTTATGCTGCAAGGGTTTGCTTCAGCTAAGCAGATTTTCCTGCTGGAAACTCTCCCGGTTCCCTCCTCGGGGCCGCGGGGTGCTCGGGCAGTTTAAGTGCGGGGACCTGCAAATGTCATGCAGGGCTACCTAAAAGTGACAGCTCAGGGAGGGGACCAGGAGATGAGTGACGTGGCTGGGCTTGCAGGCGGGAGGCACCAGGGCTCGGTGTGTCCCTGTGGGGAGCACCGTTCCCCGCGGGCGCTGGAGGGGCTGCGGGGCAGGACGGTGCTGCCTGAGCTCACCACAGGCGGGACCGGCCCTATCATTTCCTCCACAAAGAGTTTATCTTTCTGATAATATCTTACAGCAGCCATAGTTGAGCTTGTAAGGATTTTAATCAGCTTTATGAGCACCTTTGCTGTTTTTCTCCCTAAACACAGCAGTGGGACTGGTTGGAGGGACGGAGCGTTCTGGCTGTCGGGGGGTTTCTAAGCCTCCTGTGTGGGATCTGGCCCCGCTGCCCTCGCGGGGAGGTGACAGTTGCTCAGAGTGTCAGTGTTGCATCCCTCAGGTTTTCCGGTTGCCCCCAGAGGTGATGGCCTCAGGTTCCTGTGCGTTAGCCCTTGCCTTGCCGCTGCCCCTCCTTTTCCCAAGGAGAACTAGAAGAGGCCAGAAGTGTTGAGGATGAGCTCCAGTGCTCAAAGGAGGGAACATCGCTGCATTTCCTGGCAGAGAAGTGTCCTCGCGGGTGCTCAGAGGAGCCATGTGGCGGTGAAGGGTCGGGGATGGGCTGTTGGGGCTCTTGACTTTGCACCGTCTGCCCAGGACCCGTCGCTGCCGCTCACCGCGCTCCTCGCACATTGGGCACCGTCGGGTGCCACCGTGTCCTGACACTCGGCCACCTGTAACCTACAGCCCTACCAACCGCTGGCAATCTTCACCTTTGCATAAAAACCCAGCTGGACCCTGGGCTAGTCTTTGAAATAAGCAGTAATCTTATTACCTTTATCAATGCAATCCTCTTAAGGTTAAGTCAATCCTATTAATCAGGCTTGTGCTGTGGAGGACCTTATTATTTCAAAGTCAATCTGCCCATCAGTCAGTTACGATGTTGGGAACAATGGGCTGCAGCCCAGAGGGGTGTTTGGGGGCTGCGGGTGTCACCAGCAGGACATTCTATGTTTCTGTGATTTCCAGAGTTCTGGAGGAGCTGCCTTAGAATAGCACGTGCTGCTGTGAGCTCATGCTTGGTTTATTTGAAAAGTGCTGGAAACCAGTGCTGCCTTGTATTTCTGAATTGCTCTTCTTGATCAGCATATGTGCGGTGACTGAAGTTGCACAGGTTCAGCTGTGTCCAGTCTGAAGCAAATATGCTTAAAATAAACATGGGGGCAAGGCTGAAGAATGCTGCCACAGCCCTTAATTTTTGCTGTAGACCTTTTCCTTCCCTCCTCGGCTCCAATGTAATGAAATAAAGCATCTTATTTTCTTCCATTGCCGGGGGCCCTAACTAAAAACAACCCCCTGCTGATCTCTGCTGCTCAGAAACAGGGAGTTTTATTGGCTTTAGTTATTGCATTTTATTCAGAGCCTTGTATGTGGGTGAGTGAGGCCCCTGGAGGGATTCAACAAGTATTTGCATTCCATTTGTGTCTTCCGAGTGCTGGCTGCTGGCGTACTCAAGGCAGATACCAGACGTGTGATCCAGAGCCGATGTGGCTTTTTTGCGTGGAGGGAGGATCTGGAGATGGCCCTGGGACGGGAATCGCAGGCTGTCGTGGGAGCTGACCCGCGCTGGAGGCTCGCAGGGCCCCGCCGGGCTGCCGGGAGCCGTCTCTGCCCAGGAACTCGCTCCAGGACGCTGTCTGGGGGTGTTTTGATCCCTCTTGTGTCTCGGGGCCGGTTCGTACAACGCGGCGAGATGCCTCGTGCAGCCCGGGGCGGCCGGACCTGCTGGGGACCGTGCGGGGCCCGGCCGGGGGATGCTGTTGGGCATCGTGGCTCTCGCCTCCGGCCCCTGGTCAGGAACAAGGCTGGATTCTGCTGTGTTACACCCCAGCGTTGGGGGCTGTGCCACAGGGGGACTCTTTGGGATTTCAGCAGCTTTCCTTTGGAGACAAGGGGTTGTTTTCTCAGCTGCCGAGTTGCAGGTGCTCAGCCAGGGATAACAACCGCAAGAGGTGTCGCGGGGATCTTCTCTGGCTTTGTCTTGAGTCCCACACTGGAGTTTTGCCTCGTTTTAAATTCTAGTGGATTCTGTAGATCGGCTAAAATCATCAAAATTCCCATTATCGCTGGCTAAAGCTCGGCTGTTGGGTTGTGCGTCGCAGCTTGGCCCCACGGCAGCTGGTCCTCGGCTGACAGGAGCGGGAAAAGCAAACACTCGGCTAAGAGAAGCTGTAAAACTCAGTGTTCCTGAGATAATTAGTATGTTGGGAAAGTGACAGGAAAGAGAATCAAGCAAAGCCAAGGTCAGCGGCTGCTAATTAAGAATCAGCACCTTGTGTCAGCCTGAGCTGTGGCTTGGAATTGAAACGTACCCCGGGAGAGACCCAGGAAGATAAAGGTGATGAAGTTACCCAGATAGCAGCTCACGGGATTTGAGCAGGGGTTTAATGTTTCATTCCAGCTTGGCTGATAAAAGGGGTAAAATGAGAGAAAATAGCAGGGGGAGCCATGTGCTTTGCTTCCAGGGTGGATTTTTACCTCTGCAGCTGCTGAAGCGTTGCAGGCGCAGTGGGATCTGAGGAGAGGGATCTTCTGGCTAAAGAAATAATGGAAGTGACTTTTTTTTCCCCAAAGCTCCTCCTCTGGATTTCTGGAGGCTCCTCCTGGCAGCGTGTTGGTCCCGGTCACCGGGAGGTGGGAGGGCTGGGGCTGGTGGTTGCTGCGGAGATGCTGACCTTGATCCCCCCTCCCCTGTGTGCAGATCTTCCTTTGTCTGGGACAGGAGCACAGTAACAAAGGGCTTGTAGATTAAATCATTTGGGTCCGTTGGTTTCAGGTGGAGCTGTTGGTTGAACCTTGTTTAAACTTTGGGTGCAGAGATGTCCACATGAAAAATGAAATGGAGCCAAGTGCCTCTCTTGCAAATCTCCCACAGCTGCTGGCAGGGAGTGGGACCCGAGTGTCCCCTCCGAGTCTGGTCACAACAGGCTGGGTCACGGTCACAGCACTCGGGGGCTCTGGGAGCGTGGGGACAGGAGCTGGGTCCCTGCACAGCAGCTCTGGGGTGCTCCTGCCCCTGCCAGGAATGGGTCACATCTGGTACGGTCCCACCAGATGAAGGAGAATTTCTTAGTGAAAGATTATTACTGAGCAGATAATTTTGTTCTAGAGGAAGGCTTTAAAAAAGGTGCCCTTGGTTGTAGAAGTGAATTTTTATGTCAATGTTGCTTTCTCTCCTGCATGGGGTAACAGTGAGAGGTCCGATGTGTGTGATGTACCCGGTGCCTATTCCGTTCGTGGTGCTGGGGGGAGCGGGTCGAGGGGCTTTCGGAAGCCCGGAGCTGCTGCTCCCATCAGCCGTGCAGGGAGCAGAGCCTGAATGTGTATTAGCGTTAAAAACTGCATGGCATTTCCCCTGCAGTAACGCTAGCTACAGCACACTAAATACTACACCACATAGTGGATTTTCAGCAGAATGCACAGGGAGCTACATGACCCTGTGCGGTCAGTTAATGCTGCTGCTGAAGTGGACGGGGAGCTCGGGCCGAAGTGCTGTTTTCCTGCTGGAATTTGCAGTTCGGTACCCGGACTGACGCACAGGGCAGCTGTCGGCGTGTCTGCACCTGCTCGCCCCTTCCATTGCTCTGCAGCACAGATCATAAAATGGCATGGCATTCGGTTGTGTGCACATCAATGCGCCCAAAACACGTGCTGTAGCAGTGCTGGTTATTTCCATGAATACTGAGGAACAGGACATTTGAGCACCTTGATGCATATTACAGACCTGATGCTCAGCTGTGGGGCAGCTCATGACATCTCAGTGTCCCCTGTTTTGCCACCAGTGCAGTCAGACACCAAATACACCACGTTTAACAGAGGAGCAAACATTTCACCCACAAAACGTGAGGCTGGTACGAGACCCAACCAAAAACCAGCACTGACGGAGGGGCGAATGTGCTGCAGGCCTGGAATGGATCCTTTTTTGGGGTGCAAAAGTTGTGACTCCCTGGAGATTTATTTCTCCTCTCGTCTCCATGAGGCTGGAGAAACAGGAGGAGGGTGGGGCTGGTGGTACCGCGGCACACGGGGTCACCGCGGCTCCGCCGCTCCCTCCCGCGCTCTCCGGAGAAGGGAACGGAGCTGAACGGAGCGTCTGTCGCTGCGTGTGACCCACCATGGGCTTTGCTTTCCAGGATTTCTTGACTGACCTGATGATGTCTGAAGTTGATCGCTGTGGTGAGAATGAGCATCTCATTTTCAGGGAGAACACACTGGCCACCAAAGCAATCGAAGAATACCTGAAGCTGGTGGGGCAGAAATACTTGCAAGATGCCTTAGGTACGTACAGCGCGTGGGCGAGTCTCACCTGGACAGGTTCTCCTCGGAGCCCCAGGGTGCTCTGCGTGGTGGACACCGTCACCCGAGCCCTGGTGGGCGCAGGACACACCGGATTTTCGGCCCTGGCGGGGGGTCTGGGCGCGGGCACAGCCACGGGCCGCTCTGCGCCCGGGTGAAGGTCACCGCTGAGTTAGCGCTTTAATCTGCTTTCAGAGGAGAAAACAAATGGATATTTGAAGGCGTTGTGTCCTCTGCCAGCGCTGGCAGTGTCACGGCGGCTGATGGGATCCTTCCCCCCCCGAGACGCTCCCCCAGTTCCTCCCAGCGCCTGCCAGTCAGATGAGATCTCCCCAGTTACAGTGATGACAGTTGCCTCACAGCTGCCACTGGGAACCCTCTTGGTGGTTTTATCTTTTTTCTTTTTTTTTTTTTTTTTCCCCAAGTACTGGCTATGTTTATGCCTCCGAAAATGTTTCTCTTGATGCAAATGAAAATAATTAGAGCTTCTGCTCCTGGGCAGGTCAGGAGGGAACGGCCGTGCTGCTGCGTGCAGCGGCGCGGGGACGGGCAGGAGCCGCCTCGTGTCTGACCCGCAGCTGAGGGCGGCCAGACCCGAGCAGTAGGATGAGAAGAGTTTCTATTGAGCTGTTAATTTTTCAGTACGTTGGGTTCCTACTAATGGATTTGTGTAATTTTAGCAGGGTGCAAAGTACTGTAAATACTTAATATTAAGATAATAATAATGACAACATTAAGGAAGGGGAGATCATTGAGCAAATTCAGTCAAACCAAGAGATAGCCCACAGGAATAAGAAAAGGAATATTATTCATTTCTGCCTTGTAAGGTTTTCTAGTTGAAGGCAAGGCTGTAAGTAGTTTACCTCATCGAATTTCTAAAAGTCCAGGAAATTAATGAAGACAGAGAATTTTGGAATATTCAGGGCTCAATGCAAATGCTGCCAGCTGCTACAGGAGGAGCCTCCGGTTCTTGTTCAGGGCGCCGATTCAGTGTAGACCTTTTATCAGTGAAATGATTCATCTGTGTCACAAGGTAACACAACACGGTGTAGCGCTTTCCTTTAAACCATGAAGCACAAGCAAGTAATGGGGCCGGATAATAACAGCAGGCATCACCTGCAGGCGAGCAGAGAGAGCCAGAGCTCCCTGGCAGAGCTGAAAATACATTGGAGAGGCTCTCCAGTGCGTAATGAAAATCCGTTTTGGCAGCAGGGGAGGAGTGCAGAGTAGAGTGGGCAAAAAACAGGAGGATGGGAAAACGCAGGATGGTCAGGAATTGGGAGATGAGCAAACCAAACCAGAACGTCACCCAACCTGCAGGTCCCTGGCTAAACTCTGCCCCTTGATCCCCATTGTCCCGTCCCCCAGTGTCCCCAGTCACCACTAACTGGGACAGGCGCGTGTGGTGCTGGGAAGCGGCTCAGCCCGGGTGACGGGGCCTGTGCCGGCTGCCCTGGGGATGGTGGCAGGAGCCGAGGAGCAGCCAGGCAGCAAACAGGAGCGCAGGGAGACGCAGAGAGATATTTTAATTTAATTTTGTGTGATGTTCAAGCTCAAAATAAACCAAGTAAATTGTTTCTTTCCTTTAATTACCGATTTCTCCTGTGAATCACGCTGGCTCATCAGCGCCAGGGCAGTCTGCAGTAGCAGGACATCCTACAAATAATGACAGAACTGCCGGCGCGTTTCCTACCGGAGCAGCCCGAGGGAGCGTGTCTGGACCGGGCGTACCGGGGGTCGGGGCCGGCCGGGGAAGCGGCTGTTTTGGCAGCGCAGTTCCGATGCAATAGCCCGTAGCCACAGAGGCAGAGCTGCCAGCTGGGGACGAGGGATGGAACGTGCTTGGTGGGAGCCCGGGTGCGTTTCTGCGGGGCGTGCTGGGGTGGTTTGAGAGCTCCCGAGGCAGCAGCGGCTGCTCCCGTGTCCGTTCGGATCCCGAGAGCTGGCTGGGTGCAGCCTCTGGTACCGGCTCCTGTTGAGCCGCTGCGATGGGGCACAGGACACCTGCTCGGGCACTGGGGTTGTGAACAGGCTCCCTTGAAGACTGTGCCTCTTGTGTCTCCAAAACCCATCACCGACTCTTTGTTTTACAGGGGAATTTATCAAGGCTCTGTACGAATCAGATGAAAATTGCGAGGTGGATCCCAGTAAGTGTTCATCTTCGGACCTTCCTGAACATCAGAGCAACCTGAAAATGTGCTGCGAGCTGGCGTTCTGCAAAATCATCAACTCCTACTGGTCAGTACCCGTGAGCGCTGCTCCCCTTCACACGGTACGGCTGCAGGGGACAGGGGGGCAAGTTCATCTTCGGGCCGTTGGTGCCTGTCCCTCAGCTGCGCTGACGGGCAGCATGTCAGCGAGCTTTGCAGGGAGAGTTTGGCAGCAGCTCGTTCAGGTAGATGTTCTCTGGAGGCAGGAGGCAGGAGGATGCTGCTGCTCGTTGGCTCCGCATCCTGCGCTCGTGCAGGTGAACTCGCTGTCCCAGCCCATCGCCTCCTTGGCCCACGGCCTGGAATGCACTTGGAGGCATTTCCTGGTTGGTTGTTCTCAGGGTAAAGGTTCTTGCACCGAGTTGGGAGGAGCCCGGATATGCAGAATTGGTTGGAGGAAGGCCGTGGTGTGTTGTTGTGGCGGTGGCTGGCGGGCATGGCCGTGCTCACGGGGTTACAGGGGCAGGAGCCTGTGGCTCTGTTACGGGTGCTGCCTGCAAAGATGACCTGAAAGGAGAAACAAATAGGCTTGTGACTCTCTTTACTCAGAGAAATAAAAATATTTTCTTTCTGCTTCTTGCTAGCATACCCAGAGACTCTTATCCTGATCATATGAGAGAATGATCATTTTTGTCTTACTGCTGGATTTCCAGTCTTCTTGCTTAAAAGTCTGGGCTTAGTTTTTATGAATGTCTTTAGTAGCAAGACTGTTGTTGCAAAACATCAACTAAGGATAATATTGGACAAAGGAAGTCTTTGATAATGAAGATTTCTCATTTTCTCTCCCACCCCAGCTGTTGTGTTGAGGTCTGAAAACTCATTATATGTCATCTCCCAGGACACCGAGTGTGCCCTCCTGCAAGCCCAGGGAGCGAATTGCTTTTCCTGATACTTCTCAGGGAGAGAACAAGCAGCAAGAGTCTCAGTCTTCCTTTATCTACCACAAAGAGGCAAAGGGCAGATTTCTTTACAGGCATCCTGTACCTTATCCTCGGCCAATTAATAACTCTCTGACTCAGGAACGGCGTTCACCTGCGCTCCCAGGAGGGATTCACTGCTTTTAGTCACCAGTGGATTGTAATTGTTTGAATTAATGTCTTCCTAAAAATATCCAAAGGAGCACTAAAAGGTCACTCTGAAAATAGGCGTGAGAAGTGACCTAAGGAAAGTCAGGAATGCAGAGGAAGTTTGTTCCTCCAGTGCTGCTGTTCCAGGGAGGCTGGAGCAGCTGAGCTGCTGCTCTGAGTGGTTTCCCCTCCATCCTTTTGCTCAGCAGTTCTTGGGGATTAAATGGGCTGATGAGTGTTCGGGATTGGCCAAGGTACCCAACAGCAAACGATCTTGCTTTAAATAGCACGCCAGAGTGTGCATGCTCATCTGCCGGAGAGAGGAAAGAGGTTTACAATAACCGAAAATTGTTATAATTATGACATAATTTGGACAGCTGGAAAGTTTCGGTGTAAGCAGAATTTCAGCATGTGGAAGCTCGTTACTGGGAAGTTGGGTAATGAATTACGGGCCCGTTTGTCACATAAAGCCGGCTAACTGAATTCCATCCGCTGGTACACAATTAAACTTTTATGGTCTCCCAGGCTGTGACAGTGAACAGCGCGCACGGGCTGTTTGCAGCCGGTGTACATGTTTTCAAGGGTTTACTTTCCAGTAACTGTACAACCTGTCCTGATCATTCAAGCCTTAAATTGCTTAAAGGATTCTCCTATTTCTGGGCAAATACCAAGAAGTAAAAGGGCTTTGTCCAATTGTGTGGATCAAGCCAAAGACAGAGGAGAATTTATCCAGCCAAAGACGTTGGCTAATGCCATTTATAAAGCACAGGGTAAAAGTTCACGAGTGTGAAAGCACGAAGCCAACACGGACCAGAAGCGCAACGTGAGGGCAGCGTTTGCCGAGCGCGTCCATGGAGCGTCGGTGCCCGTCAGAATCTGCACGGGTGGATTCCTGCTTTGGGTGCTCCTCCGTTTCGGAGCTCCTGCCTGGTTCTTGCTGCTGGGGGACAGTGGGTGGTGCCTCTGGCCGTGCAGGTCCCTTGGTCTGTTCTTCTTCCCAACCTGTGTGAGGTTCGGCCGCAGGGCAGTCGGTCCCCAATGGGAGACAGGCCAGCGGGACACCGGCTGACGTTGCTTTGCTTCTCCCAGATAGTCCCTGCAGCAAAACTGGGAAACCATCCTCTGAAATGGCTGTTTGTTAAGGAGATTTGCAGCCTAAAATGGAGTGTGACCCCTCTGCAGTCTGCTCTTGTGCCGTCCAGCTCTGGATTTGACACAAAGGCGGTGGTTGGTGGCCGGGGCGGGTGGGGACCAGGGGACCCGTGGCAGCGCAGTGGGACCCGCCAGGCTGCTCCCGCGGGTGCGAATGTCCAGCTGAGTAAATAACGTGTGCCGGGAACAGGATGAGGTGGGAGCAGGGAGCTGGGGAGGGCCAAGCACAAACCGGCAGCAAGTTCTTGGGCGATAAGGGCAGCTGTGGGACCCAGGGGCATTCTGGTCTCCAGGAAAGCCTGTCTGTGCATGGACAAGACTGGAGAAACTCCAGTGGGGCGCTGCGTTTGTACTGGCCACAGTGGGATTTGATCCAGGTGCTTGACCAGGAGTATTAGAACTTGTAATTAACTTGTATTAGAATTTGCACAGCCCTCCATCCAAGCACCAGCTGGGCCGGTGACCCCGGTGCTGCCACTGTTCCTACCAAGGGGCTCCCATGGGGCTGTGTTTCATGAAGAGATGCTCTCCACCTTGGTGGCTGAGCCTCCCCCCAGTCTGAAGTGCCCCATGACACGGCCAGCTGGTTTGGGATGAGCTGCTTTGCACAGTTTTTTTCATCTATTTTCCCAGTTTCCCGGGGTTTTGGCACCCAGTACAACCAGGAACATTAGTCTGAAAGCTCCTTCTCTGACAACTTTACAGAGCGGCTTTGCTTTTTTCTGTGTGGTTTGAGTCTCCTAACAGACACTCTGCAAAAAAACAAAACAAAAAAGGACAAGAGCCTGTGACCGGTGTAGGTAATGGTGCTGCTGCGGACCAGTGGGACGAGAGGGCTCTACCCTTGTACAGGGCTGGGTGTCGCGCCCCACAGCTGATACACACCGTGTTTACTTGCTGCTGTGTGGCAGTTTGAACGCTCTGGCCTTGAACTTGCCATCCCTGTATGTCCTGTCGTTGCAGTGTCTTCCCAAGGGAGCTCAAGGAAGTTTTTGCCTCATGGAGACAAGAATGCAGCAACCGGGGCCGCCCGGACATCAGCGAGCGACTGATCAGTGCTTCCCTGTTCTTGCGGTTCCTCTGCCCAGCCATCATGTCCCCGTCCCTCTTCAGTCTCCTGCAGGAGTACCCCGACGACCGCACTGCACGCACTTTGACCCTCATTGCCAAGGTCACCCAGAACCTCGCCAACTTCGCCAAGTAAGCCGGGGTGCGGGAGGAGACGCGGGGTGTGGGCAGAGCCTCGGCTCCGGCCTCAGGCGTCCCGCGCTGGCCGTCCCTTCCCTCCGTGGAAAGGGCTGTTTGTTTTCTCTTGGCTTTTTGCCCCACGTCTCTCTGGGACCTGTTCCCTCACTGTCAGGTCAGGGAGAACATTTCAGTTTCCAAAACAGGACATGTTTTATGAGCAGGAAAACAGGCTGTTCTGACCCCGGAGAGGAGCAGGCGGGGTGGCAGCAGGGACACTGCCCACCCCTGTCACAGGGACCAGCAGGACCAGAACACAAACACCAGCAATGCCCAGGAGCTGGTCATTCCCTCCTGTGAGCTCTGGGACCTTCCCTGCTATTAAAATGCAGTTGTCTGAACTGGGAAGGTATGAAAAGAGAACGGGGACACTATCAATTTCTAACTAAGCCTGTAGGTTTGATGGAAACAAAGTGAGAGATTTTCGAAAATCTTTCCACTGGCTGCAGCTCTGAGCTACTTATTCTGAGCTCTGATAACAAAATGATGAGCTTTCTGAAACATGAATGGACAGTTTCTGTCTAAAGCTTCTTAGATTTGGAAACTAGCTTAGTACACAGGCTCGCAGTCAGGAATGCGCATACTTGCACGCAGACGCAGACCGAAGACATGCAAGTGTGTTACACTAGATGACAGAAATTCTCTGTATTCCTGACCAATCCCTAACTAAAGGGTTTTCAGATTTTGCAGCACTTTGCTGGAAAGGCTTTTTGACTAATCTGACATGAGTCAAGCCAAAGTGATGGGGCAGAGCTGTCCTGCAGACACACGCAGCCGAGCTGCTCCTCGCAGGATCGCTGGCACTGCCACAGCACCAACCGCTGCTGGGACAGCGGAACCACGAGACCCTCCCCGTTGTGCTTGAAATAGGAGATCTAACTGGGAGCAAAGTCTGGGCGGAGGGCAGCAGGAGGCTGCAGGAAGCCCAGGGGGGCGGACACGCTGGTCCAGCGGCAGGCGCAGCTCTCCAGGTGATCCCCAGGGCAGTTGTGCCGGGGCAGCAGCCGCCAGCGCGGCTGGAATTGGCTTCAGTGCCTCTGGGAGAGCGGGGAGAGGATTCCTGCCACCAGCAGTTGTGGGCTTCAGTCAGTTGATGGTGCTTGGTATGACGATTTCTTTATTTCCAGTGACAGGTCCTATTTCTGGAGGCTGAGCCCTGACCCAGCAGTACGATACACTCCATTACCAAGAACAGCTTCGTTTCTCTAGCTTTCACCTTCATTTCTACCACGGAGATCCTGTGCTGATGAGGACTTAGCAGGATTAGGCTGGAGTTAATTTTGGTTCTGTGCTCAGTGATGTGTACCAGGTTCCTGGTAACAACCCGGGGATCCCAAAGGCTTTGAAGGGTTCAGATGCCAGAGGAGGCTCTGGAATTACTACCTGCCTGTGTACATCCCCGTTCTGTTGACCGCACTTCTGTTTACAGGATTTAGCCGAAATTCCTATTGCTGTCTTGACAGGTTTGGCAGCAAAGAGGAATACATGTCCTTTATGAATCAGTTCCTGGAACACGAATGGACTAACATGCAGAGATTTCTACTGGAGATTTCCAATCCTGAAACCATCTCAAACACAGCTGGCTTCGAAGGCTACATCGACCTGGGCCGGGAACTGTCCACGTTGCACTCACTGCTCTGGGAAGTCGTTTCGCAGCTGGAGCAGGTACCGGGGGGGATCGCCAACAATGGGCAGAGCCCACAGTTCTCTAGCAAAAATACAAGATGTTGGTAGTAATTCTGCTCTTTTTTCTGCCCCAGGGCACTGCAACAAAACTGGGGCCTCTGCCTCGGATCCTGCGGGATGTCAACTCGGCGCTCAGTAACCCGGCCTGCGTGCAGGTCTCTGTCACGGCCGATCACACCGCGTCCACACCCAACGCTGGCAACAGCATCTCTGCGGGGCTACAGAAAATGGTGATAGAGAATGACTTATCTGGGTAAGAGCATAAAAGGTGGCCCGGCCACAGACCAGGGAAATACTGAGTATTCATCTGCTGCCAGAAGCTGAGCACGTGCAGGGACAGGCAGGACAGGCTGCGGTGTGGCGTTGCCTGATCCACGGACTGGGCTTTTTCTGATGCATGGGCTGGGCTTCCTCCTCGCAGAACTGGCACTGACTGTAGCTCAGGTGTGAATCCAGACCCAGCAGCAGGTGCCGTGCAGGTGCCTGGCTCCATCCTGGGCCCTTGAGAGCCAAAACTGGGCATGTGGTCTGGGAAATCAAGAACTTGGCAGTGCTGGTCTTGGCTGTTGAGATGTGGCTAGAGAAGCAAAATGTTCATCCTTTGAGGACTTGAGGGCTTGTTTGTACTGACCTCGAAGCGATGGGTATCTCCAGTAAGTTCACGAGGTTTCTGAGTATGCAGGATGTATAGGATTGGCCTTATCCATCTTTGTAAGACATAAGGTATGTGCTGAATCCACTGAGATCCAAATCTGGACATTTCTCTGACAGTTGCCAAGGTGTAGAGGCCTGACAACCAATTCCAGTCTGCTCTGTCCAGCTTTATAACCCTGGGTGTTTTTAATGATGCGCAGTGATTCACAGACACAGTCACCTAACATACTTTTTGGCCTCATTATGCAAAGAGTCTCATTCATGGGGAAGATGACTCTGTTGCAGACCTGTAATGTTTCTGTTTGCAGAAAATGAAATGGAGCCCACACAGGTTGAAAGACTGTGCTAGTAAAATAGTTTGTAAGTGGAAAGTACATAATATTTAACAGTTTAATTAGGAATGAAAGGCAGCAATGGTGCCGGACTTGCTCTAATCGGAGCTTTCATCTCTAATGCTTCCCAGCGTGAGGTACAGTTATTTAAATGTAATGCTATGGAGGATCTCTGACAATATGCTTTCACCCAAATACTTGCTTACAATGCACCATCTTTGATCAGCAGTATTTTCACATTAAGCTACTGCAAAGCTCTTTCTTCCTATCCCCAAGAAATCAATATTGCATGAATGTACGTTAGAGCAGGAGGAGTGGGTGGATAACCGGTAACCTTCAGCTGCCAGGCTTCAGCTCCGCGGTTAGCACTCTCTCTGACCCGTGGAGCTCTGGTGTGGATCGTGCCCCCATGGCGTTCTGCGCTGTACAAGGGTTGCCCCGGGGAGCTTACAGCCAGGGGACAGAGCAGAGGACACAGGAGCGGTGTGGAAACAGCCAGTTGGCAGCAGACAGGGTGGCAGGTGCTGTCAGCGTGATGAGCAGGTCCAGCCGGGGAGGCAGAGCTCATAGCGTGTCTGTGATGCCTCCTGCGCAGCACCGCGATCCGCACCCCTCGCTGCCCCGCGGGGCGGCCCAGGGCTCCCCGCATCCCGCCGCCCTCACTGTCCCTCCGTAGGCGGCCGTGCCCTCGCGCCCGCAGGGGCCGGTGGCGTCCCTGTCCCGCACCGCTGCACCACGCTGATTTCTTCTGAGTGATTTCGTTTTCCTGCTCCGGTGCAGCATTCACAACTCTTCTTTTTTGTTTTGTTTTCCTCTCCTCTTCCTTATGCACTGACTTCCCCGCAGTCTGATAGATTTCACACGGTTACCATCTCCAACCCCTGAAAACAAGGACTTGTTTTTTGTCACAAGGTCTGCCGGGGCCCAGCCCTCGCCTGCCCGAAGCTCCAGTTACTCAGAGGCCAATGAGCCCGACGTGCAGATGTCTAATGGCAGCAAGAGTTTGTCCATGGTGGACTTGCAGGACAATCGGCTCTTGGACAGTGGGGCCAACGCGCCCGGCACGGCCGACTCCCTCAATGACAGTCAGTCATCCCTCGGGCAGTTGCAGGGCGTGTGGACCGCGCGGACTCAGCAGAACAGCGTGACGGGCATGGCCACCGTGCGCCGGGTGGGCCAGACCCCCACCACGCCGAGCGGCGAGAGCGCGCCGGGCCGGCCGCAGCTCCTGGCACCCCTCTCCTTCCAGAACCCCGTCTACCAGATGGCGGCCGGGCTGCCGCTGTCCCCCCGCGGCCTGGGCGACTCCGGCTCCGAGTGCCACAGCTCACTCAGCTCCCACAGCAACAGCGAGGAGCTGACGGCCAACAAGCACGGCTTCGCCGCCCCCGCCGCCAGCGAGGACTTCGCCCGCCGGACGGGAGAGCTGGCCCGCCGGCAGCTCTCGCTGACGGAGAAGGGCGGCCAGCCCACCATGCCGCGGCAGAACAGCGCGGGACCGCAGAGGCGGATAGACCAGCCGCCCCCGCCGCCCCCGCCCGTCTCCCGGGGCCGGACGCCGCCCTCACTGCTGAACACGGTCCAGTACCAGCGACCCTCCAGCGGCAGCATGATGTCCTCCTCGCCAGACTGGCCCGGCAGCGGCGCCCGCCTGCGGCAGCAGTCCTCCTCCTCCAAGGGCGACAGCCCCGAGATGAAGCAGCGCACGATGCACAAACAGGTGAGTTCGGGGGCTGTCCCAGCGCTGGGCGGTGAAGGGACCAGGCGGGGTCAACCTGTGGGTTTGGAGGAGGAATCAGGCGGTGGGGATCGCTGCAAAGCGGGGGATATCACTCTGGGTTAGTGCATCGGTGCCAGCCCCGTGGTGGCATTGCACGTGGGGATGTACCTCAGCTCTTGCACCCAGCTTGGCCTGAGATGCAGGCCCTCCAGGGATGTGGACACAGACCAGCGTTCCTTCTTCGTGTTCCTCCATCAGTGTGTGACTGCCGCACGGCAGCATGTGGCAGAGACAGGAGGGCGATGGCCGCTGTGCCTCCTTCCTGCACTACCATCTCGTCACCGCTTTGCCTCTCCATGCCCAGGCTCTCATCCCATGCCATAGCCAGCCCCGCGCCATCTCCCAGACCTGGACCAGGCCCTCATCTTCTCTTGTAACCAAGAGTCTCCCCGCTGCCGCTCCCGTCCCCCCAGAGCCGCGGGGCCCTGGACGCTCGTGTTTGCAGCCGGGGAGGTGGGAGCGGTGGGCAGGGCTGTGCTCCCCACCGACAGTGACCTTCTGCTGGGCAGCGGTTCAGGTCCCAGACCACACGCTGGTGTGCACAGAAATACATTTTGCAATTTGTGGTGCTAAAATTGAAAGCAGTAGGTCTCAGACCCAGGGCCTTCTGGTTTTCCTGGCACGGATAAATTGGTTTTTTCTAGTGCTCATTTATTCATATGACATTTCAGAACTAACCCTATAGAAAATTAACACAGTAGGACCTCTCAGTGCCTAAAGGAAGAGTTTTAAAAGTAATACAAACCCAGAGAATATGGACAAATGGCAAGAGCTCGCTGCATCTCAGCCCAGACACAGTATTAAGGCACCTTTTCAGCAGTTGAAAGAGCAACAGAGCTGGTGTAACTACCTCTCTGCCTCGGTCAGCGCTGCTTTATCAGCCCTGTCCGGAACAGTTCTGTGCTTACGATACTGATTCATATGCGCTGACATTAGCAAGCACAACACATAGCAGTGCTGGGATAATGTGGATCAATACTCGTTAGGTACAGAGGGCACAGAGCTCTGCAAGCAGAGCAGCCTGTTCAGTAGCAGAATTTATTCCCGAAAGACAACAGTGAAGTCCAGTGACCTTCGGAAAGCCCTGGCCAAGGCGTGTTTGTGGATCTTTCCTCCGTCCACCTGTATTGTCCTCTCAAAGATTCTCTGAAGACCTGAAGTCCTCAGATTGCCTCTCCTACCCTTAATCTGCCTATTTTACTTGTATGTTAGCAGCACCTGTAAACCATAATGAAACAGCTGATAGTTGGTGGTACTAAATGCTGTTTGAGAACAAAGAAATCCCATTTGGTGGCTGTTTCAGTGAATTCCCCAAACCTTGTTCCTGCCATCCAGAAGCTCTACCTCTGGGAGTTCGTCTGCTGAAGTGACTTCCAAGCTGTCCCAGGCCAGCGCAGACGTCTTTTTTCACTTCTTCAGAGAAGGAAGAACAAGGCAGAAGGATTTCATGGACATCCTTTACCAGTGGCCCTGAGCACTCTGGTGGCTCAGACCTGTTGGCTGCTGTTCGAGCAGCGTGGGAGAGGGCTCAGGGCTCACTTGGAAGGAAATTCTCTCCATTTTCATGACCATTTCTGTTACAGGTTTTTCTTTTGTCATGGTTGTATGTTTCATTGTAGGCCCCTTCTCCTGTGAACCCCAATGCCCTGGACCGCACTGCTGCTTGGCTTTTGAATATGAACATGCAGTTTTTAGAAGATGAAAGCATTGACCCAGATTCCAAGCACAGGGATAAGCTCAGGAATAAGGACGAGCTCAGCCAAGCAGAAAAGGTAAAACCTGATTGGATTGAAACAAGTTTCTAAATAGAGAGAGGACTTCCTTGAATGTGGTTCATCTGAGCACCCTGGGGACAAGGTGGGCTGTGTGGCACGTCCCTGCCAGGAGATGGGGTGTCAGCTGGCCCTGTGACCTGCTCAGCCTCACAAGGCACTTCTGGGGAAGGTCTGGGAGGTTTTCACACACTTGGTGACTGGAATTATGCTCTGACGAAAGCGAGTAAGAAAAATAGGAGCTAGGAATCAAGTGCTGGTGCTGCTCTGCGACAAACTCTAGGTACAAGGAGCCTTGTCCCTCACAGCGGCGACATGTAGCGAGATGTCAAAAGGCTGTAAACAGACCTAAAAATTAAGTCCAGATCCTGGTCTCAGAGGCAGCGCTGGGGCCTGGGGTGACTTCACTGGTGCAGTGACACTGCCCCGAGCTTGCACCTGTGTCACACAGGCTGGGGCCCTGCAGGTCTGTCCAGGAGTCAGTGGCAGAAGCGGGGAAGAGACCGCGCAGGCCTGGCTGGGGGTGAAGGAGGGTTAGAAATACAGATGCAGCAGCCAGGAGCTGAGGAGATCCCGTCTTTGCTGATTGCTGCTTCTGCAAGGTGCTTTCTCAGCAGCCTGGCCCTGCCAGGACCGCTGTGGTTGGGCACAGCATTTGGGATGTTTCCTCCGTGTGCTGCTCTTCTGTCACACCAGCCGCGTGTCACCCCCCTGGTCCCACAGAAGTGCAGACATCACCCTCCCTGAGCCTCTTTCCTGTTTTTCCAGCGCAGATGTGTGTCTGGTTTTGTTACGATAGCCTTCCTGTTCTCGTTTTGCTGTGCTGCATCATTTTGGGACAGTCACATGTTATATTGCAGTGAAATGCCAAAGGCAGGTATCGAAGGGACAGGGAGGTACAAGGCGATGGCTCCCGGCTGCCCCAGGAAAAGTGTGGCAGAGTTTTGTGATAGTTCAGCCCCTTTCTTACTGGGTGTTCCTGTAAATACACAGACACATACTGATCAAATAGCAGCTGACACATAAAAATATACGTGTTTAGCAGAGGTATGGAGGTATAGCTAAGCAGAGACAGCAGCAGGCAGCAGATCAAGAGACATCGTTCTCAGACTGGTGCATCAGGCACTGGGTTATTGCTGCATTTGCTCATGGAAGGGCTTTGAAAAGGGTTCAGCGCTCATGTGAGTCCGCAGTGGAGACGCCAGCGCCAGGCTCTGCCGTGGCGGTGGGACTGCAGCCCGGTGACGCGCCAAGGAGCCGTGTGCTGGCCCTGCTCCCGTGGGCCCGTGGGACGCTGTACGTGCCAGGGCTCGCCAGCACGGGCCCTGCTCAGGGTACATGCTGGGATTACCAGTTCTGACAGCGTTACACAAACCGGTCCCTGCCCAGGTTCAGCGGAGCCTCCAGGAGCCTGCTGTCTCATTCCCATGCAGCATCTTTCCTTACTTTGCTGTCACATCAGTCACTGACATTAAAGATCACCATTAGCATAATCTCTCTCCCCATTACTGTAAGATGTGAATGGTAACTGAGAGTGAGACAAGTGTTCTAGAGACAGGAGCGACTCCTTTGGTCTCTGAGGCCTCTGCTGCTATCATTTGAGCTCACTTACGCTGCTTCTATTTTAAGGCTAGGGTAGGTATTTAATTGTTCCTGTTCAAGCAACTCCCTTCTGTCTGACTTAAGTGCTTCTGTGCAACCGTATGGGCGTCTGTGTTCCCTCATCGCTCCAGGTTACATGTGCCAACTGTGTTGTTTCAGCGCCGCAGTAGATGCTTTGCTAAAGGGAAAACAGCGTGAGGGGTGTGCTGTCCCTGCCGAGGCAGGAGAGCTGCTCTGCTCCACCGCCCCAACAGGGCTCTCAGGACTGGGACACAACCAAGTCCATCCGTCGTTTGAGTGCTTACACAGGTGGCCATGGCCAAAACAAGAAGACGGGTGGGTTTTTTCAGCTACCCATGTAAAGACACAATTAAGCACATTTCTGTCAGTTCATGAACAACTCGTGGCTTTGTAACAGACTTCATGACTCAGATGGAAGCCTTTTTCCCATATCTGACTCTTAAAAGCAGCTTGTCAAATTGTCAGCTGCATGTTAACTCTAAGGTTATTCCAGTTCAGATATTTTTTTTTAAAGAAAATTTCCAAAGATAATTTTTTTGAAATTAAGGTGGAGTTTTTTGGTACAGATAGACAGTGGGTTTCCCTTTAGCAAAGCAAGTTGTACTGAATGCTCTGCTTCTGCAATAGCTGAACCCAGCTTTACTGACTTAGCTCTTAATTTTTTTGATAGCTGTATGCGATTCTGCTGCTGCTGCTTTTTAGCTTTATCTGAATGAATGGTACCACTGTGGGGTCTTGGGTTCATGCAGCAGCTCTTCTCGGATTGAACCCGGTTTGATATCTGATGGCACAGTTAAAATGCTGGGCGTCCGTCTGTCGTGCTGCAGAGCCGCAGCCTGGCAGGAGGCACAAGCAGCTCCTCCTTGGCTCCAGCAGCTCCAAACCACCCCTGTTTATTGTTGTAGACTGAAGAGCTCATGCGTAAACCCAAAATCCCACCAGTGCAGCTTGTCCTGCCTGTGCTCAGCCCCACACCATTAGCGCGAGGAAGGTGCCAGCCGCGTTTGTCATTCGCTCCCTCTAACCTGCATTCCCCTGTGAAATGCCAGACTCTGCTAACAACCCATTCTCTGAACCTGCCAGTGACCTGCCCGCCCCGTGGAATGCAGCATCGCTCCTAGCGCAGTGGAGAAGACTGAAGAGGAGGTGTCGGCAAGCGGGGTTATCTGAGCTGGGTTTGCCGCTAGTCTAACGCAAAGAGAGGGACATGATGGGGTTCTGGGGAAACCCTGGCAAGGGCAAAGCCCTACTGGGTAACGTGCCACGTGTGTTTTCTCCTCCTGTGTCTGTCCTCGCGTGCTGTAGTACCAGCAGGACCTGGTGGTGCTGCAGGACAAGCTTCGCATCTCCAACAAGAAGCTGGAGGAGTATGAGACTCGCTTCAAGTGCCAGGAGGAGACGACGCAGAAGCTGATGCTGGAGTACCAGGCCAGGCTGGAGGAGAGCGAGGAGCGGCTGCGCCGGCAGCAGGAAGATAAGGAGATCCAGATGAAGGGCATCATCAGCAGGTACGGGGAGGTGGGCGGGCTGGAGGTGACGGTAGCGCAGGTGGACAGGCTGGTGCTAGAGCTGACTCTTGCTCAGGAGAACTGGGTTTCTTCAGAGGTGCAGGCACATTTTCCGTGCAGGTTTTCCAGCATTTGTTCACTTTCTGCCCCTCTGGGTTGCAGCCTGTGGCGGGGATTTAAAGCCCAGACTCTGGGTAACCCACATCAGTGTTACCTGACACTTTCCTGAGTCACAAACGCAAAACTTCAGGAGGGGAGGGCTGGCAACCCGCTCCACTTCTCGGAGGATCTGGCAGGTTTGCTTTTCTGTTCATATGAGCAATAGGTGTAACAATTAAGAATGTTATTTTCCTGACGTTTAGCTAAAGATCTTATTACCATCCCCTCAGCTGTAAATCCTTTTCTCCCACCCAGTGGGATGCAGCGCTCACATTTGTCTGGGACAGGGGCTGTTCCAGTGCAGGTAGCTTCACCTTTACCTGAGCCAAGCCAAATTGGTGCTTTTAATCAGCCTTCCCTGTTCTGTGTCACTTGAGCTTTGGTACAGTCTGCAGCAGAGGTCTCTAGAGAAGAGTTAGAGTCAGAAAAAAGACTAGTTCTGAACTATTGGTTTGTGTGTAAGAGGAGATAATGCCAATGACCATGTGTCTTCTTTGTGCTCAATTGCACAACTGCATTTCCTACAATACCCCTTTGCTTCCTTGGTGTCAGGGACTAAATGAGGACACGATTTGTATCATTCACTCTGGGTGGCTGATTTAGATGTGTATGAGACTTAATACCTGCGCTTAGCAAAGCTCAACAAATGTAATTTGTTTTCTTGTCTGTTTGGCTACCAGACTGATGTCAGTTGAGGAGGAGTTAAAGAAGGACCATGCAGAAATGCAGGCTGCCGTGGATTCCAAGCAGAAGATTATCGATGCACAGGTGAGTCCTTGATACCAAGGGCTGCAGCACTTTTGGGGTGAGTCTCCCCGCCCCGAGCGTGGTGCGACCGTGCGTGGTGAGTCAGCAGCAGCTGCGGTCAGCGACAGAGCAGGACAGACTCCAGCAGGGTGTGATGTATTGTCACAGCGTTCGCATTTGTACAGCCGTTTCCAGCCTTGGAGCGTGGCAGGTGACACAGAGGGTGTGGGGGTGGCAGTTTGTGGACGGATCATACCCACAATTCAGTCAGTTTGTGGGAGGATCATGTCGTTGGCTCAGTCCAGAGCTTTGCTTGGTGCTTCATGTTCCAGTAACACTTGCAGGACATGAGTACAAGGAACACACAGCCCGGCCAGAGCAAAGCCACAAGTTTTTTTTAGCCTTTAAGTTGTGCCTTGCAGGATTGGGAAGCTCAGTTACTGCTATAGATTACAGTGGCAGGGGAGCATCAAATGATGGGTGCAAAACACCATGCTTGGAAAAGAGAATCTGAAAATACAGTCCATAGTCTTTTCATTTGTCTAGGCAGAGATCAGCATATTCTTAGCAGCGAGGCTTTCCGACAGGTTGTGGCTAGGTGATGGGATATTCTAGTCTTACTCCTAACAACCCTATTAATCACTTGTGAGTCACTATTCATGGCTAATTTACCGTATAACTAATTAAAAACTAGGTGAGACAATAGTCATTTTGTGAAAAGAATAATTGTTTTTCTGGAGAGTAATGTGGTCAAAGCTTGTAAATCATCATGTTCCCTTCTGTGCTCTGGCAAAGCCCAGCAGAGACAAGGGCGTCCGGAGGCTCCACAGCCTGTCCCGTCTCCTGCCACCTCCCGTGTGAGGCTCTCACCATGAGCCATTCTACACCTTCTCTTTTTGGCATCTCAGGCTGTACGATAGCGTTGGACAGGTTCATATGGACCTCCAGTGTCACAGGCAAACTACTGTGCCCCTGAGGTGGTTCTGTCCTGCAGACGGAGAAGGACAATGACTTGTTGGGTGTCACAAAGAGCAGGAGCTGCAGAATCGGGCTGCAACACAGGAGTTCTTGCTCCCATCCTTACGATACTGTCGTTGGTGAGAGTTGCCATCAAAGCCATCCTGGGAGGCCACAAGTCATTTCAACTATTAATTTACACTAACAAAATCAATTAAATACTGGCAGGAATAACTATCTTGAGAGAGCTTGGTTTTAGAAAAGGAATCTTATCATCTTTGTAACAGCTGCAGTTGAACAAACGGTACAATGAATTTCTGTATAACTGAAGAATTAGAGAAACCGTTATCTCCATTTTCTTCAGGATGCTAAAATGAATTTAGCTCACATGCACAAGCAAGGTACATTTGTGGCCCCGCTAATAGCATCAGATTTTTTAAAATTATGTGTAGCATTTAAAAACATGACAGCTAGGAATGCCAAAGAGAAGGGTCCTGGTCCAAGAGGCCTCTGGGTCGCGGTTGGGACAAGCGCTGGTATCAGAGGGACAGATCTCTGTGTGTCTCCACTGACCAGTCCCTTCTGCCCGTTCGCTTGCAGGAGAAACGCATTGCTTCACTGGACGCTGCCAACGCACGGTTAATGAGTGCCCTAACTCAGCTGAAAGAGAGGTACAGCATGCAGACACGTAATGGGATCTCCCCCACAAACCCAACTAAATTGCAGATTACAGAGAATGGAGAATTCAGAAACAGCAGTAATTGTTAACCCGCGGAGGGTGCTGCCGCAGGAGAGGAGGCCTGGCCAGAGAGACCGTGCAGCAGCAGGTGTGAGCCGCGGCTTCAGAGAACGGCTGCTCTCCCCAGAGAATCCAGCTCCTTACTGCGGACGGCGCGCGTGACTGAGCCCGTGTGCGAGATGCTAATGCCAGCACATTGAGGGGACGGGAAGATCGAGTGTGAGATGAGTGGCATAAGGAAATAACATATATTTGAGAATCGCTGTCACTGTTGCATTTAAATCAGTGTTTAATGTTTAAACAAAAGTAACCTTTTCCTTCTAAACTGCCCAAAGGAGATGCCTCACCCTCCCCAGCAAGGAGAAACGTCCTTGCCATTGCAGTAAGCGAATAAAGGGAGCTGGGCGCAGCCTGCAGCAGGCACAGGCCGGTTTGAGCGTGCTGCTGGGTGCAGCAAGGCTTGGCCCGCTCCCGCCGTGCCCCCCCGGAGCACAGCCCTCCCACAGCAAACCCCGAGCCAGCTCAGCCCTCCTTCCCCAGGCGGCTTTTGTGAGGCCAGTGACTGTCCACAGGGCATTGACGCAGCTAATTAGTGTTTAATTAGGGGATACAGTCCAGAGGAAAGATCAGTCGCGCTCTGCGCGATGTGGGGTGCTGCGTGGGGCCCCCGCGGTGGCAGGACAGGGATCAGGGGGTCCTGGGGTCCCCGGGGAGCAGAGCCCAGGGCGCTGGCACACAAGCCGAGGGAGGAGCTGGCACCTGGTGACCGGTGAAGCGATTCCTCTCTACAGCATCTGCACCCTCACAAATAATGGGGAAGAGTCTGTGTAAGCAAGAGCCCCCGGGCACTGTCCCCCCCCACACGTACTTGTGGCCACAGAATAAAGGAAATGTTGCCTGAGCTTGGTCCCTGAGCTGTGAATGAGGGGCTGGATTTCCTGGTGCCCGTCAGGGTAGAGGGGAGTGAGGGGCTATGTGAAATGACCAGCTCGGCCTGACAAAGGGTGCGTTATGGGGATTAAATGCGCTGCGCAAAGATTCTTACTATTTCTGGGGAGAAAAAACAGACAAAGAAACAAGAAAAAGCCCTGAAGAATCATGAAGATCGGTAATTGTATTTCTTTTCTTTCACAGTATGCATTAGAAAAAAAAAGATCCCATTTTCTGGAATACTGTCCTCTTTAAATTGGGAATGAGCACTGCATGGAAATTATCCGGCTCGAAGAATGTAAAACATGGTCATAAGGGAGTAACCAACAAGAACAGCAGCCACCACCGAAAGGCCCCTTGTCAGGAGCACTGTGCAGGCATAAGCCAGGATTAGACTTTCCTAACTGCTGAAACGCAGATTCGGCACATTCAGACACGTTGTGCTCAGCGGAGGGGTCACCTCCTTAACGGGGGGTTGTGCCGCTGACCTGCCGTCATGGTGTGTTTGTTGGTTTGTGGTTTGTTTTTTTTTTTTTTAAGTTAGAACTTCATGACTCCCAGTCTCAGAGCAGGTCACTCGTACCGAGAGCCAGAGAGCTTTCTCTGAGACACGGATGCCAGTGTACAGTGTACAGGACATCTGCCTGTTCCTCCCGCTAAGGTTTAACACCCTGCTCCACGCCTGTCCACCTGTAGATGTCCAGCCCAAGGGCCCGGGCCGCTCCCGGGGCTCAGGTTCCGTCTCCAGCCGCGAGCGGGACACGTTGCAGTGCGCCCTGCGTTCCGTGCTGCCCTACGGCCCTAAGGCTCATTAACCGCATTCTGACACGTGCAATTGGTTTCAAAATCAAAGATGCTTTTTAAAAATTTTTTTTTTTTTTTCCCTAACTGATGTTCTGTTCCCGGGAAGCCCTGGGCCAAGGCCGGTGCGGCTCGGTGCGCTGCGGTCTCCGTGCCAACGCCTGCAAAGAGCTGCAGTCCCAGCCCCCAACCGGAGCTCCTCACAGAAAAATAATTATGCGTTTGTGACAAGTACAGTCACCTTTGAATTTTGGAGACTAGCACAGATGGCTTTGAAGAACCTCACAAAACTGACAAAGTTACAACTGGAGAAAGACCCAGACAGGTTAGGAATACACAGGGTACCGTGAACCGCTGGGTACGTACATGTACATCTGCCCTTGTCTCAGAGTCAAACACAGTACGAGAACACTGCAAAAAGACTATTTTAAACCGCTCTTGCCCTGAGATGTATGTTTAGAAATGATTGGTTTTTGAGTTCCAAAATATTTGTGTTGCAAGAGACACAAGTTTTTCAAGTGAGAAGCAACACAGAGGAATGGAAACACTAGCAGGGCACGGGGTTGGGCGCCCCACCAGCAACGTGTTTCCATTCGCACACAGAAGGAATCTGGGGACGCGGTCAGCACTCTCTGTTAAGTGCTGCAAAAAAAAGAAACGCCCACAAAACAATTGTTTAGTACTGAAGCTAAGCACAGTACATCTTAATCTTCTCCTCAACCACAAGCCAAGGCACTAACCCCCCAGTCAGAAACTCCTGGTTAACCTCAGACTCGCAAATTACTGAACACACGTTCTGCTAAAATAGCAGGAATGCTTCAGTCCTTCCACAGTGAGTTGTTAAAATCTGAAAAGTTCCAGTGCCAACACCACCTGGAGTTGTTGCTTTGTTTCCTGAGCCAGTATGAAAATAAATTCAAATCACAATGAAATCTCGTTACAGTAGAGATTCCCCCCTCAGCCCCTCTGTCCCCACGTCTCCTTTCCCCACAAGTGTCAACAACTGGACCGAAACGTGACCCTCCCTGCAGAGGTTTGGGGATAGGTTTCAAGATCCAGGCTCAGTTCAGTTCTGTTGCTTCAGTTTGTGTTTGTTATTTATAAACTGTACGTCGCGTGTGCGGGAGGCAGCGGTGGCCGCGGAGCCGGACCTGGCGCAGCAATACGGAGGCGAATCCACCGGTGCTTGTGGCACCACAGCAAAGCAACCACTGTCCCCAGCCTTCTGTGATCGGCTCCGTTTTCTTTTTTCGGTCTTGCGCTTTCTACAGTAAGAGGCTGTTCTAGTGCAAACTCGTCAAAGTGTAAACTAAATGAAAACACACTCGAATTTTTATCTTAATACAAGTCTTAATATTTTTTTGTAAATGCTTTCAGTGTTTACTGTAACGTATCTATCTCACTAACAGTTGTATATAGTAACTTCTGGTGCTGCTTATTCGGTCAGGATTTGGCTGTATCTCACTGCTGTTTTGGAGAGGTGGGCTCACACCAGCAAATCGGGATCCAGACACAGGTTACGATTTCAGTCTCCTCCTTTTGGGGCTCTGAGGAAAGGGAGAGAAGCCAGGGATCCAGATTTGGGGTTGGTCCACCTCAAGAATTCTGTTTTAAGAGTTTTGATTTGGGGGTTTGTTAAACTGTAGTGAATGCTTCTGAAAAATGAGCAAAGTTTTGCGTAAAGGGGGATGAAATGGACTGAACAATGTCCCAAGGTCCCTGCGGACTGCAGGTATCGTCACTTGGGACAGGGATTATGGCTTCAGTGCCAAAAGACCGGAGGGACCCCAGTCCTTCCCCACACCAACTCATACTACAGTGTAGTCGCCAGCCCCTTTTGCACCAGTTTAAGCAAATCCTGTGCCATCCAAAGAGTCCAACGTCACTCTGCATTGTCATTTGAGTCTGGTTGGTTTTGTTTTCTGCTTTTGCAGTTGTAAAGCACTGATTGCACTGTGAGAATCCTCTGAGCTGGCAGTCAGCCCCGCAGCTTGCTGCAGGGTGCAGGACACCGGTTCTGCTTCTACAAATATTCCTAAAAGGGAAAAGGGACTTGGTGGACCCGAGCGAGGCATCACAGGCTCTCCCAGGAAAGCAATCAGCAAGTAATCTATCATTTCCAAAGTTCACAGAGCTCATAGGGTTTTTCCCGTGTTATTAATGTCCATACCCAGATACAACAGAAAACACACTGAGGTCTGTTCTGTGATGAACAAGGAGAGGATTTTTAGTCACAGGAGATGGAAAATACAGTGATGTGTTCTGCCAGGACAGCCACAAGCAGAAAACCCTACGGGAGCACGCGTGCAGCGCCCCGTCCTTCCACCCGCACCGGCTCGTGGGCCACCCTCCTCCCGACCACGAGGCTGCAAGCCCAAGGCTGCGGCACCTGCCCTGCTCCGAGCAGCCCTGCTCTAACCCTCCCCAGACCCATAACTTGCCTTTTTCTTTTCCCTTGGGGAAAATGACACATGGGGGGAGAAGGAAGACGACAGCAGCACCGCTACCATGCAGCTCATGGGCTTCACAAACCAAATCCAATCTCGAGGGTGTTGCACAACATTCAGAAACAACCACGCTTCGAAAAAAGGTGTCACGGTCAAGCATTGACTTTCCCAGCTCACCCGAGCTGTGACATTGCTGTAAATGCCATGTGGTTCTGCATCAGCTACCGGTACCCAGAGTGCAGTCTCCATGTTCACTTATTCCTTTATCATACATCACTGTGTCTTAAGATATACCTCTCTCTGTATATCTGCTTAGGCTGATACTTGTTCCTGATAAGCAGTTGCTATGTTTTATATCCTCTTATAAAAGAAAAACAAATCTTTTTTTTGTAAGTATGTTTAAAAACAAAAAAAAAAAGCAAAGTGGAAGTGTTTGCTGAATCTCCTTCAGCTCCTTTTAAACTATGTAATAATGTACAGAGAAAGTTGTTGGTGTTCAAAGAAATGATGTGGCTGTGCAATTTATGTACATTTGCAATTAGAAATATTAAAGATTTATTTAGATATTTTACACAAGTGCTCCAGCACCTCTACTCAGTCATTTCTAGTTTCTGGGGCATCCCAGCACACACTGGCCACATGCACACGAGTATCTGTCTCATCTGTTGCCCCAGACACATGATGTGAAACGCTGCTCCCGTCTCAGCCATGGGCTGGCTGACCAGCACCTCTCACAGCTTCGGGGGCTCTGGGGAGACAAAGGGACCCAGCAGCTCCACGGGCTCACAGCCTCGAGACTCGGCCAGGAGCCACATCCCCGATTTGGGCATTTGCAGCAGCGACAGAGTCCAGAAGAAGACGCTGTGGGCAGCAGCAGCGAACGCTCACAGCTCCTCACAGCCCATGTGCCCCTCTCTTTCCAAACCGCCCTTCTTCTGCCTCGACAGTAGAAGCAGCAGAAAACTTGGAGGAGAGTCATTAAAACCCTGGTCAGCATTGGCACCTCTGCCTCATTATCATCACCATAATTAGCTCCTCCGAGAGAAGGGGAAGACAGGCTGGCTGCATCAAAATGCCTGGGGATGAGAGAGGGAGAGGCTGCCTGTGGCTGTTCCGTGCTCAGACCGGCTCAGGCCCCGCGCTGGGCTCTGCTGGATCACGAGTGAGCCAGACAGAACCCGCTGCTGCCTCTGCCAGGAACCTGCCCAGGCAGGGAAGGCAAAACCCACCCAGGTTCAAATCCTCGCTCCGGGCCCTGCCTTCCCCCTCAGATCCATCCCTGCAGCATTTCGCAGTGTCACCTGCATTCAACCGCAGCCGTGGGCCTGCCCAGGGCTGCAGCACAGGCAGCATTTCCATCGCAGGGGTGCAAACGCAGCCTGTCCTGCTCTCACACTCCTCCTTGTGCCACCTCGGGGTGAAGGTCCCGGGGCAGCAGCTCTTCAGCGACTCCCCAGTGTCCAGGCAGCAGCAGCTGCTCCTGCTGCACTTCCCACCACGGCTGCAAGAGCATCCTCCACACCACACAAAGTGCTCAACGCTGTTGTATCCAAGTGCTAACGCCTGAAACCCCTTCACGACACACTCAGGCACTGAAACTGTGCTTTGGGGAGGTCTGAACCTTTGGTTCTCCCTGCAGATCACCCTGCCTGTCGCTGGGCACCGCAGTGAGACCATCGTCCGACCCACGCCGTGCAGTGCAGCGCGCTCGGGAAGGTCCCGCCTGCCCCACCGACCCACCTCTCTGCTCCTTGGTGTCACCACACTGGGCTGGGGAGCTCTTGTGCCTCCAAGTTTAACCTTGGTGAATTTGAAGGCTGAGAAAGATAAAAAAAAAAAAAAAAACCACACAGCCCAGGAAACACAGGGCATCTCAGAAGCTGCTGCAAGGAGGAATTAGTCAAGGACACCTTGATTTGAATAAAACCTCTTTAGGGGGCTGTTATGGCTCCATCAGAGCAGAGCTGAATTCTGAGCTGAAAATACCCAGAACGTCTCTGTGCACCTGACGGCTTTAGCGTCGGGGGCTCCGGCACCGGCTCAGCCGCTCGCGCAGGCTCAGGCCCCGGCGCCGCTCGGCAGAGGGGCAAGGCTGGGAAAAGCGAGACCCAAATTGAAATCGGCAGCCAGAACAGCAATGGGAACGGGGAGCTGGGAGGCTGGGGATTATGGATGTGTTTGTTTGAAGTTTTTTAATCTGAAGAGTCATTTTAGCCCAAGACTCATCAGCGATAATGATGTTCTAGTAATTGGGTTTGTGTTGAGTTTAGTAAGTGAGAGTCACTGGACCGTGGGCTGCTCGTGGTGCCAGGCAGCATCTTCCCTACCAGAACCCAGCGAGCAGCGGAGCCTTGGCTGAGGTAGTGCCACCGTGGTCCCACCACATCGCCTGGCAAAGCCAACGGCCACAGCGGCGTCTGGCACCTGCAAGATGTCAGAACTGGACACACGAGGCTGAGCCTGCCCTGCCAGCATGCAGGCTGGCCGTCCTTCACAATTGTAATTTCACTATATGTATTATAATGCTACAGCCATGCCCTGCATGAATGTGCAGCCACCTGCCAGGATTGGATCCCCTCAACCACCACCTGCCGAGCATCCCAACCCAGGGAACCCACAGCTTCCAGCACCTTTGAACCGGGCAAATGCAAGAGTCCTGCCCACCACACAACTCAGGGCAAAGCAACAGCCGGCACGGCGGCCGCCGACAGCTGAGGAGGTGACAGCATTAAGTCAATACTTGTCAAGCTGGGGCCCTAATGGCAAGAGCGAGCCTTTCTGTTTCAGCAGGAGGTGCAGAGATGAGGCTTGTAGGCAGGGAGGACATGGGCAGAAACAGCTTGTTTCTGCTCCTCCGATAATAATCCCTAATCTTTGTTCCCATCAGGCATCTTCCACTCACGCTTTCCGAGCCCCTCACAAGCAGTCAGCTCCCACCCTCCGCTGTGGCACGTGAACAACAGCATCTCTATTTTTACAGCTGGGGACATGCGGTAGGAGCACAACTTTCCCAAGGCCTCTAGCAAGCTACAAAAGCCAAACAGCCGCTTTTCCTCCCTCCCCCTCCTGCACGCAGCAGCCCACGCACTCAGCCCGAGCCCCAGAGCAAACACGCTCTGGAGAAGTAACTGAAAGGCAGCCAGTAAACAAAGCTCCAAAGCCCTGGCCCTGGAGACGGGGGGAGCGCAACCTCTCCTGCCAGAGGAGTCAATAATGACAGGCGAGCAAAAAGGAAGGGGCTGGAAGAACAGGAGTCATTAGTGGAAACTTGTTGTTTGTGCTAATTAGATCATTATCTGGAAACTGCTATTGATGTTGCTATTTCAGGTCCTGCTGCCGTTCACAACTTTATTTTATCCATCTATTGAGCGCCCACCCTCTCCCACGTCCTGCAGAAGGGACTGGCAATGCTGGCCCGAGGCCAAGCTGGGATGGAGATGGTCAGATGCTCTGACCTGAGCCCACTGAGGCCACCACTAGCCCAGCACCACGAGAAGAGGCGAAACACACACGTGGCGGGGGGAACACAGCCAGCCAAACTGCAGCGCTTGGGACAAAGACACACCTGACCTTCCGAAGGGCTTTTACACTCCCATTGATGAGGAGGAGGAAGAGGAGGGAAAACTGTATCACATCACCATAATGTGCCTTTGATTTTGTCCTTTACAGCAATTTCATACCAGTTCTATCCTACACCTGCAGTAAATTGTCAAAAATCAGCAATAACACGAGCGAACTTGCTTCTGCCATCAGAACTGCAAAAACCAACCATGTCCCATGGAGCCAGCTAAGGCGCAGGGCAGGGACCGGCCCGTGTGCGAGGGGGGGCAGCCCAGGGCACCCCGTCCTTCCCGGGGTGCTCCGCCTGCTCCCCCAGCCCCAGGACGCTGAGCACGGGCAGAGTCCGTGTCCCCATCCCTCCTGCCCGCAGCCGGAGCCGCCGCTCCCCGTCACCACGGCGGCTTTGCGGGGGGCCACGGCGAGGAGCGGGAGCACCGGCCAGCCCAGCAGCCCCTCGCACCGGAGGGGTGATGCCTTCGGCTCTCCCGCCCTCCGGCAGAGCCCGTCGGCGTTCCCTCGCTGAGCTCTGCTTAGAACACCGACACGCAACCCCTGCCGCACCACAAAACAGAGGCGCCTTTAAATAAATCACCTCAAACTTAAAAGATGCCATTAGCTATTAGCAAACACTGCAGGCCTATGGGTGAGGGTAATTCAATACGATATGCTTGGGCGTGCAAGGTAATAGGTTTCAGCTGAATACCATGTGATACAATCTCTTCAATGGGAGGTTAAATGAGGCTGAGACACAGACCAGATGGATTTATCTGAGTAGTGCTGTGGGTCTTTTTTTTTTTGGTGTGCCTAAGGTGAACTGAAGGTAAGGAAGGCAGAAATAATCTGAGAGAAAAGCACGAGCTCGGCTGTACGTGGTTGGGGCAGCGTTAGCAGGAGGGACCTCGTCCTGCTGGAGCAAATCATGCGAGCAGGAGGATGCTCACAAGGCAGCACCATAGAAACAGTCAGACAGAAAGAAATACTTTCTCCATTTCACCCGATGGAGGAACAACCAGGGGGCAGAGCGAGACAAGCCAAGCCTAGCTGAGCAGAGACCGGGGCAGAGGTAGACACCAAACTTCTGAGATTTCGGCAGGATTTAGAAACCCAAACACCATCTCTCATCTATCCAGGACCTCTGTGGCACACAAAGGAATCGAATCAGTCAATATTTACAAATCGCTACTGAATTTGGGTCCATTTAACACTAATCGAGCGATAGCAGCACAGCCTGACTTGGAGGATCCGCCCGCTCGCCCCGTCCCCGCAGCTCCTGCTGCGATCAGACCGCGGGCGGGAGAGATCCCAGGTGGGAAAAGCACAACCCGAGGTGGGAAAAGCACAACCCACAACCGCAGTGCCCGTCCCCTCAGCCTCCTCTCCCTGTTCCGCACCGACCCGCGCAGCAGCCCCGGCCGCGGCCGACGGCGCGAACCCCGGGCAGGCCCCGCCTCCCCCTCGCCGACCCCAAACAACAGCGATTACTGTGAAAATGACCCATTTCGCCCAGGACTCCGCAATGACGAACCTGCCGCCGAGGTTCGGCCCCGCCGGTCGCTGCCCCAGCCCCGCCGCGGTCACTCCAGGCCCCGGGCGGGAACGGCTGCGACGCGGCCTGAGGAACGTTCTGGAAGCGCCGGGGCCACGCGGGACAGGGGCCGGGCAGGGGCGGCCGTGGAGCTTTCCCTGCACGGGGGTGCTCCAGGAAGCCCATGGGGCTCCATCTGCTCAGGCTGCACCTCGGCAAACAGTAATTTATTGCACATTTCTGCTCTGTGGAACCAAAGGGCACTGGAAACCCCTGTGGGGCTGAGAGGGGCTGGAGGGCCGGCCCCCACCCAGCAGAGCTGTGGAGATCCACCCTCTAACCACACACACGGAAAAACTCAGCTGATGCACCAACTCAGCAAAGGCTGAGGCATGGGAACACCTCAAGAGACAGCATGGGATAGATTTGCCTTCAAAAGGAAGACACACGTCTTCCAGAAACGGTTGTACAGCAACAGAGGAGGCTGAACGAATGGATTTGGCCAGTTTGACCACATCAGTTTATTGGGCAAGCTGAGAAGCAAAACCGTGGAATTAGGAAGAAACGCAGCAAAGTGTGATGGAAAACAAATTAGAGAGAACAGGGTAACCATTTAAAAGCAAATTGTCACTGTACATCAGAGATTGGAGTAAGGTCAGACACAGTTCTGGCTCCGAACAAGGAGCTGTGATGGTGACAAAGTCACAGCTCAGGCGGCAGCAATGCAGAGCTGAGGCACCAGCCAGGCAGACCCAGCTGCTCCTGGGGCACCTCTTCCTGCCACCTTGGCGTAACTCTCGAGGGCTCCCACATCCAGCAACGTCCTTGTCAACCCTCAGAATCACCGCAGAGGCTCCAGCCTCCCCCGACTCGCGCACCCCAGGCACGGGGTTATGCACCTACCCCGTCCGATGAACTGCAGAGGGCTCAGGTGAAGCAGATTCCCTCCTCAGCAGCAGGGCTCCCAAACTGCCGCCCCCCGTCCCCGGGAAGGCTCCTGGAGCTCCCGGGGCCAGGCTGGACACAGACTGATGCAGCTGGGCCGTAAAGCCGGTACAGAGTGACCTGCACAGCACCGGCAGGTGAGCTCCAGCTGGGGAGACAAAGGCTGGGGCGGGTGGACTCAGGCCTCTCAGCTGAGCGTTATTTGTGCAATTAGCTGAGGATCTCCGTTTCCAGCTGTGTTGTGAAAGGAAGTAGCTAGAAGCGTGTGGCAAGTGAAGCAATCTGCTTGGTGTGTGTTAAATGTTCCCAAAATATATGGCTGTAATGGGGCAAGTTGGGTATTTGGGCAGGGGGCAATTAAGTTTCAAGAGCCCAATCCTGATTAGGCAGAAGATAAATTTCAGGTGACTCCGCCCGCAACAGCCTCATGCAGAGAAAGAACTCGGAACGGAACACCAAGAGTCACGGGGTGAGTTGGGATTCAAGCCTGCAGGGAAGGGGAATCTCTGCGCTGAAATTCTGGACTCACTTGCCTCAAGCCTTCCTTAGATGCTGAAGTGTTTTATTCTGATTTATACCCAGTGTTTCTGGTACGGAGAAAGACTTCACTGGTATGCAATGTTCATACCATGCATGCTCATAAATGGAATAGTGAGTCCTGTGTTAGTCTCAAAAGAGTACATAGAAAAGTACTATTAAAAACCCAACACCTACTACCTTTCATGTATTGTTTCTTTTGCTAGAAAGCTACCTCAGGGTTAACAGATTATCAGTGCATTAACAGTCATGCTCTGAATAAGGTGTCTCTCTGGTTACTTAAAAGCTATGTAAAATTGCTTTGGATACTAAATAATAATTCAGAGGAAATTGAATTAGATGGGAGGGAAGAGAAATGTGACTGTCATAAAGTCTCTAAAGTACACTCCTGTTTTATCCCCCTCCTCCCCCTGAGAATCACACGGCATTCAATTTTCCAATTACATAAATACATGAACACTGGATTACTAGAGGCAGATAATTGAATGTTTTGACTATTCTACAAGGGACCCTTCATATTTGAAGTGGGAGACAAACAGGACATATTGCATTCAGTCTGTGTGTGCACAGGCCATAAAAATCTGTATTGGATCCAGAGAATATAAAGATCTCCAAAACAGAGATTTCAGTGTTTGTATATACAATAGTTAATCTATTCCACTGATATCAGGGTAGCTTATACAATAGTAAAACCTGGATATTTTAGGCCAAGTACTAGCTGAAAGCTGTAAGAAAAGGCATTTGCAGCTGTAGCATTTCAAATCCTACTCTGCTATACCTCTGTCTTTACAGGACATCAATCACAAGATGAGAAGAACTGTGAGCTATTTTCTAGTCTAGCACTGCCAATTCCAAGACTAATGTCAGATGTCACAAAAGGAGAAGTAACCATTTTTCAACTTGTGAATGTCTTCAAATATATTACAATGAAAGTGTAAAAAAAAAAAAATTACCCTTTCAGCTTCATTTGTTCTGACAGATGCCAGACCTTGGAGTTTGGCATTTTATCTTCATACTGCAATAATCTTTCTGAAACTTAAACAAGGTTGAGGGCAGTGACGTTAGTCTACAATTGTCCTCCTATGTACACGTTTCTCTCATGTTTCTGATCCACCAGCCACATTTTAACATCGAGCTCAGGTAATTTGCTCCAGTCCAAATGCCCAGATGCTGCCACCCCACAGCTCCTCGACAGCGTGAACAGCATTAGAACATAAGCAGGCTCATTAACATTAAAGAATAGAACAAAGGAGAGAAATCAAACTTGGATGCAGACATACATTATTGTAATAAAATATGAGACTAAAAATAATTTGACTGAACAGCCCTGAAGTTTGAAGTTATTGATGTCCTCTCAGCCAGTCTCATGTGCTGCTTTGCCCACCTGCCAAGAAGAGCGTGATTGTGGAAGTCGTGGTTCATTTCTTGAAAAATGAGGCTGCTCTGTACAGCTCCAGTGACACAGTCCAGCATTCTTGACAAAATATACTGTTAAATAATATAGATCTAATTTGTACAGAGTTGCACTGTAATTCAAGGGGAAAAATGAAGAATATGTGCAAAGACAAAATCTGCTCTAGATGTTACTGCAGGTCCAAACAGGGTAACAAACATGCAAAAGGCAAAAAATAACCCAGCCTAGAATACAACTAGTTTAGCCTAAAGTCAGAGACAGGATTGGTTTCCCTGGAATTTAATGAACTCTCGGGCCTTTCCACTGTAAAGCTTTTTGCAGAAGCAGTGCTTAGTACCTGAAGACAAAATCACCACTTGATTCACCAAATTAGACTTCATGAAGTAATTTTTTTCTGTGAGTAAGTGTGAGCTTATTGGTTTTGTGGAAGCAAAAGGATAAACATCTGTAGTTTTTCTTTAAAAAAATTAACAGTACTTGTCATGGCAAAGACGTACAAAGAAGTATAATCCAAAATATGGTTTCAGTGTTTTAAGACTGCCTTTAAAAAAGAAGTACATAGACAATGACCAGATCTGTATTGATTCCAACATGTACAGTCCAAGCCACTGAAAGAAGAGGGTCAAAGCCTGAAGTTTGACCACAACTGTAACTCCAGGTTTCAGTTTTGCAAAGTCCACAACTGGTACTTGCGACTGCAGCTCCTTACATGGTTTCCATGATACATCCAGTGCATCCAAAGCAAAGTAATTCCTTGGATATGAGTGTGATGAGTGTGCCCCTCGATCAGTGCAACCCATCCAACAATGCTGGTTATCATCCCGCTGGGTTTTGGTTCTTGTCTTCGCAGGTGCTTTTCTGTCCGCTCGGGATGAACGTGCAGTTTGTCACGCGAGGTGCGATGTGGGTCCAGCAGAGAGGTAAATAAATAGTCATTGCCAGGGTCATTATTTGAGAATGGGAGCTTGCAGTAGACTTTCTGAAGATCATAAATTTAAAAAGCTGGAATAAATAACGGTCACTATCAGAGGAAGGAATTCAGGAATCTGTCTCCCCTCCTGCAGTACATGTACGTACGTCGGGATTAATTCTCAGTTCTGTCCTGGTGAATTAGCACTGTTCATAGCGATGATTTCTATCATCTGCAAATTTACCGGCTGTGGCCGTGCGGTTCAGGAGGGGTGAATGTGCAGCTGGTGTCAGGTGAGGTCCATCTGTCTGACAGGGAACTACTGCACTTCGGCGCTCCACGACCCCGCGGCCACAAACCAGGCGCTTTTCGTCCAGGGCAGCCAGGTGATACTCACAAAAATCGATCAGCGATGCCACTTGCTCGTGAAGTGGGAGGGACTTGTATTTTTTCTGAGCCAGGCAGAAGAACGCTTCGATGAAGGCTTGCAAACACATTCCTGCAAGGAAAAGGCAGACCCAGTAACTCTGCAAGAGTAGTTTTGTTTCAGCTGCATAAAAAACAAACAGTTGAAGTGCATACGAAGGGAAAGTGGTGCAGTGCCAAAAAATGTCGCTGCTACAATAAAACTCTCTGCCCTGCCCCTTGACAAACAAAAGCCCCCCGCAGCAGCCACATGCTGCACAACAGACTCTTCGGGTGTTGTTTGAGCACATCTTACTAATAACACATTGCCAGCCAATGGAAAGAGGGGCTGCATATTAACGCTAATTATTGTATTTAAAACCTTCAAGTAATATCTACTTTAATTTTTAATTAAGAAGCCAGACCACAATGGGTTTTGCAGAACGCCAGCACCAAGGAACAGTTATAGCTGCTTTGTGCTTTAACTGGCTCTCCCAGTTTGAACATACACTTAAGAAGATTATTTCAGGATGAGATATTGAAAGGTTTGGGGTTTTTAACTTAATGTGGGCTTATTGATGCTGCAGGAAAGGCACCTTTTCAAAATATTACAATTACATTCTGAAGTATAATTTCTCTCCAATAAGACTGCAGCTGGGTCGCTTACAATCTTGGCTGTAGAACAGCTTGCAAAGGAATTGTTGAGTTATCTGAAAGCAGCAGCTGCCAGCTCAGTAAATTATTTGATCAGTCGCGGTGAGCTGTAGGCAGGGAAAGCACCTCTGGTCGCATACACGTTCTCCCCAACAAGTGACACTCATCTGAAGCGTTTAATGAAAAAAGTTAGAAGCTGTTGTTTTACACTGGTTACAGCTGGGAGCAGGCCAAACACAAAGCCAGCAGAAATGGTTGAGTATTTTTGGTTTTAACACCTGAAAAACATCTGGTTCATTGAGACTCTCAACAAATCTCTTAATTTCTGAAAGCCTGATGACTCACTTGCATTTCTATTATTTTTGCTAGTGAAATTCTATCAGCCAAGCACATAAATGACTTATACCAACACTGAAATGCTAAATGCAAATACTTAAATTTTACATAACTGTGAAATTAAGGTGACCCTAACCTACCTAAAGTAGCACAGGAGTTCATGCATAATGAACCGTTTGATCTCCTCTGCACTGTACCCTGATCTTCTCCCTTCTAATCTTAGGTCTGGATTTATTCTATCAGCTAAGTGAACAGCCCATTTTACTTGTTCTCCTTTTGCCTTATGTTATCTGAATTCATATACACAAACTTTACAGGATATTACAGGATACCTACATTCAAGCAAGACAAAATAATACTTATCTATTTCATATAAACTTCATTAACATTTCTGAAGCACGTTCAAATATTCAAAGAAGGTTATATAGAAATAATTTTACTGCTGTCATACCCGATCACATTCTCACAAATTATTGTGTGTATCACTGACATTCTAAATGTTTATGCAGGAGGGAGCTACAGACCTATTTTAGGGAGGTGGCACAACACATACAAGTGTCAGTCTCAATTTGGAGACTTTTGCTTCTTCTGCTATTTTAGCACTTACAAGAAAAAGATACAGGGGTATATACATTGATGGCGATGCTCAGCTTCTTATACAAAAATAGATTTTAAAGGAGTTTCTGGGAAGATTCCAGCTTGCAGCTCTGTGACCAGCACGCTAGATTATACCAGCAGCATCGACATGGATTTCTTTATCCCCCACTGATTTAAATGGAACCTCGACAATCCTCCTTGATGGCCACAAGGAACAGTGGTACCAAACCTTCCAGCTTAGTCTTCAAATACAGAATAGTGTTACCTGATTCTTTGTGGTCGATTCCCATGCTGTTCCACCTTCTTGTGATATCAATATATAAGATATCGACAGAAGCCATTGAAAAATTGCTGTTACTCAGTTTGCAGTTTCTGTTTAAAACAGACAAAATAAAGAAGAAATTCTGGTTATGTCCAGACTTCCAAGTTAGGAAAAATTCTGTGAGGGCAACTGAGAGAACATTGGGAGAAAAGTTTACCCATGTCATATGTACATACCCACCGTAACATGCTTAGTCTCATAAAACACACCCAGCAGATACCAAACAAACCAGCAGTCACTGAGTGCAGGTATCTGAAATGGTAACGGCCCTGAGTTTTTCATGTGCAGAACATCTCCTGCATGTACCTGGTCCCACCACGCAGGCTCCTCTGCCCGGAGCGGCTCGGGGCAGGAATGGCACCTCAATCCAGTTTGCACATGCAATCTGGTGTCAATGGCTAGCCACAAAAAGGCAGCAAGTCAGATTACAGATTAACTGGTTTATCTTGGTTTTGCAACACACAAGCGAAAAAAAACCCAAACAACATAACCCCTGAATATTTCAATCAAAAATATGACTTGACTGTTAGACACAGCTTTCTCCAAGGCTATTGCTCATACTCTGCGGCTGTAAGAGAATGGAATTAATTGGTACATTGCAAATCCAGCACAAATCTGCACAGACTATCTACATGAGGCAGAGTTTACACAGAGAAATACTCTTTTATTTACTGACTGATCCTGTTTGGAAAGGGTTGGAGGAAAGCTTTCAGGCACAGAATTACTTCTTCATGCCAGAACACTGATTTTGCCTGTGAGTTACCGAGCACTGCGTGGAAACCAGCAGCATCTCTGGCTGCATCTGGGGCGTTCGGTGATAAGCACATGGAGGAGATGTGACACTTGGGTGGCCTGAGCCTGCAGCGTGGTGTTGATCAGTACATGAGAATTAGCCAGCTGTCCAGGATTTCCAGATGTCTGGCAGCCTGGCTGGAACTACTGCACGTGCCAAAGAGCTGGCCAAAAATTCTAGCCAGAAAAAAAAAAAAAAAGACCCCAAACTCCCAAATAATTTAAAAGAATCTTACTCTTTAGGAGCCTAAGCAGAGCCCCCTTAAAACAGAGAGTTAAAGTCTGGCCTTAGGCAGCATCCAGGGAAGGACTAGAGCCGCATCTGGCATTTCCCTTTTAGATACTTTTTTAGAATAAGGAAATTATTGAAGGGGAACAGATTTTGACTAGCTAAAATTTGAGCAGATAGTCTCTGCAACCACTTGCCCACATGCACACACTTGTGCACCACTTTATTCTTGCAAAGTGATACAGCACATATCTTACAAACATGACCTTCTTTCTGAAACGAGCAGTAATGACAGCATTTCAGAAAAGGGCCATAGCGTTGATATAGACCCTCTGGGGGAAAAAATAAATTGCCCATATTAAAAAGTTTGATTTAACACGCATTAGGAAACTGCAAACACTATTTCATTGAGATATGGCAATTTATTTTAAGAGTCTTAAAATAAAATCTTGGCATTTATTCTGTGTTCGTCTGACAAGTGCCAAATTAAGGCCGGACTTAACAATAGAAAATACAGAGCTGGAAACAATCCTGTACTGGTCTGTGGATAGAGCAGATGCCTTCAGTCATTTTCTATATATTGTGATTTGTATAAATCAATTTGTTTATATCCATTCCTGAATGCTAAATGCATCTGCACAGATCTGTATTTTAAGAGTACATCTGCTGCCGCCGCTTATTTCTTTTGTCATTGTCAATAAAAGACAGAAAATGAGATATTTGTATCATGACTAGAACAGATATATCCATAAAAAACAATGAAAAAAACCCTCACAAGTAAAAAGGATGTGAAAAAAATAAACTGAGTTCCTTGCCATTGCAAGCTGCAATTTCGCAATGCAAATCCTCAGTGCACAATGCCTCAGCAACTGGCTCTTGGAAATCCTCTCCTGCGGCAGACGCTGCGCCCGCGCAGCCAGCACAATCACATCCACTGACCCAATTTCGGCTGTCACTTTTTCACAGTGGTATTTCTACGATTTACTAGGAACATGACATGTTGACTAAGACTGCAAATAGTATCTCCCAAAGTATCACTGATCTGCTGTAGAATAAAGACCCAGGTTCCTACCAGACACAGTTTCATAGGTCACGTATTTTGGGAGCTTGGAATGATAATAATATATATATTTTATAAAAAAGTATGGTTCTTTAGAAGGTGTTACTAAACCTACAAGCTAAAAGTGTACCGGTTAGGGACTGCCTTTATTCAACAAAACTTCACATAAGTACAGGAACAGTTATTAAGCAATTCCTAAAGAAACCTTCACCTTACTGACCTTATAAATGTTCGGAAGCCCGTTGGCCCCAATTTCGTTGTCCCTTTGACCCCAACAAATCGGATGAAGAGCACAGCCACCCTGTCCAGCAGCCGCAGGTAGTTGAACTGCTTGGCGTACTTGGGGAACACCTGCTTGAGGCACAGGGAGGGCAGCGCGGCCGGGCCCGCGGGCAGCGGCTCCTCCGGCCCCTGCTCCAGGGCCTGGCACCTGCAGCACGTAAAACAATTGTACCTTGTGTTAGCCTTATTCTCACAAGAGTCAATGTTCTGTCTTTCTGAGCTTTTGCATTTTTAAAAAAAATCCTAAAACATTATTTTATGAGGTCTTTACAATAATGAGAAAATACTAAGGTTCCCTAAGGCAGAAATCATGTTATGAGGAGTCAAAAGGATAACGAGCAGACCATTTCCTGATGCATCATAAAACTGTTTTTCTCAACGTAGACTCCTTGTGATGCTGTAGAATATCCATATTCCTTGCCAAAGGTCTTTGCAACCTCACAAGATATAACAGGCGAACTTCTTCACACAGACAAAGAACCACCAGATAAGACCAACGTGCAGTTACCGACAGCACCAAACAAATGAGTTTCATGGAATTTCATGGAACATTTAATGGGAAATGTTTCAAGATCATCACAATCTAAGACTAAACTTATGTTCCAGTAATGATTAGAAGCCTTTACCTTCCTTGCTACGTAAGGTACAAAAAGTAGTGAGATATCATTTGCGAAGAAGAAATTCTAACAATACATTCAGAAGCAATACGGTTCGCATAAATGCATAATGACACTATTCAGGAGACAATATCTGGGCAATTCCATTATTTTTTTCTTCAAATCCTCTGTGCATACTGTCAAAATACATCATTTCATCTTCATTGTTGTTGCCAAATTCCCTAAATAAAGCTGATCGAGATAATGGTGTTCTGAAATAAATGTTACATGTTTATTCAGCATGACATATTTTTACTTTTTTTTTCTGTGTTCAGCATATCTAGATAGAATTAAAGATTGCTATTCTCCTAAGTTCAGAAAGTTTGATAGCTGATGGTAATTATTTGGCACCCACTAAGCATATGCAGGTTTTCATTTTCTTTACAGTCATTTTTCTAAGTACCCATCATTAAGAATAATTCACACTAAGTACTAAAAAAATTAGTGCTTTTACTACGTTGATCTTTTGTGTTCCTGAGCAGATTTAGTGTCCTTCGGAAAGTTCTGTTCCAGCAGAAGATAGCAAACAACCCAGTTATTATCCCCCCACAGCACTGTACAAGTTATTAAGTCAAATCCCCAGTAAATCTGTACCTTCCCACTTTGACTGCAAAAGGCAGCAAATTTCCTCAGCGCGCGTCCATCCATCCTGTCGTCAGGCGTCCAAACAAATATCCCCATGGGATTTGTAGCCTCTCTTTTCTACTAAATTTCCTTGAAAGACATTAATTCATTGCCACGTTGTGTCCCCTTTCCGTGTACAATACTTCAGAGTTATACTTTTAACTTCTAGTGAGAGGCATGATGAAAATAAATGCATGGCAAGTGTAACACAAAGGGTCCTTCCAGGAAAAAAAACCACACAAAAAACTCACAAAAAAAAGTTTTAATAAAATAATAGTACTTCTTTTGTATCCATACTTAGATTCATCAATCTGAGTGTCTGTAAATGTGATCTTTTTTTAGATTAAAAGACTCTAAAAAGTCTTCTGAAAATAAAACAATAAACATCTTAGGTACTGCTTGGGTGATGTTCCTCTTTGCTGCAGACAGCAAAGTATAAAAATAATGTTATTTTTGTCTTTAGTTAAGTAAAGCTTAACATAATAAATTATTAGTTTTGTTCTTTCTCATGTGAGATTGGATGGTGGTTTCACTCCAGTCGAGAAACCTGTGGCTGCCAAAAGAACAAGGGCACATTCAGCCAAGAAACAATAAGCACACAGGCTTCTATTTTTAATCTTAAAAGGTCTGTTCATGAATTAAAAAATTCAAACCTTCAGCCAGTTGAACTAGACCTTGACCAAACGTGAAACCTTGTACTCAGTAGGAGAGAAGGCTGTGTTGTTTGTAACAAAACTCTCATGGAAGGTCTGGAAGCCCTGAACCCTTTCTCATTCTAAATTCAAGAGCGTTTTGGATTGTACATTATTGATTCATCATTAATGTTTTCAGTTAAAAAAAAATATAAAGCTTTATAAAAGACACAAGCAGAGCTGAGGAAACTTCATTAGATTTCATTTTTTACAGAAAATCCTGAAGAGACTGTTAAAGGGATCGGATCCAGAGCCACTAATTACAGCCCTGCGGCTGGAGAGTTTCCATCTGTCCGTCCATCCATCCGTCCATCACTCCAGGGTGCTGGGACAGGCTGCACGTGTGGAACATCAGCTCAGCGCAGCCGTCCATGCAAACCCGCTGCAGTCCCTGCAACTCCTCAGCAAGTTCAGCACTTCCAGAGATATATTTTTCAGCCTTTCATTTTTCGACCCCCATCCTCAAGAGAAATGTAAATTGACACACAGACGTGCCTGTTCTGCACGCTCACCTTAACTGCAAGCGTCCACACTGACTATGTTCAGCGTAAAATTCTCCACTGCTACCACAGTCATTCGTCAATAAAAGTTTATTTTCTGTAGGTCTATTCAACACACTTGTATGCACCCAATCTGTGCGGTCCCAACACAACTAATTAAGAAAAACTGCCTAGCTAGGTATATTGCAGCCAGACTCAGTATCTATAAACACATAATTTTACTGTGATCTGCACACTCTTGCAAGGAAACCATGCACAACATATTTTTTGCCCTAGCGCTACATAAATTACACTCGCTGCAATGCACCATTACATTTTCTTCTGCGTTCCGCTGCCATCTGCCATCGCCGCACCATAAGGGTGAGCCCATGGCAGAACTCCCCAAGGGCTGTGCAATCAAAGACCGGTACAAGCAGTGGCGTACAGCTACGAAAAGCAGAAGTACAGCTTAAAATCCAGCAACAACGAAAATATAAGGGGGATTTTCACCTCCATTTCTACCACTAACTCATGAGCCAACTGGAAAATATAGAAGCACACATATTTACTGTGTCTTTCGGGGCTCACCTTGGGAGTCGGGGTGTAACAGACTGTTCTCATGCTTGGCCCTGGTCACCTTGCAAAATGTCTGTGGCTAAGTGCTGCAGGGGAGTTGTAGGGCTGGGATCAGAAACTCCAAAATGCTGCAACAAACCTCCAGAAACCTGCACACATTTCCTCCATCAGCTCCTTCCTCGCGGGATTTCCAACAAGCAAGGGGAGGCGGACAGAGCTGAGCCCCGCACTTTAAAGCTGCTCCTCAGAATTAATTGTTTGACTGACACAGCTGAGTCAGGCTAAATGAATGAAAGGTCAAATATAAGGTAATGCTTCTGTTGCCATACAGAATAAAAGCAAAACTTAATTTACATACTAATGTCTGACCTCAATACATTAATTTCCTCTAATTCTGCAGCTCATGACAGATCTCTCTTTAGAAATGATCAACTGTGGAGAAAATATTAACCGCATTTTTAAAAAAGAATTTCAATTTTCATAAAGCTTATGGAAATGAAATCTGAGACTACTTATCTTTTATACATGATTACTAATTTATTAATGTTTCCTCCATCTATGTTTCATCCCTTTCATTCTGACCAGTCTTAATCTTTATGCAAATACAAGTTGCTAAGGGACAAACAAATCTGCAACTTCTAATTAAAGGCTTCAAAATTCACAACATTTTGTATACTTGTATATAAAATTTAGCTGTCAAGTTCAGAGTAAAATTGGGTAAGAACTGCAATATTTCTAAGAATACTCGCTTGATATATTTAACATTTAGTGCATTACTAGGAGTAAAAATTAAGCAATTTTTGTATCAGCTGACAACTGCTTACCTAGTAAAAGAAAATATTATGTTCTGGATTCTGAAGCTATAATTATTCCCTCAGCTGAGCTTCTATTCTCAAAGCAAGGACTATGTTAACATAGTTAACAGCAGAGAATATTTTGCATGACAAATCTATCCACCCATTTATCAGCACAGTATATGGACCTCCCAAGAACCAGATCCGTGTTTCTCACTGGAGCGCGTAGGTCTGAATGTGTTTGTGTGCTCATTCACTGGAGTAAATCCTCTAGGGAACAGCGAGTCAAAGCCAGAACAGTGTCTTTGCGTTATCAACCATTCATGAATTTTCTTTTCTGAACTAATCCCATTGCTTTTATTAAGTTTGACTGCATGTTGTGTGGATAATCAGCAGCTTTGGTTTTGTACCGGCCACTTGCGAGTTTCATTTGAAGAAACTGAATATTCATCTTCTCTTCACCCTCTGGCAAAATGAAATCAATAGCACTAGCATTGCCTCTTTCAAAATCATCATAAAGTTGCACAAAGATAAAAGAATTAAAATAATATTAAACCCCACAGACTAAGGGATTTTTGAAGTTATGTTAGAAACGTTATTGCTCTTACATATAGTTTATTCAACACTTGAAGAATGCTTTGAGGCAGCCAGAGCAATCACAGTAAAGAGTCCGCATTTCAAAGAGCAGAATCAGTCACGTTAAAAATAAGGATTGCTAATCACCGTGCTGTTGGCTGACAACTGACTTCACATCATACAAAATACATTTGGAGAAGGCAGCAGCATCCTGTCTCCTGGGAGCAGAACGTGCTGAAAGCAGTTACAATTTCCATCTCCCTCCGAGAAAAAAGAATCCACATCTCAGCTAGAGAAACAAAGCAGTAAAATCGCCTCACCAGATTTCGACCTCATTGTGAGCATGACCAAGTCTAACTTTGCCTGCATCTTCACCAAGGCGCACCATTGCTTTGGTCTGGAAGGGTGGAAGGAGCGGAGCCCACTGAGGTGGTTTCTGAGAGTTGGCAAACACAGGTATGAATTCAAAGTGTACGCCATAGCCTTCCTATTTGCTTAATAAAACCAAAATCGTGTATCAGATTCTTGGCAAGGTTCAATCAAGCCCCTGCGCCTGTCGTCAACCATGGCAGCAGCTCTTGCGCAGCATCTGCCGGGCGCAGACTCTCCAGCTCCTGTCCCACCAGCGTTATTAATATTCGTTTATCACGTATCACGCTCCAGGCTCCACAGACATCGGTCTGGTTTGCTGCCTCTTCAGATTGGGTGGATTTATTATAAAACTAAACACGTCTAATTAAAGATTAAATAGCTTTTGAAAGAAAACAAGACTCTGCAAGTTTGCCTCCTTAACACTTTTTAAACAAGTGTTTCCAAGATGTAGAAACTTAGTGTGGATCTGACTTGCTCCACACCAAGGACACAAAGTGATGGATGAGAATATCACTGGCCTCCACATCAAACTCGAAACCTCCGACAAGCTAAGGTGCTGTTCTACGCCTTCTGTCTCGGAAGAAAGGCAGTTTGTATTGGGAAACACGTCCGACAGCCACACGAGCCATGGTAAAGTCACTGCAATTATCAACAGGTGTTACCCAAGGGTTAGCAGGTCCCTTTCAGAGGAGCTGTACGGAGCCTTTCCTGTGGGCCTCGCTATTTCTCCAGAGTTTCCTTTGTTTCTTTAGAAAAGTGTACACTAAAAATAGTAATACAGGATATTGCAAATGCTGTTGTAAAGCCTGATAATAGACTGAAATCAACATTTAATTAGACAAAGTGTCTTACGGTAGAATAGGAAAAAAAAAAATCTAAACCCCGAGGTATTTCTCCCCATGTGGAAATTACTCTTAGAAAGCAGTCATGATTATGCTGGGATAGAAAAGGAGCTTTACCCTCTCATCCAATGGAGTAGAAAGCAGCGGTGCAATTGCATTTTATCAGCAGTAATCCTCCTATTAAGGCAGGTGAATTCTACGTACAGAAAATCACAGGGCTGCTGCCTGCACTGCTGCTCTGTCACCTCGTTGGGGCTTTTACAGCAACTGGGTGCTAGGCAGTTCTATTGCTTTCTCATTTTTTCAGACTGGAGACCAATTATTACTTAAAAATCAGCCAATCACCTCTCCTGCTAAAAGATGACTAGCAGCAGAAGTTAAATTATAGAGAACAGCACTGCCCCCAATACATTAATTTCTGTCACTCTGTCACTGTAAAAATTTACAGCAGATATAATCTCTTTGAAGGGGGATCAAGTCATAGAAAATACGAGCCTAGTTTTAAATAGAATTTTAATTTTAATGAAAGCTTCAGGGAATGATGTTTGTGCTGCTTATCTTTCATACCTGGTGATTAAGTTAATTTATACTTAATGGAAGAGGAGATTTCTAATCCCTAGACAGGCTCAACATCTGTCTGTGACTGTGTTTTTGGAAGCCTTAAGCTGTGTGTGATTGATGTAATGAAACCAGGATCCTGCAGAACTGACACCTGAAGGATATCTGTAGAGGGAAAATGTTATTTTTCTGCTCAGTGCCTGTGCTTAAGTCAAGCCAAAATCCCAAGAACTTAATTTTGCTGTCCCTTGAAAACCTGCTCTGCACTCCCTCACCATTACGATGTGAGTACAAACAGGGGAATAAGCAAAGAGTTCTCAGGTATGGTTATGATCTAATATTCATATTCATTATGAGCAGTACCTGAGAACATGGAACTTTCTGACGGCCTGAACCTGATGAGAATAATAAAGCTCCTGAAAAAAAAAAAAAAATCAGATAATCTCCATCTTTCCTTCACTGGTATTTTCTTGGGAAGGAAAAAGGCCCTGCCTCACACTTTGAGATCCCACTTCACAGGTTATTTAGGTAAAGACAAACCTAGCCGTTCTTTATTTTATTTTAAAGGATGAAGAAGAATTAAGATCTCAGCAACTCCAGTTGAAAAAAATTAATAACTGCATGTGAATATCAGCAAAATTAAATTTGCAATGAAAACCAGGATCCTTTCTATCTCCCCTCAAGTATCAACAGGTTTACTCAAAACCTTTTATAAGAGGGCTTTTTCAGAAGAAACTTTTCAGACTGAAAAGATAACCTCATTAAAAAAACTTGTATAATTTTCAATATTTAGAAATAACTAAAAATCATGCAGAAAAAAAAAAAAATTGCTTCCATTAAAATTCCAAATAATGTTAGAATTGAGTGGACTTTTTCAAGCGCTCTCCCCAAACCACACGTGAGTCAGTGGAACCTGCCGGCTGAGACACTTTGCAGCCAAAGGAAAGTGCTCCCAGGCACTTCGGTCCATCATAAAAAATAGAATGGAGTGTATTTTGTTCAAACTAACACTACCAAATTTGGGCTTTCATGTTACAGCACAGCAAATTAATGGTTTGCATCAAATGAAAATACATACATGAATTGTCTTATTTCTTACAACAAGATGGGGTAATTAGATGATTGAATCTGCTCTACAATTCACAGCTGCACCAGGCCTGACAAGTATTTGCTATGAGTTCTCCCATTCTTAACCATGGTATCTAAATTCATTGCAAATAATTCTTAGAAGGCGCTTGCATGTAAGAACTTTCCCCTGGCAGTCAGGGATATAATCTATGTGTATGCATTCATTTATTCCATTTTACTGTTATGTGGCCCAGGAGCCCTACTCCTCAGAAAGGATTTGTTTCTTTTACTGGTCAGGTGATGTACCTTTGTGTGCCCTTGGCTGACCGATGTGTTAGAACATCATCTAGGTTGCATGAAATCTTATTTTTTTAAATCAATTTGTTCGTGGGCTGTGCGATTCCTGAGAGAACAGAAAGTACACACTGCAGCTCAGCAGTCACAGGAATGATTTAGAAAGATGTAACTGGAAACCACGACAAAGTATTCAAGGCTCACCCCACAGACTTCATGCAATCAAAACTATCACAGTTGGTCGTAGTCTTAGGTCCACATAACATACAGATTGTAAAGATAGCACGGAGACAGTAAGAAATAAGACATTTTTACACTATATACAAATATACATATAGGCATGCTGTATATACAGACATAGACACACACTACAATTTATCTTTATAGCAAATACTTGTACACTTATTTTATGAAAACCATCTGGTGGAAAGCAACTTAGTATCATAAAGATTACAGAAAATTAGAAGTTACTGGAGTTTACATTGGAGGCCAACTGGAAAAATTAATTTAAAAGCAGAGTTGCTTCTGTACAGCACAGACATACATTCAAGAAAGTAAAAGAGAAAAAATTTCAAATTAAATAAACATGTATCCATAATTTCAGACAAGGCAATTACGCTAACATTCTGAAAATCAAATTTCATTCAAAAAGTATTTAACTGCAGGTTAATAATGAATATTGTGCCATGTACAAAAGCCATCAAAAAGCTCTATACTGAAGAGTGCAGCAGCATACTATTCCTGCAGTAAGTCAAGGTACCACCTGAAAACTCGATTATGTTAGCAAGCTACAGGGTGAGTAGAGGTGAAGATTATTTTGCTGATAGCTGAAATTCAGCTCAAAAGATTAGCATAGTGAGGTGTCAGGAAAAAAAACAATTTGCACTCAAGCCTAACTACTAATCACCTCCTCTGTCTGAACATGCAAATTCACGGAACCCACCCGGACAGGCAAGGGAAGGAGATGCTGCCTCTGCCCTCACTTTGGGAGAGAAAAAAAGCGCTTTTAACTTCAAACCACAACAGCTTTCTTGTACTGAAAACTGAAGAGGAATTATAGCAAAACCAATGAAAGCAAATGTAGTACTATCTCTTAAAAATGTACTTTAAAAAAATGAAGCACTTTCCTTAACAAAGGAAACAACTAATTTTCCTCCTTTTCTTTGCACTAGGCAGGCTGTGACTAGTGCAGTCTAGCAGGGGAAGAGATGGCATTTGTACAATGTGTACAGGGACACAGAATAAACTCACTTTCCCTATACAAGGAACAAATTAGATTTCAATTAAATCAATTTTATAAGCAGAAAGTTCCTTCCTTACGCAAAGCGTGGCTGCAGAGCCTGTTTTCCAGCTGGACATCTCACACCATCGCTTGTACAATTTCCAGCAGGGCCTGTCCTAATTAATGGCAGAAAGGTTAAAAGCTCTTCAGGATCAAGCAGATAAATAATTGGAAAAGCAAGAACAGAGGGCAAAGATCAAGGCGCCTATAACATTTGCTTCACAGAACTGAACAGAGTAGTTGAGGCCAGTTCTTCTTGAGCAGGATGAGAAATAGCAGTAGAAATAAATACTCCCCAAGTACAGAAAAACAAAGTTAACGTTTCACTAATCCGGACTGAAGTAACATTGACAAACATCACATTTAAAAGTCTCCCTCACATGTCTAACTCATCAAAAGCCACACGGGCTAATGTAACAGACAGGAATTGATACTGAAGTTGGCAGATTGCCCGATAAAGGAATAAACCAAAAAGCCCTGTAGGAAAGAGAAAGGGTCTAATTCAATGTGCTTTGGCAGAATGATCCTGAATATGAATGTTAGGTCGTTTTGACTGATGGAGAAAAAAATTGTGTCAGCCTCCAAAATGAACCAGAGTAGAAAGATCAATCTCAAGAAAGCCACACATATGAGTTTATACACTCTCGGGCAGAAATAAGGCTTGGAACGAAGAGGTGGCGCTTGAGCAGCATTTGAATAGCTGAAAACCTGACCAGACTTCCAAGTGATAGCAAAGGGATGCACGAATCAACCTAAAGCTCTGGCAGTCAGCTCATAAAATCAATTAGCAAATAGAAAACAAAATACTGATACTGCCATCGCCAGGTTTATTACTCAGTTATTTTTATGAGCACTAAACTCACCCCACGTAGTGCACAAGACACTGAGAATCCTGTGCGATGAATCCCCACAGAACACAACACAGCCACTCGTTACAAGAAGACTGAAGAACAGTCATTATTTTCTGATCAGTGATGGCTGCAACACCACTATTCTCCCATTCAGTCTCTCCATGTATTTATGTGCTGAGTTTCTGACCCTCTTACACCACCCCATCATACAATCACAACCTTAGAACATGTATAGTGAGATCAACACAGGAATCGATAGTCAGAATGACTTCATCATCATCAAAATCTAGGATAACCATACTCTCGAGACATTTTTTCACAGTACATTTTCATATTTCCATTAAACATGACACAAACACCAGGGGGAGTTATAAAACTGAATAAAAAATGCCTGGCAAAATAAATGAAATACAGCCACACAGGTGATTTCCAACTTTTTTTCCTTCTATAGGGAAGTACAAAATTGCTCCTCCATATCAACAAATTAAGAACAGCATTAGGATTTGGAAAACGTCCTTGAGACACCCAAAAGAGCAGCATTGCTGGCAGGGCAGTGTCGGTGCAGGGGGGACGAGGTTGGACCCACCCCATGAAGAGGCTGCCACGTTATCCTAAGGTACGTTTAAGGCAGAAAGTACATGAGCAGAAAACAGGAATTACTTTCTGGACATCCATTTAATGCAGATCACATGTTCTTCTCCTAGACACTATTAATTTTGTCTTATATCAGAGAAAGAAATAACTTCAAGTGAGAAAGATATGTAATCCACGCAGTGGAAAAAATGAACCATCTTGTTCTGTGCAAGAAGAGAGTAATTTCTTTTGTGTATTAAGTTCTACAAAACCTCAATTAGAATTTCTTCCTAACTACATAACACTTAGTGGAAAAAAAAAACCCAAACTGACAAACATTAATATTTCCAGGGTGCTCCCTGAGCAGTGACATTAGCCAGTGTCTGCAAAAATCTGAGAGACCACACTGAGTTCCTCCTGCTCAGAAAATTAGTTAATCATATTTGACATTTGCTAGAGCCGCAGCATTCAGAAAGAGAATCATACCTGACATATTTTATAAAGAGAAAAAAATATAATCAGAACGTCACAAATAAATTTCAAGGCTGAATTCAAATAGAAAAACACTGAAGTGGTTTGTACAGAGAATAGCACTCAAGAGAAGATAAACTAGCAATGAAACAGCAATACCATAATAGGTAATAAAACAAACCCACTCATTTTTGTGGGCACAATGAATTGATTGTTTTTATAACAGCCATAGATTAAATTACATTTCATTTCCAAAGTGTTTCAATTCTTTCTTCTGTCAATGGCTATTTCAGTGCTGAATAAAGCCATTATATTACTTAGAGGGCTGCACCTCCTTCATCTCTAGCAAGTAAAAAGCAGATTTTATTCCATAAACAACTTGTATTTCTAATGACAAACGTGTCATAATACTGTGCTTTCTTTGCCAAAAGAATAAAATGGTTATTTTCTGTCTTGAAATATGTAAGAAACTAGGCATGTAAAACCAGGAGATCATACTGGAACACAGAATAAACAGCAACAAAAATATAAAGAAGTCTCTTATCTCTGGATTAATTAGCATTAATAAACTAGGGCACAAATATTTTTGACAGGACAGGAAAGCAGGTCATTAGCATTGATGAGATGGTATGAATTATCTTCCTAAGACATTTAGAACAGACCCGCTCCAAACAGCTTGCAATTATACCCCCAGTCAAACATTCACATTACCATCCAGGGGAGAATACACAATATTTGCATACAAGACTGAGACTCCTTTTCGCTCCTAACACAATTTTTAAAAGAATAAATTGCTAATAATTAATCAACCACTGAAACAAAGACAATTTTGCTACTATACAGATTCAGAATTAGGCACAAAAAAGCAGAAGTTTGTGAGGCCTTTTAAAATTGATTTTCTGTTGGAGTCACAATATAAACAATGATTTGCATCAGTGATTATCTTAATTAAACTGCTGTTTACATAAGTAACGTTGATTTACTTTAAATGCTGTTTGGTGTCATTAGACCATTCATTTCAGTGCGCAGATTCCCTTTAGCTGAAGCCTCCTCCCACCATCACTGGGCTGGGAACGCACCTCTGCTGCAAGAGCAGCACATTTACTGCTAGACAAGCTTTATACAAGTTTCTTTGTCGAAACATTACAGAACACAGTCCCGCTCCTTACCTTCTACTACTCCATGCCAAGGAGTTCACTCTAAATTGGGACAGCCAGGCTTTCTGACCATGTTGCCTACTAGAGACTTGGATAAAAATGAATGCGGTGAAAAATGCTTCCAGTCCTACAAAGGGACACGTGCCACCCTGCTCTACATGACGCTGTTCGGTAAAACACCTGATGTTTCCACACCTTTTTTTACACTAGATTTCTGACTCAAGGACGAAAACTCCCTCCTGATGACACAGTGAGCAGCCAGCCAACCTGGTACTGAAGGTCTTCACCAGATCACAAATTCAAGTCAAAAGAGCTCCCGCTGCTGGAAAACACACCATGATGTCCTGAAATTAGCAGTGACAGATGTTCAGAACAGAAATCAAGTTTACTGGCCATCACTACCCCCTGAATTCATTCTGCAGTAATGCTACAAGAAAGTGAGCTTTGTTTGCTAATGTTCAACAGATTTGCAGAGGAGTTTAAAATTCCGTCTTTCCAAGAAAGCAGCTTGGCCACAAATGGTTGTGTTTGTTCAGGACGTCATCAGCCTGGACGATCACCAGCCTTAAAATCCATGAGAACAGTGCTGCCGCACAAACACAACCACAGTTAGTACCTTCCATCTTGTTTTATTAAATGTTTTCATTTCTTAATTACGAGTGGAACTTGAATTCTAAATTAAGAGTGCCTAAGGAAGAGAGGACTAGTCCAGGAAACAAAGGTAGGGCAAAAAAAGGCTCTGCATTTTAGCTCCTGCAAAATTTCCTTAGGAAAAATAAAATACCAGAAACTCTCTTTCAGCTGAGTGGCTGGGCAGTTGTCACATGAGTTCCCATATACCCACACAAAAACTTATCAGAATATTGCCCTCTGCAGCAAGAAATAGGATTGACTTGTAGCAAAGACACACAGATATCCATCGACAAAATGCTCTGCTAACCAGATTATCCTGAAAAAGGCTGCATCACTGATGAATTCTTGCTGTGAAGAGCCAATGGGTTATCTCATCACCAACTAATCCTGTTATAAATTATTTAGTACTCAAAATGTATCAGAGAAGAATCCTCAGTCGAACAAGCATTCCACACACACCGGCGTTCTCCATGAATTTATTTCTAATTATCATCTGCCTTTTTTCCATTTCTAGTATGTAGTTAATGAATGCCTGACATAACTTCGGCACTAAAAAAAAGACACGAGTAGTTCCATAATTACAGGTTAACAAATGATCTTTCCTGAGCTCCATGCACTGAGGCCGTCTCGAGGGTGCGGGTTAAGTGCAGGCAGCACACGGTACAGATGGCGCTGCAATACCGACCACAGCAACCCCTGTGCCTGGTGCTGCCTCTGAAAGAACAGTTTGATCTTACAATAATATTACAGTAATACAGAACTTGCAAGTATTACCAGTCATATCTTGTTCATTGGACTCTGGCTACAAAAGGAGAGCAAATTTGCACTCAAAATCTTTACAGAACATGAATAACATATTTAAGGTTGCCACTGAGTGCCAAGAGAAGAACAAACCTGATATTCTAGTATGGAGGCAGGCTGTAAGCAAGAATTTCTAGAAGCAAAAGAAAAATAAAAATCTCTTTTTTGTACCATACCACCAATTAATATCCTCCAAGCTTTTTGTGAGAGAGTTAACACTGTGGATGCAAAAGGAGTCACACAGACAATTGGGAACTCATCCTCAGGGATAGACTTCCATAATTGGAAAAAAAAAATTTCACTTTTATAATTATTTGCAAAACCCAAAGACAGTCACCACACTTACTGGACATCTTTTCTCTTTTTTTTCTGGGGGTCCACTAGACGAAGCGTGTCTCTGATAACAGCTACTTTCACCTCTTCATCAACAGGGCTTGGGACATTTTCAAATACTCCAGGAGAAAGCTTTAAATCACAAAGGGATACAACTATTCAGTATAGAACTAAGGATTATTTATTCCACAATTGCTCAGACTTCATGCGTGTCATATATGTTTTAAATGCACAATGCTAAATTACAAAATACTTAAAGAATACACAAATACCTTCACATTTTCAGTATGATACTACATCATCTTTTGGCAAGTTTCTCTAGTAAATTGAAATATTTTTAAAAAGATTGTTGCCAATGTTACCATTTAGATTATGTATCCAAAATGAAAAAAAATTATTAGCAATCCCCTAAACACAATTAAGTCAACTGCAGGGAATGATGAATAAATGTATTTATGACAAAGATGATGCAGAGCTTTCACAATTCCAATAAGTCATGTTTCCGGTGTATAAGATTAGCAATGATTTCACAGCAGAAAATTACACAGAACCTTGGAGGTTTTGTGTTAGCAGACAGCTTTCATCTTTCAAACACAGAAAAAAGTCCAGAAAACCAAACCCGAACAGTTCCATTCCAATATGACCATCATGTCGAGAGGTCTTACCTCTTGTTCATGCTCTATTCTCATGCTGGGGTTTGCATTTACTTCTAGTAACATGGGCTTCAAGTTTTTCATCAGGAGAATGTCAAACCCTAAAATCTGTGCACGACAAGCAACGTGTTACTTCAGTCCTACTCACAGTGTTCTTCTAGAGAATGCAATGGTCATCCATATGTCAACATTCAGGAGAAAAACATTTGAGGGACAAAAGAAAAATAACTGAGAAACATGCTATATTGCTGAATAGTTACTGAAGCCATTTGTGTTTGATACTAATGGCTGCTTTCACACTACCCCCTGCAACCTCAGCACCCAGGACAAGTGGGGCTGCACTATTCAGTGGATGCAGTACATCCAGCCAGGGATCAGCAACATAACTAGAGAAAGCTTTTAGAAAAGGACTTACACCCAGGAATTAGCCCACACATAGAAATAACTGCATTCCTGGCAGAAATTTCCACCTACCTGGAAGCAAGTTGGCCCAGGCTTTCCTGCTGGTATGTCAGACTGATAGTAAACTTTCAGTTCTGGCGTTAGTGCAATAATTGTTTTAATCACCAGTGAAATTATATCTGACCACAGCTTTTTGACGTCAGCTCCTCTGGAAGACAGTCTGCACAGAATGCTTGAAAAAGTCCTCTTGCTGCCAGTGTTTGCATCGTCAGAATGGATGAAATTCCCGCTATGGATATTTAGTGAATAGTTGGTTAAGTGCATAAAAACCTGGTGCAAATTTTTCAGAGTGGGTTCTTGATAGGGCTCTGTACAAAATCTAGATAGTCCATCTTTGGCTATATAAATCTCTAAGGGTTCTAGAGATTTCAGTAAGACATAAAGCCGAATATCAAATTTCAGTTTGTCGACAAGCAGTGGTTTGCAGATGTACTCCTGGACCACGGCGGGCCGGCTGGGGATGGCTCCCGTCAGCCTGATGTCACTCGGGTCCTTAACGAGGTAGATCCCGTCCCCCTGGCAGCCGCCGTCAGGCTTGACGATAAACGTGGGCTTCCAGGACGGGTCGCTGTCCTTCAGCATGCGCACCTAGAAGGAAAAGAATTACACCGCAAGACACTCATCAGGGTGGAAGGGCTGATACTATGGGAGCCAACAAATTGCATTCATAAACAAAAATAAATAAAAATGATCACATCGCTGTAGTAGTAAACACTGTGCCAAAAAGGTAGAAGATAAACAGTGCTGATGAGCATAAAGACCAACAAAAAAGCATGAGTAAGGAGTTACTAGCGCAGATAAAAGGCCATTTTATTCAACAAGCCATTGTATAAATGATTCCAGAAACTTCTTTTTAATGTTATGTACCTAAAGAAAAGCACCTTATTTATTGAGGTATGAATGCAGACAAACAATACCAGAAGGAAAGATAAAGTAAAAATTTGGCACTGATAATACATTTTCTACCACTGAATTATTTTTCATTATCAGATACCCAGTGTTAGTAAAACTGGGGAATGTTGAGCCATGTACAGGTATTATACAAACATCACAAGTTTATTAAACAAAGCATAGAGTTTATGCTGCAGTTGCTACCTACCACCATTCTCCAAAATTAAGGTTTTTCTAATTTATACCAGAAGTCCCCTCAGGTCTAGCTTGCAATTACTACGTTTCTACCCAATGCAAAATACAGAAAATTCTGTAACGATTTCAATAGCTCTTCTCAGTGGCTTTGATTTGTATTAGGAAGATCCGTTCAGAGTACGTGACAATTCAGATGCTTTGCTTAAACACCTCATGTGAAATCAGGAAAGCCAGGGAAGGTGGTGGGGAATTTGATGGTATTTTGTACCAAATCAGAATGTTTGGACGAATCCACGAAGCACCCTGGGCCAGCGCAGACATCCGGTTCAAACCCTCGCTGTGCCGGTTCGGTGTGAAATACAGTGCGTTCTGGTGCATGAGCTCACAAACAGCTCACACCAACTGCCTGCAGCGTGCATTTTAATACACAAAAATGCTTAGAAGTCACCACAAAATACATATTTCATTTTTTTTCCACATAGAAATACTTCCAGTTTTCAGATTTCTTAAAAAGTCACATCAAATACTCTTTATTGCTAACAAGTTAAATTAATAGAATCATTCCAGAAAATATTTTTTTTCCAAAAGACACACATTGACAATTGGACTTACTGTGTATGGGGTAACGGGAGATGCCCTCACTAGAAAGGAAATAGCAGGTAAGAAATTTTGACACCTACTAACACTCTGAGCATGTGTCTAAAGCTCATCAAGACACAGAAACAGCAAGAAAAACGAGAAGAGAAAAAAAAAAAGAAAGAAAAAAGGTTAGCAAACCAGTACATTTCAGTATGGGTTTCTTTCCATTGTTTGTAGTGCCTCACAAGGAAAGGTCTCTGTTTGTTAAAGTCAACTTCAATACTTGCTAAGAATGTCACTGCAGGACTATATGACCTATTTCTGTATTGTTTACAGCAGCCTGGACCTCGATACTCATGTACCCGGTTCTCTCGCTGCTTTGTAGATATCCACAAGTGCAATTTGAGCCATTATACCCATATCCTGAGGTTTTTTCCACACTGTGCCCTCAATTCTTGGAGTGTATAAGGGAAATGGTTTACCACAAATAGAAATCATGATAACAGTGGTGGGGAAGCACCGGTGGTTTGCCAGAGCCCAGTTGCCCTACAGAATCCTAAATGTGGCCTTAGTAAAACGAAGCACAAAACTGAATTACGGAGAATTAAAGGATTATAGAGAGAGGTGCCTGCATCCTCATATGGAAAGCAAGAAGAATAAAAAGGAAAAAAAGTTTTAAAAAAAAGTTTTAAAACTCAGATCTAGATCCAAATGCCTCAAAAGGCAATTGAAGAGGAGAGTACAATGTCTAATGTACGAAAATCCGATCCAGTTGCAGGTTTGCCTTTCATGAGGAAACTCAGGCTGAATGAATACAGTGTTCTAAAAAAAATGCATATAATGGGCTATAAGATTTGACAGCACAAAGACTGGAATATTCATGTCTATGCCTAAGAGGTATCCAAAAGCTGAAAACCTGATTAAACCACCAAAAATATGCTGTGCTGGAAATTAGACTGTCCAAATTAGATTCTTATTAAAAATTAATCACACGAGGCCTATTCATCATCCTCACAGACAACACAAAGGCGGCACTACGAGGGTGATCAAGGCCCTGGTTACTTTTCAGAAACTGGAATTGTGTATTAGAAATAAGCTCTTATCACACAGATTCCAGCTGATTCTTCTCTGTTAGTGAAGGGGTGATTTCTGTAGCACCTGAGAGCTGTGCTTATCTGTAACTCTTCTGTTACAGTGCCATGTTAGTACCAAATGTTTTAGAAGGTTAAAAAATAGATGAATATTGAAAATAACTACATATGTATTTACTTAGTAAAATGAACTTTTAAGCCCTTGTTAAAAATACTTATCACCATTTCATTTCAATACAAATGACACTAAGGGATCTACCATTTTATTGGTATTTTCCAATATGAAGCTCATCCACAACAAACTCAAGAGTGCAGTTTTCTCATCAATTACTGGCTTTTAAAGCACAGAAGATTAATATTAGAGTAGCTGTAGTGTTTTCTACCTGGATTTAGGTATAGGTGAAAGCAGGAAAAGCTGACAGCATTTGATTTAGTGACCAACACAAATGCGTGATAAAATTTCACAATCACACCTACAGAAGTGAGGCACAATAAGAATATCTGAGAGAAGAATTGTTTTGAAATGTTGTGCTTCAGGAGGAGGCAGAGGTTTAAATTCAAGAGTTTCTATTACAGGCCAAATCTCAAAGGTGTTAATGTCTCAGCCCAGCCCTTTGCCACAAAATCCCCTACTACAAATAGCACCAAACCATCTTATATCCAACCTGTACCTACACTGACACAGAATTTGTGACCTTTGGTAATTCATTGTGCCCTAAAGGACTTGAACACTAATAATAGCGAAGGGGCGGCAAGATAAGTTTCAGCACAACTCATCTAGAGCTACATACTCAGTAGCTGCAGCCCGTGACAATACGGCTTTATTTCCAGCAGTACCGGAGATGGATAAATCCTCTTCTGCTCAGATAAATGTACATGTGACATTCACATATTCAAGCATATGCCAGTTCCTATAGGGGTATGTCTAACATGCAGGCCCCACACGTGCTGTATTCTGCCTTCTCTGTGAATATGCTGCAAATTCCCTCTCAGAGAGCTGACCTTTTGAGCAGCATTAGGGTCTCTGGGACATAAAGCACATACGCACAAATAAACACCATGAAATACCAGAGAGCTCCTGCTGAGGACTCGTGCAACTGCATGTGAAAAGCGTTCTGAACCACTAATGGTTCACTGGGGATGTGGAATTTTTTGGTTTGTGTTTTTTCTTGTTTTGGAGAGGTTACATTACAAACTCATGTTAAGTTGAACATAAACTCTTACAACATAAAATATAATGTTTGATAACACAAACTATGCTTTTCTCAAACACAGATGGAAGAACATATGCAAAGGAAACTCCTAGGAGTGTGTTACTGGACATCTGTTATTCTTGGAACAAAAACGAATCGTTTTCACTCCAGTAACCGTTCAACCAGAGAAAAGTATTTATTTGCAGTGCCACCTGGTGACAGCGTGCAGGTCTGTGCACTGGCGGGGCTGTACAGAACCGCAACGCGCTGCGCAATCAGGGCCATGTCACTAATTACCATACCCAAGAGTCAGCCCCAGAACCCCAGTGCACCGCTTTGAAAGTTTACTTCCAAGTTATCTGCACTTATCTACCTGTCATACCTAAATTAATTGGATGATTTACACTCCTTTTACAAATCAGTCTTACCTCAAGAGCAATGAGGCTGAAGTACTATTGGGATTTTATTCATTCTTACTGTTACTAGCAGTGCCATGGCAGTGACCCAGCACACTTGTAGAGTATATATTAAAAGACGTTCATGGATTTAATTGTGGATATGGTAATTACCTAAGAAGTAACACACAGTACAGAAGTCTATTAAAGCCCATACCTTTTTCTCTCACTTTTCCAAGCAGAGGTTACTGTAGAATACAAGAATGCACTGGGCAAGTCACACAGGGTTAAAACAAACACATAAAATATTTAAAAAATATATTTATAATAATGGAACCAAAGACTAACACACAGCATCACCTTTTTTTTTTGTTTAAAAGCTGAAAAAGAATTATTATATTTATTACATTCCGAATATTTACACAAAGCAACAGTCTGACAAGAAATTCAAACCAACAATTATTCAGGAAGATGTGAGCATGTTTACCAAAGCACGCTACAAAATGCTGTTTGGAAGAATTTGGACAGAACAGGCAGGATGGGCTAAAAAGACTTGAGTGACAATGAACCGGGTGAAGTTCCACACTCCACACACCCCTGTGCTGGAACCTCCTCAGCCGTCTAAAACTCAGTAGGATATGCAGGGAAAGGGCTTATGGTTCTACCATGTTTGTTCTTCTCTGGGCTTTGCAGAAAAGCATAATTAGTTTTAAGTTTATTCTGCAAGATAACAAACAGCAGTTCATCCAGACGACATCTATCTCAGGAAAATTGAAAAAGATGTCACCCACAGCACCTAGGTGTGATTGGAAATAATCTGGAAGGGATGAAAAACCAAAGAATGACATGGCAACAATATCCAACAAGTTATACTATTCTGAGAGTAAAAGTAATCTACCTCATCCACAAAGAGGGGAAATTCTTCTGGCAGAATCCAGGATCGAGGATAGAAGTTATATTCCAGAGGAAAGAGATCTTGCATTGTTCGCACTGCCCGGCTCAGTGTAATTTTACGTACCATCTCTGTCATGCCTGGGAAAATAACAGACAGTGTCTAAAAGCAATGAAGAATCCGCACTGAAGCCTCATCCTGAAAGTAAATTGTTATCTCATTATTCACCCTATTGGCAGACACTCTACTCATTGCTTTCTATAACGTTGAACATATTTCAAAATTAAAGTCTGAAAAAATATTTGTCACATTCCCCTGCAATATTTCATATCATATGTATTACTGTATCATATCAGGAAAAAAATAGCTAGTTATCCAAAATATAGCTCAGAGTAATAGGGGGGAAGTTTTAGTCCAGTTGTTCCAGGAATAGGTAAAAATGTCATTTAAATATAATCAACCACTTCGTGTTTACTTTGCATTCATTTAAGTAAAACCAGCATCAAGTTAGCGCAATGTTCCTGGAAATCAGGTCCAGGTCTGAAGGACTCTGTGGTTTTAACTGCTGCGCCACTTGCTTGCCAGAACACAGAGATTTACATTCATCTCACACTGATTTAAACCACCAGAAAGCTACACCATCCAATACTTGAACATGAACTTCCCACGGACAGGAGAAAATCAGGATAAATAAAGCATAAAGTTCGATATCTGAAGGTTCTTATCCTCACAGCATACTAAGAGCAGCAATAAATCTGAAGTAAAGGGCTTAGATAAATCAATAGCTAAGCTCTTAGCTCTTATTTAGAGAGATCTCAACAGGGATTAAACAAGAAAAAAAAGGGAGCTTAAAAAAGTAGAAGAGCCATCATAAGATGAGGGCTGACATGAACTCTTCAATATTAAAAAATCCATTTAAGGAACTACACTGCAAACTGCTCCCTGAGATCCGCCGGAGTGCGAAACAAAACAGATTCTTTGCACTTGGAATCAAAGCCAACGCCACAGACACAGCACTGTTATCAGTGCTAGATAACATACAGTAACTGCACACTTCACTTAAATTATAGCCTAACACTCTTATTTTTCCTGAATTCATACATCTGAAGTATTCTTTTCATCAAAAAGACTTTCTCTCCAAAATAAATTTCAGTTCAGAAATTGTTTGAGACACTCATTCTGATATTCTTATGCCCTTAGTGGAAATCATCCCCCAAGAAAGGTAATACGGTAAAAATACTGTCAGCTGATTAGGCAGATAATTCACACTGAAAAACAGCAAAGCATAGAAACGGTTAAAATAATCATGGTTTTAAAGCATTCGTTTAAGCTAGAAAGAGAAGGAAGGTACCTGGGAACTTGTTGACTTGACCTGAGAATATATCGTTGTCATGGAAGGACACCCCGTGCCAGTAGATATCGCACGGCAGGCGCCTGCCCAGCGGGAACTGGAAAAGAGATGGGACACAAGTCTGGAAGCAACCTGGCAATCCCCATTCATTCCTTACTCCTCTAAACGCTCTTCTTAAGCATCAACCATAAAAGAACAGTCTTCTGACTGTCAAAAGAAAACATGCCCTATATTTCGGTTGCAAAACTAATAATATTTTGATCAGTTCAAGACTCTGAAGTTCAAGATGTTAAACAAACCGGGAAAGGTTTCCAGAAGCTAAAAACAAATGACTGAGAGGCACGATCTGCACTGAGGAACTCGGAGCTTGTTATCAACCACAATTAAAGCATGACTCATTTGTAATTTAAAATACTATTACAGGGAATAAAATTTCATTAAGAAGCACTTAATTCCGGCACACGAAAGCACAGCAATTGCAGGCGCTACCGCTGGAAGCAAACAAACCCTGACACTGGTTTGGGTTGGGTTTTTTCTCTGCCCAGTTTAAGGGGTGATAAACAACCAGCAAGGGAAAAGAGCGCGACAGGGCCTGGAGGAATTGTCATCGCTGGCAGTTACTAAAGCAGCTCCTGTTCTTAACAAGATCACCATCAGCGGAGAGTCCCGTGTCCCGGGTTTGTGCCCCCGGCTGCAGGAGCAGGAACCGGCGCCGGCCCCAGGACTTCAGTGCAGGGAATACATGGAGTTAGTAACTGTGTTGTAAATTAATAGTAAGTTGTAACCGCACTTTCTGAGCAAGCTGATTTACGTTGGTGTCCAAGCTGCAAAAAATTTTAAATGGATGTGCAAAGAAATATACTTAAGTGACTAACTGTATTATTAATTTATAAGTATTGGTGTATATATTGATTTATACAGAAGTAATCCCTTGCTGGTACTAATGGCCTGTATTTAAAAGAAAAGCTTATAATTTGTTTGTTGAGCATTTATATTTCAACTATTAAGGGCTAAGGCAATTATTTCAACTATATTAAGTATCCTAACAACTTAAGAGCTTCTTTTCCAATTCACACAAGATTTCAACAGAAATTAGAAGACTGTACAATCTTCCATCACCAAAAACATCAACCTTTTTGAAAGAGTCTGGAGAGCTCTGAAACAGCACTGCCAATTTCCAATGGCAACAGCTTCTAATAGGAGCAAAGTGGTATAAAAAGAAAAAGCTCCCAGCAGTAAGAACAAAAGCCCTGCAAATTAGCAAGCATCAACAATCCAAAGTAAAAAAATTACTGTTAAAAATCAAACACCTGTAATCCATGTCATAATAATAAATAGTTTTGTATAAAAAGGTGCTCCTATTTTCCACACTTGTTCTCTTACACACAGTCCCTTCTACCAACTCAAAAAAACATTTAATCTGCAACTCTGTGTAGAATCCGTTAATGAAATACCATATGGAACACACTCACAGGAATTTCTATTAGGTTACATCTTTTTCAAATAAATATGCTATATTTCTGACCAGAGCATATTTAGGACACACTTGTACAAAATATCTACCACCCTCATCACACGATGACTTCAATACCATTTATCACTGAAAGAACCACAGTATTTTGCAGAAACTACTTGTTCTTTACTCCAAATGTCATTTTTATTGCTTTAAAACATTTCTCTAAGCACTGGATTTCTTTTCCAACTTGACAGAAAAAAATAATTTCATAAAGCTTTTGAGTAAATTACTTGATTTACTACTTTACTTAAAATTTCGGTTTCCTCAGTAAATAGCCTTGAAAAATTAATTTAAAATGCTAATTGAGCAATGCATCCTTTCTCCGTTTCCTTACTCATAGCGATGAGATATCCAATTTAACAGAGCCAGTGGATTCTTCACTTATTCCATTATTATCCAGCCTGCAAAATCTGGTTTAGTACAAGTGAAAATTAATTCTGTTGGGCTCTGAAAGACAATCAGTGGCCTTCACCTCCTGCACAGGTGTACCCGGAATACAGATGCAGAGTTCGCTCTCAGAGTGCCTTTCCCTCTATAATCCTGAACAATTTATTTATTTATTAAATGAAATTGAAATGAAAGGAAACGAAATTTGCATTTATATAACACCTTTCATCTACGGAGGATATCAAAGCACTTTACAAACGTGGCACAGAGATGGTTTCACGGCGGATGAAGAGTGAGCAGCTCTGCTCTGGACAGCGGGAGCACCGCAGCCCCATCAGCGACTCAGAGAGCTCCCGAAAAATCCACATTATTTGGGTTTATCCAACAACAGGATCAAACTCACCTCCTGAATGAGCTGGGAAGGATTCTTTATTGTCTGCACTATATTTTACAAAAGAGAAGTGTTTGGAAAGGAACCAATAAGTTTATTTGGCTCCCTCTGGCAGTGCCGGGCAGATATAAATACACCTTATTGCGGTAGAAGGGACCTTTCTGCCACCTCCCAGCTCCTGGTGCAGGGGAAAAGCTCAAGAGAATGATGGACGCGTGAAGCTGCCTCTGTTCTCGTAAAAATGTGCTGTCTGCGCTACCTGGTCTGAACCAGAACAGCCCCAGATCGCCCTGACTGATGCCGTGGGACGGAGGTGGGAGCGTGGCCGGAGCCGTCCTGGCCGCTCTGTGCCCATCCCGCACAGAAAAAAAAATGAGTCTGGTCCTATGATCAGCCACTGCAAACAGCTCTCAGGTTGCATCAATTCACTAACTCCTCGAATAATTTATTTAAAATATTTTTTTATTCAGAGTTGGGGGGCGCTTGTTAGAACAACAACAAATCCAGGAGCCACAAAGCAAATAGAACTGTTTGCACAACTTTGACACTATTAGTAATCAATCACCGTCAAATTGGTCTGACAGGTCATTTCTGCCTTTTGATTGCAAGGCAATAAATTAAATTGTCTCATGGGTCACATCAGTCTGTTCCATCCTGTTTAATGACAAGTTAAATGACTCTTGTCTTCTAGTCAGCTTTTCCCAGCGTAAAATTTCAAACTATTTCTACACCTCCACACAGCTGCTGAACAGCAAGACAAATGAAACGCTTCACGTTGGGATATTTGATGCCCGAGACATCTGCTTCTTCCATTTTCCTGGTAATTGAAAGCTAGCCGAAGAAATAATTTATTAAGTGATGAACAAACTCAGGATGCAAGCTCAATTTGTGCCCATTATTTCATTTGGCATATCATGTCCATTTAACGAATCTGACACACTAAATCAGACAGTCCAATCTAGTGATGGGAGTAATCGCTCCGCTGGCACGCACGTTAAAATCCTGCAATGCTTTTTAAAAGGTCCGGCCCGTGCGTCAGCCCAGGCAGGGCTATCACGGTTGATAATTTAATTTACTCAAAATTCCCACAGCTGAAAAAAACAGGTTGGGAGGGGTTTTTTCCGTCTTTTGCTTCCAATAACAAAACCTCAACTCTTTCACCTCTTCTGCATGTACCAGTGCCACAGAATAAACTGCTCACCAATGTTAGCCATGGTAAGAGTATTTTTCCTGGGTTTTTTTTTCCTCTTATAATGGAATTTAACATGTGTTAGTTTACTAAAATGAACTACTACCATGTGGACAACTGTGTAATCACACGGTGCGTTATGTCTTACTTCTACAAATTATCAGGGAGCACGTTGCAATAATAGACTATTACTGAAAAAAAGCCCTTCCAGCAAGTCAGGGTAACTACAGCAAAGAGATTTCAGACCCTACAACTTAAAACAAAACCTAAACCATCACAAAAGCCTCTATAACACTGTAATAATGCTATGCAGTAGACAGAAAAAGTTATCGATAAGAAGTAGACCACTTTAAAAAGACCATTATAACTTTGCCTGCCCAACAAAATATTCATGCCAACATATCCAGCAGCAAACAGAGAGAACAGAAACAAAACAAGAGCAACAATGGGAAAAAATGTAAAAAAAAAAAAAAAAAAGTGGTGAAGGAAAAGAAGGATCAAATATACTAAATCAGAGCCCAAGATGCGATCACTTCGAAAATATCACACAAGGGATGACAAGAGAATAGCAGCCCCTGAAACATCAGTATGTAAAATACATGCATTTCATTACTACTTCTAAGATTTTTTTTTTTCCAATTATTTTTACGGATCCCACAAGAAACAACATCTGTGTTCCCTCTGCTGGTCCTGCTGTAACAGTAAAACTATTTCCAAGGCTCTTTGGCTATTTTAGTGTTTCAGTGCTGTTTTTCTAAACATTTGAAAGGGGGAGCTTTCAAAATTATATGTAACTTGAATAAAGGAGTTTTCCTTGTATTTCTCTTAATGTTGTTTATTTTTCTCTCCAAATCTAGACAAGATCTTGTGTACTGATTCCCTGCGTCTGCTGAATTCTGCTGGCTTGAAGTCAACAGTTTGTCTCGCTCCCATCCTAAAGGCTTTCACCTTCGTATTTTCACAACATGAACAGTACTAGTTAAGAGTCGTAGCTAATATTGGTTACCCTTTCATTACTCTTTCCACCCTCGGGGCAGGGTGGGTGGGTGGAAGGGAAATAAAGAAAAATAAAAAGAGACAAAACTGATTAAGACACATATACATTGATATAATACTTTCTTCACAAATGGTAACATCACATTCGTACTTATTAACCTATTTATAAGCTGAAAAAGTTACAGAAATGCATTACAGTGACCTGTTTATGGGGCATGAATTATTGCCCATCTAGATAGTACAGTCAAGCATCACAAAAATTGCATCTTAGGTCTCTTCTTTAGTAAGAGTCCAAGTGGCCAGAAGAGGAAGCAACAGACTAAATGAAAAATATTGACTGAACTAAGGGATGGAGGAGAAAGGATATTGAGGGAGACAGTAAACAAAGAAGATGAAGTAAAGGCAAAAGCTGTTGCTGCTGGGGGATGCGGAGCAGGAAGGAGAATGCTGATTAATACAGTGCAGATATTCAAGAGAGGAACAAGAGCACATGAAATAAGTCAATTTGTAGGACAGAATACCAAGTGCAAGACAGATATGCGAATCAGTAAGATCTCAGGAAACAGAAAAGACAAAATTAACCAGTAAGTATGGCTTATTACCAACACAACCTACGAGACTAACTTAAATCAGTAATTCAGAAACACTCGCTGGAATGGCACCGTACACTCTGAACATAGACCTTAACCATAAAAAAATGAAGAAATTGAGTGTGAAGTCCCCCTTGTGCTGCATGTCACTGAGCAAAACATGGAGCGAGGCTGCTGACAGACACGCCACAGGTGTGCCGAGGGGTGAGAGGTACACGGCAGAGGCTTTAATTTCATACTTCTGGTGTTCTGTTACTGTTACAGGCTAAAGCCTGTTATGTTTGCTTTATTAGGTGGTTTAATATAATGTCATTCATACACAATGCTCTCTGACATCCCGTCAAGATAATCGGCGACACTGAGGCTTTGCCATGAGACTGGACAGCTGATCTGCCAGGTCGCATCTTCTGTCCGCTGTCATGAGCCTTTATCATGTACCACACTATGAGGGAAGAGTGAAAGGAAAGGAGATCGACACGACACGGCAAACATTTCTGCATAAGGGTTGGTTTCTTTCTTGCCCTTTCCAGTGAACAGTTTAAGCTTTGAAGCACAATATCCGATTACCCTTATTTTGGCTTGCGTAACCGGTGATTGCACCCTTGGTCACGAATCAGATCAGCCTCCGGCCTCGGCATCTAATTAGAAATAACCTCAGCGGCCGGGACGAGCCCCCGGGTGCCGGCGGCTGCTCGGGGCTGGTTCGGGCGGGCGGGGAGCGAGGCGGGAAGCGCTTCGCCAGCGGCAGAGCCCGGGGCAGCGGAGCGGAGGGTTCGCCGGCACCTCCGGCGGAGCAGCGTGGGGAGCGGAGGGAAGGGCCGGGGGGGAAGGGGCAGAGCCCCGGCCGGGCGCTCACCTCCCTCCAGCGGAGCTGCCGCAGGCTGATCTTCAGCGCCTCCAGCGAGGTCTTGGCCTTGGAGCTGTCCACCGTGACGCGGGGCCGCCGGCCGGCACGGCCGCTCTCGCCCCCTCCGCGCCGCCCCCTGCCCCGCGCCGCCCGCCCGCCCGGGCCCTGCGGGCCGGCACCGCGGACGCCCCGCTCCCGGCCGGCCGCGGCGGGCAGCGCCTCTTCCCCCGGGGACGCCCCGGCGGGCTGGCCGCCCTGCGGCTCCTCGGCGGGGAGGGCCGGGGACCCCGGGGGCTCCTCCGCCTCCCGGGCCGGCTCCATCTCCACCCCGCCGCGCCGCCTCGGCCCGGCCGCCCCCGCTCTCCGCCCGTTGCCATGAGAGCGGAGTGGCGGACGGGGCGCGCGAGGGGCCAATCGCCGTGAGGCGGGGACGCCGCTGGCTCCGCCCCGCCGGCAATGACGCACTGTGGCTGACTCCGCCATTTTGGGAGCGGGCAGCGCCGCCGGCCCCTTCCGAGGAGGCCATTTCGGAAAGGCGCCGGGCGGCCATCTTGGAAGCGGGCGGCGCCGGGCGGGAAACCCCCTCGGAAGGTGGCTGCTGCCCCGCCGCGGTCACGGCCTCAGGCCGGTGGATGCGGCCGCGTCTGGCGGTCGTCGCCTTTGCCACCGAAACCCCTGTCCGCGTGGCTTAGAAATGAAATCCACTGGGGTGATTTGAATGTGGGGCTACGGTGCTGTTACTCTTGAGACAAAGCCCCACATCTCTACCTCAGGCCGGCACTCAGCTCTTGAGTTCCCTCACCCTTGCCCAGTAGTGCCCAAATTGCTGGGTGTCCTGTGTATGGCCTGATTAGTTTCTGTATTTTCTTAAATTATTTTTAATCAAAAGCCGCCTGGAAAGCCCGTGCTGTGGCTGAGGAGGGGCACAGGGTGCACTGACGGGCCCTGCGCCCTCGGCGTGCGCGGGAAACGTCTCCCAGGTGGGGCGTCTGCCCGTGTGCTCCGTGCGGCACAGCTCCAGGTGAGCGCCGTGCTGAGTGTCACTGTAATCGGGATTTTAAACACATTCCTGCATCGCCTGAGTGAGCCAAGTGCCACTAAGAAAACAGGGAAACCATTTTCACAATGTCAACAGCGTAATAAAGAGCCCTAGCAGCACTGACACGAATCCCCCGCGGTATGAGTGAAGAGGCGGCGCAATGGCGGAGTGAACGGGCTGCTGAGGGAAGTTCGGCGGCGCGGGCGGGCGGCGGCGCTGCGGCCCCGGGAGAGCCGCCCGGCGGGAGAGCGGGAACGCGGCAAAACCGGGGAAAACGGCAGAAATGAGCGGGGTTCTGTGTGGGGGAGCCGCCGCTAGAGTCGTGCTCCTGCTATGGAGCGGGGCTGGAACGGGACATTGGAAGAAACCATTTAAATGAAAGCAACATTTAAATAAATGCAGCCAAAAGTTGGGACTTCCAGCTAGCTGCGAGTCAAAATAAAAAGCTTGTGTCAAGACTGAGCTCCTGGCTGTGGATCTCCTCAGACCAGGACGAGATACGAATGTATCTTTTACTCTGCTAGATCAGGCTTTAGGTACATCTGGCTAAATATCCCACTTTCACCCCACATGCTCCCTGGTATTTTATAGAAACCGCAACATGAGACACAAGGTGCCAGTAACTGCGACTCTGTACATGTGGACCAAGTCAGCGGGAGTTTATAAAGTAAGTTCAATCACCAAGACACTGTCTTATTTCAACAACAAACTAGAGCGTCACCTGCAATCCAAACACTACCCCTATTTATTCAGTGCATCACCTATCTTCCATTTACCCTTGCAGGCAACAAAGAAACTAATTAATTACAGTGTTGTGTCTTACAGTGTGAAGTGACCAGGAAGGCTGAGGTCTCCTATTTTACTGCCGGGAACCCAGATGAACATTTTTAACATATGTATTAGAGATTTATCCTCACCAATGTCAGCAGTGCTGAAGAAAGCCAGGGAAATAGTTAAGATGGGCCAAGACATTAAGAGGCTTTGGAGCATGGGAAATACCAAACAAAATGATTGCAAAGGAGAAATATTTTTATATCTAATTATTATATATCCATATTTCTTACAGGCTAATAAGGTACTAGTTGTTTCTCTACCAAAGAAGCTGTAATATATCAGATACCTGGCTTGCACTGTATTGTGTGGATAAAACCTTAATTTCATGTTGAGATAAATAGAGACGGTCTGTAGTGTGCAGCATGAAGTCAGACTGTACCCAGTATTCAGGTACTGCAAGGTAGGAGAGTAAAGTATAGGTTGAGTAGTAGTGAGGTAGCAATGTAATGCAGGAGAGTATGTCCCGCTGAATACCGCAAGCTGGATCTAGCAGCAGGAAAGAAAAATATGAAACTTTAGATCATCTGTCCTCTGGGAGAAGAGGGGAAATTTAAAGCTACTGTGCTCTTAAACACAAGTTTATTTCCTGAGACTCCTGGTCAGAGGGAGTTGTTGACAGGAACAAATTGTTACTATCTTGTGGTACCAAGTGAACAAGATGTGTACTCTGTTTAGGAGAACCATACATCTGTTAGACTGTGTTGGGAAAAATATCGATGATTTTTTTCCTGAATCACTTTGCAGTGTCACAGTGGCGATGGTGTTTGTAGGCAGGACGGAACAACGTGTGCTCTCCTACACAGGACGGAATTTGGCAGAGTATTGGTACACATGTACATTTATCAGCACACTATCACATCCCTTCAAGAGATTTCAGTTCCAGCCTCACAGTATTTTGGCCTTGTAAGAGCCTTGATCTGACTCCTAATGTAATGGCCTGGTACTTTCATTAGTTAAATTCAGGATATCGAATATTGCAGAGGTGCTAATCTGATTTGATGGGAACGGGGATGGACACTGTTTGATTGTACAGTACTTTACTCATCTCTTAGGCCAACAACTTCACTCTCATTTATCCTAAATTGTAACTTACTGGGTCATTATACCACAACATGGTTAACCCGATGTTTGTGTGTGCAAATACACACCTTCCCATGATGTGCATAAGAAACCACCAGATCCAAGGACGAGTCTGATGATAAAGCAATTTTACAGATGGAGACGACCAGTGGATAACGTACCAGAGCATCATTCCAGAGACCAGCCTGTTCCCTGACCTGGGCCAGCAGGTACCCTGCAGGAATTTGCAGGAATATTCTCACTGAACACCTAACTCCTGAGAATTACACTTTCCCAGGCAGTAAACTGAACAGTAGGACCGCCCATCATGATAATGTGCTGATCCAAGCAACTTACACTGGAGGTTAACTGTACTGCCAGCTCACGGTATACAGAATTCATGAGTCGGACATGTGAACACATCAAGCTTATGAGTTTAGTAAGTAACATTTTTCCTACATAATAAATTTGACTTCTTCTAGTAAGCTTTTGGTTACTGAGTCCGGATCAAAATTTCTAGCTTTTCTCTAGCATCGTAAGGACAATAAACGTATTATTTTCTATTATTTTCTTTTTAAAAAGCCAAGACAAGAAAAACATTAAGTAGCATCTAATTTGCAAAAAGAACATACAATCTTTTTTTTAATAAAACTGGCCACCTGGCAGTGGCGAATTAATAATTTGCAGAAATACTTAAATGTACTATTTTGAAAAAGAACACCTTCGTCAAACTAGAAAGAAAAAAAAAGTTATTAAGAACTATCCATCTGTGTCTGAAGTTAATAGCTCCTTTTGCAATGATGGTATCTTCTGTCAGTTGTACTGCCACGAATCAATAAGAAAGCAATGCTCATAGAAGTCAAAAGAAAACATATCTAGTAAACAGACTTCATCTGGAAGATGCCGGTGGTGGTGTTATGCTTCAGATCGGGTTTAAATCTGTACACAGCAGCCCATGCCTCCAGTGCTTATGTTAGACCACTGAAGATTTGTGGTTGACCTACATCTGCAAACAAAACATTCGCTGCATACTTGGGGTGGGGGGATTTGCATCACAGAGGATGATGAAAATATGCATAATTGCCCGTGACATTTTTCATTCCCGCATCCCGCTGCACAGAACTTTGGAAGCGGCCATGCATGAAAGCGGCTTGCAATGGGCAGATTGCCGGGCCGGGCCGCTGAGCGGAGCCTTCAAGACATTAAGCTTCTGTTTCTTCTTGAGCAACACAGATCTGGTATAATCATCTAACCACGCAGACTCTGTGCACGCAGAGGACACGCATGACACGGCTGAGGGGGCTGAAACAATGACAGCTCCACATGTCACAGCTGCGTTCACATCGTGTGGCAGCTTCAGACTCACTTAAAGATTTTGTTTGCGAGTTTTCCCTGTTTTCTTCAAATCCCCAATACAACAGAGGGTAACATCACACAGTTTCAGCCAACAGTACCTAATTTATCTATTCTTGTCTCTGTATTTCATCACACAGCAGCATTTATAGGACGTGGTTGGTGCCTGCAGGCTTACCAGGTTAAACAAAGATTTTAATTTATCACCTAGTGATCATGAGTGATAGAGAGTTATCTGATGTAAAGCAAACAAGAGGAACTGCAGGTCAAAACACATTTCTGAACTACTTCATCTTTATTTTTATAATTAACCTAGACAGAAAAGTTCAGATTTGGCAATGGTTGGGGTTTCTGACTTGTTCCCATTTTTTCTGTTAAACTAAAGCTCAGGATGAATTCATTTAAATGCCCTTGCAGTAGCTTTGTATGACAACGTTTCGTGGTTGTGAAGAACTCCTGACGTGCTGTTCCCCTTAAGTCTGCATCTTAATTTTTTCATCACTGTCTGAAGATGTCAAGAAAAGCCAACAGATTTTGCTGCGTAGTAATACTGCTTCATTTTGCTTTCTTGAGTAAAGAAAGCAACTGTAAGGAAAGCAGAATGTGTCTGAAATGTTTGAAATCCAACTGCAATACCCAATTTTCTGCCTCTGCTAGCAGAGCACGTTATTCCCATAATATGCTGTCCTCCCCTTCCCCACGTCAGCTCATCCTGCTCTGTAGGAGGAGGGAACAGAAGCTGGTTGTTAGTATTCTGCATAAAAACAACTCCCAAACTCTTAAATGACTCTTATATATAACTGAGATAAAATCCAATGTCATGGAACTTAGTGAAAGGTTTTATTGCTTTGACGCACATGCCAGGTGATTCACCTGTATTCATCTGTCCTCTAAAGCCATCAGTAAGTCAGTTCAGTCCCTTTGGTCTTAATTGATGAAACTTTAAGGCAGTAACCGCTGTTTCTCAGTAACTATGAATGGGGCATACTCAGCTTCATTCTGCCTCTTTCTTAAGTGTATACCAAAAAATGCTGCATTCAAGCAAATGCCCATCTCCTAAGGAATGGCAAGTGAACTGGGCTGCTAAACCAGAGAGGGATGTCTGCTGGCACACGGCAAGTCTGCCGGCATGACAGTACACTGGAGACTTCACTCTAAAAATTGCACCAGCACAAGTGTTAATACTGTTGATAAAGTTGTATGTCAAAATCAGATCTGCTAAGACAGTAAACATGCATGGATCTCTCAGATCTTACAAGTATGATACGGAAGTGATTTCCTGTAACGGAGATTCTGTCTGCCGTTACTGGATGTCTCTCTGGTTGTTCTTGCTATGTCACATCGTACTTATCATTTAAAATCTTTGCAGTTGTGCTGTGCAGAAATAAGTGCTTAAAATGGTTAGCAGAAGGGAGGAAAATTCTTTGACATCAAGACCAGGTCTCCTTCGGAAGGCGTGCAGTGCCTCTGCACCTCCTTTGTCTGAGTTGTGAAGGTGGGTTTGGAAGAAACCTGCCAGGATCAGGCGGGAGCAACAGCGACCTGCCCTGCAAACCAACTGACAAAACAATTAAAGAACACTCAGCATGTAATACTCACTACCCGATTTACACCATATTCAAGGTCTCTTCAAACAGTTACGCTATATAGGAAGAGGGATTGCCATGCAGAGTAAATGTCAACGTAGACAGAAATGCGTATCCACGTGAGAGAAAGAAATTTTTGTAGCCTGGGCCTGAAAAAGAAAGCTGATATAAACCTCTTCTCTGTAAAAACACTTGAAGCTACGAGCCAAGAAGCTGTCTGTGGTGCTTCACTCCTACTGTGTTCAGAGAAATGGGACTTTCTGTGTGTGCTTTGCACATCAAAGGAATAACTAGCTCAGTACCTCCATCTGATGCAAACACCCACTATGGAGTTTGGCGTCAGGAAGGCGTAATGCTAGTAGGGGTTTGTTTATACTAAATCCGTGACGATGTACTGTGTAACTGTTTAATTCCACATATTTGCCCAGTTTTATTATCCAGAAGAAAAGGCATACAGCTTTCTTACTTGCAATGGAGTCAAAGAATTTTCTTTGCCCAACGAACAAATTAGAAAGTTAACAGCTTTTTAAGTTCAGCAGCCTTCGAGCTCAATTCTCAAACACAGATCCAAACCATTAACCTTAGAAGAGCTAAGCCCTACAAAAAGTTCACAGAAGTTAATGAACATGGAATATTAAGCACCTCCATTCAATTGTGATCTAACACAGTCTGGCACTGCAAGCTTTATTAAATCACAGTTGCCTGATTTTTCCCGGGATTCCTATGAGATGTTTCTTTCCCCCACCCAGAGAATTTTATAATCTGCAGGATACTGGAGAGCACCAGAATGGAAATAAAAAGACCATTCTTGTTATTTCATCCTGTCTTTTCTATCAGATTAAAAAAATGTAACTATCCCAAGCGAAGTCCATATGCTCCCACTCACATAGGAATGCTCTTGTGGCAATGGGAGCATAACGAGGAGCAACTTTCAGCAGCTCAGCACCACGACAGGTCCCTGCATGCCCCAGTTAGAATGCAGTATTGCAGAATCCATGGAGAGACTCACCAGTAGTGGCTGTGTTAGGTTTTTTTCCCCTTACTGGTTGAGTTTTGCTGGCGTTAGCATCAAAGGAAGCACAAGCATAGGCTGACCAAGTGGCATCTTCTCCTCTTTGGGCTTAGGAGAACCAAAGACCTGAATCTTGCTCAATCAATCCAAGGACATTTGCACACAAAATCTAGGTTATTCATTCAGGTCAACAGCTATTTTTTAAATCAAGATTCGTACAAGATAAGTGCCATTAAATGTTCTAAGTACACGCTAGACAACAGCATAAAGATCACACAAAAATCACCAACAAAGAGCTAAACTGATGAATCTGCAGGTGAGATGTGTATCTAGAGCAGCATACTGGACAGCAACCAATTTATGTATTTACATACCTGAAACAAAACCCATTTTGAGTTATGCTGTATAAAAGAGGGATTAGCATAAACACGTGAATATTTACATGAGAGGGTAATGCAAGGTTTTAACTTGGAAGAAAAAAAAAGAAGCCTGTTTGAGAACAGAAAAACTTCGCAAAGACAGGAGGCTGACCACAGAACCCACCCAGTACAAGTGTCAGAATGAGCTGCTAATACCACAAAATACTTGAACATGTAGGCTAACAGTCAGTGAACCAATATTAATTCTTTGGGCTTTCTCTCCCTCTCTTAATTATAAGTTTCTGGATTTTTGGCTCTTGCCCATCTCCTGCTGTCTTACAAGTACTCAGAGATGCCATGAAACTCAGGAAGATTACGCTCCTGAGATGGAGACAGGGAGTTTGGCGCTGTCTGCCCGTGGCCAACATTTTATCTCTTGCTAATGTGAAAGCCACACAAAAGGTGCTATCCAACAATGTTCAAGCATCCAGTTGGGGAGTTTCGTATGACAAAAAGTTGTAACTGATTACTCAAAAATTAATTCCAGGGAATGCAGATGAGATCAGTTAGAGCACATATGAGCCTCCACCCCTTGGATTCTACACAGTTCACATTTCTGATCATTCCTGTGAAGGGCCAAGAGCGACTCTGGGCTAACAGTCAGAAGAGGAGTCTTGGGTCTCGCCATCCCTTACCTGTGCTGGTTCCTGCTGAGAGCACGTCGAGCAGCCCCGAGCGGCAGCGCAGGACTCACCGGGCGCGGCGGTGCCTTGTCACCGAGACAGAGCTGGAAGGGAAGAACACCCTGAGTGCACAGGTACAGCAGTAACATCCCGCGCCCACAGCAAAAATCCTGACACGGTATTCAGTCAGTCAGTAGGACATCAACTGTGCGGCAGGCTTGTGACAGAGGGCACATACTAACAGAGCTGTAAGTCACGTTAACATTGGACATACCTAAGGGTGTCAGCCTACCCTTCCAGTGCGGGAGCTGCAGTGATATCCTACATCATTGTGTACACTGGTTTTTTAGAATTCCTAACACAGGAAATGGAGCGGGTGCTGCTGACATGATACAGAGTGCCCTACACTATCCAAAAGAGCAAACAATTTGGTTAACGTGAGGCTCCGTCTGTAAGCCGCACGGCGCTGCCGCTCACAGCCAGGGCACCACCATGGAGTGCTGGGCCAGCTCCTCGCTGTACACCCACAGCTGAGAACAGGGATCTGGTATTTTTGTGCCCTCAGAGGTTATGACCCGATATCGCTCCTCTGTATTAAAACAGCGGCATCAGGCCCGGATGGCCCCAGACACGCAGAAAGACAAAACCTCCATAAGCCAAACTTCAACAAGGTGCTTCAGGCGATTATTGTCAAGCCGACAGAGAAGACTTTGCAAGGTGGAACCTCCCAGAGTCACGGAGCTCCGTTCCTTAGAGGGCCAAGGCCGACACGGACCGCGGCATTACCCGAGCGAAGGCGCCGCAGGGCCCGGAGCGCGGCTGAGCTCACGGCGGGCGCCCCACGAAAGCCCCCCTGCCCCGCCGGGCACGGCCCCGGTAAGGCGGCACCTTCCCGGCAGCGGCCGGGCCGGGGCTCCCGGCGGGGCGGCCGAGCCGGGGCGGCCGCGGGCAGGGCGGGCTCCGGGCGGGCTCCACCGCCCCCCGCATCACATGAGGGAACTTCGGGCCAATGGCGCCGCGGCGGGGCCGGGGCCCCGCTCTCACCCGCGGACGCTCATTCAAAACGCGGCCAGGCTCGGGTGCCGGCAGCCCCGAGCCCGTGTCCCCGCTCCGCGCCGCCCGCCCCGGGGCTCCGCGGGGCCGGGCGCTGCCGGCGGGGATGTCCGGCGGGGCCACGGCCTGAGGCGGCCGCCCGCCCGCCGCCATGCCGGTGAAGAACCGGTACAACCTGGTGGACGATGGCTGCGACTCCCGCGTCCCGCTGCACAACGAGGAGGCCTTCCAGCACGGCATCCACTTCCAGGCCAAGGTGAGCCCCGGCCGCGCTCCCCCGGCCCCGGCCGCTGGCGGGGACGCCCCCGGCTGGCAGAGCCGCTCGCCCCTGCCAGGCTCCGGGGGCTTCGGCAGAGGCCGAGGCGGCCCCGGCGGGTTCCCCCGCGGCGCTGGGCCCTCCCTGCCCCGCCTGTTGCAGACCGGCCCTGGGCACAGGGACCCGCGGGCTGGGGCTCCTGGGCCGAGCAGGTGCCAGCGGCGGGGCCGGCGCTGCCCGCGGGGCCGGGCCAGCCGCACCGCGGGGCCGCGGCCGGGCTCGCCGTGCCCCCTCCAGCCCTGCCCCCGCTGTGTTTCTTGGCTCTGGAAGTGCCCCTGGCCCACGCAACTGTGTGCCAGATCTAAGGAAGTCTAAAGAAAACACCGATAAATTACGAAAGCCTGACATTTGATCATCACAATCAAACAGGTTCTTGCTCTTTTCCTAGTATTTTTCTCAGCTGTTTAATCCTCAGAAGCCACCTTGTGCGCTTCATTTGAGAAATGACCTGGAAAGGCTCCTCCTGCCAGCGCGGGGGATGCTGCCTGTGCCAGGTGCTCGTCCTTGTCCTTGCTCGATCCGTGCCCGTCCTGTCCCCACCGGGCAGGACCCGGTCCCTGCCGCAGCAAGGTGACAGCTCTGGGTCCCCCTGCAGACCAGCAGACTGCTCCGTGCTGCTTAAAACCACATCAGTGCCATGTTCCTTCTGACCTGTTCCCTGCATGAAAACCTGGGCAGGCAAGGTCTTTGTTTAAATGCATGCAGCCTTCAGGCATCAGGAAAAAAAATACCGATATTGTCAGAAATTTCGTATTGATTACGATGAACGATCTGGCAGCGCAGCTTCACTCTCAGAAAGTGACTCCATTGGAATTGACATTCTGTAGAGAGTGCAGGGAATGGGTTTATAATTCAGCTGACAAGAAGAACTGCATTTTGCTGGAGCAACTCTAGGGTTCCCTTCCCCTCTTTGCAGGTGGCCTAACACAGATTAGAAATGGAATTCACGCCTGCTGTCTCCTGAGCTAGAAAGAAGGGGCATATATATTCAAATAAAGCTTTGAAATGCGAATTTTGTGCATTTTGGCTTTCCTGCTAAAAGATCCGTAAGATTTAAGCAGGATCTAGGATAGATTTGAATAGGCAGTTAATCATGTATTTTAAAAATATCTCTTCCTTAGGGGAGAAAAAGAATTAATCTTTTTTTAAATTAACATTTGCTGTCCTGCAGACTGTGCTGAGAAGAAAAATCCATATTTTGATTTTTAAAATATGAGAAAACTGTTACTGAGTGAAATGGGCTTCTTCAGATTGACAGCTTCAGGCATCCAGAACTATTCAGGGAGTGGATAAGGCTGTGGGATGTGTGGGTCTGAGATGGGCTTTGCATTACCTTAGTAACACGCTCGCTCGGCTCTGCTGTGAAGTCTGTCTCTTCCAATTAGGATGCTCATTGTGGGCTCATCACTCGGCTGCAACTCTGGCAACGATGGGGCTGGCACTGCCTGCCGGGTATCTCGCACCAGGCCATCTTACTGACCACATCCAGCCTCTAATTTCCGCATACCAAGCTGTCTTACTTGCCCTGTAATCTTCAGGGCCAAACTTCAGGACTGGGAGCTGCTGGTGGGAAGGTTTACGCAGAGCTCTGTGGGCTGGCAGGGCTCTGCACGAGCCCCCAGATCCTGCGGTGAGGCCAAAGTGGGGAGTTTGGGAGAATCTCTTCTGGTGCAACAGTCACCAGCTCTCCTCCTACCCCTGCTATTAATTTATCTTTGGTAGCGTGGCCTGTTCTCGTTGCATCGCTGTTGTTCACCAACAAAAGGCCAGCCGGCTGCACTGAATTACCTGTGACTGTACCGACAGCCATCGCGGAGCGGGAAGGAGATGTCTGCAAACCAAAGAGACTGCGGATCTGGAGCAACGTGGATATGCCCTCGTCACCAGGGCTGAGAGAAATCCTGGCTCTGTCGCTCCCTTCCCTGCTGCCCTCAAGCTCTCGTGGTCTGAGTGGTTTCACTCTCTTGTGGTTTACCATAGGCTACGGCTGAACTGAACTGCTCTTAAAAATGCCATTTTGCAAAGGCATTTACAGAAGCGTCAGAAAAGCCAGATGACCTTTCCGATTGCTTACAGTGTTTGTTTCAAGGCAGAGGAAAGAGCAGTAAATACTGAGCCAAGAGAACTCATCTCTGAAAGCCCTATTAAGTAGAAGTTTTTCCAAGATAATACCCATTGCAAGCTGCAAGCGCTACAGTAGAGAAATAAAACCAGAACTATGTCAGTAACAGTGACAGATGCTCCTGGGAAAGTATTTTGTCTCCATTGATATGTATATCACAACAACCCACAACTTGAAACCATACACTCAAACAGACAAGATTCATGCACAAAATGCTCTTGAGAGGGGAACTAAGCTTTGTGAGCTGCCCCGTGCTAACCTGTGCCCGCTGTGCAACGATGGGCTGTGTTTCGGCAAGGGAGCCAACAGACCCTGCTCAGAACCCACCAGCGCTGAGTCCAGCGGGCGCTGCAGCTCCTGTAAGCACAGTTAAAAACAGCTGCTGTAGGACATGGATTTGAGGGGGTTTACCAGGATTCTGCAGATAGCTGAGCTGGTCAAGCCATGTGGGGACAGTGGTGTCCAGAGGGAGGATAGTCCAGACTGAAAAGTCAGGCCAGAACCATGAGCCTTTTCCAGAAGAGCTAGCTGCCGCACAGCCTGGCAACTTTCCAACTCTTATGTGCTTTTAGTTACGAGTATTTTAAAAGCAGATGTAGTGAGGAATGACAAAGGATGGACAGTCCAATTTTCAGACCCAAGGGATTGTAACTTGATTAGCAATAGATGCCGCTCTGCAAAGCGCAGGTAAAGGCACGTCCAGAATCTGAATGAGGTCAGAAGCTCACACCCAGTGTTAGAAATCCATTAACTTCTCCCTGATTCTGATGATATTATCCACAACAGATATTCCTGTCATGTTATGGGTCAAGAGAGTCTAACCAAACAGGGACTAAATTAATGAGGTGCTGTTTGTTTTGAAGAAGCCTACACCATTAACTTGTACAGTACTTCACAGACATCTCACTGTTCTGTCTTTCAGTACATCGGTAGCTTGGACGTACCCAGGCCCAACAGCCGCGTGGAGATTGTGGCAGCCATGAGGAGGATTCGGGTAAGTCCAACAGAGCCGCAGCCCACATGGAGTGAAAGGCTGTGTTCACTGGAGTGACTTGGTTGCAGCGCACTGTTCTGCATTCCCCTCCTCCCTTCCTGTCCGGAGCTCCAATCTCAGCACTATCGGGATTGTAGCACATACAGCAATTCCCAAGACATATTAGCACAGACCCATCCTCTGCTCTTTCCAAAGGGATCAGTTGGCAACACTCAACCATAAAACCCTAGTCTCTGCTGAGCAGGTATAGAGATTGAACAAAAGATGGTTTTTTTGCCCTGTTTGGGATTTTTGTGTGTGTGTGAAAAATGAGATGTATGCAATCTGCTCCACAAAAGCATTCAAACTCATTGACAGTTCCAAATATATTATGTTACTGTATATTGAAATATCAGTGGCCTGGCAGCTGTTATGGATGTAAATCCCACCACATTAGACTTTGTGGATTCTGCTGCTCATGGAATAATTTGCTGGTTTCCCCAATCCTCCAATACAGTTTTACAGTTCCTGTTTCTCGTCATCAAGTCTGCACTTTTCCTTCTCCAGCCCTTTATTCCTCAGAACAGCTTCTGAATGATCACCAGATTTAGCCACGATTAGCAGGGTGGGTAGCTTACATCTGCTTCGTGTATAACCAGTTCAAGTGTATCTACCCCAAACGGCAGTGCAGCTGTTGTGCCTGGCTGAAGTTTTGAAGGGGTCTTAATTCTGAGGCTGTTCACATGCCTCGCGTCAGCTGAAGCAGGTTTGAGAATCTTCCATTTAAAGCTTTGAAGGGATTATCCTATTTTCCCCTTCCCCCCCACCAGTGTTTAACCATCTAATTTTCATTTAGAATGGCACTTTTTAAACTTAGCCTGTGACTGGCTGGGGAGTTACTGTGTTCATCTCCAGCCAGGCTCAGAAATGACATTCCCCTGCTTTTGCCTGCTCAGACTATTAGCAAAGCTCATGCTCGGAATACAGTGCAGCAGCAATCTAAATTGCCTGGTTATTTATGGAACAGGTGAATATCTAAAGGAAGCAAAGGCAATAGGTGAGGACTACCGGGGCAGTTTAGATGCTGGCATAACTATTGGTAATTTTTGATCTAAGTCAGTATCGGATTTGACACTGCACTTCTGCTGATCTGTGACAGGATAACACCCTTGCAAAGAAAAGCAGGCAGTACTTTAATATCAGTTTCTAGAAGGTGTTGCATTCCATTTTCACACCTGCTATTGCCATGATGGTGTCCAGCTCAGAGCCTTGACAGTGCAGTAACACACTTGGGTGCTATGTGAGGCGTGTAAGGAGCCCCTCCACATTTGTGGATGCCATCAGTTAATTTTATCACACAATATTTTTTAACTAGGCATCTTGTGTTCTATACCGGGTTTTTAATCTTAGAAACCCTTTCCAAAAAGGGAGGGCTTCCCTTTTCATGGGCGTATTGTACAGCAGGATCTTATTCAGACACTTCCTGGCTGCTGAGCGGAAGATGCTCCTCTATTGAAGATAGTTAATTGGCACTGATCCTTAATTAGAGCATAAAGAATGAACTGGGAGGTCTTTGAAGAGAATTCTAGTGCATAGAGTACACAACCTAAGAACTGAGGGAAGATGGGGGTTATTTATGTAGCGTTCATTTGCATGCAGAGGCCTTGTCTATACTGGAGTTTTTTCCCATGGACTCTCAGCAGCACCAGTTGCAACTGGGAGGAGATACTGGAAGAAGCTAGAAACTAGTATTTTGCGACCATCTGATTGTGAGTGGCAGTGCCTGTTTGCACTGCAGGAGCAAGGAAGGTCCTGCAGCTCTGCCAAGCGCTGGCAGGGGCACATTGTGCTGAGGCTTTTGGCCTTCGTGCACTCCAGTGTTCCACTGGAAGTCTCTACTGGAGCGGAAGAGAAAAATCACAAAGTACAAGCCCTCGCACAACATTTCCTACACTGCTCTGTGTGCCCTGCAACATGGGAGGAAGCAGCGTGAGCCATCGCTGGAGCAGTCGGTGACAGAGCGTCTGAGCACGGGGACAGCCCAAAGCGCGGGCAGGGCGTTACTCATGGCTTCTGCCACCCCAGGAGGGGACCAGGGAGGAGGAGGAGGAGTCACAGCCGTGTATTTTGCCAGGCTCTGACAGAGCTGGTTACTCTAGTTACTCATTAGTAAGTTGATACAAGCTCTGAAACTGCCTTCCTGCTACCCTGTCTGATTCTGGTCTCCAGTCTGTGATTAAAAGCACTTGCCCCAGGGAAAATACCTTGAGCTACCCAGCACTCAAAGTTGTCCTTAGAGTGTGGGGACAGGGGGAAGGTGGTAAGCATTCCAGTTGTGAATTCCAGTTGCCAATTCTTCTCCTTGGCACCTTCCCGTCCTGTGCTTTGTACTGGGCTCTTTTGCCAGTTGCGTATGAATTATACCAGCGAACCTGGGAGCAGCTCAGGGGTATTCTCGCGTTAGCAGAGCAGTCTGCTTGCAGATTTGGGACATGCAGAGCAGACAGACTATAGGACATTACTCCCAGAGAGCCTCAAATGACATTTTTTAACATTAGTCTGCTGAAATCACAATCTGCTCTTTTGCATTAGGTATTTAAGATGCATTCTCATAGTAAAGCTTAAATCCATATTCCTGACTGAATGGATGCTTGTAGAATTGCTAGCAATACTCCATTAGTCACACACTAGATTCCCATTTCATAACAGACTGGAAAACCTTGTCTCATCATGTTCTATGCTTCCGCTGGAAGAAATGCAAATGCTGTAGGTAGCACAGGGAAGCTGCTGTTCTAAGCTTCCTATCATACAGAGCTAGACATCTTTAAGTTTGCTAATCCTCCCGATGGATTATTAGCTGCATACAGCTGCCATGTTATTATATGATCATCAGAGTTCAAACTAATCCCTCTACCTCCTCTCGCCCTGGCAGGGAAGGTGATGAAATTAGTTTGCTACTTGACGTGCCTGTCAGAGCCCAGTGTACTCACTCAAGGTGCTGTTTATGGGAGTCCAGCTCCAGGCACCCAGCGTGGGCAGGTTCCTCCACCTCCCAGGGAGAAGCGACCTTCTGTGTCTGCCGTCTCCTGCTGCCCGAGGCCATCCAGGTCTGGGCGTCTGGCAGCGCCTGCTCGAGCCCCTGCGCTCAGGATCAGCGTTCTGGTGGGGCTGGCTTTCTGCTGAAGTAGATTCATCTGGAGCTTTCTCAGCACTCCAGGGAGCTTATGTACAATACAAGATTTTTCTTCCTGCAGAAGTGGCAGATAACATGGAGAATATGAAAGTCCTTCTCAAGGGCCCAAACAGCATCCTGATTCAGCAGGGTCACCGTTTCCCTAGACGGATTTTGGATTATTTAATCATTTCACAAGGGAACAGCCAACTGGTGCTGTGCCCATCCAAGCACCAGGATGAACAAACAGGAGGCAGGCATCCAGACTAATATGTTTCTTCTGTTACCTCCACATTTCTTAGGCTTAATTTAATTGAGAAGTTGTTTTCTCTAGAGGCCAGTGTGCCAGAGAAACAGAAGCATTTCTCAATCTTGACGCAGGATACATCAGAAATGTCCAAGTTCTTGGCATGAGAACTGGGTTCTCACTTCGGCCTCCCTCTTATCCCGATCATTCTTGCTGCCTCCATGCTCTGAAGCAGAGCCTCAACGCTTTGCAATTTCTCCACCTGGTATTCTAGTGAGAAAGCACAACCTAGCTACACTGTAAATCACATTGACTGCCAAATAGCAACCGGTAGTGTTGAAGTGTGACATGGCACCAGTTTAAATCAGGATGAATAAAAGTTACAATCCTACAGTGCACCTTAGGAAGGCGAGGTGGCAGGGACAGCCACACAGAACTGGCAGCTCCCAGTCTGAGAGCTGGGCTGGTTTCATATGACAGCTTACACATAAAGCTGTGCCAGGCTGTTAATTGCAAAAAAAAAAAAAATTGGAAAGATGAGAGGACTTCAGAGAGACAAGCTTCCCCAAGCCTGTACATTGCTCTTCCTCCTTCTCCCACATACCAAAAGCACAATGTACGTAACCCAAAGTATGCTCCAAGGAGCATCTTTTTCTAGGACACCTTCCCTGCTTCTCTGGAGATCCATGCAAGGGTTACCTATGCTGATACGTATTAAACCTCCAGGAGAGAGCAGTGGGTTTAGGTATCCAAACCAAGTATGCATGAGCATGTACAAACTTGCTCTGATACCTTTTGCAGAAAGTCTGGTGACAGTTTTGGCTCTTCTCCAAAGCAGAAAGGCTCATGCAGCTTCACACAGCCAGTACATGATCAGACTATAGTCAATCCTCCCTCAGCACAGCCTACAAGTCTACTGAAAAAAACTTGAGGAACTTGCACTAGTGACTTGGAAGGAGATTTGCAGGCGATCGCGGATGGCTTTGTGTCCTCTGTCTAGTCTCTGAATCTTTCTCTACTTCTGTCTCCCTGTCCAGCAGCCCACACACCTTTGCTTGCAACCTTACCTGCTATCTACTTCATTTAGGGAGAATACTAGTCAACACAACAAAGCTACAGGCACAGAGAAGAGCAGTCAGGAGCAGACAAGCAGGCTAAGAAAGCCGAGACTGCCACGAGGGCATCAAGAGCAGAGGGGATGACTTGGCTCAAGACATTGTCACCAAATGTCCCTTCTCTTCCCCAGGCAGGGCTGTGTCCCATTACCTGACCCACTGGCAGGGCTGCTCAGCCCCAGGAAACAACAGCTACTGCCAGGGTCCCATCCATGCCAGGCATCTGAGGCAGTTCAAGGTTTCTACCATACAAGATTAAGTTAATTGGTTTTACCTTTCCAGGCCCTGGCAAAATACAGCAAGTGTTTTCAGGATGGTAATTAAGTGTTAATTGCAGCTAAGTTTAGCCCTAATGCCTCATTAGTTTGTTTTCCTCTATTTGTTGCAGCTATAGCAGAGTCTTCTGTACAGGGATGGGGATCAGGCTGGGCTTCCTGAGCAGCAGAGGGTTCCTGCAGTGTGCTCCAAGGTCCCACCTGAGCCCAGGACACCTCCTGCCCAAGAGAGGGAGATCTGGTGTGAGACAGAGGCCCTTAAACCTGAATGCTCCAATTAATATCTAGGCAGCAGCTCTGCAGGGGTCTCTGGTGCGCACAGACACACGTTAGACTCTTTTCATGATGAGGGGGATTTTGCATCCCTTCTATTACTCCTTTGCTGGAGCCTTCACCGCCACAGCCCCCTTAACAGGTTCTTTGCCCTCTCCCATGCCAGAGGGCTAGTTAGTGGGTTTAACAAGGGCAAGCTGTACTGAAGCTACTACTATTCAGTGCCCTGCTCTGCCAAAAAGCATTTTACTGTTCCACACTGCAAACAGCTCCTGAGTTTGGTTCCAGCTGTCTGTTTGCTGGTCTTCAAGAAGATAACAGACCTGACAGAGATGCCCTTGGGAGGAAAAGCCACCTTACATTAGGAGATGGCAGCCACATCGCAGGTCTTACCTTTCTGCAGCATGGCCAGAGGTGAGGAAGGTGGCAATCCCTCTGGCAGAAGGTCAGCAAGAAAGCATTTCTCCAGCCAAAATGAGCAGCCTCAGATTAAGGCTGCAGGACCCCATTTTACAACCAGCCAAGCTACAGCCTCCCAACCCCTGCTCCTCTCCCGCAGAGTTTTATAGCCTCTCTGCTTTCCCAGTGTGCCCTGCAGCCCTGATTAGCCAAAACACCAGGTGGGCCAGCATGTCCCGGAGGTCCCTCACCATGAAGGCCCAAGGAAGGGGGAACGCTGGCTGATGCAGGTGCAGCTCCTTAGGCCTCTCTACATGTGTTCTCCAGTCCATGGTCACCTGGACAGGCTCAATTGCTTTTCATGCGCAGGCTGCTTTACTAGCCTTACAAAAATGTTAATTTTCGTGAAGAAATGCCTTTAAAAACACAGAAGCTGCTTTTCTAGAATAATTGAGTCTGCCATATTTCAGACTAAGCCAAGCTTGTTTTATCCAGTTTCTACTCTTCATATTACCATAACGCAAAGGGAAGAAGCTCTTATCGAGATGTTTTCGCGGTGGTGTCATGCACAGCGTTTCTAGGCAGCGTTGCGCATCTGTGGTGGAGAACTGACTACTCTGCTGTGTGTCTTGAGGGGGAGGAGAGGAATAAACACCTCTGAGCTTACACGAGAATCCAGCCTTCTGCTCAGGGATGTCTCCCCATGCCATAGAGCTGCCCCACTGACTTAGAATCTCTTGCAGGTTTCCACCCTGCTCATCTCCAACCTCAATCACCTCTGGACTTCTTGCCACAGAATAATGAATTAGTTCTCTCCTGCCACTTCACTTCTGAGCTGAAATGAGCGGGGACTGGTCTGGCTGTGAACACAGCCACCATGACAGAGGGTGGCTTAGAGCTTTTCCAGTAGCCACACGCGATGCCCTAGTTTTTGAGAAGTGACGGGTGATTGTAGATGCCTCAGTTCTTGTGCCCTGTTCAGACAGTGTGCTATGTGTGATTGATAACAGATGGATGGAGGGATCAGTCAGTGAAATGTGTCATCTCTAAGCAACGGCGACCTTTCAATGCCTTCCGCAGAGTGCTGAAAACTGGATGGCTTCTCCAAGGAGGGGGTGGAACTAGTGAGACAGATTGATATTGTTTTTGCGTAAGAGTCATGATGGATTGGAGTTTAGTTGAAGGCTAATAAAGGCAGCAGTTAAACAGAAGCTAAATTAAAATGTTAGTACTAAATAAAACAAGACAGCTTTTTGTCTGATGCTAAACCTTGGCAATGAGGCAGGAATCTTTACATTGTAAAAGAAAGTGGCTTTAGCAATATTATCATTATATTGCTGAAGCATTTGATTTCACTAGCTAAAATATCAGAAATATCAGTGTATGAAATCTCTGCAAAGCTTTTAACTAGTTTGAAATAAAGTAGCTTTTTCAACAATTATGTTACTAGTTGTAGAGTATTACAGAGATAAAATATAATGGCTTTCAAATTACATTCTGGTGTAGAACAATCAGCCATGACTGAAAGCTGCTTCTTTATTGGCACCTGAAAAAAATTAACTGGGATGGCAACCAGAGTGGTACTGAGCACGCTAGATTAGCCTGTTAACAAGGAGGTGCCTTGACACATTTCAGGAGCAGGAACAAATCAGAATGGTCCATGAAAATACAAACACTTCAACCAGTCCCATGGGTGAAGCTATCTACATGCAGGGAAAAATAAAAAAAAAAAAAATAAAAACACAGTAGCTGTGGTGTAACCTTATGCTTTGACCTCGGCATTTCTGGTTCTTAGGAGGGTCCGCACTGGGCATGGAAGGCTGGACCTAATGCCACAGCAGCAGGGGCCGGTGTAGGTGTTGTCTGGGTTTTGTCCAGTGCAAGGGCCCTTTGTACTTTATGGTGCCCTGAGGGAGCATGACCAAAAAGCAAAATTCTGCATAGTAAAATAAGGTTTGGTAACAATAGCTTGGTTCTACCCATGCTTTCTTCATTCTGCTTTTGTTCTGCACTAAATGAGGCCTGAAGGCAAACAGAATTGGTGCTGCTTAACATAATACTTTGACAAGCTACTTCATGTTTTGACCAAATAACTCTATGATAAATCTACAGAATAAAAGTCTTGAATGGGTCCCTGGAGGGACGGATACTTTGATGAGGGAGTAGGGATTTTTCAAAGGCATTCTGGAATGGCTTGCCTTCTTTCCTGCAGCACTGATTAGACACTCTCTAAATGGCCTTTCCCTGGGCCAGATGGGTTATTTGGACTAATTGGCAACCGCCTGGCTGTTTTCAGGACACCCGAGTCGCTTGTCCCTTCCTCCATCCTTCTGTCACCCCTGCTGCAGAGACCCTGCCGCATGTCAGGGCTGCAGGAGGGGGATCGGCCCCTCGCGGTGCGCAGAGCATCGTGACCCGAATCGCCCGCTGCTGCACAGCCAGCTCCAGCACACCCAGGAATCCCACCAACCCTCCGAGCTCCAGGGTTTTCTTACTAAAACCAAATTTTGTCACAGGAAGAAGAGCAGTGGGACGTGTTCAGACTAGATGCAGTGCGGTGGAGGACTAGGTGTTTACAGCTGGCTGCAGGATGGTGTAAGGCCCACGGTTCCTCTTCAGGAACATGGGTCCTTTGGTGGAACCAGCCCAGATGCTGCTGTCTGCCACCAGCACCTGCTGCCTCCTGAGCACCCGGTACCTACCGCAGGGCCACACGCCGTTCCTGAGGCTCTAAGGTTCAGTGATCCCAAGCCATCACAGACCGGTTCAGTCCTGCTGCAGCCTGTGCTCCTGCTGTTAATGATTATGGGGCCTAAACTTCCATTTTCTTATTTTCATGCCGTTGCCCCACGGGCAATGCTGGTCTCCCACACATCTTGCTTCCTTGCATCCAAGGTGGAGAACCACAGTAGGTCACACGTGCCTCTCCTGGGAGCAGGGGCTGGGTTGATTTAGTTACTGGTTTGAACACGTGGGCCTTCTCTCCTCTGCCTTCTCCATCTTACCCTCACCTGCCCGTACAGAGCCTCGGGAGCCCTGGCGCCTCCTCTCCCTCCCCACACACAGAGCCGCTCTCGCTGCCTTCGCCCCCGGTTTGCCGTCCCGCTCCGTGTGGACTACCTGCACTGAAATAGCATCATTACGTCAACGCGGAGGGAAGTGTAGCATTACTTAGAGGCCTGAAATCCTGGCACCTGCCTCTGTCAGAGCCTCAGCATGGCAGCAGGATTAGGATTTCTCGCCGTCGCTGTGCCCTCGTTCAGCACCCCCAGAGCCCCCCCCACACCCTGCAGCTCCCACGGCGTGGCAGGTCCTGCTGGCTCCCATGGCCTGGACTGGTCACCTGGACCAGGTGTTGTACACCCCAAAAAACAACTGTCACAAATGGTCCTGTGAAGAGACACAGAAGAACTAAAAATTGACTTTTAATTGTTATTCTCTCTCTGAGCAAGCAAAAAATAGCTCCCAGAGAGAAAGTGAAGCCATCCCATTAATCACCCCGTCCCATCTTCCCCTCCTGCTTCTCTGAGGGCATCAGCACCTCTCTTCCCTCTGCACAGCTGAGCCATAACACCAAGAAGTGAGCAAGGAGCATCTCCCTGCTGCCAGGCTCATGGGGAGGGGTGGGAAGGGACCAAATGTACAACAGGGGTTTTGGAGCGAGCAGCAGAAATCCTCAGTTGCTCCCTGTGCGTGTCTGTACGAGCAGTATCTGGTGGCCTGGCTGGGTAACTGACACTTAGCGGGGGACTGGCCGTAATCAGAACAACTGAATGAATGCAGCAGAAAATCAACATGCTTGCTTAGGGGATGAGAAATCAACACACGAAATACTTCATTACCTTCCCACAGCCACATAGGGGGTCTGAGGCTTTTTCATGGAGCTCTGAGCCTGCTACAGGGTCCTGGCTCCTGCTCTTCTGAGCTTTGTTCTGTGAACATTGATGAACAAGGTTTAAAAGAATTCAATCTCCTAAGCTGCCTCTTGTCCTACATACCAGACGGGAGGGCAACTAGGATATGAAACATCATTTATACAAAAACAGGACCTTCTCTGCAGGGCCTCTTGACACATGTTTATGGGGAAATACAGAATTACTTGAAGGTATCACAGTGTATAATTGCAGTTTCACTTCTAAGGGTTATTTCAGGTGAATCTGACCTGCTTCTAATGAAATTAGCACTTTTTGTCTGCAGTAACCTAGCAGCTCTTTGAGGTAGGGATCGTTTTCATGCTCATGTGCTCTCAGTGCCTGGTGCATGAGACTCCATTGGGGTGGGGTCCCAAGACACTACTTCATTAGTCAAACTAATTAATCATCCAAAGCACTGCAGACGGAAAAGGTAATTTGTTTTCTCCTGCAAAGTGAATAGAGGTGGGGAGGAAAATTCCCTGGGAGCTGGGGCTGGCCTGCCCTGAGGACACAAGGACTGAAGGGCTGTGTGTGGGAAAGCTCCCTCATAAACCTGGGGACAGCAGGGGGTTCCTGGAAGTGACAGTCACACAATGGTGCTTTTGTCAGAGAGGCACCAAAGGCCAGATGATGTCACCTTGCACTGGGCTTCAGCGCTGCTTGTGCCCCCGGGATGGAGCTCGGCAGTATCGCAGTATCTCTGTAACAGGGAGAACGCCTTGAAAAGGCTGCTTTTATCCCACCCTTCTTTAAAAGCAGGCAAAGAAGCCTTGTTCCAGAACAGTCTGCCTGTTCTCAGAGGTGGAAAAGACTAATTAAAGAGCCACTGCTCGTCTCCCCACCAGCTCCCATCACCTGCAGGAGCTCTGCTCTCCCCCATGGGTGTACCTCCAACTGCCCTTGACTCCACATCCTTCTGACTGGCTCAGAGGAGCACCTAGACTCCAGCCACCTCCTTTGCCTTCACCACCTCACCTTTAGAGAAGCGCCACTTCCTCTGTTCCTCAGGCCGCGCGGTACCTGTGGCTGAACTGGAGACCAACACTCCTCCACTGGAGCTCAGGAAGGGCTTAGCAGTCAGAGCTGAGCTTAAATGGAGCTCGTGGGTGGGAGTGTGGGTGGAGGCCTCAGGTGCGGCTGGTCAGGACCATTAGACATCCCAGCACCTCAGCCACAACTCCAGGGTTGTGGCACAAACCTGCAAATGACACCTGGCGTTGTTGGAGAAGGGTCTGAGTCCTGCCTGGCTCTGCAGGCAGCAGCACCGCTGCTAAAGCACAGAACTAGGAATAAATAAATAAAGCCTGTGTGATGAACTGGGGTCACATCTCCTTGCTGCCCCTCCAGGGACTCCCACAAACCCATCGGGGCTGTGATCGCTCCGTGGTCCCCTTCAGCTCGCTGTGTGGGGAATGGGCTGCGGTATCTGCAGAGAATTTGTTGGATGGTGGAAGGAGCTGATTTAAATGAGAAAAAAAGACCTTGGGTATGTTGCCAGCATTCTCCTTGCCTATTGTACTCCCCCTTCGGTTTCTGCTTTCCACTGAACAGTTTTATGTTTCCAAGGATCATAAATTCTCATTTTTCCACCGGCCAGGAGGTGCGCTCCTGGACTCCACTGCTTCCTGCATCGCTTTTGTGTCCGTGTTGCCCAGTTACTGCAGCACAGACCCAGACTATGCCCGGCCGCATTCGGCCCAGCCGCGTCCCCGGGAGCGCACGCCCCGCCGCCGGGCACCGCGAGTTCAGGGCATTCAGACAGGCACATGCTTCCCGAGACGAACAAAGGCAAGGCCATAACCCAGCGGTTTCCAGCCGGAGGCTGTGAGGCTGAGGCTGACCGGTGAAACGCTGCAGCCTGGCGGGGCTGTCACGGGAAGGTGGGACATGATGCAGAAGGGGCCGCGGTGGCTCAGGGGGGATTGGAGGCTGGACCGCAGCCCATGGTCCAAAGGGTGTGGGAATGACGCTGCTGGTTTGTCAGGTCCCGGGTGGCACACAGCGCTGGGCTGAGCTGTGCTGGCCGGGAGAACGGGGGAGCTTTCTGCAGCTTCAGTTCCAAGCAGCAGCACTCCAAGCATCCGTAATTCAAACAGCAGTCGAGATAATGCTGTGTCCTCGTGCTGCGCGGGTCAGCTCGGTTTGAAACTAATTACATTCCTGAACATGAAATACTTGGATTCATCGTGGCTTTAATTCCTAAAATGGCGCTCGTGGCGTTGGTGGGTGCGCGCTGGGCGGGAGGGCAGGGTGTCTCCCACGCGGGGGACACGGGCTGACGCTGCCCAGAGCCGCGCTGCGGGGGGCAGAGCCCAGCAGATCTCCACCTCCCCGTTGCCATGCCTGTGTGTGTCTGTTGGGTGAGGTTTGGAAAGGGGCAGGAGACGCTCCCTTTCTTGGGGCTGTTTCTGGACACCCAGGTCCCGCCGCTGGCTGGGCTGGTTGAGGGGAGGCAGACAGCAGGACAGTGGCTGGGGGCTGCCCGGAGAATTTACAGCTGTGGGAAGAAGTCATCCCTTTCCAAGCCTGGGGCATCTTCCTTTGGGCACGCAAGCAAGCATGTGGGAGCACTGATGTACTCCTGTTTCAAAAGCCCAGAGAGCCTCTGCCTTGATTTCCCATGACTCAACGTGGGCGGCGCAGCAGCGAGCGCCGTGCGACCTGCGGCAGGGACGAGCCCCGGCTCTGCCGCCTCGCTCGGGTCTGGCCCTTCTGCTCTTTCATAATGGGGAAGATGCATTTTTTGGAAACAGAGACTGCCTCTAAGACTTGCAAACTCTCTATTTTATGACAGTTTTCATTTGCATAATGAAGGCCCTGATACCTTCAGTAATTAATCACATTAAGAATTGCTTCCTTGAATAACTCTTTTCATGCAAGTTGTTCTTCATGCTGGAAACTGCATATGATTTCCAATGTGCATTAGCCCATCTCTTTCATCAGCAGATGGAAGCTGGTAACTGCATGTGTAATTTATATCTGCTTGGTGGAATTATCAAATGAAATATGCATTACGTGGCGCCATTAACATTTCTAGTCATACAGTCTTCAGCTCTTGGGTATGTTAATATTACATGGCAACAGTGTGGGGGACTGTATGAAAGGCAAGGACTTGAACATGGGGATTTAAAAGCAGAAATGGAAAGTATTCCAGGTCAGATACATCAGAAATAGAATTAATGAAGCTGCTAAATTAAATGAGATGCACTGCCCTTTTTGACCTGCATTTTTTAATAAAATGTCCCATATTGTCTCCATAGCTAAGAAAGCTGCCAGGCTTGTCTGCTGAGTCGCCACTTGTAAGGGCAGCTCCAGATCCTTTAACATCTGGAAAGCTTTCCCCACAGGATAGAACAAGCAGCAAGAGAATAACAATTGAATCTCAGAAGGCAGCAGAGAAGATGAGCACTGCTGTGTGGGTTTGGATTTGTCGGTAACCTTGACAAATTTGGAAAAGAAAAAAAATCACATCAATTCAATAGTAAGAAAAAAAAAATCGGTGACTAGACTTTGCTCTCTGATGACAGTGCCACCTTAGCCAGGAGCCTCGAGCTTTGTTCTATGTTGGTCTATGCATGAACATTTTTATAGGGGATAAAGTCTGCTATCTTGGAGTGCATTTTTTCGTGTGCTTTTTTGTCCTTATATAAATTGCAGTTAATTAAAATACTGATTTCTGCCTGACAGGAAGCAATTAAATGACTGAAGCTGTAGCCCATTTGCCTCTTACATGTGGAGATGGAGAGCGAGCCCAATCCAACCGGTGCGGCTGTCGCCCAGCCCTGCTCTCGGGGTCAGCGAGCTCTCGCCCAGCTGGTGTCCCGGCTCCTGCTGCTCGGGGGCTTTCACCCTATGGAAAGGATTTTGGGGCCCAATGAGTTTTAACTGGTTTCAGGCCAAGCTAACTCTGCCCGTGGGTTGGACCCGGCTCCTCTGCTGTGCTGAGCGTGTTGGCCATCGCGGGTGCTCTGATGAGGATGCGGCAGCAACTGGGACGAGCAAATGCACCGGCCGCTCCTCACTCACGATGCCGCGGCAAAGGGCAGAGCCTGAGGGTGCTGCCTGCAGACTGTGAGGGCCAGAACTGCTGCAGACACCGTGTGTGGGGTGTGTGTCGCTGGGGCAGGGGAGAAGCTCTGAGCTCTGCTCCCACCCGCCCCGCGTGCCCCATGGCAGCAGCACAGCGTGCTGGGAGCTCACCCCGGCTGTGCGGCACTGCTCGGAGCTGCGGCCCCGTGCCTGGCCCAAAGTCGGGCTGGGGTGGTGCGGTGTAGCTGGCTGGGGTTCCCTGGGCTTACGGAGACTTGCCATCACTCCTGGCAGCACCTGGAGATGTGCTGCCGCTGCTCCCGATTGTTGCTTTCTGTCCAAGAGAGAGAGAAAAGGCATCTCTGCAAAATCCAGACTTGGACTTTGCTTAAAGCCTTTGAGTAAAGAGCCTTTTTTGAATGTAATTGCACCCCTGTTGCTACAAGGGGAAAATACACTGCATTGCTCTCTCTTTCTTGGAAAGCTCAGCTAGTATTTTCCCAGCCATTTGTGTATAAAGAAAGATAAATAGCTCTTTAGCAGGCAGAACAATCTATCCCAGTTTTATTGACGTTCATGCAAGCAGACAAGGAGAAACAGTTTGGCGGTGCTGAGCGTAGGGGAGGGGGAAGCTCCAGGCCAGGCTGGGCTGGGGGAGCCGGGCACGGGCGGTGAAGCCCTCTGGGGTGCGGAGCCCCCTCCCGCCGGTCCCCGCGGCAGGATGCGCTCACCACCTCACCCGTCATTTCACTCCTCCCTATAAATAAAAAACGTGTATAGCACATTTAGCTCTGGCTTCACACGCAATGGTGCTATAGATAGATTTTTTTTAAAGAGCTTGTCTCAGAGTAATAATTCATGGGGAGATCAAAAGGCTATGGCTTAATCCAGGGTCTGTCTGATACCATAAACCTTGCAGAGTGCTAAGAATTCAATGAGCAGCATCAAAAGCCTGATGAACATGAAAGCCACCCAGTTTTCTGCCTGTGAGGCTGACGGGTCTTATGATGGGTGCCGAGGAGCTGGAAAGACGCGGATCTTCTGTGGAGGGCTTGGGTGCCACACACAGTCCTGCACCTTCAGGTGTCCCCGTGATGTCCCCTTTGGCGAGTCCCAGCTCCGTCACAGCACCACTGGCGTTATTAGACTATTAAAACAGGGAATTTGTAACCTCTGCTTTCCAGCTATGGTAACTGCACATGGAGTTAACCAGAAGGGTTTATTTTTTTAATAAGTACATGGTGGCTGTTACTGTAGCTGCACTGACAGTAGTGGATGTGCTGGTTTAGATAAATTGGGGATCCAGCCCAAGAAAACTGGATTTCAGAGAGGGACTATGAAAAATATGAGGTATCAAAATGCCGTATTTGGAAACTGAAAATCGTGCCTAAAGCAGGGCCAGTGGGCACCCGCGCTGTAAACACGGGTCTCCGGAGTAGAAGGGCTCTGCTATGCTTCTAGCTGTCAGCAAAAGCAACATTTGAAAGCCAGCAGTTTAATTTTTAACACAAATGGAAGTGAGTTCAGACTGCAGACACCTGCAGGTGAGGAGCTGGGTTTGTCTCCTGAGCCCACTGAGGTTAATGTGATTATGGAAATGACTGAGGTATAATTGCATTATTGCCACCCATCTGGCCCTCCCTGCAATTCATAAGTGATTTTATATTCCCCATGCACTGCAGTTCTGTCACGCAAGGGCACTGACGACGCCATAAATCACTGCCTGGTGTTTGCTGCAAGTGCCATCTCCCCGTCACGCTGCTGGTGCGGAGTCCCCCTGGACAGGGCATGGCCAGGGCAGCAGGAAAGTCCTTCCCGGATCCGAATTAACAGTGTCTGGATGTAGTCCAGAGGATCGAGCTCTGCTCGTCCTCTCCCAGGGGATGCTCCTGACAAAGCCGGGATCCTGCCTGGCATCCCAGCTACAGCAGAGAGTGTCCCAATATGGGTTTTCTTAGCAGGATAAAGCAAATTCCCACTTCCCTCAGCACCTGGGATTAAACACAAAACTGACATTTTCATGTAAAACACCAGCTAATACTGCACACTGTCCCCAGTCCTGCCTCTCTTCTAACCTGGGTTTTTCTTCCCACCAGTACGAATTCAAAGCCAAGAATATTAAGAAGAAGAAAGTGAGCATCATTGTGTCTGTCGACGGGGTGAAGGTGATTCTGCGCAAGAAGCAGAAGGTGAGATTTCTCCAGTCCTGCCTGGGTAGGAGCTCTGGGCAGTACCGCTGCTCAGGATAGCCACACTTCTAACCAAAACTGGCCTTTTCTTAAAAGCTGCTCATAATTTTTACAAGAGAACACTGCATTTTTCATCAAACTAATGACAAAACCTTGCTGACAAAAAGAGTGGGAAAATTGTACTGTGGGAAGAGGATATTTTTTTTTTCCCTATCAAAAAATGTCAAGCTTTCAAGAAATACAGTTTCTTTTTCTTGTTAATACTGGTAGGCCTTTTCCACGCTGCCTGGGCTGAGCACCCTCGGCTCGTCCCCAGGCTGTGCTGAGCCAGCGGCTGCACCCATGTCTCCTAAGCCCTCGCTCGGAGCTTTCTTCCCCGAAACGTGTTACTCTTCTGCATATTTGATGCTATAAATTAATCTTAGGGGCCATTTTCAGCCCTGAAGGCTGTGATCAGATGACCAGATATGATAAATGATCAAAGAAATCTATTTTTATCCAAGATACTGATGAAACAGCCATTGTTCGAATAGTCAAACTGTAGCCTGGATTTGGCCTGGGATAAACACACCATTTTCCAGGGTTCCTGCCCATCAGCATGGTGGGGTTTCATTTTGACTTGACTTGCTGTAATTTTGTTTCTGCCTTCTGCTAACAGAGAAAGGAGTGGGCCTGGGATGAGAGCAAGATGGTGGTGATGCACGATCCTGTGTACAGGTACGCGGGAGGGTGTTTACACCAGCCAGGGCAGACCAGCCCCGAGCAATGCGCATCCATCCTCCCAGATGCTGAGTTACCTCCACCAAGGCTGCCTTTCCAAAGGACCATGAAAAATTAGCAAGATTGTAAAATTACTGCTGATGGGAAATCCTTTTCCTATGTTTTTGAGAGCGAGACAGACTGATGTAGCTTTGAAGCGGCTCTGCTTTGAGCAGGGGTTAGACTAGATGACCCTCAGAGATGCCTTCAACCCAAATTACTCTCCAATTGTGGCTCTGAAGACAGGCTTCCCGCGGTTTCCCTTCAGAGCGTGGCTCACTTCTGAGGAAGGGCCTTACACTAAGGTGTAAGCACTTACAGGGAATTAACCTGTACAGGGCACAGTGAGATTGTACTGACTTTCCATGGGATCTCAAAGTATTTTGGAGACCACAAGCCCCACCCAGAGGTTACACTGCACGTAAACTTGGTGCCTCGGAGCCATCAGGGGTGGCTTCCTTAAGGCAACCCCAGCGATGGTGCCTGCAGACACAGTTAAGAGCACAGGTGGCTCCAGGCTGTTAGATCTGCCAAGGGAATAATTGTACCATGAGTGCAAAGCCCACAGCCCTAGGGCTGGGATCACCAATGGTTTTCTGCGTCAGAACCCTTGGTGAGGAGATAAGGAGCAGAGGACGTGCCAATGCACTATCTGCGCCTACATCTCACTTCTGGGGTTCTTTAGGGATCACTACAAGGTGCAGTACATCAGCAATAATTATTCCAATTGCGAGTGAAACACAAAAAGATTCCAATGACAGCAAAGAATACAAGAAAAAAAACCCCACACTTTTCATGAATCCCTGTGGTTTCTTCTCTATTCAGAGCTGAACTCAGTTGTCACATTTTTACCCAATTAAATCAAACATACAAAAAGGTCTTCTAAAAAGGTTTTGCAGCACAAGGAGGAGAAAGAGTCAGCCTGAAGAGGGGAGAGAGAAACCCTCCGAGCACACTCAGCACCCCTGGGAGAGGCAGCTGGGGACGCTCTGGTTTTTGTGCTGTGCCTCCCACTGCTGCTGAGCACAGCCCTGCGCCAGCGGGACCTTCGCGGTGCAGGCAGTTGTGCCACGCTGCAGCCCAGGCGGGGATTAATTGCTGAGGCTAAAAATAGCCACACCGTTTCCAATACTATAGATCTTTTAGCTTTCCCAGAGCATCTTTAGAAAGCTTTTGCCTGCTTCGGAAACCAGAAGGTTTTCCATCAAGGCAGAAACACTCTCTAAATCTGACACGTCCTGCCTTGAAAATTGCAGGAGGGGCTCTGCACTGGCACCACCTCGTTCCTCCGACCCTGGGTGCTGAGAGCCAACCCACCCTGAGGACATGGGAGCCTCCGAGGAGACAAAGACTCCACCAGGTGTTTAATTCCCTTTGCCTCTCTCCCACCTAGAATCTTCTATGTGTCTCACGACTCGCAAGACCTGAAAATATTTAGTTACATTGCAAGGGACGGTGCTAACAACTCCTTCAGGTGCAACGTCTTCAAATCGAAGAAGAAGGTAGGATGTTCCTGGGGCTACGGCTGGGACGGGGAGCAGAGGAAAGGCTCCAGTGCTCCCAGCAGCAGCGTGGCTGCTGCGGGGCTGAGCGCCACGGGGGTTTACTCTGCAGAGCCAGGCCATGCGGGTGGTGCGCACCGTGGGACAGGCCTTCGAGGTGTGCCACAAGCTGAGCCTGCAGCACGCCCTGCAGAACGCCGATGGGCAGGCGGACGGGGCCAGCGACAAGTCGGCCGAGGAGCAGCCGCTGGAAGGTGACACGCGGGCAGAGCCCCGCCTCCGCAGGGGCAGCGGGGGTGCTTTGGGGTGAGGAATGGGGTGGCATGTCCCTCATGGGCCAGATCTAGTGACAGCAAGAGCTTCAGGCTCCTTCAGATGGGGGGCACAGGGAATCCACCCCATCTGCCCACTCGTGCTGGGCACTGGGAAGGTGGAGGCTGAGCCCCGTTGTCCAGCAGGTCTGCAGGCACCAGCACCTCGGCTGGCCCACTCCCCTCCTGCCCTTCCGCGTGCCGACCCTTGAAGCCAGCCCTCGCTGTTGTCCCTGAGCTGCCACCCTGGCTGCCAGCCCTGCTCGGGGCCTCGGCTCCTTGCTGCGATCTTGCAGTGCAGGAGGCTTGAGTTTATTTATCCGTCTCCTTTGAAGTTCACCAGATAAAGAGCTCCAAGGTCACGGATGCAGACGAGGTTGGCATCGACTCTGACGGCATCTGTGTGTCCGAGAGGGGACCCGGAGAGCTGCCTGCTGCCCGGGGTGACCTTGGCATGCTGAAACCTGGGCAAGCCTCAAAGGATAAGAACTGTCAGGTAACAGGGGGTGTGGTGGGGGACAGTCCATGCTGCTGGGGCCCCTCTGCTCGGGGACACTGTATCACAGCTCAATGAGGAGGGTCTTTCATGGAGACCCCATTGCAGACTCCCCTCCCGGCTCCCTGCTCTCGCAGCCCGTGTGGCAGGGCAGGGTGGTCAGCACAGGGTTTACGCACAGCCAAGCTGTGTCCTAGCACTGGGGCAGGGGGAGAGGAGAGGAGAGGAGAGAGCCGGGAGTGAGGCCATGGCACATTCGCTGTAATGAATAGCTGCTCTGCAGAGCTTCTCCCTGAGCGCTTCCCAGCGGCCTGAATGGCATCGCTTCATCTCACACAATTGTCTCGCTTGCAGGGCCTGGCTGAAAACAGCTGCAGTGAAATGCACTCCATGGGATTCATTTCATGGCTGGGAAGGCAGTGCTCTCCAGCGCTGCTCCTCCTGGTGCTGGAGCTGCCCAGGCCGGGAGGGCAGGGGACAGGGAGGGCAGCGGTCACAGGCCAGCTCCCAGCAGGGCACACAGCAAGGGGACCCATCCTGAAACATCCCTGCTGCCAGGGCAGGGGACGCGCTGCCCGGCTCTGGGCTGTGTGCTGAGACCTGGCGCAGACAGTGCAGCCCCATCAGCTCCCTGGGAGCGCGAGCTGCGCCAAAAGCTCCTGTGCCGGAGATCACATTGGTGTGCAGCGCCTGACACCAAACCCAGGGCTGCCCCCCTCAAATGGGATCAGTGCCGTGGGAAACCAGGGTCTAAATCCCAGCCCGAGCTGGTCCATCCACTCACCCTGCCCGTTTCTTTGTGCCCAGGACACCGAGAGCTGCTCCCTCCACCCGGCCAGCTCCCAGCAGCTGCTCAGCCCCAGCAGCCCCTGCTCCTCGGCCTCCATCACCCCGCTGGCCTCCCAGCACTGCCTGCAGCTGCTCCAGCAGCAGCTCCTCCAGCAGCAGCAGCAGACGCAGGTGGCCGTGGCCCAGGTACGTGTCCTGCCCTCCCCTCAGCACCACCAGCCCTTCGGTCCCACACCAGCCTCCGGCCAGGCTGGGCTGGCAGCGGGACAGGTGCCCTGTGCTGGGTGGGAGCGATCCGGGGAGCTCATAGCATCGCTCACAGCCTCCCCCGGCACCCAGCTGGCCGCACACACAAGTCGGGGGGCCCCACTGAGCCATCCCCACCCTGTGCCTCTTCCCCCAAACCAGCATCAAAGCGGGGAGCCCGGTCACCCCCCGGCTGGGCACCTCCCCAGCCCCTTTCGTGTTACCGGAGGGGCCGCGGAACCCCCCGCACCGCCCGGCCCGGTGCCGCGGCGGGGCCGGCAGGGGGCGCTGGAGCGCCGCCGCTCCCGGTCCGCTCGTCCCGTCCGCAGGTGCAGCTGCTCAAGGACCAACTGGCAGCAGAAACGGCGGCGCGGATCGAAGCGCAGGCCCGGGTCCGGCAACTCCTCCTGACCAACCGGGACCTGCTGCAACACGTCTCCTTGCTGGTGCGGCAGCTGACGGTGCTGGAAGCCCGGGAGCAGCACCGGCAGCCAGGTGAGCATGGTGCCCCTGTGCCGGGGTGAAGCCGGGGGCGGCGGGTCCACTGCTCCCAGCACCATCCCTCTGGACCATCTCTGCACGCCCCGCGGTCCTGGGGAGCAGCTGGGATGCTCCCAGCACCATCCCAGCAGGTTTGGGGAGGGCTTCAGAGCATCTCTGCACCCTGATGGTCCTGGGGACCAGTTGGGCTGGAGGTCCCCAGCTCTTCACGTGCCTCTTGTCCCTCTCTCACCAGTTGACCGCTCTTTGCAAAACCTGTCCCTGGCTCAGTCCCTCTCCCTGAACCTGAAGAACCACTACAGCCTGGACGTTCACCTGCCGTCCACCTCCACGCCCGCCAGCATCCTGGGCAGCCCGGTGGCCCCCGGCTCGCTGCCAGCCCTGGGCCCTGGGGACTCCTACCTCAACCTCATCAGCCTGGAGAGGGGCGGCCACCGCTACGGCAGCAAGGAGGGGGACGAGTGCCTGGCCGTGCTGGAGGGGCAGGACGGGCTCAGCCGGCGCGTGGAGGGCTCTGAGGTCAGCGAGCTCGCCCTGCTCAATGGGAGCAGCCGGCAGAAGGTGGACGACACAGACAGAGGGGAGGAGGACAGGTAGGATGTGACACCTCTGTCTCCCGCTGACTGGAGTGGGAACACCCCAAGCAGATCCCCCACTTCCCCAGCAGCGCTCGCGCTGTGAAGGGCTGGTGGCAACAGGGGCTGGGGAGGAGGCGCTGTGCTCTGGGCACTGAGGGACAGGCAGCCCTGGGCTGGGTGGTGGCTCAGGGACATTGAGCTGGGACAAGGAACCCCTATGTCCACCCATGGGGTCACTGCCTCCCCTGTGCCTGTCCCCCTGCCACAAAACGGTCATGGCCACATCACCCCAGCTCCAATGTTTGCAGGCAACAGGTTGCACTGGTGGGATCCAGCAAAGGTCTCTTGGAGAGCCTGGGGCAGCCAGCCCAAGCTCCCTCATGCGGGTAAGTACGTGCCCATCACCTCCTCCCTCTGCTTTTCTTTCGCAGGCGGCAGCAGCCTATTCCCAAGCTCAATCCACCGCCACCCATCCTACGCAAGAGGTCGAGCAAGACCTCCCCAAGCCTGGAAGCAGAGGTGAAGCCCGAGAGTGCTGCCCACATGAGCTTGCCCAGCCCCAGTGTCTCCAGCCTCACCAGCATTGCTGCTAGCTCGCTCACCCTCTTGGACCTTGAGGCAAGGACTCCCGTGCGGAGCGCTGCCTCCGACACGGAGCCCATCCCTGCCAGGACCTGCCAGCACGCTCTGGGCAAGGACAGGGCTGGAGAGAGCGGGCAGATGTCCCCCCTGGCCAGCATCCGCGACCCTGCAGCCAGCGAGGCCCTGACCAAGGACTTGGCGGCCCTGGCCAGCCCCACAGAGAGCACGCTGCCCTTCTCCCCTGCAAATGACACCTGCTTGCACATCAGCTTCTCAGAAGATGAGCTGCTTGAACCAGAGCTGGATGCTGCTGTGGGGCCCAGGAGGGTCCCCCCTTAGTGGGACAGCAGTAGGTGGCAGCTGGCTGGCAGGCAGACCTAGCAGCTCTGACCACCCCACTCCAGTAGCCCATGCTGGGCTTGGGAGCCCCTGTGCCCAGGCTGGCAGGCAGGTCCCTTTGCTGTCCCCGTCCTGCACAGCAGCTCGCCCTGCCACACACAGAGCTGCCACACAGGATGTGACCAGACCAGCCCCTGCCTCCAGCCTGCACCAGCTCACACTGCCATCCCGCTGCCCTGTCCTCCCATCTGCTGCTTGTGCAGACCCTGCTCATGCAGCTGGGTGCTACACGGGGTCCCTGCCATTCCCCATGGGATGATCTGGGGCAGAGACATTGCCGGGAGTGGAGCAGCAGGAGCCCCAGGGTGGGGGCACAGCGTAGGGCTGTGGACACCTGTACGCAAGGCTGCTGTCACCAACACGGTTCATCGGTAGCAGTGTGAATAGGGCTGTGCAGCACAGCCAGTCTGTCACCACGCTGCCATGGGCTGGGTCTCTCCAGCCCAGCCCTGCTTTTGGGACAGCAGCCACACCACCGTGTCCCCACGCAGCGAAGCCACCACTGCCTCCCCGACAGGTGCCTTTTCCCACAGCCCAGCACCCACTGCACACACTGGCTGGGGCCACCACCCAGATACCACTAATTGGGTACAGGGCTGGCCCTGGGACCCCACTGCTGCAGTGGGTGACCCCCTGGAGGGTGCACCTCGTGTCTTGGGGTTGGGTGGGAGAGCCCTCCCGTGCCTCTGCAGACTGCTGGTGGCCACAGGCAGGAGCTGCCCCATTGCGCTGATCTTAGTGTGTAACAATGTGGTTTGGGTTTGGTCTGGGAAGTGTAAATGTCCTGGGATGAGTTCAGGTTTAAGGAAGAAGCCCAGCCCTGGGTGAAGGGCAAGGCAAAGCCCTGGCAGTGCCACATGTCCCCTTTAGCCCGGGCAGGTTTTGGGGAGGGGCCAGAGAAGGATGCTCGTCTACCTCGGTTGTTTGCAAGAGGGCATTGGGAAAGTGTTGGAGGGTCAAGATGGGCAAGTGTGGAGCAGAAATAGAGATTTGGAGCAGCCATGCTGCCTGTGCCTGGCGCAGTGCTGCTCCCGCAGGGGGTGGTGGGACATGGACCCCACGGCCAGCGCAGCGATGCCAGAGCTGACCAGAGGACCTGGGTATGGGCTGGTGGCATCACCACCGGTGAGCGGGGCTGGGGGCTTGTGAACCTGCGGCTGGGCTGTCCTGTAGCGCAGTAGAGACAGACTGGCCCGTCCGTAGGAATACAATACGCTGCAGTTTGGTAACTGACTTTTAAAGAAAAAAATAATAAAAGGAGTCCAATTTGCAGAGCAAGTGCTGTGGTCTGTGCCCCACAGGGGCCTGTGCGCAGGGAGCCCCAAGCTGTGCTGCTGTCCCTGGGCGCAGATTGGGGACCCCCGGGTGTTCCCAAAGAAGGATCCCTGCACCCTCCCTGTCCTACAGCCCCCGTTCAAACAGCCTCATCTGCTCCCCCCTGCAGTGCCAGGGACAGCAGGACGTCCTGTGTCCCCTCACGTGCTGCCACATAGGAGACACGCTCCTTTGTCAGGGACAGGACCCATTTCCAGTGCAAACCCCCAAGCCCTGCAGCACCCACACTGTGTCTACAGCACCGAACGCTGCTGTCTGGCACAACCTTGCCAGGACGGGCAGGGCCCTGCTCACTGCACACCCCTTTTGCCCTTTCTTGTTCCCATTTCTGCTCCCAAAATAAATCCTGGCCCCAGCACGCAGGATGGGAGCACCACGAGGGGAGGAGGCAGATCACAGGCACAGCCCGCTGCTGCAGGACCAGCCGGGGGTGCAGGGACCGCGGAGGTGCAGGGACCGCGGAGGTGCAGGGACCGCGGAGGTGCAGGGACCGCGGAGGTGCAGGGACCGCGGAGGTGCAGGGACCGCGGAGGGGCTGCCCACAGCCGGGAGGGACAAGAGACCCCCAACCTCTGCAGCAGCCTGGCCCCTCTGAGGTGAGGAAGGGAACCCACAGGTGATTCAGCACGGAGGCTCCAGGACAGATGGGGGCCCTGGGAGATTGTCCCCCCATGCAGGAGGGGGCACCCAGCCCAGCCCTGGGTTGGAGGGACCCAGGACCCCCATAGGGGTCTCAGGGCCCCTCTGTCCCCCCGCGGAGCAGGTGCAGCCTCCAGCCCCACGGAGCCGGCAGTGGGGAGCCCTTCCCCAGACCCACTGCAGACATCTGCCTGGGGGGGCTGCCCACGCCGGGGGGAGCACTTCCAGCCCAGCATCTTATTATGCTTCCTTCATGGGAAGAAACTTTTTCCTCTGCTGTCTGGTAAGCTGCTAGCAATCATCAGGCAGGCAGGTGGTAAAGATTCATATCCATCAAACAATGCCATTTAGTTTGTAACCTGTGACTAAATCTGGTGTTAGCTTTAATTTCAGAGTCTGCTTTAGGGCTCGCTTGTTAATCTCTATGCAAAGCAGATGAAATGAATATGCAGCATTTTGGATGTAATTGTACGGCTTCAATTCAGCACTATAATTTTCCAAACAGGATCTTGCAATCAAGCTTCTATTCATTAGTGTATAAACAATTTAGTTTCTCAGCTCTCCAGTATGCCAATCATCTCAATGGAGTGAGCATCCCCAACAAAAAGAGGAGGAAAGTTTCCTTTGTGTAACAGAGGTAAAAGTTGTTCTGTACTTCAGACAATTCCCGCCTGGCAGATCCAGGCTGTTCCGGCAGAGGCGGCCGGTTCCCGGTGCCTCACGACACTGACCGGCTGCAAACAGCATCCCGGGGGGAGATACCCCAGGGAGACATACCCCGGTGGCCCTGGTGACCTCCCAGCCAAGGCAGCCCCAGGCCCCACAATTCTGTATGTGAAACCCCAACAGACGAGCGTGAACCCCGCAGGATCAGGTGGACGGGAAAGGTGCAGCCACGCAGCCCCTCGGCACTGCCCGGTGATGCCCGAGAGCAGCCCACGGCACTAGGGAGGGGACGGCCGCCCCAGCCAAAGCCCCTGCGTGTCCCCATCTCAAGGACAGGGCACTGGGGGACCCCCCACCATGCCTGAGGCTGACAGCAGCTCCACACAAGGGACACAGCCTGGCTGGCACGGAGGTGAGCGTGGGCAGGTTTTGGGTGCTCTCCTCGGTGGCGACCCCGGGGTGCCGCACACAACCGAGCGCATCGGGCACCTGGCGCATCCGCATCCCTCCGCGCCCACCGCTGCTCCTCGGCAGCAACGAGGGACCGGCCGGGAGCCTTGACAAAGGGAAGCGCCGTCGGCGGAGCTGCTCAGCACGGTCTCCATTTCCAAATGAATATCGACAGCGCTAATTACAGGCCGCCATGCAGACAGCTTATTAGCTCGTCACAAAAAGACGGTATTGAACTCCGAGCCCGCGGTATTCACAGAGCACAGCAAGACGCTCCCCAGACAGCACAGCGACCCAGGCAGCCGAACCACCTCCAGCAAAACTAATTACTTCCTGATTGTCTATGGCCACCCACTGGGTATAATAGTATAGACTAAATTTGGCATATACATAACTAAGCACTCGGCACCAATTTGGCATACAATAATCATCCTCTGTGTTGCATAATTAAAATCTGATCACTTGGAATAATTATTTCATATTCCTGGGATCGGGTGAGGATTGCATAATGCGACATGGCAGGAGCACGGGCCTGGGAGCCGCTTGCACACCCTGAGAAGGATGTTACAGCTCCGGGCACAGCAAGAGCCCTGCTCAGCACCAGCCGCCTCCAGCGGGTACCGATGTCCCCGCGGGAAGGTGCTGCGGTGCCCCAGTGTTGTCGGTCGGCACCGGCTGCGAAGGAGCTGGAATCACCGTAACTCTGCCCATTGTGGCAATGAGACGGGGCTGAGCGTGGCCCCTGCGAGCCCGCCCAGCAGGGGAGGATGCTGCCCCTCAGGACAGCCTGTCCCCATGTCCCCAAGCAAACACTCTCCATATTGACCTTTCCAGGCGGGCTGCTCCCCGCTGCCCAGCCGGGATGCTGCTGCCCGACCCCATTGTGCTCACGCGTCTGCTAAAGGCGTTTGGAAAGACACGGCAATAAAAAAATAAAAATCAAGTGGAACGTGTGTGTCTAATCCATTAACTTCCTTTTGCGGCTCCCCGGGGACCCGACAAGGAGGAGAAAGAATACGTGGATATTGCACGCGCCCTGGCACCTTGTCCCTGGGCCAGCCCTGCCGCTGGCTGCTGCCACGGGCTCATAAATCACGGCGGGCGACAGCGTTTCACAGCTCGCTTCCCAGCCAGGATACGGCCATTCCTGCTGATTACACGGCCAGCGCGCGGGGGAAGCTACATCTCCCACTTCCAGGAAGGGAGGATCCGCAAGGAAAACGCATTGATAAAAAGAAGAACGAAATCAGCTTTGTTCACGTTGCGAATCTCCCATTGTTCCTGCTGCGGCCATCAGCCCTCACTGGAGAAAGTATTTCCTCAGCGATAAATCTCCTGGGCTCCTCGCAGCCCTCGCCTTGGCACCGGATCCTCCTCGGGTTGTTTTGAAAGAAAAAGCAGCTTTTGCCACAGCTGCCCTGTGAGATGTGCTGGGCAATTTGTGGTGTGATTTTGGGGGATGAGGGGCATCCCTGGGGTGGAGTGACGGGAGCTGGTGCCCGTCCTGGGGGTGTCCAGCCCGTGTCCCCAGCCAGAGCCACACCAGGGACCTGCATTGCTGCTGCCAAAAGCTCTGCTCTGTTCCCGTCCCACAGAGCCCGTGTCCTCCCCAGCACGGGCTGGGGAAAGCAAGTCTGACCGCGGCCGCACTAATCCCAGTGCCAAAACACGGAGCTTGCAGTGGCCAAGCACATGAAATACGGGAGTCAGGCTGACAGTCGTACAAGAAAAATAGATCAAGTTTCCAAGAAAACAGAGCCGAGCTGATCTGATTTTCATCAGCATCTTCAGCCGCCTCTCAGGAAGCCCCAGCCCGCTCCTCATTCCTGCTCTCCGCTTTACAAACCACTTAATTCCTTGTTGCTTTGGAAACCCTCACAAAGACCCTCTGCATCCCCCAAAATAACGAGCAACAGATGCTGCTTTGACCTCAGCAACTTCCTGGAAACATACATTTGTCAAAATAAAAATAAAAAGATTAATGTGAGGAAGGCTCTTAAATTATAAGGAAATAGCAGACAGAGAGCCCGGCCATTGGTAACGGCCGAGAAACCCGGGGCTGAACAGGGAGCGGGTGCAGGACCGGGGGTCCCCACGCCCCGGGCTGTCCCCGCACCCCCGCTGCCCCCAGCCCCGCGTGGGGACAGCGTGGGCTGAGCAGGCACCGCGGGGTCCCTGCCCACCCTCACTCTCTGTGTCTGGAGAGGCTTCAGTTCAGGAGCAGCAATCCACGGTCTTGCTTCAAGTCAGGTTTGCAAAATAGTTTGAGAATAAACACAAAAACGAATGCTTTCAGCATGAAACCTGTCTCTGAGCAACGCCCATCAGCAGAAGGACCACGGTCTGGCAACACCATCCGTAGCACAAGTTACACCGGGTGTGGGCTCAGTTCTCATCCCTCCCACAGTCCTCAGTTTGCAGGAGTAACTGGTCCCTTCCACAGAGTTTTAAGTCCCCTTTGCACATCCTGCTGGTGGAAGATGTGCAGACAACAGGTAACGAGGAACTTGTTGGTTTTGAGCGCTTGAACACGAGCAGGTTTCGACCTCCCCCTCTGACTGCGGCCAGCCAGCATGTCCTCGAGGACAGGGCTCACGCGTGAGACAAGCGTCTGCCAACAGCACACAATGCCACCAACAGACACAGGCTCATGACAGCCCCGCTGGTGAGTGACACAGTGAGTGACACAGTGAGTGACACAGTGAGTGACACAGTGAGTGACACAGTGAGTGACACAGTGAGTGACACAGTGAGTGACACAGCCCGACCCACGGCACAACCCACCCCCTGCAGCCCCAAACCCGCAGCACTCACCAGAGCCCCAGGCAGGGAAGGAGGATCCACAGGCTCCATGCAGGTGAAACCCCTTTTCCCTCCCAGCTTTATAGGATCAGCCAGAAACGAGCTGCCGGCCTGGTGGGAGGTGGACTGGGTGGTCCTGGGCTTTGGGGCACCTGGAGCGAGAGGGTCCTGGGCACACTGGGCATCCCCATCCCCACCCATGTCCTGGTTGCACCCGGCTTTCTGCTGTTGTGGGACAAAACGTGACTGTGGGACCTGAGGGCCATCCCTCCCATGAGGGTGTTTTCTCCCTGGGGACCCCCACGACCCAGCTGGGGGTGCACCCATCCTGGCGAGAGGCTGCAGTGCCCCGTGGCTGCAGGACGCGGCGGTGGCAGCGGGGCAGGCACAGCCCGGCTGCTCCCCCGCCAGCGCCGCGGGGTGCACGGGGTGCTGCTGTGCCGGGAATGCACATCCTGACCCGGGCTGGGCCGGGGGCTCTGCCTTCCCCAGCACCAGCCAGGATTCCTGCCGTAGCCATGGCAACGGCCATATACATTTACATATTCTTCCCGTTAATCATGGGGACATCCAGAGCAACTGTCTTCTCTGGGGAGTTGTTTCCACCCTGCCAAAGGAGGGCTGCAGCATTGCCCACCTCGTACCCATGGCCACTCCCCGATGCAGAGCAAGTCCTCTGTGTCCCCCCGTGCGGGGAAAGCCCCCCAGGGCCCTGCCCGCCCCCGGTGCCCGGCCTGGGCACTGAGTTTCCGAGCCGAAGGAGCTGCGGGGTGACCGTTCCCAGCGTGGAGGAGACCCTGTGCCCAGCAGCTCATGGGGGACAGGGTGGGGGCCCCACTCAGCCACTTCACTCTCAAAAATAACCTCGGGGACCAAATGAAAGCTGGCAGGACCCAGAGGGTGCAGAAGTGCCTCCCAAGCTGGAGCAAAGCTCAGCAGCCCTGCCTGCTACCGGCTGGAGCGTGGCGCTGGAGCCCATGTGCATGGCAGAGGGGAAAGAGCCCAAAAAATGACTTTCCATCACACTAATGAGAGCCAAGAAATTGCCGGTGAGCTTGTTGGTGCCGGCAGGTGCGTGTGGGCTCTGCCAGCTCCCAACAGCAGTGCCAGAGGCCTCCTGTGCCAAGGGATAATGAGCACCATGCCGGAGCGCGGGCACAGCCAGCCTCGCTGGCTCCGATCGCGGCTGCATGTGCCGAGGGTGCTGGCTGAGCCCCTGCTGCCTTCTGCATTGCTTACCCAGAAAGTTTCGCCTCGCGGGTTACAGCTGGCAGCACCTCTGCGCTGCCAGGAGCCAAGAGGTTGAGTCCCGAGCCAGGACGGGGAGCTCCTTTGGCGAGGTACAGGGAGGAGGAAAGCCACGAGAGTGGGTCATTCTCACTGCTTGCTCCCTTGCGCGGTGCATCGCACAGAGCTGTGTCTGCAGCCACGAGCATGGCTGGGGAGCAGAGCTGGATCCCGCGGCAAGGTGCAGGGCGCTGAGCACTGCTCAGGGACACCGTCCCTTCTGCTGCCTCCTGCCCTGGCTCGCGGGTGCTCGAGGGGCAGCACGGCGGCACGCTGCGAGCGCGGCATCGCCTGCAGCACAGCCTCGGTTCCCAAAGACACACAAACGCTGTGGCTCCCCGTGCTGTCAGGCACGGCAAATCCCTCCGGCCATGAGCCACCGCGCTCGCACCGAGGCAGCTCAGGGCTTTCGGTGCTCCGCTCGGCCCGCGGGCTCTGCAGGGGCTACAGCATCGCAGCCCCGGCAGTCCCGTGCAGCAGGAGCTGCTGTCACCGCCGGCAGCCCCCGGGGACACTCGCTGGCTGCTGCCCTCGCCCCGAGCTCGCGGCGCGCACCGCTCACATTTTCCATGTGGAGGGCTGGGAGCAGCCCTGCCCCAGCCCCACGCTGCCAGGATTTAAGACCCACCAGTTTCCTCTGCCCTTTCCATTGAACCAACCTGCAGAAGGTTTTATAAACTTGAGGAAACACAAGTCAAAGCAGAAGGAGCGCAAAGCCGCACCAAAGCATGACCTCGGCAACCTCCCCTCTTTGTCCAGCCCGAGACCTCATCATTATCTGTCAGCATTTGCTGAGTCTCCTCCTTCGAGGGACGCGCCAGGCCCATCCGGAGGAGCGGGGCCTCGCCACAGCCTGCGCCCCCATAATGGCTCTGTTATCTCTGCCATTTCCAGCTCCGCTTCCCTCGGCCGGCGGGGGGGTGATGCCTTCCTGGGCTGGCGTCCCAGGGAGCAGCACCCCAGCCCCCGCCTGCCGGACCCCGCGGGGGACAGGTCCGTCCTGCTGGTCCACGGGGGCTGGGACCACGGGATGCGGCTGTCCCTGCGCTCGGCAGGGCAGCGGGTGCGATGAGGGTTTGATGCAGCAGCTCAAGGCTCAGCTCTTTGCCAGCTAACGCTGTCCCATGGCTGCTACTCCCATCCCATCTCATCCCATCCCATCCCAGATAGAAGGGAGGCAGAGCCCAACAGAACAAGGGCCGAGAGAAGATGGAGCACAGTTTGCTGCCTGAAGCACTAACCTGCCTGTCTGACACGATGGCAGCAACAGGCAGGGAGTGTTTAGTGCAAAGGAAGGAAATGGAAGAATTAAATCCACAGAACTTCCCCGCTTTTGTTCTCCCTCCCGCCTCCGCTCTCCTCGGCCGCTCACTCTTCTCGCTGGATATGTATGGCTTGATACTACCCGAGCAAGCTGGAATCAGGGTATATCAGCTGAAAGCAATTTACTTTGAAATCCAGCTGCCAGATTTTCCTTCATTTGTTTACTTTTAAATGCTTTTTTAAAAGCCAAAGTACACAAGGCAGCCAAATTGCTGACATGTGTGCCGGCCGGTACCCCGCAAATGTTGCATTCTTTCATGTCCTCCTGGGCTCAAATCCACTCATGTTTATTTAAAATACGTAGAACACTTCAGCACTATTAAGGACCATGTTTTATAGTAAATGGAAAAAGATTTCTTTGCAGGCCAAGGGGAGAGGAAAAGAATCACTTCAATTCAGTTTTGTTCCGACAGCACTCTGCCTGCCACGCCAGGGCCCGGTCACCCACGTCCCACCGGCTCGGCCCAGCGCCAGCACCCAGTAGCTCTGGTTGCTCCTCGGGAGCTGCTGGTGCTCTGGAAATGTTGGAGACAGGTGGACATGGGGGTCCAGCAGCACCTGTGGGGCTTGGCTTTTCTCCCCTTAGATCCACGGGGCAGTTGGCTTGTGACGACTGAAAGAAACCGCAGGACGGGGCTTGAAGTTATGGAGGTTCTTGGTGGCTTTGGAGTCTCGTGGGTGTCACGCCGCCACCTCCACCCGCCAGCTCTCAGCTTAGCCCAGAACCCCCTCTCACTGGCTTCCCACTTCTGTACCTTCACTCCTCCCAGCTTCTATATAAGCACGCAGAATTTCACACCTATGAACTGTGGATGCTAAAGCCATCGGTGTGACACCAACCCGGGCCACCCCAGCTGCAGGTCCTGGGCAGGAGCAAATCACCAGGAGACGAGAGGGCAGCACAGGTGCAGGTTTGCTGGAACACCGAGATGGAGCAGAGAATCTGCACACCGCGGAGAATGAGACACCAGGGACTTATTACAGATGAGATGTAATGACACATCCTCTCAAAAATATGATAAAGATGCCGGAATGGATAGCAACTACATATTTTAAGGACAATAGCAGCTAAATGGGATTACATATGGAAGCAGATATTCAAACGCAGATTTTAAATTTATTGTTAAAATAGGCATTTTTAGAGGGATTGAGGGTGGAAGGGACATTTCCAGGTAATGCTGCCTGTCATCAAACCATCCCTCTGCAGCTGACACGAGCTGAGCTCCACGGGGTAACATAGGGATGCGCATCAGAAAGTGAAAATGTCAACAAACAGCAAATAAATCCTGCTGGCTTTTGTCACTGCTCAAGCTTAAAGAAATGCAGAAAGGCAACATACAGAGAAAGGAGCAAGGAAGGGACTTACATTTTTCATCAAACGATCTGCTGTCAGCAACACAGAGATGGGCAGTGGCTTTGTGAAAATGTCAGCACGCCTCCGACAGACCTCCTTCCTCAAAGAAAAGGCCACTGATGGCCCCAGAATCGGTCTGGTTTGTTTCCTAGCAAAAAGCACAAGAAAGCAGGAACCCCCACTTATTGACTGTGAATCATTTAGAGTGCAGCACCTTCGCTGTTTTATTGTAATTAGCCAGACTAGTAAATCTTCAAAAGGATTCCTCCAGCGGAGTCCCAGGCTCACATTATGTCATGCCCTGAGCACAACATCCCACGACTGGTTTCACTCATGGTTAGAAGAAACAAAGGCTCCAAGCAAGTGATGATGGGCAGCAGAGCGGGGTTTGCAAGGACAAGCACTGCCGCTACATGTGTTTTGGGGACTTTTGCTGCTGTAACCCCTGCCTTGCTCTTTGTTCCCTGTCCGCAGCCATTTCCACACACCACATGTGGTGTTCAGAACTGGGAAATACCCTGTCCGGGCTGCTCCGAGTGACACTTCTCACCTCCCATCTCTCGGGCAGCGGGATCTCCATTCGCCCTCCCTGCTGCCATGCTTAGAGGGCAGAATGGGCAGAGTCTGTGGAGGAAAGCGTTTCAATCAGCGGGGAGCTGCTGGTGTGAGCGGGGAGGGGAGGGCGATGGCTCCAACGCTTCTCTCTTGGCTGCAGCTCCCCTGAGCCGTGGGTCTGTGCCCGCCCTGGCCATGCAGAGCTTCCCCCAAGCCTCCTCCAGGGCATTCTACAAGGACAAAGACGAGTAAACAAGCAGAGAGTGCTCAGTTGGGTGGAACCAGCCCATGGCACGGAGGAGCCGGGCAGAGAGGGAAGTGACATGGTGACGTGCCCCAAGGCCACACAATGAGATAGTGCCGGGCAGGAAAGGGAAGCCGGGCTGCCTGTCCCCCAGCGCGGGCTCTGCCCTCCCGTCTTACTCCTTTCTTTCCCCTCTGCAACACGCTGGTGCAAAAGACAGAAAACAAACACACGAAAGCCTATAACAATAAAGAGCCCAATAACTGATAGTACGACTCCAGCAGCTGTAGGGAGCCAAGAGCTTCTTGGAGGGGGTTGGATGGAAGCTGAGTTTCCCTCCCTGCTTGTATTGTATTTCTTTCCTCTGCCAAAATGTGCTTCCTGAGTCTTGGGCAGAGCTCTGTGCCGCTGACCCTCACCTTCCTCTGTTTAGCCTGGCCGCGGGCTGGCCACGAGCACCGGGGCCGTGCCGGGGGACAGGCAGAGCCTCCCGCCGCGCACATGGCCGGGGTCAGCGCCGCCGTCAGCGCCTTCCTGAGAACCAGAGCCAAGTCGGGCCACACCTGAGCATCCCGCAGGAGCACCGGGCAGCGCTCAGGGGCAGGGCGGGTGGGCTGGGGGGAACAATGGTTACGATCGAGGTGATTCACGTTTAAGGGCTCCGTCCCGTCTTTTTCTCCCAGACAGGGCTCCGTCCCGTCTTTTTCTCCCAGACAAAGATGGGTCAGGTTCCACTCTCTGCACAGCTGTAAATGGGAGGCAGCGAGAACAAAGCAGAGGTCAGACGGTGCTCCAATCAAAGGGGTAATTCTGACTCCATTAAAATTCTCGCTCCCATTTGCATGGAAGCAGAAGGCTGTGTTACTACTTATAAAAAGCTGAACCACCCTCAGAGTGACTCATAGCCCTTAACAGAGCTGCCATGCTGATTTTACAAATATTAGAGCAGTGCCTCGGAGTCAGTGTTTTGTACGGTTTAACCTATCAACTTGGGAGCAGACCCATAGCTCTTTTATAAAGCTCCCCTTCCCCGTATTTTATTTCCATTCTTGGTGGCAGAATTGGAGCCAAAGCCGAGCTTAACAAAGCAACAGGCATGGCCGTTCTTCCCAGCCCTCATTTCCCCTGGTGAGAAAGAAGAAATTAATTTAAACCCTATCAAAACAGCAAAAGCTTTTCACCATTTTGTGCTGCAGAACACAGCGTGAACGAAACACTCACTTGAACCATCTGCATTTGCCAGCCCAGCCACGAGCACAGGAACACGCAGGTTGGAATCCTTTTGTTCAGGCATCTGCAAGAGACAAATGCAGACAAACGTGATCTGAGCTATTTCACAGACAGCAAGGGCAGCAGCAACAGCGAGATGCTTGGGACGCAGGTGAGATAGAAGAGCTTTTACCTTATTAAATGCTCTCGTTTCTTTTCATTGAGCCCTTATTCCTGGATTCTGTCAGGTACAGCAAAGCTCTTCACGTCCCAGCGTTTTCTGCCCCTGTGGCAGCTCTGGGCAGCCGGGCAGGTCCGGACACGGCTCCTTGTCACCCACTCTCGCCAAGGACATCGCGCACAGCAGGAACCCGCGCGTGCCTTAGGCTGGCCGGAGCGTTTGCAACACATGTAGGGGAGTGGAGAAACTTTCATTGAAGCAGAAAGAAACCAAACCCAGGAACAGTCCCTGCACCGCCGGGTGAACTGTGCTGCTGCCCTTGGGCTCTGGGAGCCACCCCCTTTCAGCAGCCGCTTGTGCTCGCTGCGCTGAGTTACTGCCTTAACACCCAAAATAACGCTACAGGCTTTCTGCTTCTACTTTGCCGTTCTGTGTTTTCTCAGATCTTCTCCCTTTGTCAAAGTACTATTTGTACCACACTCGACTGTGCAGAAGCCATCTTGGAACAGACTCAGATCAAGTCCCCAGCTAGAAGGGCTCACATGAAAAACCACGAAACTATTAACAGAAGGGCAAGGTTGCATTATTGAGACCATTCAATAAGGTCATGTCTATTCCTAATAAAAAGAAAGAACATGTTTTTACACAAAGTTAAATGTTGCAATTAACCTGCCTGCCATGTTTGCCCATCACACTGTGAGCACTGGCCCTGCAGTTTCAGATCGCTCCTGTTCTCTGCCGCACCAGGGACTCCCCCTTTCTGGGTTCAGAGAAGCAAATATCATCTGCGCCGGGATTTCCCAACCACCTCCAGCTACTTTGGCTCTGCCTTAACTTCCTTGAGTCACATCAAATGCGAATGAGGTGATCAGGTTTTCAAAACATTTGTCTTCCTCTTCTCGCTTCATACTGAATTCAGGAGTTTTCAGACGTAGGAAAACTCAAGTTGAGACACCGTTCTAGTGAATTTGGTAGCGGAGACAAAACACCTCATCAAGTTTCTCTTTGCAATACCGAAGTAGCCTCAGGACTTTCATGATGGCAAAATCTTCGCAGAGACACACAAAATTAGCTTAATGCAGCCACAAGAGGGAGTCTTAAATCTGCTGTTTATATACGTGTGGGTTCTGGTTTCAAACCGCTCCTGGTCCAAGAGCACACAGCAAAGCTTTCAAAAGGATTTTGCAAAGTTATCCTGAGCTCCAAATTTCTTCTCTGGCTTTATAGGAGTATCCTTGTTCTGAAGGTAAAGTTTCTTTAAAATTATGAATCCTTGGTATAAAGATGCAGGTTTTTCTTATGGGGGGGCTAGGGTATTACCTTATTTATCCATTCTAGAACCATGTTGCAATTGAAGGCAGAGGGAGAGGAGTGCACGAATGGTTTTTGCCTCAGCCAATCTCAGCTTGCAACTGCTTGAAAGGCTAGTTCCACCTGAAATGACTTCTGGAAGTCTCTTTTTCGGCTTGGATGAGAATATGGCTAATGACACGTAACAGAATTATAAAACTGGCAAGAGAGCTAAATAAAACCAATTGCTTCCCCCGACTCGCTCGGATGCGGTGGCTGCGAGCAGAGCGGGAGTCGCTGTGGGTCTCCAGGCCTTTTGGCTGACCGTGGACCTTCTCCAGCCGTCACCTCGGGTGCTGAGCAGAACCCTTGAGAGCAGGACGTGCCAAACTGCCAGATGTGTGGGAGGAAGGCTTGCTCTTCAGGAGGATGCTGTCCTGCTGGTGCCACACGGCTCTGCTGCACCAGAAACGCACACTCCCACCTGACCTAGATTAGAAACCGCTCTGGGATTTTACTCTTCCCATCCATAACGTGAAAGAACAGAGCAGGTTCTGCCTAATCTAACCCATGCTGTGGGAAGTTATAATGACACTGGCTTAAAATTTTGTTAATTCAACACATGTGATTAGAAGCTCTGGCAGAGCTAAGAGCCTACAACATAACAAATAACACTTCTCACATCGCCAGTAAAATATCTGCGTTGAATCTGTACGTGTCTGCTCTCCATCTGCCAAAAAAATGTCAAGATACATTCCTCAAAAATACTTTTATGGTCTTTACTCAGTCTTGACATTCACTTGTTCTAAGGTTTCCAAGAAAACATTACAGCTCCAAAGGGGGCACCTACATTTGAGTAAAGCCACAGGATTTTGAACAGAAATAGCTACACACAGGCACTGTCCAAAGCACCAGGAAACAGATCTCTGGCAACACTTTCACAGAGATTCAGCCAAGAGATAAAGACAAGAGGATAATGACAGAAGTGCTGACGGCACAGCTGAATTCTACTTGACTTCATCACTTCATTGTCCTCCTCTCCTTTTCTTTTCTGTACATTCACCAGTCCACTCCTGCCTGAAACTGAAGTGGGAATCCAGGCGAGCAGATGGTTAATTTTGACTTTTAAACATGGCCAACGCATCGTTACTGGATCAACCACCTCTGACCCAAGAGGTAGTAGATTTCAGCTGTCACGAAGCAGACAAACAATCTTAAAGCTTTGAGGCTGCAGCATAAATCACAATTTTTTTCCCCTCTTACAGTACTAGCCAACTTAAGGGTGGGGTTCATAAAAGGCTGTTTAAAAAAAAATTGCTCCCCTATTTATGCACGTCATTCTCTTCAGAAGCAATTTAATGGGGAAAATACTCTTTAATTATGATTAGGGGCTGACTACTGGAATGCCCATGTCTGTTTATTCAAAAGCAGATGTTCAGCAGTGCAATGTTTCATACATTATGCTGACAATAGTAAGTTATTAGCAAAACATAGCAAGTCATATCTAAAAAGTCTTTCTGCGAGGTTGCCTAACTATTGGAGTAGGTCAGCAACAAAAGATCAGATGTGACACGCGTTAACTTCCCAGAACAATTTATCCTCTACTCGGCCAAACCTCATTTCACTCAGCTGAATGTAATTAGACCTCGAGCTTGTCCTAATTTCAATCTCTGCAGCAAAGAGGCTATTTTTCTTCAGCGATATGTGGCTGCTCTGAAATGCTGGCAGTGACCTGAAGGAGAGGCTGCAAAGGTGCGCACCATCTCACAGATTTAGACATGGAGCTGGCAAGACCACACAATACATACATTAAAATGCAAACACGTATGTCACAGCACCTGCTTTGACTCTCAGTCAACACACCCAGGCAGAAAGCAGCGAGAACCCGTGAGCCACATGGTGCGGGAGCTATTTTTAGATAAACGTTATACAATTAGCCCTCTAGCTCCACGGATCAGAAACACATGCTGCAGCTCCAAACCCATTACAGTTTAATCCTACCCCAAACAAGGAGATGGTAAATCTTCAGATCCTAATAACTGCTAGGCTACTCAAGGAGCAAAGCACGACTCAAGTCTTCACAAGATCAACTGCACATGGCTTAGTGAAAACAAGTTCATTAATTTTTTTTTCTGGCCTTTGTAATAAGGCTCTTGCTATTGGGTGGAAGTGGAAGAAAGTCTAGATCTACTTCCTATGCAACATACAACCTTTAGATATTGCAGAAAACATAAAGTTGATTTACTCCTCTATCAAAAAGAATACCATAGTGAAACAATGAGAAGGATCTGCCCCAAACTCCTCAGGTCAGGTCCTTGAGACAGAAGACAAGCCACCTTCTTACACTGCTTAATGGGACACGAAGATCCTTTAGGGGATCATTTTTCCTTGAAGGTATTGAAAACGTAGTGTGATTATTCTGATGAAGTAGCTTGTGTTCTTCCAATATTTTTTTTTTTAATGGAAGCAATTAACCTACTTGCATGAGGAACGAGCAGCTGGTAGAACAAGAACCTGTGTGTCAGAATCAGTACTGACCTGGTACCCAGCAAATGCCACAGACTCAGACTAAAACCTTGTTCCGAGACGGATTTTAGGTTACGCCTATACAAAAGGAGTCCCTTGGAAAAAAACACACAATTATCAGTTACAAGACTAAGAGTAAACATTAACAATGTGTTTGTTCTGAAAGTTTCCTTGATCCAAGTGACAGTGTTCTCACCTAGTAAATAAAGTCCCACGCCAGTTTGTGATTGTTTGAAGCAGTCGTCAATGACTCAGGCTACAATTATACAAATCTTGGACAAGCCTGGAAGTTACTATCAAGCACCTGACATTAGTGTTAAGATTGTCCTGGGGCTGTATGACTGCAAAGAGCACTGTGCAAAACAGGGTAATACATTTTCTTTGGTTGCTATGATGTGTGAGTATGTTCAAAGAAGTCTACTAAGCCATATAGGAGTTTGAGGTTCTTTAATCATTAAAGTCATACCCAATGCATACTGGACAATTTACATTTGCAAGCAATAAATCTTTGCACTTCAGTTACAGCACAGTCTGCCCACTTTACCAGGACCAGAAAAAGAGCCGACTGCCAAACAGAGATGGCTTCAGCTCTCCTTCAATGGGTGGGTTTGGCTCTGGTCTAGGCCTAGAGTGATAGGCATTCTCAGGAAAAGGACGGTCTGTCTTCACTTTTGTAACCTGAAAAGAAAAAAGAAGTGATACGACTCACAGCATTTAATAGAAAAGCTAGATTGAGTCAGAACTTCAAGGAAGAACTACCAATGAGTACCAAACGACGCTAAGGACACATTATTGATCTCATGAAAGCTCCTGTCTCCAGAGTACTTCTTAAAAAAGGGGCAGGGAGGGACATTTCTCTTTTAACCACACAGTAGTTCCACATGTGTGTGAACTTCACTGCTACAGGAAAGGTCTCTGTGCTAGGAAAAGCAAAAAAGAGGCATTGCCTAAGAAAAACACAAGTCTTTTGGAGAATGCCGACAAAGTCTTGACTTCTAGTAAAGTCCACAAGTGTCCCGTGTTGAGTTCATGAATCACCTTCTGGCTGGGAGAAGTTTGCAACCTGGTCTGGACGAAATGTCCAGAAGAAGGGAGAGAAGAATCTGACTTTCCCATCAGGAAGGTGTGAAGTTACCTTAGAGAGGTCTCCCAGGTCAGGTCTCACCCAACCCAACTTCTCCAGCACACAGTTATCGAACACCGCCTGCTGCTTTCGGCACCGACGGAGCTCCTGCAAGTTGGTATAGTCAATGCACGTCCAGTACTCGGTAAATGGCTCCGCACAGTGCGTCTTAATCTTCCTGTAACAGATCACAGAAAGAAAGTTGCTAGCAAGTGTTATAATTGTAATGATTCTCTCTCATTCATTCAAACCTCAACTTGTGATAAAGTGGTTTTTGTAGTTTTAAGGTCCTGGGAACATTTAAAGCCTTCAGAGAAGTCAGTATTTGAAGTATCATAAACAGAACTTGATACCGATACCAGTAAAATATGTATCGCAGTAGCTACATGTACGGATAGTAATAACCAATGTGTGGAAGGTCTTCTTGCTAGGTTGATGCGCATAGCTCCTCCCTTTGAGATCCTTGTTTTGCAAAATAATTTAGTGTACATTATACAATGTCCTAATGCTTCCAAATTAATTTGACCTGTCAAGCTCAAGAAAATGTGTTTAGAACACACGTTTCTGACTGATAGCTACTATAGTAGAAGTGGACATGCTTTGAGCTAATTAAACTAAACCTTTTACTTAATAACATGATACTGGCACACACCTTGGGTCTACAGTTTTGGTCAGAAGAGGCAAACGGTGCATTTAATCAAGGTTTCACAGTAACGTGAAACAGCGAGGGCAGATGGGGCAAAGCTTGGCTGGGTTTCCTGGAATTCATAACACAGTCGCCAGGCGGAGAAGCAGCAAAACCTTCCACCACCCCCTGCACTCCCCTGCCAACCCAACCAAAACCCAGGGCAACTCCCCTGGAGCAGACGCCACAGAGATGCACACGAAAGGACACATTCACGTATAAATAAATAAAACAAAATACACACGGCCTCCATCCCCAAGAGTTAGAAAAGCAATAATAAAGAGTTTGAAGGTCGTGATGGCTGCATTTTAAATTAAACCGAGTTGCTGCCAGCGCTGGAATACCAAAGCCCGGCAAGGGCACCGTGCACCGTGCACCGGCACAGCCCGAAGCGGCCCGGACACAGCCCGAGGCGGGCCCGGCAGAGCCGCTCCGGGGCTGGGGGGCAGCGGGGTCCGCGCCGGGGTCCCGCTCACCTGAAGAAGTCGAGGGCGCACTGGTTGACCTGCCGGCCCTCCCGCAGGCACCTCCGCGGGTCCTTCTCCTCCCAGCGGCACAGCATGAACTCCTTGTTGGGCCGGTCGCACTGCGCGCCGTAGTGGTGTGCGGCGGCCTTGAGCACGGCCGAGCTGACCGTCACCTGCAGCGGGGGCACAGCGGCAATGGGGGCGGCCCGGCCCGGCGCTGCCCCGCGGGGGAAGGGCCCGGGGGCGGCGGGCGCTCACTCACCTCCTGCACATCGAGCTCCTCCAGCGACGGCACCCGCAGCGAGCCGGGCATGGCGGCGCCGCTCTCCTTGAGCGTCCCCCAGCGCCCGCCGCACCGCGCATGCGCCGCCGCAGCGGGGCGGGCAGCGCGCATGGGCGGGGGGGCGGGGGGCGGAGCTTCGTGTCCCCGCGGCGCCCCGGCGTTGCCATGGAGACGCGGCCGCGCCGTCGGGCCGCCATGGAGCTGGCGGGCGGGCGCTACCGCGGCGGCACCGTGCGCGGCAGGTGGGCCCGGCGGGGAGCGGCGCTGCCGCCCGCCCGGCCCCTCCCGACCGCTCTGTCTGTTGCAGGATGGAGGGCCAGGGCTCCTACACGCTGCCGACGGGCACCGAGTACCGGGGCGAGCTGAAGGACGGGATGTTTCACGGCGAGGGAGAGCTGCTGTTCCCCGACGGCGGCACTTACCGGGCGCTCTGGCACCGCGGGGTGCCCACGCAGGTACCCCGGGCTGGGGGGGCCTCCACCACCGGGGAGCGGCCTCGCCGGGAGGCCCCGCTGCGGGGGAGGTTTTGAGGTGAAATAAGCGGATTTCTGAGCCAAGCCGGTTTTTTGTCCCCTCGGCACACCTCGTCCCCAGACGCTGCTCGGGGCCGCGCATCCCGCAGATGCGGTTCCCAGCGCTGCGCAGACCCGAGCTGTGCTCACCGTGCGCAGCCAACGCGCGGTTTTGGCAGCGGGAACACTGGCCCTGCTCGTGCTCGACCCATCCATCATGTTTATTAACTCTGTGCTTGAACATGTTTTGCAGGGGAAATACACTTTTGCAGATGGTCTCAAATACGAAGATAAAAAATGGCATTACTGCGACGGCTACGACAGAAGATTTTACACAGAAATCTGTTTTGGTCTTAAAGCAGCAGGTACTGAATTGCGTTTGCGATCCTAAGAATCTGGAAGGAATTAAACTAACAACTTTGCTTAAGAAAGATTAATTTGGCTACATGAGTAACATGGAGCAGAAATGCTCTGGCTAATTTCAGGCCCCGGCCGTCGGACGCTGCCAGAAGAATGCTGACACCACCTTCCAGCAGCGCCGAGCGGCCGCGCGGGCTCTGTTATCCGCAGCTTTCGACATCCTCATTAACCCTTTTGTACATCTCACCTTCACTGCATTAGCAGTGTGCTTTTAGTACAGAAAACTTGAGCAAAAGCAATTCATTTACACCCAGAAGATCAAATAAAGTTTGAATGCGTCGGTTTCATGTAGCCTTTTAGTAGATACCAATATAAACATTTGTGTCCAGTCTATATTTCTGCTAAAGACCTTTGTAATATTGTTATTTGCCTGTAGTCAAAAGGTGAAAAGATTTATGAAGAACAAGTGACTAAAATACATAATGCAATACATAAAATATTCTTCTTTATAGAGAGAATATTTTGGCGGTGACGTGTAGCTGTGCTGTGAGGCCAGCAAGTCTCCTGGCCCCGTTTTGGAGTTTGGGGGCAGCTGTGTAATGTTCGCTCAGTGGGCTGAATCACAGGACTGTGAATGAGGAAATCAAAGTGATATCTTTTTATCACACACTTTTTGTGTATGGATTTTTCCATTTTCACTTTGTCTATCTTCAAAACTGGCAAAAAGTTTTATAAAATTTATTGTAAGGTAACCACATTGTTTTTATAGCAAATGCAGTGGAAATGTAATATTTGTTAGTTATCTTGATCGAAGGCACAAATGCAAAAGAAATGCTGTTGTTGTTTTCTTTAGGCATTTCTCAGCTTACAAACCTGGATCCTCCCAGAAAAATCCCACAAGGATGTTACGACTGTGGTGATGGATTCTATAATCCTGAAACCAGAGTTGTTGTTGACTACAAACTCAGGTTTTTGAGAAACGCAGGTATGATTAACTTCTTCTGAAAGGTAAACTAAGATGAGTTCATTTGTCATATTATGTTCTGGGATGTGTGAGATTAAAGGTAAAACATTAAAAAGTCCACGATTTGGTTCTGTTATCCCTGACTTAAAATATTTTTTACTTATTTATTTTTATCAGTGATTTCTGTATCCCCAGAGTTGTATAAATCATATTTTGCAAAATTACAATGAAGTATTCCCAAGCAGATACGAATAAACATATTTTATTACTGTTTGGTATGTTAATCTCAGGAAAATGTTCAGTCTTTCCCATTATGATCTCAGGCAAGGGAGTGGTTGTAAGGTGCGCATCACCGGTCCTGAAAGGATCTGTGTTGTGAACCAGCGAAGTGCTTGAGCTTGTGCTTATCTCTAAATGTTAGAATAGACCATTTTATTGAAATGAGTCTTAGGGCTATGTATGGATCAATACTCAAATTAATAAGCCTTAGGGCAAATTAGTTCTCATCAAGGCAAAAGAGAAACTTTTCAAATTAAAAACACACAGAAGCGAGATAACTCAAAAAGCGTAATCTGACTTGAAAAAACTCTTTGTGTTCCGGCTATTTAACCTTTGCGTTTATCACCTTTTTAGTGTGGATTTTTAAAAAAATATTTCTGAAAGCGAGCATCCGCCCGCTCCACTTTTTTTTTTTTTTTTTTCCTCCTTAATGTCCAAATTTCAAGATTTGGTGATTCTAGAAGACGGAACATTTCCATTTCAGTTTGACACAGTTTAACAGTTTTGTTGCTCAGAAACTCCATTTTTTCAGTGAATTTACTATTTGTTGAAAAAAATTCTGCTCAGCTCTACTTTCAGGAGCTTTCATATGTATGCACTGTGATATTGGAGGAGGGAAGTGAAGGGGGGGTTAAATGAATTGGAGATACCATCTGCTATAAAATATACCCTATGATACATGGCCTGGTTTATAAACGTTGAATAAAAACTGATCTAGATTATTACAAATGGCATTGATCCAAAATACTGGAATGCAGTGGGCCTACTGATGAGGAAGATAAGCAACATGCTTTCCAAAAACACAGGAACCTACACAGATTAGTACAGGAGGGAACGCCTTGGAATTCAATTTATTGTTTTTTAATCTGTTCTTTGAACTCATTGTCCTTTATGACATTTATCTCAAACCCTACAAATTATGTCAATCAATATTTGCTAAGCAGAGCAGCGTGCAGCCCGGCGGAGCTCTCGGAGAGGTGCTTTGCGTGGCTGTTCCGTTGAGAGCCCTGTACACAAAGTTAAACTTGTTGATGTGAGTGTGAAGAAGGAATGTGTCATGTGGGCCAGACCCTTCCTCTCGAGAACGCGAACACAATTGAAAAACCCGGCACTTGCTCAACATCAGAGGAACTCCTACCGCCCCAGGAGAGATGATTCAGGACACAAGGCCACCGCAGTAAAGAAAAAAAAAAAAAAAAGAAAAGAAAAAAACCCAGCTGTAAGCAGAAGAAACTGAGGAAGAGGCTGGGATGACAGGGAACAGATCCAGAATTGCTCCATTATAGGTTGGGCAGGAAGGAGCAGGAAAACCTCCAGGCTTCCAGCCAAGCCTTGAAAGCATCAAAAGCAGATGGTAGGAAGCATTCAGGAAGTTCTTACAACAGCTTGACAGGTTTACCAAAATGACACGATCTTCCTCAGGTCTGGCAGCAGGCGTTCAGAACGCTCCGGTTCTCACCTTTCACCCCGGGACGGAGCAATTTCTGATTGTTTCTCGTTTGTTTGGGAAGGAGGGCGAGGAAGCGCACGGCCTTGGCGCTGGCTTGCGGCCAAACGGGCAGCGTGCAGGTACCACTCCACAAAATAAGAAAAGAGACGCCACTTGAAACTACTGAGTTTGCACCCCCCGCTTCTTTGTCAAGATGAGCGTGTGTAGAGGACCGGAGAGGCTGCTGGTGAATTTGGCAAGCCTTGCGCTTCGCGAGCGTGGAGGTCTGATACTCATTTACTGAAAGAGCTCTTACTGCTAAAGCAGTGCAAAGGCCCATCGTGAAAACATAATCAGGCCCAGGGAATTAAATGACAGCAACGGTTTTGTTAAGCGTTTTTATCTAGCAAAGTTTTCCAAATTCTCATTACAGTCTTGCAGTTATTACTCCAACCCTAAACCTCTGTTTCCTCGGGGATGCTCAAATTTCTCTTGATTCTCCATGTGTTCTTCAGTCTTTTCTTTTTTCCAGTATTGTGAAGTACGCAAAATTGGACACATAAATACGAATAAGAATGCTCATTTGTAAGAAGATAGGTTGTTTATTTTGAATAGATGCTAGGACTAGACTCCTGTTTCACTAGGACTATTACATTTTTTTTTCTTTTCAGAAATAGGACTCCTGGCACCTTTGTAACAGTGTTTGGTCAAAAGAAAGATGGCAAGATTTCCCAGTTTGTCAGTGAAAAGTAGAAAATATATTATGTTATTTTTAATGCAAAGCATTAGGTACAAGGAGAGCGGTGACATTCAGATTTTAGGACCCCCAAACCTCAAAGAAGCCTATAGCTTTCAAAGAGAAAATACAATCAGTAATAGGAATTTTCTTCTACTGGCATGGAAGAGATTACAGGAGATTGCCTGGGTCACCTCTCTTTTGATGAAAGGCAAAGACACTTGCGATGAAAATCACTCTGTTTCTCTTCTGGTTCTCCCCAGGATGGGTTAAATCATATAAAAGACACAAAGCCTGCCTTTACCCTGAGAGCTCAGGCAGGTAACCGAATTAACACGTGTGTTATTAAGAGCAGGATTAGGCCTGGAAAACCAGGACAAGTGTCTTATTAGGAGGAGAGTTTTTGGTGTTGCTGCAATCCCAAGCCAGCCTGCAATCAGCTTGGGATTTCTACAAGCCTGAAAGTCTTGTCAAAAGCAGCAGGAAAAATCCTGCTGCTTCAGGAATCATTATGGTCTGAAAAGGTCAAGATTCAAGAACATTATTTTATTCTAGTTTAGAAAAGTCTGGAGTTAGAACGTCTGACGTCCCTTCATTGCGAGGCTGACCCAACTCCGCAGGCAAGGGTGCGAAGCCATTTTAATTCTAAGCTTTAGTAATCACAGACTGTAGTACAGTTTCCTCACATTGTTACCTTGGGATGAAGGTTCTTATACTTGGTCTGAAAGAATTTAGAAGCAAAATTTTTTTGAAAGTGCACAGCAACATATTCATCCATTCTGGGTTTACCCAAGTGTGCAAATCCATGAGATAAATCTCCTACATTTAGATGTTTTTATCTTACAACTCAGATCTGACTTGCACCAAGTGCTTTTTGGGAAATGTAGACTTGTCTGAAAAATGTAGTTGAGAAACAGAGCCATAACCACTCAATAATTGCACGGGGTAATATTTCTGTACCTACCCTCATGTACCCCAAATACATGCAGATGTTTGCGTGCTCTTTCTCATAAACTACTGGAGAACTGGGTGTGGGATGAAGACCTGGCAATTTTTCAGGCCTGGAGTATTTCTGGAAAGAAGACAGCAAGTTTAACTTCAAGTCAACTGTGGTGCAGGAAGAAAGATTGACTGCTCTTGGGGCTCGTGCGTGGAGCTTTATTCCCTGTTCTTCTTTGAAATTGCCCGTTCTGCTGATGGAGGGAGTGGATGAACAGTCTGATTCCAGGCTGGTCCCTACTCATTGCCTAAGAATGTAAGAGTTGTTTTGGCAGATGCCCTTAGCAATGGAGAGGAGAGCCCCAGCAACAGACTTACAGAGGGAATATAGTATTTTTGTTCGAATGAATTTAGCTTCCCATAGATTTAAATGTCTACTTATAACGCAGGACCATTTAGTCTTTTGTACATTTGTTTCTTTTTTATTTGACTTAAGATACTGAATTTAGATGAGGTTTAGTTCCTACATATTGAAACTCTTAAAAGCTCTTCAAATAATTGTTCTTTGGATACTTGTTAAGCTAAAGAAATCAGTTTTGATCGGCAGTAAAAGTTCATGCTATTTTAAGTGCAATGCTATAGCTATTTTCTGTTGTATATTTAATCATTTTGAATTATATGTCATGTAAAAGATTTTAGCTCTGGGGCATTTGCCAGATGGCTGATTCTGCATTTCACACAACAAAAGAAATAATGTTTGTGTAAAGCTCTTAAAAATAGTTGGTAATCAGTATATTCTACAACGAATAGGATCCAGACCTGTTTGGAAAAATCCCCCAGCTTTTGCAGAAATTAATTTAGAGGATTTGGTCTCTACCTCTGGGCTCTGAACAAAACAAATTGTGTCTATTGTTTGCTGATTTTTTAACATTTAACAAGTTAACTGAATTGTAAATTTTACTCATTTTTATGTTAAATGCTGTTTCTTGCAATCCATTGATCTTTTTCTCTTTACTTTGGCTGACAAACTTATTTCTGAAAACAGGGTTTTGTAGAACAGAGAGCCAATACTACTCTCCATTTACAAAAGTAGAGCATACAAATGTGAGTAGCCATTTGCTGTTCTTGAAACAGCTGAAGTGCTTGTCCTTTTTACTGCTAACTCCTCTCTCTGGCCTCTTTGATTCATATTCCTCCAAAATACCATTGCAAAACATATTTTCTCTCTCTACCATGGCACTCAGCTTGTTTTCTTTGCCCACAAAGCTCTACGCAAGTCTGTACAACTTCAATTTTTGATCTTGTCTCCTCTGTCTCCCACATACTTTTTTCTCTTGTGTCTAGTCCCAGGACATTGGGGGTTTTTGCCCACATTCATACAATTCCAGTTTTCTGGTACTTGCTTTCCAGATTCATTGCTTCTACAATAGTCAGAAGATTTGAAAAATATTACATTAAGGGAAAGGTTAGAAATTGCATCATAGCTCTTTCATCTGGATCTCCAAGCGTCGCTCATCTATCTCTTCCTGTTTTTTAGTTGGAGAGCTTTTGTCTTGAGGTGAGAGTTTTGGACCTAAATAATCTTCAGTGTTTAACAAATAAATTAGTCGAGGAGCCAGATCTTAGCAGAAGGAGAGGCAGAACGTTAGCAAGTGTCCGACCGGGACTGCTGAGGGGGAAGGCAAATAACGAGTGTGGAAGTGGAGATGGCAGAAGGAAGTGGAGTCTACTTAAAGATCCCAGACTCCTACAAGAAGTAGCTTCATGTCTTTTCTTACTCTACCCCAAACACTTTTTAAAATGTTGGACCAATTCTCCTACCCATCATATGCTCTCTTTATATATTTTTATATAGAAATGAATCAATATTATTTATATTCAAGACTATAGCCAACAATGGTAATATCAATATATGCATCATGATATAAGTTACTACAGTAATTTCGGTAGCTATAGCTTTTGCAGATATGTTGTTCCTTGTGGCTTCCTGGTCTTAAAATACCTATGGTTTTGAAAACTGTGAAAGTTTCGATTCCAAATAGTGGCATGCCAAGAATAACAACTTTGTTTATGTGCTGGCCATCCTATTGTGAATCCATTAAATAGGTTACACACAAGTCTTATAGGCACTTATATTCAACTATACGGTTCATGTGAAAACAAATTTTTAGAAGAGATGGAAAGTTCATTTGGAGGCCATTTTGGAATTACAGTAATTAGAAGTAAATGGAAGGGTGAGAATTTGTGGGTGGAAGCAAAGGTTAATTGAAAATGTATTTTCCATTTTCTTGCCAGCCCTGATGTTGGTGGGGTCAGGTGCAGTAAGGAATGTGGTGCTGGGGACACGAGAGGGCGGTGGAAATGAGAGGGGTGTGCCAGGCAGGATCCATGGCCGAGATGCTATCACATGTGAGGGGAATTGTGCAGTGGAAGAACGCGATAAACTGCACTGCGGGTGATGGGAGGAGGCCGGCACGCAAAATAATTAAATGACACCGTTGTTTACAATGGTCTGCGTGTGCTTGGCCCTCTGCAAACAGAGAGGAAACTCCGCTCTCGGTCAAGGATTGTCTGTTGTAAACACAGGCTCCTACAAGCCATGGCAGACACCTAGGGATGCGGAGTCCTGAGGAGTCTCTCATGGCTGAGGTTTCCACAAGCAACACAGAAATGCAATAGCTCGAAGCAAATAATTCTAAACTTTGCAATATGCATTTAATATAGGAAGATTAAATGCACCTAAATTACAGTATATTTTCATGTCGTCCCTTGGAAGCACACTGAAGCAAGCCCACCCTGAATTTTCAGCTGTTTCTAATCCCGGCTGAGAGATAAATCTGCAGTGTGTAGTTGGGAAAGTCTCTTCTGCCACTACTTCTAGACTGAGCATTGAAATTTAGACAAGTGGTTTTGCTTTGCAGAGATGTTGAGCAGAAATGCACTGATTTAAGTGGGCTGCAGTCTGAGCTTGCTGTGGAACACACCTAACAGCATTTTTGACAGATCCCTGTTTGGACGTGGAGTTTGGAGCTTCCCCTAAAGCCGCTCAAACCAAGGAAGAAACTTGCAAAGCCATAGTTGTTGAGAAGAACAGATTTTGAAATGGGCTACTTACAGGAACATAGGACAACCAACACATTTAGTTGGGTCTTATTTGCCTAAAAAGCCTCTATCCGAACTGACCTGTTGACTGTGCAGCCAGTGTCCACCAGCAGATCAGAGAGACTTGCAGCCCTGGTTAATCATCTACCGTGGGCAGGCGCTGCTTCTGGGCTCGGTTGTGCAGGTGGCCACCAGGGCTGGCTCCGATTGCCTCTGCCTGCTTAACGAAAACAGCCTGAATTAATTACAAAAATTAAAAAGAAGCTATCCTGGTTTGGGCTGGCTGAGGATCTGGCCCACAATATTCAAAATATGTTTTGTGGGTGCTAGAAAACTGTTCTTATTTTTGACTGAGACAGAAGAAAATAATTCAAAAGAATCAGTCAATACTTACATGTATTCTAACAGCTCATACATTAAAATCTCTCACTATCTCTGTTTCAAGATTTCAATGATATGTCATGATAACAATATTTCATTAACTTTGGAAGAAATAACTTGTTAACCTTTACTAACTGAATAGGGATACAGCAGATTGCAATAAAATTTTCAGACAAAGCTTTTTTCCTTTGCCTTCAGATATCAGCATGGTTAGTCCTCAGCAAAGTCTGTTCCATGAATGCATGTTTTACTGAGGAAAATCTAAAAAAATGGATAAACTTTTAAAGATAAACATGCTGACACAAAATTCAGCACACAACATGAAGAACCCCACACCACCTAATTGTGCACAGGGTGATAATTTACCACTGATTAAAGAGTTTGGGGTTGGTTTTTTTTTTCAAATCTTTTTTAAAAGGAAAATTACTCCTGAAGGTGAAGATGTGCTTAGACAATCATATTAACATATTCAAACAATTGCAATTTGCAAAATAGTAATTACAACTCACTATCCGGTAGCATTAATCAAACTTCAAGGTTTAATTCCATTTTAAATATTGATGAAATGTGATTCTCCAATCTAACCCTGGTGTTGCAGGGTTATGGAAGCAGCCAGTGACAGAAAGAGAGGAACGTGTAGTTAACAAGCAGCTGCCACAAAGAGGGATCGGCATCTGTGATTTAAATTGTTAGCTGCACAGTCAGGTAGAGTGTAAAAAGGGTAGTCAAGAGGCTGTTAAGTCCATTGCTGCCAATTACTAACAATCAGGGAGGAGCTTTAAGACTTGTTCAGTACAATAAACCCAGTTTGTCTTGTTTCAGGGGTTACTACTGAAGAGGTTGCAGCTGCACTGATTCAAATAGCCCTAAAACTACAGTAATTATCAACCAGTCTTCTTTAGTGTAGCAAAAGTATGTTTTACCATAGCTTAACTCTTTACATTCTAATATTTCCCTGCCTCTTCTCGCATAGCTAGCCCTGGAGCCATTCTCATCTCTGGGTTGGTTCTGGATCAGTTCTTCCGTTTCCCCTTGCCTGGCACAAGGAGCAGTAGTGCGGTACGCCTGCCTCGGACGGCAGTTCTACAGATTTGCTTTAGGATATTTTTTGGAATAGTGAGTCATTACATCCATTTTTCCTTTTCCTATAGAAAGTTGAAATTCATATAGCTCATTCAGCTTTTACATCTGATTAAACCATATGCACGTTAAGCAGTGCTTACGAACATGTATTTAATTTGCACGGGATCAGATCACTGCGTGAACCAAGACATTTTGGGATAGGTCCAGGGAGCTAAAATCCTTAGAGCAACCTGCCTTGTGTGCTTTCCTCGGAGAGCAGGAAAACACGCAGTACAGCAGGAAACAATCTGGGCAAACCAAGTTCGCCTTTCTTAGCGCTCCTCCCCGCGATGCTCAGCTGAGCGGGCGCTGTGGATTCTCCCTGGCAAGGCAGGCTGGTGATTTCTGGTACTCAGGTGAGCCATATATATCCGTACCCAAACACCGGCTAGAGTGCTGATGTACAGCATGTGTAAGTTTTGTTTATTCCTTCACCACGGCAGAAATAGACAAAGTTTCATTTTCTTGCAATTATTACAAGCTCAGATAAACTATTTTTCTTTTTCAGTTAAGGCGCTTCCAGCTAAAATCACAGAGATAGCGAGGCTGGACAATATCTGTTCTAGCCGAGGCTCACGTGATCACATCATTACTGCGCCAGAACACCTAGTGCATAGAACAAAAGCCAGCACATTGATTATGGCTTTGATGTTGTTTTTAAGAAAGCTTAAGGACCACATTTGCATTCCTGCTGCAGCCCTCAGTGGAATCGCTGCCTCTGTCAGAATTGCCTGGTCTTGAAGCAAGATTCAGCACGCATCTTTTTAATTTCCCTTTTAGCTTATTTTTCAGCATTTACTTTCTGCTAGCTCATACCCAAATAAGAAATGTGCCATTCCAGACGAGGGATGATGCCTCGGCACGGGCGGTGGCCAGGATGCCACCAGAGCTGCCGGCCAGCAGCACCTTGGGACAAGCCAAGGCCAGCGCTCAACTCACTGCGACAGGAATGAGCAAAAAGGGAGCGTAGCGTGAAAAAAAATTTAAAAAATTTTAAAAGGAAAGACAAAGCGGATGATTCAAAACCCCCTGCAGCCAATAAGAGTAACCCCCAAGCTTGGAGACTTGTGCATCAGACCTAATTTGTCGCACACCCTTCTCTGGACTTTCACTTCTCAGATCAACACAACTTCGTGCCCAGGACCTTCCTACATTTTGCATTTCAGATGCTATTATGTCGCTTTCCCTTAAAGGTACGAGTCCACAGTCAAAAGATTCCCATGAAAATGGGACTCCTTACAAGCAACAACGTGCTGCTTTCTACCTAGGCAGGGAGCTCAGCTGAGCAGGGCAGCTGTGTAAATACAATAAATGGGATTATGTGCTATGCCAAGCAATGGTCCCAGCACCGGGATTACAGCCCCCTCGGCTCCATCCTGCCCACAATCATCTATTCTTTCAGGTAATAAGGGCTGCTAAAAACCCCTTAAAATTTAAATGGAGGCAGGTTAGAAATACACATCACAGGCAGCTGATGTGAATTTGCTAAGACAGTGGTAAACACAAGCAGCAGCTCTACTACATTTCATTTATAGAAAAATAAATACAGGTATTGTTGTAAGTAATACTTTGATTTTTTTTCCAAGGCTCTTTGAAGTTTGTTTTTCCTGGTCTGCACAGATCTCTTTTCCTCTACAAAAACACAAAAGAAAAGGCTGCAGAACAGTTTTTGGAGACAAGACTGTTTAAATCCCTGGAATTAAGAAGCCACATCTTAACATTTGCCAAGTTATTTTTTTCCAGTCATACACAAAATTTCTATTCAAACTTTGCTGGACAATTGTTTTTTCCTACATTGTCTTTGATTTTTTTTCTTTCCACACTGTCATTATGCTCTGAGAATAAATATGAAAGACATGAATGCTAACAAGGGACACAAAAGATGCTCTAAAACATGTCTATCAGCCACTATATCTGCTTATCGATACCTGTCATAACACACATTTCAAAAACAGCACTGAAAAAAAAGCTGGAAGACAAGAACCCAGGCTTTGCCTATGGATTTTGCTTTACCTTCACTTTTCATAAACCGACAAGCAGTGCAGACACGGAATTTTAAAAATGTATCTTCATTTCTGATAGTTTCAACATCTCTCCTGCACATCTGCCAGAAAGTCAAAAAATAAAATATATAGTTGTAAATCTCATCGTTTCACCCAAGCTAATATTATCAAACAGACGAATAATCAGTCTCATTGCCATAGATCCAGCATCTCCTGCCTTGTCAAATTCCAACAGAACAGCACACAGTCCTTTAAAGAAAAAAAAAAAAATGTATTCTAAGAGATGCCAATGGCTAAAAATGGATTTATTTCTCAAAGGAAAAATTGCTTGTTTGAGCTGGACCCCAGTGATGCAAAAAGCAGGTTGAACATGGTGATATTTGGCATTTCTTTCTCTCTCTTTTAGATGATGATGAGCATGAATGGATCATTCGGACCTGCCGGAAAGCGGGGTATAAAACAACTGAACATAAACCGAAACCATGAAAACAGTTTTTGCTAGACGATAATATTCCAAAGCAGGTAATCTGATTCACAAAAGATCTAGTTTGTCCTTCTGGATCTGTCTCACCCTTTCCCTCTACAAGAATATAACCTTTTTGTCATCTTTGTCAGCACAAACAAAAATGGAAATAATAATTTAATCAGTCATGCTGGGAAAAAGCCATGGAAAACAGCAGACTGTACGCACAATAATATTCCTGAGAGGTGTGTAGTGTAGTACATACACACGTTATTAAGCCTGAAAACAATTTGTTAAAAAGAGTGCCTCAGATTCAGTGTTGAAGTCATTCAAATCCATCTTAATCAACATTATTTTCCCAGATTTTAGTTAGCTGTCCTGGTGAATTCCTTTCCTCTCTTTTTGCTCAGTACTTTGATATTGATTGATCATTGTAATAATGTACACCAGAGGTATTCTTTAATGACTGGTTTGCTAACTAGGAAATTATATCCATTTACTACGAACGTTTGTTGAACTCTCCTGAAGCCAGAGTTTAACAAAATAATAAAAGAGGAAAACTGGGTGGGTTGCTGCTTGATTAGTAAGCCAGAAAGTATTTAAAAATAAAATAAAATGGAATTACATCATTTTCTGGATGTAAGTGCCAGCACTTCTACTTGCATTAACTTTATTTATTACACAAATAAGACATTTACAAAGCACAACATTAAAAGTATGTAACAAAACAGACATTGGTTTTACAAAAAAGTGCTTACAATTTAGTTTTACTTTTTTTAAAATAAATATTAGTGTTGACTGTCCACTCATTCAGAGAAATTTTTTTTAACCATTGTAGCCAAGACATGCAGAATTGCAACATGCTACAACAAATGATTGGCAGATGAAATCAAACCGCTGTGTCGATAGTTGGCATCTTGCAGATACATCGCTGCTAGCGCAGGGTTGGTTCCCACTCCTGTCCCAACGAGCACGTTGTGTCAGCACCTTTAGCTCGGGCACTGGGGTTAACCAGCATGAGCCGAAAAAAACAAAATCAGTAATAAAACTGTAAACCATTCCACTTTCAGACCCTCGCCATATTTAGTTACCTTGTTAAACTTGGGTGAAAAGCCTTTCACTGGCTGTCTTCATTGGCTTTTGTCTGCAAAAAGTTTTGTAAATAGCAACTGCAAAAGTTGAGTACACAGAGCCTGCATTGCTGCTCCAGAACCCATTTGGCAATTACTGAATAAACTAAGAAAGTGAGAATGATTTTAATTTTATTTTTTTTTTTTAATCTACAGACAGGAGATGAATGCAAATGACCTGAGATAAGGTTTGGTTCAGTGGCAACAGTCAGTGTGAAATACGTTGTGAAACAATGTACTGAATAAATTAGAGGATTTCTTACATTCTTGGTACAGTTGAGTATTTTCCATACACATAATTAGCTCTAAAACTGCACAAGCTGAATTGCTTCCAGTTTTTGCAAACAATTTGGGCTTAATATAAACAGAGCCTGATTTCTGAATTAGCAAAGCTGCTCCTGGCTACTCATGGGGGGACGTGCCCCCGGCAGAGCCGGTGCCCCCGGAGCAGCACCGCACCCTCGGCCCCGCGCTCCGGCCCTGCCGGCGGCGTCCGTTACAAAAACCTCGAGGTACAGTACATTTCACAAGTGGGCTTTTTTTGACCAGTAACTGAGTTCATATTTAGCAGGTACATATTTAAGAGTTTCCCTTTCATCGCACTGCCGAGACAGAAGAGAAATGCAACCAACCGTTTTCTCCCTCAACCAAACAGTTGTGGAAATCTCAAGTACTGTGGGATGTCAGGTCGAGCTAGAGCCTGAAGTCTCTCCTTCAGTCTTCAATGAAATAGCTACGCACTCATTTATGGCACTAATTCCACAACTAAATGGTCATTAGCGTGTGCGAGCACAAATGGAGAAGAGCGCTGGGCCCCAGTGACCCTGCTGACCGCCAGCAGTGTCCAAAGGCTATTGCGTGTGGACACCACAACCCACTGCAACCTCATGGTCACAAATGCTCCAACAGCCAACGAAGGGAACGCCCGTCCTGCTCTCATGGCTACAGACACGAAGAAAAGTGACCGCGACGGGTTCAACTGGTGGCTGTCCCCTCCCCGAGGGGACACTTGGGCAGCGGTGGTTCCAGCCAGGGCAGGCGGGCAGGGGCGCCTCGTCACTGGCTCACACTGCAAATGGGTATTTGCACATCAGGAGGTAACAATAATACCTTGCAAACTTAATTTCTTCTCGACTTTCAAATGTTATTTTAAATTTGGGATAGAGCTGCTGACTGCTGGCTGCAATGAGGCAGAATACTGACCCAACCAGCCGAGGTATTACCATCATTCTCTCTCTCTCTCTGTATTTTTTTTTTATATATATACACACACAGAGGTATGTGTGTATATACATATATATTTGTTCTGACAAGTATCAACGCATGCTTGCATTCAGTTACTTCTCAGACCACGAGGTCTTGGTGGCCACCTGGGCAGACTCATGCTGTTCCCTGCGCAGCCGGAGTGGCGAGCGTGCCTCACCGTCACCGGGGCCACGTGTCCAGCCGCTGGTGTCACACAGAGCTCGGGGACACGGGCAGGAGAAGGTTTGCCATGTGTGCAACACAGACTGGCCAAACCAGCGGGGTGGCCGCCCACCCGGCCGATGCTGCGGAGTGATCCAGGATCTCCCAGAGAGAAAACCACGCGTAGCTACAGTTCCAATTAAAAACAAGTTGTGCGACGGATGGCTCCGTGTCTTCTGTTCCCCAGGCACAGTTCGGTCACGTTACGTGCTAATGGTGGCTCGGAGTGGCCTTTCACATTGCTGGAAGCACAGCCTCACAGACACCGGGCAGCAAGACAGACCCGTGTGCTTGCACAGAGAGGTCTCCTTACAGACCCGCTCTTGGCCAAGCACAAACTGAGAAGGGCTGGCAAAGCTTACTTGTTTACTTTTTGTTATTCCCGTCAATGAAGGATCATTTCGGGAGTTTTTCCCGGATTTGGGGCCGAGTGCTTCCTTTGCTGCAGCAGCCGTCCCCCCGCGCTGCGCCTGCGGTGGGGGCTTGGTGGGAGCAACACGGGCCCCCGGCGAGGGACAGCACCGGGACTCCGAGCAACACAGCAATGTGCCATCACCTTGCTGTCCGCTCCGCTAGCCGCTGTTCCTGCTGGCCTTACTGCGGTTTTCACCTTTTTAACTGGTCTCTGGTTTCTACCCCACCGTTTCCACTGACTGCACTTGGGTCCACACCAGGGCAGAACATTTCTACACGTTTATGGTCAGCTTCCATTGAGGATTTCCCAGTCCCAGAGTATGGAGTGTCTAAGAGTTTTGTGTAGGTACATTCTGAAATCACTCATTTGTGATCCAATGTGACTCCAAGGAAATAAAGTAGCTTGTTAATAAAGAACAAGAATAAAAAAATTTTTTAAAAAAGATTTGGCAGACGGCTGTGAGAGGAGAGAGATACTCAGTGCTCTAAGAACAAGTCGGCAATCAAAAATTTCAGGGTGCTAAACTTGGCTCTGCCACCAACCCCCACGGTTCCTCTCAGTTTAGGACATCTCAGTTTCCCCTCCTATAAAATGGGGGGAAAAAATACTAAGATTTACTTACCTTGGAGTAAATCAAAGGACATGTGATTCTAAAGCACTTCGAGGAGGAAGAAAAACTGCCTATTTCCAGCTGGCATCATGTTTTCCACTTAGTGGAGTCTCAGCTACCCACGAGTTTGGCTCAGGAAGGTCTGTGTATATATCAAGTTGCTGAGCCAAAAAAGCCCATTTCAGATTTCACACGTGCAAGTGGAAATAAGGAGGGATGTCCGGGAACCGACAGCGCTTCACTGGTGCAAAAAGAGAATCAGGCCAAACCACGTAAATTCCTCCTTCCTTCATATTCAGAGGTGATCATCGACCCCCCTGAGACTCGGCATGTTCTGGTTTGTTCATATTCCCATGGGTTTGGGAGCAAGGTTTGCAAGCACAGCAGAGTCACTAGTTTTGACTGTGTCTGGCATTGCCCTGGAGAGACTCACGGCCATTCTACAAGTCCACAAGAAACAAGTGAAAAATGTAACTCTGCACTCAACACACACATACACAGAGTGTCGCTGGAGAAATTAGAGTGGATGTGAGGTGCTGGTCAATGGAAAGAACTGAGAACGCTGGATCGGAGCTTGTCCCGCGTGACCGACAGCCGTTGCCTCGGGCTGGACGCTGCGTTTCAGCGGCTGAGGGGCAGCGGTGCTGGTAGCGCCAGGGGCAGGTGAGGAAGAGTTTGCGCAGTCAGTACTGAAAGAGGATGACCTGGTGGGAAAAAACGGGAACGGAGCGTTAGCTGCTTGCAGAGACAGACGCTGACACCAGTGTTTATTTGCTCTGTGATACAGCAGCTACCAAGAAAGATAAAAGCCATTGCTAATGGTCCTTACTCTACCCGCTAATCCCCACAGCCTTCCCTCAAACCGCTCTACCTCGCTGCTCTGCAAATACCAGTAAGAGGTGCCAAAGGCTCGGTGTTTCCTCAAAAGGAAGCCACTTATATTGGGATCCTAAACAAAGTCTTCTGAGCCTTAAGCATGTTTCAGAAGTCTTGCCCCCAAATAAGCTGTGTGTTAGAACAGACAGATACTCTAAGTGGTGAACAGAAAAATATCAATATGCAATATTGTTTCCTGGCCAGACATTGTGAAATAACATTCCTATCTCAGATACTGTAACAGCCAGTTGTTATTTTTTTAAGCAATACTGGAATGCCCAAGAAATTAATCTTTCTTATTAACTCATGGAAAACTGGAAAGTCAGTGTATGCTAAAGGTCCCCCCTGTTCTGTTGTTAACAGCTGGTCACTGTTCACACCAACAAGGTGTGCAGACGGCTGAGGAACACAGCAGGACAACAGAGCAGAACGGAGCAGAATGGAGCAGAACGGAGCTCATCGCACACAGGAAGGGAGAAACTAGAGAGGAGAGTTGAGGCAGGAGGATGTCAACAGCCCTCAGTGAACGCAGGCTCAGCATCCCAGCACATCACAACGGGGGTATTTAGTGAAGAACAAAGTGATACCGTTTTGACCAGCAGTTGGTACATCAATCTACAGCCACCAAAATTAAGAAAAGACACATGAGCGGGTAGCAGCTACCAGAGATGAAGGGGAAGCAGTGATGCTGAGAGGAGACAGCAGTGGCAATGATGTTACACAGAACAGTTGAGGTTTGGCCCTGAAGGCTGAAACAGAGACTCCATTTACCTTCTCACCCCTATTAGACAGTGGTCCTTCCATGTCTGCTTTGAGGTGCACTGGCGGAGCAGTGTAGGGAAGTCTACAGTGCACTTGTCCACACTGTACCTGACCTGTGGATGAGAACAGGCGTCAGCCTCTGGTACTGCAAACAACACCCCACATTTTCCTACGGCCCATGACGGGGGGGAGAAGCCTCACAAGGGTCATGGAACCAAAACCTCCATCCAGGCAGGACCAAAGCTGCCCACCACCTGCAAACGAGTCACCAGCACTTGGCAACTGTTAGAGAAAGCAACTCTGAACTTGTCGACAGGAAGGAGACCGCTTGAGCACCGAGCTCAACAAGGCACATTCACACTTTTTCTCCTTGACAAAGAAAACACAGGAGGGCCAAGGACCAGGCAGGTAAAATCCCAGCAGTGACTTTCCTGGGGATGACATATGGAGGGAAAGAGGCTGCAGCAGCCCCCCGCTTCCCCTCCATCTCCCTTCTGGGGCTTCCCCATAAATGGCCCTTCAGAAAATCCCAAAGACAAAGTTCATCTGACCAGGAGGAGGAGGAGCAGCACACGCACCAGCCGTGAACCCACAGTACAAGGGCATTTTTGACAGTGCTTTGTGCCACGGTGCTACCGCCTGCTCCTGGGGAGCACCCCACTGCTGTTCCCAAGCACCTCACTGCTGTCCCCAAGCACCTCACTGCTGTCCCCAAGCACCTCACTGCTATCCCCAAGCACCCCGCTGCTGTCCCCAAACACCCCGCTGCTGTCCCCAAACACCCCGCTGCTGTCCCCAAGTACCTCACTGCTGTCCCCAAACACCGCACTGCTGTCCCCAAGCACCTCACTGCTGTTCCCGAGCACCCCGCTGCTGTTCCCGAGCACCCCGCTGCTGTCCCCAAGCACCGCACTGCTGTCCCCAAGCACCCCGCTGCTGTCCCCAAGCACTGCACTGCTGTCCCCAAGCACCCCGCTGCTGTCCCCAAGCACTCTGCTGCTGTCCCCAAACACCCCGCTGCTGTCCCCAAGCACTGCACTGCTGTCCCCAAGCACCCCGCTGCTGTCCCCAAGCACTCTGCTGCTGTCCCCAAACACTCTGGTGCTGTCCCCAAGCACCCCACTGCTGTCCCCGAGCACCCCACTGCTGTCCCCGAGCACCCCGCTGCTGTCCCCAAACACCCCGCTGCTGTCCCCAAACACTCTGGTGCTGTCCCCAAGCACTCTGGTGCTGTCCTCAAGCACCCCACTGCTGTCCCCACGCACCCTGCTGCTGTCCCCGAGCACCCCACTGCTGTCCCCAAACACCCCACTGCTGTCCCCAAACACCCCGCTGCTGTCCCCAAACACCCCGCTGCTGTCCCCAAACACCCCGCTGCTGTCCCCGAGCACCCCACTGCTGTCCCCAAACACCCCGCTGCTGTCCCCAAGCACTCTGCTGCTGTCCCCAAGCACCCCGCTGCTGTCCCCGAGCACCCCGCTGCTGTCCCCAAACACCCCGCTGCTGTCCCCGAGCACCCCACTGCTGTCCCCAAACACCCCGCTGCTGTCCCCAAACACCCCGCTGCTGTCCCCGAGCACCTCACTGCTGTCCTCGAGCAGCCCGCTGCCGGAGCCCTGCAAGCCGGCACTTACTTTCAATGTATCCGTGCAGCGTTACCATCCGGGCCCGCTCCGGGCTGCTGAAGGGCGAGTAGTGAATGTCATCCGAGAGCGAGGAGGGGATGCGGGACGGGGGGGCTCCCGAGGGTGGCACCGTGTGCTGGGGGGTGTGTTTTTTATGGCGGGCTCTGCAGTTTTGAAACCAAACCTGAAACAAAAGCAGCAAACCCTGTGTCAGGGGAGAGACAGTTCAACTGAAGCGTGGTTCTAAACCCTACAATGGGTCTCTCTTCCAAGTGTTTTTTTAAAAAGGAATCAAATGGAGAGGGTACTGTGGGATACAGCCCTGCTCCATCTGAGCAGCAGGTATGAGCCCTCTTACCATATCTCACTGCCTCTAATTAGAGAAATGGTTAGGGGTTAAAACATGCACAGAGGGGGGTTCTATGCTAATATGGTGATTTCTTTCTTATGCTTTAATTTTTGAAAGATAGCCGAGAGTAAAAATCTTCTCCAAGGCTGAGAAGATCAGCTCTCCGAGTCTCTCCGAGACTGTGCATGCTGGACCACAGAAAAGGAAACAGTCGTAAGTATTTGACAAATTGTTTCCTGTTGAAAGTGCCTTTAAAAAATATCCACATAAAAAATAGCCAGTGTACAGACTGCTTGATCTTTAGCTAAATGAAGAATCTTAATAACTGAGGCTCGAGCCAGATTTTCACACACGAAATTTAAATGTTTAATTGGCAAAACAATCCTGGATTGAAGTTCCAAATTTATTTTAATTGCTCGTGTTTTCATTGTATGCAGAAAGTATGTCAGCAGAACATTAAAATGAAGAGTATAAATGCCACCAGGGAGCAAAGCTGGGCTGTCTGCAGGGGCGGCGAGCCGGGACCTGCAGAGGGGACATTTCTCTCGGTCCCTACGGCACCGCTCTCCCTCCTGAGGAGCACAAGTGCAGGGACTTTCATGCCACCGCTTCTCCTGGGGCTGCAAAACCCATTTTCCTTAAACTTCTCAATGCCAGTGCTTCCCAAAGCTGCCGGCTTTGCCCGCTCCCTGCAGGAAGCACCCACGCTGCTGTCAGGGCTGAGCTCCAGGCAACACATTAAGGGCGGCTTCTCCACCCGGCAATTCATTGCCACTGGCTGGGGCTGTATGGCTTGGGTTTTTTTTTTCATTGCATCATAAGAGAGAAAAACAAATAGAAAACCCAAAAACGAGACAGAGAAAGGACAGTGCTGGCATTGCTGCAGGACCCGGTGAAGCCAACACACTGGTGAGGCAGCATGAAGCTGCCGGAGACGGCAGGTGCTGGGGTGGATGTGCGGGAGTGAGGGGCTGCGGGGACATGAGTCCCATCTGGCATCAGCTTTTTGGGGCTCCTCCTCTGCCCCCTCTTCAGCCAACAGTGCCTCACCCTGCCCGATCCCGGCTGCCCCTCACCTGAATGACTCTCCGACTCAGCCCCGTCATGTCCGCCAGCTTCTGAAGCGTTTGTGCGTCGGGGTTGTTGTCCTGAGCAAACTGTGCCTGCATGACCTGGTGGGGAGAGGAGAGAGGGGTGAGGATGAGGCCGGGGAGCCACAGCCCCTCCAGCCCCCCGGCCCAGCCCCGCTACCTGCAGCTGCTCGGCGGTGAAGGAGGTGCGGGCTCTCTTGGCCGGCTTGGGCTGGCTGTCCTGCTCCGAGGGCACAGCCCCCTCCAGCGTGATCCCGTTGCCTGCAAGAAAGAAGCCCCGCGCACCACGGGTCAGGAACTCCTCTGCCCACGTGCTGCCCCCACTACAACAGCTGCTTGGCCAGGGGAACACACACCTGACACCGTGGGGCACCCTCAGCATCCCGTGCTGCGAGCAGCAGCACAAAGAGCAGAGCCAGCACCACCGCTCGGGAGCTGCCCCGGGCTGCTGAACCACTCCAGGAGACACCACCGGCCCGAGGAATTTACCATTGAATTAAGAAAAATGCAGCAAGTTGATGGAAGATGCGGGGAATGAGGGGTGGGGAAACGGCAGCAGGAAGATGGGTTTTGAGGCGATATCCCTCTGGCCCTGATTCATGGCCACGACTTGGCCGTGTCCTCCAGCAAGTGGCTCAGAAGGGGATGCTGCCTCTGCTGGGCTCACCAACATCCATCATTCTGCCCCGTGCTGCTCCCCGTGACCCCACCTTCCCCTGCAGGCGCTGCCTCCATCAATTGTTTCATTTGCTCAGGGCGTTTCAATGGGGTCTTTGCTCCTTTCCCTGGCCCCAAATCCTCCCAGCACCCCAGCCTTCTCCTCCTGAGTCCCAAAGCAGCAGCAGGAGCAGCACTGTCTCCACAGACTTGGGGTGCTGGTGACCCCCCGCAGCGTGGTGCCCAGGCTCTGAGCAGCTACCGCACTGAAGGAGGGTGTGCCGGGAGGAGACTGTCCACCCGCTCCCCAAACACGGCACCGGGGTGAGCCCCGTCGTGCTCGCAGAGCTCTGGACCCTGCTGCAGACTGCTGGAGACAGGGTCCCTCGTTCCTCACTGGGGTCCCTGCTGCAGCCCGTGTCGTGCCCAGCCACTCTCGGCAGTGGGGTGAAGCACCAAGGAGTGATGGATGAGGGAGGATGCCTGAGCGGGGCCGGTGCTTGTCCCACTCCCAGGATGTGCCTGCACAACCCGATGCTCACTCTGCAAGCTGGACTGGGCTGTGATTGTCTTGGCTTGAGTTGAAGGACTTTCTCATATAGTTTGACTTGTTCTTTTAGGATGATGAATGGGACTCTGACTTCAGCAACATCTGTTTATTTTTCTTGTATGTAAAACCTCATGTGCAGAAGAAATTGCTGGGTAATTACTGGAGGGGGGAAGCGTGGCCATCCAACTCTGCAGCAACTGCTGCTCTCCAAAGTGATTCCACCCCCTTCTCAAAACCAGGGGACACCTGGACACAGGTACCCATGCAGGACGCTCACCATGTGCCCCAGCACTGCCCTGACACGGTGGGGTTCAGCCCACACCAGCGGGACGCTACAAGCAGCCACAAACCCACCTGCCCAGCCCTCAGCTGGGGTAACAACTCTGTGGGATGCCCCAGTGTCAGAGCCTGCCATCCTCACAGCAGCCTGCTCCCCCAGGCCACACAGCTCCCCCTCCATCCCTGCTCCCCACCGCCTCGCTCGCGCCTCCACGGCAGCCGACCACATGGGCCGACATACTGCAAGCCGCATCCCGAGCTGGGACCCTCCCAGCCCGACCGGGCACTCTGTTTTCATCCTCTTACTCAAACACTGTAAACAGAAACACTGATTATTTTCATGTCAGGTTGTTAATGGTTTCCACACGCTGCACAGGGCAGGACACGGTGTTTGCCTCCCCGTGCCCACCAAGGGCTAGCGAGGGGCAAGCTGGGCTGGAGCTGTGCTCCCAGCCAGGGGTGATGCCCCAGCACAGCCCCGGGAGGGTCCTGGGTGCAAGGGCCTGTGGGATGGTGGCCCCGGGTCCTTCCCTTGGTGACTCTGTGGCCGCACAGCATCCCTGGACAGCCTCCCCATGCCAAATGCAGCACCCATGTGATAAAAGCAAACAGCCTCGCAGCCACCGTGGCCATCGGTCCCCACAGGCACAAGCGCAGGAGAGGGACGGACCCCGGCACGGCTGACCACCCGCGGCACCGAGCCCAGGAGCCTGCCTGCTCCCCCAGCTGCCGTCGCTGCCTTGTCACCCAGAACAGCCCTGCCTGGCCTCCCTGTGCACCGCGGCAGATCAACACCACTGACTCCTTCCTCTGAGCGTCACTCTGGCCGCAGCCACGAAGGAGGATGGGGCTGAGGTGTCAAGGGGGTGGGGGCTGTGGCTCTGCGTGACCTCGATGTCACCAACTTGACTGGAAAAGCAGAGGCTGGCCGGCTGCTCTTGGCATGCCATGGCGGGGACAGCAGTGTCAGCATGGTCCAGCTGGGAGCGGCACGTCCGCAGGCGGGCAAGGAAGATGGAAAATGATGGGGAGGTTTTGTCAGGTCTCCAGCTTTCCCACCTTCTAGATTCATGACTCACAGCCTCCAAATCCCAGCGGCTCCCTCACTCGCTGCACACAGCACACTGGGCTGTGCAGGACCAGGGGCTTGTCCTTGGCATTGGCCGTGGCACATGGGTGTCCCATGAGCCACAGGCACTGCTGGCACTGTGGCCACCCCCAGGAGCCCTCTGCCAGCCCAGGGTCTTGCGCTCAGCTCCCCCATAGCCACCCATCACCCCCTTTTGGCAATGACGGGACCCAGCACCCCACGATGGGGGCCAGCACGGGGGACAGGGATGACCCGCGGTGAGGCCACGACCGCGGCGCTGGGGCTGCATTACCGTTTTCTGCCGCTCGCTTGAGGTTCTCAATCATGGTGTCGTAGTGAATCCGGCACAGCACCTTCTCCTCCACCAAGCCGAACTCCTCGCCAGTGGAGAGCTGCCGCTTGCAGGAGAAGCAGGCGAAGCAGGCGAGGTGGTAGGCGTTGCCCCGCGCTCGCCGCACCCAGTCGCTGGCGTAGATCTGCCTGCCGCAGCGGGCACACTTGGTACCGAACCGGCTGTGGGGGAGAAGAGACGGGGTGAGGGCAGGCAGGGTGACACCGGGGTGCGGGTGCTGCTGCTGGCCCTACCCCTCGCCCCATCCAGCCCAAACCCCACAACACCGATGCAAGGCAGGGGCTGCAGTGATGCCGCCCTGCCGGTGCCGTTCCCCACGGCAGGGCACGGGCAGCGGTACAGGCAGGAGCGGGGCGTGTGGGCTCGCTGCGGGCCCAGACGTGGCCAAGGGGCTAAGGTGACACAGCGCCATGAGTCAGCTTCCAGGCCCGTGGGCTTTGTATTTTGATAACAGCCCGTGAGAGACTTGGATGGAAACTGTGTCAGAGCTGGTTCTCTCCCTTTGCCATAAATCAAAACACGTGTTTTCTCCTCACACGTACAGGCGCATGCATCTGCCTTTTCCTCCTACAAGGAGTCTCCTTGCTGCGAGAGGATGATGGTTGCGCTTAAATGAGTTATGCTGGGAAGTACCTCAGCGCAATGAAGAGACAACAAAATGGCCAGGATTCCCACACCAGGCACTAGGTGTTTGCACGCACTTCTGAAAAACCTCATTTCTGCCAGGACGCAGCAGATGTGACCCCCCGGCCCTGCACCCCCAGACCGGCACCTGCCAGGAGGTGCTGCCAGCGCAGGCAGGGTCAGGCACGGCCTTGGTTTGGCTTCTGCATTTCATATCACTGCTGCTTAAAAGAATAACTGCAATGAGCAGCAGCAGCAAGAGCAGCAGGGGAGAAGCAAACATCTCCTCTGTCACCGCAGCGCCGGTGCTGGCTCCGACACAGCCCTGATCGCAGCCGCCGCGCTTCCCCGTGCACCCACCGCCTCAGGCTCCCCGGGGGCTCCCCACGGCCCCCGCCGCAGCCGGGGAGCGGAGCCGTTGCCACCCCTGCCCCAGCAGCTCCAGCATCTCTCAGCACAGGCACAACACACCAAGAAGAGACCACAGCAAGCAGCAGGAGACACCCCGCACCGCAATCCCTCAGCTTCAGCTGGGCAGAGCAGCCCTGGCAGGTGGGACAGCCCGGGGCAGCCCAGCACAATCAGCAGACGCGGCCCCTGCCCGGCCCTGCACCGCAGAGCTGCCGCCCGCCGCGCGCTCAGCGAGATGCAGAAAGACCGTCCTGTGCTGGAATTACTAATTGCAAAACTATTTGAGAGGAAAAGAAAGGTTTAAATTTTTCAGCTTGACCATAGCTGACCAAAAGGAAAGAAAAAGAAAAAAAAAAGAGGGCTGCCTGAGAGAGGACATTTCTGTGCTGAAATTATACAGAGACTTAGCTAAGAGACTTCACTAATTTACTTCAGATGGGAACATTGTAAACTGACTTTGTGCCAGCTAGTTTATATAAACGCACAAACAAAAGAACTGTATTAATTTTTTATTTAGAAGTAAAGATCATTCCTGTAAATTGAATTACTTTGAACAATGTGCTATGTAAACAGTCATACTCACTGAACAGTATCAAACGAGGGGCAGGCGTACCCGAGCTAATAGCACGTGGTAATCACTGCTCCCCGCTCAAATCACATGTCCCCATCACACACCAGCTGGGATCTGGGGGAGACACCCAACTGGCCCCAGACCCACAGCACAGTGTCCCCCCAGGGCCAGGCGGGCCCCCCAGGTTGGTAGCAGATCCTGGGGAGGGGGCAGGGGCTGCCGGGGGAGCAGGCACTCACGGGAACACAGCAGCCAGCGCAGGCGGGGGCTGATGCTGCTGTCGCCGCGGAGCCACCACACGAGCAGCACCCGGAGAGAGGCTGGGGCTCAGCAGCCAGACCTGGGCACGGGGCTGCACGGGCTGTGGCACCGGCAGCTGCTGATGCTGCGCCCACGGCTTTTGGCCAACACCTGCCTCTGGTATCAACCACAGCGATCGGGTTTTACAGAAACCAGGCTGAGCTGGGGCTCAGCACGAGCACCCGCTGTCACCCAACAGGGACAGTCACCGCATGGACCACCACTGCCAGCGACACAGGAACAAGGAGAGAAATGCCTGTGAGTTGGCTGCCCTGACCTGCCACCACTGGAAATAACGGCTCAAAAATAAAATAGACTTTAGTTCACCAAGCTTGCAGGATAGCAATAGCCCAAAGAACCCTGTCCACTGGAGGTGTCAGAGCACCAGGTGAGGGGCTCCCGCGGCTCCTGCCACCCGCCTGGCAGGGGTGGCGATGGGGACAGGGCCGCACTGCAGCAGGAGACTCCGAGCCAGAGGCTTTGCCCAAGCCCAGCACTGAGCAAAGGCTGAAGCATCACCAACATCTGCTGGAGCCATCAGCTCATGCCCCACACGCGTGGTTTGTGGTTGGGTGAGCAGACGCTGCCGGCTCTTTGCAACCGTTAGTGCCGAGAGATGGAAACTGCCAACAACATTACCAGGAAAGACTCATCCCAGAAAGACTCATTCCACCTCCCTCAGGGGTGGCTGCAACATCTGGGGCACAAGGAAGAGCAGTGGTGGGAGGAGGTCTTGGTGTGTCCAGGCTCTCACATGCCACTTGTACCCAGGTCCCGTAGCTCCTCGAGCCTTGCTGTCTATCCCTGCCCACAGGGACAGGGCAAGGGACACAGCTCCAAATGTCTCCATTCCCTCCTGGGCCTGCTCTGTAGGAAGCCACTTGCACAGCCTCCAAAGTCAACTGCGGCTTCCAGACATCATTCCAAATCGCACAGCAGACCAGCAGTGAGTGGCCACAATGACTCCATGGCCACGCTGAGCCACGGCGATGCTCGAGCAGGAGCATCATCCCAGTGGGCTGCAATGGCAAAGGGCAACAGAGGCCACGTGGGCCACAGCCAGGCTGCAGGCGCTGGCCCACCCACCACACAGCTCTTTTGCTGTCCTGGGCCCCAGGGATGCTCACTGCGGCCAGCAAACCCATGCTGATGTGCCCAAGGACTGCCCAGCGAGGCAGGGAGCCGCGAGGCCACAGCAGGGTGCTGCGGCAATCACACCCAGATCATGCCGGGCCTCTCTGCAGCCGCAGCCGTGGGAGCTTGGCCGTAAGCAGCCCTCGCATCGCCCAGGAACACAATGTTCTGCTCAATGAGCTCCAATTTTAATTTGGTTCTCCTTGAAGCGCTGAAGCCCTGGATGCCAAATGCAATTATTTGACAAGACACAGGAAACAGCAGCGTTTGCTTAAAAACGCACACGAGGCTGCGGAGCTGCGGCAGCGCCAGCACTTACACAGCCCCTCACGTGAATGGGGAAGGTCGGACAGCCCAGGCCAAAACACGCTCATCGGCGGGCAGCGGGGCAGTGCCCATGGACAGCCCCAGGCCTGACAGCCCCCCAGCCCTGGCAGCCTGCGAACAGCCCCAGATCCTGAGGAATTAGCGCTGGTGCAATAAAAGCCACCATGTGCTCCATGCAGAGTGCAGCCTGCTGCCCCTTCCCATCTGCCTTGGCTCCAAAGATCCGCACGTGTTAGGATGGGTTTTCTGCTTTGCTTAAAAAAAAGAAAAAAAAAAAAAAAAAGAAAGACACACTTCATCTGCAGCAAATAATAAACACCAAAAAGAAAAAAAAATCTCAACAGTCAGATTTGTCCTCTGCCAAGTGCTGGGTCCCCGCTGCCCCGGGCTCATCAGACTGCGGGCCAGGATGCTCCCGGGGCCCGGACGGGCGCAGGACAGGAACGGGGGCGGGCGAGCGGCCCCCCAGCCGGGTTTGCCAGGGGCTGCCGGGGGCTTCTGCCCCGACCCGCCCCGGCCCGCGGCTCCCGGCCTCAGACCCGCACCGACGGCTGCGGCTGCGCGGCTCAACCCGGCGGGCTCCGCCGCGGCTGCCCCGGAGACGGCGGGAGAGACCCCCGCCCGCCGCACCGCGTGGGGACCGGCCGGGGCCGGTCCGAGGGTCGCAGCGAGTTCCCGGAGCTGGGGGGAGCGGGGCGGCCCCGAGCGCTGCCGCTCCCGCCGCGCGGCGTGTCACCCAAAGGTAACCAAAAAAATAAGAAGAATCCAACCCATATTTTTCAACACAAAGGCAAGTGCGAAGTACGATCCGGGAGCCCCCCCGCCCCCAAACCTGCTGCCCAGGAATCGGACGCGTCCTGCGGCCACTTCAGCGATTTTCGTTTTAGTTTTCCTTTGGCATCCCTGGTCGCCGGCGGGCAAAGACCCCACGCCGGGATTTCTAGCTAAACGGGTTCATATTTAAGAGCTGTTATTCACTGTGTTTGCTCGAAGGCAATTTAGAGATCCAGTCGCTACTTTAAAGCCGTCTTTATAAAGGTCCACTCTTAAATTAAAAAAAAAATATAACGAAGTCGGAACGGTTATTAATTAAAGAAAAACGCTTGAAAGTGCCTCGAAGCAGCACAACGGCACCGCGGACTTCCCAAAACCTTTCTGCTGAAACTGAATGAAATTTCGGTGAAATCACTAAACAAATAGCAGTTTCAAAAATAATCACAATAATAACCGGGCAGGACGCGGAGCGGGGACCAGGAGCCCGAGGAGCCGCGCACCCCGCGGCGGCATCGAGCCCAGCGGGGACGGCGGCTGAGCCGCGAGAATTTGGAGAACCTCACAAGAACAACCGCTAGAGAAATATCAAAGGATTCTCCCCCCTGCCCGCCCTGCCCACGGCACCTTTGTCCGCGCAGGCAGCCCTGACCCGCTCCCCGCGGCCGGACGGTGCTGCCGAGCCCCCCGCGCCCCTCGCCGGGGTCATTCTCATTTCCTGCCCGCGATTCCCCTTCCACCGGGGACAAACAGTATTCCCGCATCCTGAGGAGATGGGGAAAGTCAGAGCGGGAAGGCTCTGATGTTCAGTTTAAACCTCAGTGAGAAGATCAGGATCCTCCATCCCTTCCTGTCTTTCTTTCGGAGGAAAATTCGTGGTTTAAGGTTTATAACTAAAAGGCTGTCGAAGCCAGAAACGGCCTTCCTGCAGGACACGCTCCCCCGGGGGATCCAGGTCCAGACCGAACCCGACGGCACCCCGCGAGCCCCGGCCCGGCCGCAGGGGCTTGCGCTGCCTGGAATTTGTTTCGGTTCTTTAACACACTCCCGCCACGGACGCTTCGGCGTTTGTGATGCTACATCGCAGACAGAGGTTTCTGAAAGCCGTTCGGAACCGCACACCGTTGGGTACATATTTACCCTCCTGCCAGAAGCCGGCGCGACGTCGTTCAACCAGCAATTCCCCAGGCGAGGGGACAATTCCCGCCGCGCAAGCCCCGCGGGGCCGAGGGGCGCCGGGAATCGGGGCGGCCCGCACAGCCCGGCCCGGGGATCACGAACCCCTCCGGGGCTGGTGCAGCTGCACCCCAAATCCGCTTCCTCCCCATGCCCCGAGGGGACACTTCGCCGCCGAGCTGCTCTGGGGAGCCCGGCGACTTTTTCGAACCTTCTCCCCACCGGCACCGGAGCAGCCCCGGCACCGGCCCTCAGCAGCTGCCCCCCAGCCCGTCTCCCCTACCTGAAGTAGTCCATCTTGCAGAAGATCTCCTTGTTCTTGATGTAGCAGCTGTGCTGCTGCCGCAGCGAGGTGCGGCACACGGAGCACTCCAGACAGCGGACGTGCCAGATGAGGTTGTTCACCTGCGGCAGGGAAGGCGTTGAGACCCGGGGCCGCCCGGAGCCCCTCGCCGCCCCCGCCGCCGCGGCCGCTCACCTTGAGCAGGTACCGGTCGAGGATCTCCAGCCCGCAGCTGGAGCAGACGTTCTTTCCGGCCGACGGCGTGGAGGAGGAGGAGGATGGCGGGGAGCAGACAGACGGGGTGGAGGGTGTGCTGGGCGCTGAGCGGGCGTCATCCTTCTCCAGGGCGCCGGGCAGCGGCTCCCCGTCGGGCTGCGACTGCGGGCAGAGCCGCCGCGGGGCCGTCAGCCGGGGCCCCGCCGCCCTCCGCAGCCCCGGCCCGGAGCGTCCCGGTGTGTCCCCGCATCCTCCGGCTCGATGATTCCCGACGGGTCCCTACAGTCCCCGGTACACGCCGCCGTTACCCGTAGCCCCGGCCCGAACCGTCCCGACGGGTCTCCGCAGCCCCCGGAATCCCCGGCCCGGTGCGCCCCACAAACCCCGGTGCGTCCCGGCGGGTTCCCGCAGCCCCCGGCCCCGCTTACCATGGCGCGGGTGTGCGGGTCGAGGCAGCGGACGCTCCCCTTGGGCAGCGGCTCCGGCGGCATCACCTTGCGGGAGAGAGCGGGAGAGGGAGGCTGCGGCTCCATGCGCCGGGCGAGCGCGGGGCACCCTATATAAACCGCCTCAAAACAATAAATAAGAACTTTCTAGTGGCCATTTAAATCCTTTGCAACAAAAGCTGCGTCTCTTTAATGAAGCAATTTGAATGTGGATTGAATTCTCTCCCTGCCTGCACTTAACCCGGGCCTCTTGAAGTAATCGCTCGGTTCCCATGCGAGCCAAAGCGCTGAAAAAAACCCACAAACTACCTGCAATTAGAAATTGCCGTAAATGCCCGAGATAAGAGGTACCCAGAGTGTCAATTCCGCCTGTCAATCAGGGAATCCATCAGGCCACCCAAAGAATTGCAAATTTGATTTTTTTAATGGTAGTAATTAAAAATCGAAATTCTTCCCCCTCTCCCTACGCCGAGCACAAAACGCCCCAGAAAACGCCGGGATGGAAAATCCTCCCCTCGGGCGCGGGAGGCAGCGAGCGGCCCCGGCCCGGCTCCGGTACCGGCCCCGCGCCCGCCGCGGGGTTCCCGGCCCCGCTTCTCGCCCCGCTCCCGGCCCCGACGGCAGCAGCGGCGGCGCTCACCTTGCCCACCTCGGCGCCGGCCCGGGCGCGGCGGCCCGGGCCTCGGGGCTGCCCGCCCTCATGGCTCCGGTGCATGGGGCGGGCGCGCCCCGCTCCGCCCGCCGCCGCGCTCCGTGCCCGCGGGCGGCGCGTCCCGCGGCCGCAGCAGGAAGGGCGGGGAACCGCGCCGGCCCCGCTCCCCAGCCGGGGGCGGCCGCGGGCCGGGCAGGAAGCGGCGCCCCCCCGCCGCGCCCCGGGGGCCGCCCGCCCCGCCGGGCCCCGCTACCTGCGGCGGCAGCGGCACCGGCGCCGCCCGCGGGCGCGGCGAGGGGAGCGGGGTCCCGGTCCGGTCCTTCCCCAGCCGCAGAGTCGCCGCCCGCCCCGACGGGGCGCACGGGCCGGGTCGGCCCCGGGGCAGCACCGCCCCGCACCGCCGGGACCGGCCGCGGCCCCGGAGCTCCCCGCTGTCCGCGGGGCGGGATCGGCAGCGGGGATCGCACCCACCGCCGCGGTGTCTGGCCGCCCGCCTCTGCCCGGGCTTCATTAGTAACCTGATAATTCCCCAGCAAAGCCCCGGCAGCGGTTCCACCGCGGAGTAATTGCAGGACGGTAACGTGAGCTGATGGCGGCCGGGGATGGATCCTCGCCGTTATTGATTTTGACAGCTAAATTGTTAACCGAGAGGGAAATCAGATGAAAGCCATTTTAGAATAAATACAAGACATTAGGTTTAAACATCGAGGTTGCAAAAAAGCCCAAGCGACCCCTAGGAAACTCAGCCTAAGCCCCACCAGCTCACACTGTCTCTGCAGAGGCAGAGCAGAGGGGGCACACAGACAAGTGCAGAGGAGCAATGGTGGGAGAGGACAATTTAAACCACTCATCCACAATGACAGGGTCTGAATTAGCTCTGACTGCTCCAAAAGAAACATGTAGTTTTCACAGACACAGCCATGGAAGCTGCCTGCCCTCTGCACAGCACTGGTCAGAACAGGGCAATGTTTGCATCCAAGAGCAATGCAGGGCTGTAACAGCATGGAACATCACACCACAGTCATGATGACAGCTTTCCCTACTCTCATAGTTACAGACCAGGTGCTCTGGGCCCCACAGGCATCTGCCCTCCCTGCCTGCTGGGAGAAGGTGGATCTCCAGTGCGTGAGTTACATGGCCCATGCAGTGCTTGTGGAACGCAAAGCAGAGCAGTTGCTGGATATTAGCACCAACTTCATGCTCCCTTTTACCCCCACATCCTCCCTCCCACCAGCGCTGAAGCTCCTTCACAGCAGCAACAAGGGGGGTATGTGTGAACCAGCAACCCTGCCAGAATCCTGAAATTTGGGGCTGGGCGTGTTCTGTGTTCCCATGGGTATGATTTCGTACCTGTCCCGAGTGAGGGAGTCTCATCAAAGGCAGGAAGATTGTTGAAATACTGAGGGAAAAACCCACATTGTGGTCACGGTGAACTTCGTCCTTGGTACCTCACCTTGCTCCCAGGGATTTGCTGGACATACCTAAGAGGATAGGACTGTGTGCCAGCAGTGAGAAACAGCCCCACACTCCTCCTTTGGGAGCTGGTGCCAAGCCCAGCTCCTTCCCCCTGCCAACCTCCATACTCAGCTCCAGCAGCATCCTCCACCGCAGCGATGCCGTGCTTCCTGCTGCCTATTTGTGACGGTCAATACGCAAAGCCCCAGAACTGACGCTCACGAAAAAAAAAATGATATGGAGCATTTACCTCCTTGCAGCTCCAGGGTTAGAACCTCTGTGGTTTTGCTGCCGAGGAGGTGCGGGGCCTTGGGGAAGCTGCAGCGTTCCTGGGGAGCGTGGGCAGCACCAGCAGGAATGACACAAACACCCACCTGCAATAAAGCTCCCCCAGGTCTGAGTCTGGCCGAACAGACAAGGCACTTCTGTCAGGGACTGTGTAGTGCAAAAAAAAAAATAAATTTTTTTTTTAAAAAAAAAGACTACTATTGTACCCAGCTTTGTATCAGTGGACTTCAGCTGATGCCAAGGATCTACCACTCTCACTTCCTACTTGCCACCCTCACTTTCCTGGAGGAAAACATGCATTTTAAGTGTTTATTACAGTTATTATTACAGTTCTAAATAATTTCAACAAATTGTATTTAAATACAAATAAATATCAAAGTATGTTTCTGATGGGAACACAACCACATACCAAATTTGAGTCTAGGTATTTTCTAAATTTCTAATAGAAACAGAATTGATTGCTGTTCTAAATAATGCAGATACAGATCTGGAAGACTACACACACTAGACCACACAAGAACAAAATACAGGCTGTTCACAGAGAAATATAAATGGGTGTTATTGACATTCATAGGCATACAAACTCGCAATGATAATACTTGTGTCTTTACTCAGGGAAACAAAAACTAGAAAGCAAATATCTAACAGCACAAGACCTACTTTTGAGCAATTCAGGCTTTTAACGATCCATCACGCGCACACAGCTCCATTCCCGACACTCGGTTCAGGAGCAGGAGGGCTCTGCTGGAGGTGGGTGTGTCACTGCAGGAATACAAACCTGTGCTGTGCCAGTGAGCAACACCTGCACACAGAAACCAGGGGCTGGCTAACAATTATTTTCCTCCTCTTGTTTGAGACCACTGTTAACTAGCTTGGGGAAGCAACCCAGGAGTGAATACGAGGTAAAGATTCACCACTGACAGGACTAGAGAGAGCAGACAGCAGCAGAAGCCAGACCGGTGTCTGCTGGACCCAAGCACACACGTTCTCCAACACCACCTTGCACACGCAGCCACTGCACATCCTAAAGAGAAAACGCTGCCAGACATGGACTTTTTGCCCCCCTCAGATTTCTACTTTGCAGATAACTTTTGACAGGGGCAGAAAGGCTGCAGGTGAAATGGTTTAAGCAAAATTCCACCCATCGGACTTGTGAATTAAGCACCTGGGGCAGGTAATCCTCAGCACAAACACTTGTGCCACGTTATACCAAGAGGCAACCGACCACCTTCACCAGGCAGTAAAACCAGCAGCTGGACAGGCTGGTGGGCGAACCCCGAGGTCACGTGCGTGGCAGATGTCTGCGAGGCTGCAGGGTTATTCTCACGCTGTCACATCTGGTTTATGAAGAGCTACCACCAAAGGGATTACTGAATGCAAACATCAGAAGCACCACTGCTGCGCAGAAGCTTACAGCACAGCACAGACCTCCGTGGTGGGTAAAAACACTAATTCCTACATTGAGATACATACCTACAGCGTAAACGACACTAGGAATACCTGGCCTGTGTCATGTCTTATCTTAAGGTTACCATATCATAAACTAATACCTGAAATTTTGCAAATCAAAATGCAAAATAAATTTTCTTTGGTGCATATAAAATATTGCATGCACAGTTACTAAAAGTGTTGCAAAATCTATTTAAAATCAGTTTTATTGAGACAAAAAAGTTTTCCCGTGGTGACTACAGAATGTTCATCAAAACCGAGTGCTTCCCCTCCCGTTAAAAAACACAAATCGGAATATTTTTTGTTCCAAAACACTTTAAAAAGTAATCAGTTAAATGGAGTATTTTTGGATGTGCTTTACTCCATACACTAGTTACTGTTTCTAATCTTGCTAATGAATGCACACTAACAAGAGGTTGTCTGCATGTTCATCAGAGGCTTTGAAGGGAACCTACTTCTCTGAACAGCGTTCAGCTGCGCGGGCAGCGAGGAGCGCTCGGCAGCTCACCCGAGGTGTCACAGACACCCTGCCACGCACAGCGCTCAGCTGGCGCATCCTTCGCACTCGACAAAGTACAAAAGCATTGGAGGACTCCAGGAACACAAAGCAGTGTTTCTTGCTACTATTATCCATTCATAAGCATCATCTTCTAGACTTCCAGGCAGCTCTGGAATAAGGAGTAGTCCTTTTCTTATCCGACGGTTTGAAGTAAGAATAAACAGGCGCTGCTGGGTATTCGGCATCTGGATTTTCTGCCATCATTTTCAGCTTGGCTTCAATGGCCTTTATTTTTGCACTGACACTGGAAAGAGGAAAAGCAGAAGGGAAATTGAGTTTGATCTGAGCATGGCATCAGACTACAGCAATCCAGAGGTTTTGTTGACGTGCGAATACTGAGTCACACGAGGAGGGGCTGGGCAGCCCCCGCTGCTGCATTCGCAAGCCGCGTGAAGACAGGAGGCAGGAATCTGCTGCTTAAAGCCCACACTGCTTCATATCAATCCTCAGCACAGATTTGCTGAGACAAGGTCCTCCAAGATAAATCACAGCACCACAAAATAACGGTCCTTGCACCTACTCAGCACTTTCTTGAGGACACTGAGCGAGACAAGTACACAACAAGGCTTCCTACTCCATGTAAAATGATGTCATTTGAAGAGGTCTGAGCATGTGCAGCAGAGTGCAGCTCAGACGAGGCTGCTGGAAACAGCAGAGAAATGAAAGCCAGACTTCCTCCCAGCTACAAGACTGCTCGGGATGGGAAAACCCCAGACTCTAATTAGGTCGGGAAGAAACATTATTTCAGCATTAGCAGGGTTTATCCCAAAGGGAGAAGCTATCCCAGGTTACACCCCAAATTCCGAGGACTTTTGTTATTAATTGTTCTCCACTGGGTACAGACAGAGGAACATTCCCTTCTCTGCTGTGGCTTCTTGCAGCATCCAGCCTCACTAGAACAACTCCTCTGTGCCACTGACATAGCTGACAACCTGCATGACTCAAGTCTCTGCTCGTTACTTCCTTGTGTGTTACTTCTGAATTCCAAGTTCATTTTATCTGTAGGCAAACTCATTATCCCCTGTCCTGGTTCCTTTCAGGGTTCCACTGACAGAACACAGAGGAGAAAAAAAAAAAGTAGTACTATCTCTGATTTTGTTTTAATTTTTTACCACTATAATAGAAATTCTTGCTCACAAGGATTTTGCTTAATCAAATTACTACAGTAAAATACCTCTCACTAAAATTCATATGCAATGTGCAAAGCACATTCTCTCCAAATAAGCTGGAATGTTACACATTCCCAGTTCCTCTCCTTACCTCTTCTCCTTCCTACTGCCCCAGCAGCTTCACATGTTAGAAAATGAACTTCAAGTCTGAAGCATCCCACATCAAATGAGTTACTTTGCAGCATGCTGCCCTTCTAAAACCAGCTTGCTGTCACGTTAGATTTTTAGCACAAACATAATGCCAACAACTCCAGATCTCACTGAATTTGAAGAGTCAGTTCCTGCCACTTGCGCAGTTTGGTCACCTCTCAGCCACCCCATCTCCTACCTGAGGTTTGACTGGGGCGGCTCCGTGCTGGACGACGGCTCCAGACTGATTGGAAGGATCTTCTCATTTTTATTGTGATCGTATCTCTGTGAACAAGAGAGCAAGGATCGAAGTCAGCTGGAATTACGAACAGAGGAACATTTGCCCACAGATACACTTTAAAGTTGGATTAACATAACCTCATATTTTGTGCAGTTTTTGCTAAGAATTATTTTAGTGGCCAAGCACTGAAACAAATCCCAACCTCAGTATTCGTTTAGTACCAGCATGGACTGTTGATTCTGATACTGAACACTTACATGCACTGTACTATGGATTCTTAAACCTTATCCTGTCTTACCACATCTTGTCGCCCTCTATATAAAGCATAAAGCAAAGATGGTAAATTTTAAGGTAACTACTGTACTGTATTGCTATGCTCTTTACCCAGACATTGTGCAGTCAGAAGGTAACCCAAGCACACGACTGCACAGAATCGTACAGCGCTAGGAGAAAATCTAAAAAAAGAAAAAAGACCAGTTAGGAACCATCTCCTTTCTGTAGAAGGCAGCTTGTGAGTCTGTCATCTCTGCAGGCAACGGGCCTCCTGAACTCTCTGCAGTGTTCTGCTTCCTTACTTTGCTTGGCACAAAGTCAGGTTTGTTTTTCAGCAGAGCTGCTCAAACCGACAGTGTCTGGTAAGCCTTGGCCACTCATCTTAAAACTACTTAGCACGGTGCTGGTATTGTCTAAAACAAACACTTGTTACAATAAGCCGAAGTTTTGTGTTCTTAAATCTTTCCATTCACAATTAGACAAAGCCGTGCAAACTGAAGTAGTTATTTGCGTTGTTCCCCGTACCCTGGACAGCCAGCGCAGAGCTGCCCACTGCACTCCCAGCTGAAACTCCTCGTACGGCCCAATCGCTGCCCAGGCATCCGGAACATGTGCTGCTCTGGGAGCTACAGAGCTGACGAAAATGGAGACTGGATGTGCACCAGCCTGGATGTGCTGACAAGCGCCTGGAGCTCCTGAAGCCAATAATTAAAACAACATGGTCTCCTTTAATGAAGAAACCCATTTGGGCTTTTTTAGCATCCAAAACAGATGCACTTGTGTACTTGATAAGAGAGAGGGTAGAAAGCTGCTTGTGGGATAAACACCACATGCTAAAAGCAAACTAGTCAAAGGGAAACAGGAACAAGTGGCTCCCCCCACCTCTCCCCAAATCCATTTATCTGCAAAGAAAGTTATTCAAAATAAATTGCTTTATCAAATACTAGACAGTAAATAACTGCAGGAGAAATAAGACAATAATTTTAAAAAATTAAAACAAGGACATTCCAAGAAGGTACTGCCTAAGTAAATATTAAAAACTTGATGTTTTATGCAGCAAACCAAGCAATAAAAGGATATTTAGCTTAAATGTGAAATATGTTGCTTTAAAGTCAGAAGTAATTAGGGCTGTTGCCACATAAGTGCTTTCAGAAGTAGAACAATGCACTCGGTAACTGGGGATTTCCATGCATCTCCTATCCAAAAAGGGGTGAAATCACAAAGGGAAGGATTCAGACTTTCAGCCAATCACTCACTAACTTCGGGAAAAGTTGAAACATGGACATTTATAGAAGTAATTTGTTCCCACCTCTCTGATCAGAAACTCCCTTACAAAGAACATCAGATTAAATGGCCTATTATTACTCACAGCTCATCCAGCACAGTTTAAGTAGATAAGAGAAGTGGTAGATCCTTAATATCCTTTCTATAAGACTTATTTCCTAGAACTGACTGAAATTATCTTGCCAGGCTAAGACAGCCTTGATAAGAATTGTTACTTTAATATTAAAGTTTTTCAATTTTGCAAATTAAAAGCAATTCTTTCTTACAATGAGCAGCTCACCTTGACTTGTGCATGTGCCCACCGCACCACCAGTTTCTTGGAAAGGGCCAGCTTCCCATTGAGACACTGGATCGCCTTTTCTGCTTCCTGCACAGGAAGACAGTTCAATAAACAAACCGAGTCTTTAGTCAAAACCGACTCAGACATAAAGAGCCTTTTTTTCTTTGTTAGGCAGCCTTCTGTAAGTACAGCCAACTGACAAAGAAAGTTTATCCCACTGTATCCCATGCTACAGGAGTTTCTCTAGAACACACTGTGACTCATTACAGTGATGACCCGTGTCTCATTAACACTGGTCTATGCCTACTCCAGATCCTGCTCATGCGCACCAGGGACATCATCCGCTCGGTCCTGTTCTAGACTCAGCAGTGGAATCCCAGTTTGGGGACTCTCCCATAAAACTTCATTCACAGCAGTTGAAGATTTATGTTGCAATGCTGTTCCACCTTCCCATTAGTAATTTTCTAGAGCTAACATGCTGTGTCAGGGCTCTTCGGACATCCTTACTGGCAATTGCACAGCAAAAAGATGAGGTCACGCAAACACAAGCAACCTCCAAACATGCTGTTATTCCTAACTTTTGAACAATTTTAGCAGAATTATGACAAAATAATGACAACTCTGATGTTGCAGGTGAGCATGACTTGAAATTTCTGCTTTGAAACAAGAGCTAAAACCCCAACTGTGCAGCCAGGGGCAGTTCACTCCAGGATGCTGCTGATGTGTCATGTTGTACATTTGGCAGCATCACACAAGTTGGTGCTTGTATATTCATGAAGAAAAAAAAAAAAAACCAACCAAAACAGGAGGACTTGAGAGCAGTTCTGGATTTCAGGCTGTCTGGCGGGCTGATCCGAGGCTCTATGCAGATCACAGCATCTCTACGGTACAACTCCATGAGCTCACAACAAAAGTGGACCAAAGAACTGGCCCTCTCCAATTAGCATTCAGGAAAAGTCAGCACAAGAGAAAGGAAATCACTATTGGTACTTCCAGGAACAGTCACAGAGTGGAGCTGTTAGAGCCAGTGGGTTTGTGTAGACAAGGTATTTAATTTATCCCTTCCTGTTTTAGCTTTATATTAACATTAAAAAAATATCAGGAAAGAAGCCAGTCATTTAAATGAGAATTTTAGATAAAAGTAACATACCTGTTTGGTTTCAAAGTTCACAAAACAGTAACCCCTCGGCTGCCCCTCCAGAGCACCAGACTTGTGAAAGAGAAAGTCAAATTGCTTTACTTTGCCAAACTTCTGAAGGAGTTTGAGAAGGTGGTATCTGAATGGGAGAGAAGACATTTATGAAACCTTCCACCACTCTCAAAATGAGGAGACAGAGGAATCCCCGACACACACACACGTATCAGAGACAGTCACACAAGCTGTTCAGTTGTGTCACACGTGTATTCCCAAACACCCATCGAGCTGGGTGCCCTGTACAGTGACCCTTCAGCGTCCATAGCTTTGAGCCACATTGTCAGTGACTGCTCAAAAACCGCAAGGAACAAAGTTTGCCTCCCAGCGGTGCCAGCTGAAGGGCATGAAGAAGATCTATTCATAGTTGGCTTCTGGGCAACCATGCAGTGGTTTGCTAGGAGTCTGGGAGGGCTTTGCCTCCTGCCTCCCTAAATCACACCTACTTTCAAGCGTAAACCTTGGTCCCCCCATAACACAGAAAAGCAATCACGTTCCCACTCACCTGGCAGAGCTGGGGAAGCAGCAGAAAAAGCTGCAACCAGGAATTGACAGTAGGCCAAAGAGGCACCAGACAGACCCCAGTATCATCCAGGCCAGATCTGCCAGTGTTTTTGGCTCAGACAGTTTTCAGGGACAGACACATGAAAGTCAGAGACCTATTTAGCCACTTATCTTCCTGCCATCCAGTTGGGAGTGTGCTGGTTTTGATGAAACTGGGAAAAGCCAGAGTAAATCTGTGTGCTCAGTATCTAGCGCACTGAGCAACTATAAATACAGAGCACATTTGCTGTACAAATCACATCTAATTCTAAAAGTTCTTTGCAGCTTTTCTGGTTCCCCAGATCAAAGCGTTTAACACCACCAGCTGACCCAGAAGGCAAATGACACCTGTTACTACTTCACTGTCTGATCCCAGCTCTAGAGTTTAAGGATTGTCTAAGGGTTTAATAAAGGTGTCTTAGTCTGGACTCATCTTCTTCTGATCAGTTGTACAGCATTTGTTAGCAAGCCACATAGTCTAAGCCTAATTTTCTGCTTGCAAGATGACATTCAGCACTCGGCACGCATGTAGAGCACCAGGTGCTGGATGAGACCTTGCACGTCCAGACATCAACGGTCAGCAGTGGCCCAAGATGGCCAAACGTACCAGGCAGCTTTAGGGACAGCCCAAATAGGAAGGGTAGAGAACATTTTTCCTAATAAAGCCCGATAGGATGTTTGAGAAGGGCCACAGCCCTTTGTTAAGCTTCAGGAGCCAGGCAAGAAAGTTCCAGGAATGTGAGTCATCTCACAGGATGGTCACGGTGGACACTCAGGATGTGCACTTTTAAAGAGGTGAAGGTGCAGCAAGTGTTCAGACGAGCAGCACAGAAAGGCCAAGTTATCTCCCATGGGAACAAACACATTGTAATTGATTATGGAAGGCTTCCTACAGCCTTCGGAATACAGACTGTGTCTTCCAAGAGGCCTAGGAACCCTCAGGCTGTGCTCAGAAGGCAAGGGAGACAGAAAAGCAAGAGCAAAGGAAAAAGAAAAAGGAGCTGGTTACACAGTAGATAAGTTTCACTGCTGTACACCAAGCTATGAACAAGCAGGCACAGACATAAAGGTAAAAACACTAACTTTGGAGCCATGTGATGCATATAAAACCCCACATGTTGAACTTTCAGAGCCTCCAAAATATATGAATGCACCTCAGGTTTGTTTCTGTAAATGTATTGTTACAAAAAGCACTTGCAAGTTCAGCAGTATGAAAATAAAGTCCTTGCCACAACTAGAATGCTGTTCCCCATCAGCAAATTACAGAGGCAGTAGAAGGGCAACAAGGACTCATCTCATTCTGTTCAGCAACAACAAAAGCCCTGAGCTCCCCTTCTAAAAGGAACCCTTTGTAGTTTGGCATTTTGTTTTTTTTTTTTTTTCCTCTGAGAACCTCTGTATGTAAGTAATACTCTTAGCAGCAAAGTTGCAGTTGTTCCTTTAAAACAAGTTTCATTAAGAGTTTAGATGCAACCTATGTAATCTATTTTATTCAGAAACTTTAGATCACAGATGATGCAAACACTATTTTCCAACCACGAATGCAGTTTTTACAACTGCAGGTCACCTGCTCTCCATGGAATAGCTTGGGACTGAAGTCTTGTGTAACTAGAAGTTTCAGGCTGTATGATTCATTATTGTTAATATAGTGAGGGCATTAACAGTAACTTGACAAGTAGTTCTCCAAGCCAAGAGGACTGCAGTCCTGAAGGAAGATCTGTGAAGGAAGATCTGTCACGGAAAACCTTAAAAAAAAAAAAAGTGGTAACATGTAAAAAAGCTTTACTATGGCAACAACTTGGGTTGTCCAGAGCTTGGAAGTTATTCACACAGATGTGGCCCCGCTGTGCTGTACAGATCACCGCAGCCAACCGCAATTTCCACTTCCCGTCATCTGATGTGAATGCGAGACAAACCAGCAGCTCCCCCATTTCCTTTTCCTCCGCTCTTCCTCCTGGCACCCCGAGCGCTATTCAAACGCAGGCACGGCTTCCTCTGAACAATGCCGTCCCAAGGATACCGCAAAGGTACCGGGCCACATGCAAAACCTATTATTGCAAAGAATTTTGCCCCACTGGGAGTCAGTAGGAGTCTGTAACAACAACTTATGCACACATTGTTTTCTGGGTGAGACTCATCAAGATGGGATCCCAGACAAGCAGCAGAACAGCCAAGGAAGTTCAACACCCGCTCTTTCATATCTATGGAAAATGAATGGTCATTCAAGGGCTACTGGAAACTAGAGAATACATATGTGTAATTGTAGAGCTGGAAATGAAATTTTTGCCTGTCCAGAATGTTGAGAAGTCTCAGAAGGCTTTCCAAACAGAAGTGGGCAGAGGAGGCAGTCCTGCTCCACTTGCCACACAGGAGATGTAGCTGAAGTATAAGGAGACAGTGTCCTACATCATGAAAGTTTGATGTGCTTGTGCTCAAATGTGTACATTACCTATTAACTCTCTTGTGCTCGATTGCAGCTATAGGTTGCTCTCTAAACAGAAGTCTTGGATTAAATCAAGACTTTCTGAACTCATTTCTGCTTGAGAAAGTCACAACCAGTTATTAACCCTGCTAACAACTCAATCAACTTTACTCCATCTTAAACAAATCTAGCATCTTTAAAAAAAAAAAACAGATAAAAGCAGCAAATGAAGAAACAGCTGTTTAGTTTTCAGGCACATGTCTTTAGTCATGTGATTACTAAACTATCAACAGGGATAATTCAAATGAGCAACTCGGAGCAGAGATGTAAGCCCTTATGATAAGAAAGTAAGGGTCAAGATGGTTTATATACACTCACTGACCTGACACAGAACCTCACTTTCTCTCTACAATGAGAAGGTGTCAAAAGGAAATTCCTCTTTTTTTATTCACAAGAAAACAGAGATTACAACATAGTTTGCGGGAGAAAATTGCCATTTTTTAAAGCAAGACACAGCGTTATAAGGCCTGAAATACACAAGCACTGTCATTCATCACTGGGCAAACTTTAAACATTTAGTAGCATAGAAGTGCTCTGGGTTTGATAATGCTGGAGAACGAAGTCCCTTGGCCACAGCTGTGATGCTGCTCCAGACACAGTCCCAGCAGCGAGGGCACCCAGGCGGCCATGCCCACCCCAGATGCCCAGTTCACACAGCTGCAATAGGTTATTCAAAAAGGAACAGCCCACCTGTGCAAGAAGCCAACTGAAACCCACAAAACTCATTTCACCCAGCCTACGAAAATAGTAAATTTTGACATACAAAGCTATTACTTCTCTGGCCTAGATTTAGAAGAACAACCTGGACTGAAACGGTCTTTAAAAACACCACTAACAATCACCCCAGGGAAGTGAAGGATCTAATGCACTTACAGACACCTGCTATTCTTCCCCTCACACTAACCCAGTTTCCTGAATCTTTAAGGACCCAGGAAACAACATGTTCAAGAACTGCTATATCTAATTTTATGTGGTCAGTGAATGTGGACAAACCAGAGTAACATAACTGTGGGATAAAAATGGTAATTAATGCAGAAACCACCCAAAGCTGAATGGCTGAAAAGCACAATGCACTAGTGATTCCATTTAGAGGCTATTAGAAAACGGCTCTGTTAAGATGAACCACATTTAGAATAAAAACCGAGCACCTGCACACACACAAAGAGAAGCAGGAAGAAAAAAGTATTCCATGACAGGCATACACAATAGTTAATCAAAAATGCTTGTTTCTTAGAAGTGTATAAACCCCAAATGGTTTTGGTTTGGGTTGTGGGTGGGGTTTTTGTTTGGTTTGGTTCTGGTGGGTTTTTTGGTTGTGTGTTTTTTTGGTTTTTGTTTATACATAACCTAACGGTTTTTCAACACATGATCCAGATATTGGGCAGCAAGTCACTATTCCTTGACCACGTGGCTGTTCAGATATTATGTTTGCTCAGAAGATAATTACGTGTAGTCTGCAGAAAACACAAAATGCACACACATGTGTTTGATTTGTGCACTTATCCACCACAGGCAGCCAGTCCCACCGTGCCCTACCTTTTTACCACTCAGTTACTCAAGTGAGTAACTCATCTCTGTTCAACGTACATTCCACTGCTGACACGAGCAAAATAAGGAAATAAGGCTCTTGGTCATCCTGGAATTCTCCAGCCTACAATTCTAACACTTCCTTAGTTTAGAAAACAAAGACCTTTACAACCCCTGGGCTTCCAGCCGAGCAGCAGCTCATTGAAATGCTGCGGGCCGTGCTTTAAGCACCTGTTTCTGGGCCTCTTGGTCCGTGGGGCCAGCGCAGCCCTGGAGACACCCCCAAACACGCACCCCCCCCAAACTGTGACCTGTCCCACAGAGGGGACGGGAGGTGGGACCAGAGGGGCCGCCAGCGGTGGGGGTCACACCGGGGCGGGGAGATGCGGCACCGCCCGGGTGCTGCGGCTGGTGCGCGGGACACACGGCCCCGGTACCGGGGAACGGGGGGGCGGGGGGAGGCTGGGCCGCGGAGGGGGCACCGGGAGGGCCGGGGGGCACCGGGAGGGCCGAGTAGCAGTGGGCCCGGGGCAGCGGCGCCGCTCGGTCACTCACTCGGTGATCTTGGGGTCGAGGTTGCCGATCCAGAGGCGGTGCCCGTCCTGCAGGGAGCCCTCGGAGAGGATGGACGCGTTCTCTAGCGGCAGCGTCTGGCGCGCCGGCTCCATGGCTCTGCGGAGGGCAGCAGTGAGAGCGGGGCCGGGACGGGGGGGGCAGGGGGGCCGGCCGGGGCCGCACTCACCATGACACCGGGGACCGCGCGGGCCGCGGCCGCTCCGTCCTCACGCAGGCCTCGCCCCGCCCTTGGCGCTGTTTTGTGACGTATCGCCAGGGCGCGGCCCGATGACGTCGACAGGCGCGTGCGGCGCTGCGCGGCGGTGAGCGGGGCGGCGGGCACCGGCCCTCCCCCTCCTCCCCCTCCCCTCCCTCCCCTCGCCGCCCCCGGTCCCGTCCCCGGCCCGGCCCGGCGGGCGGAGCGGCCCGACCCTCCGCGGGGCACCGGGGGCGCGGGCGGGGCGGGGCCGGCGCGTCCTGAGGAGAGCGGGCCGGGGGGCGGGGCCTTTGTGCCGGGGGCGTGGTCAGGTAGGGGGCGGGGCAGCGCGCGGGGCGGGGCTGTAGTGGGCGGGGCCTGTGCGCACGTGCGGCGGGGCCGGGCCCCGGGGGGCGCAGGGACGCGGCGGGCGCAGGGACCCCGCGGGGTCCCCGCCGGGCCGGGGAGCAAGGGGACAGTCGTGCCCCCGGAGCAGCGGAGCGGGAGGCCGGTCCCTTCCGTAGCCGCTGGCCGCAAGCAGCTTCCCGGCTCCCGCCGGACATCGCGCCCTTGTCTGAACGGACCCGCTTTCCCGTCCGTGTTTGTGCAGCTCTGAGCACAGCAGAGCTGCAGAAACGCCTCAGAGCCCCGGACAGCCCAGTGTGAAATACATCCGGTGAACGTGGAGGGGCTGGGGGCCCAAAACCTCGTGTAACAGTTTCTCCTGGGCTGATGTGCAAATCCCAGGTGCTTTGATGAGCTGTTCCTGCTTTGCCAGCATGGCTTTTGCGTCCCAGGCCCCTCTGTGCAAAGGCCACACAGATCCCGCAGCACGAGCTGGCTGCCACCAAGCCCCTTCCACCAAATTCAGCCCTTGGTCTTTGCAGAGCGCTCAGACCTGCTCCTCACGCCGCTGAACCGTCACTTGCACCGAGAGGGACACTGCTGCTTTTTAGCACACAGTAGGCCACCTACTTTTTCTCTTTTCCAGGTGAATTAGAGAAGAGCTGTAAGCGATGGCGATGGCACTAAGATGCTTCCGTCACCTGCCCTCCCTGCTGCATCGCTCTCGGTTGGCAGCGCTGCGGGGGCCACCGCGGGCCCCCCCGGGCTGCCCGGCCCTACTCCCATCTGGCTGCAGCCACTGCGGCCATCGGATGCTGCCGAGCAGACAGCTGGCTACCAAAAAAGGTAACGGCAGCAGCCTTTTTCCTAGTGTTTGCAACCCCACAGTATGTTGCCAGAATTTCTTTTCTTATCCCTTTTATCTCCTGTACCAGTATTGGTCTAACTCAGGCAGGACGCAGCTCTGGAGAAGCTGGTTTGACGGTGTTGCAGTGTGCAGGAAAGCTCAGCTCTTCCCCAGGGAGAGGAACCATGTGGAGCTGCTGCTGTGCAGGGGCTGGGGTGGCAATTGTCACAGTCTGGGCTGGAGTCAGTGCCCACAGCTTGACCTACAAATGTATTTTGGCTTATGTGCTCAAGTGCTGGGCAATTTACTCATTAAAAGATACGGTTAATCCAGTTCAACTTAGACTCAATTCTGAAGCCAACAGTGGGTTTGATGTCTTCTTTCTACTTTCTAATGCAACAACTAACTGTTGTCAGAAGCAGAAATTAATTTTATTTGTGATCTGCAGCTAAAGGTAAAGGGCAGTCTCAAGCCAGAGTGAATATCAGTGCGGCCCTAGTTGAGGATATTATCAATTTGGAGGAAACCAGTGAAGACATGCAGGCAGTGGTAGAAGCTCTGAAAGAAGATTTCAGCAGAAATCTCAGTGTTAGAACCTCACCAGGTTGGTAACTTTCTCATGTGATGCTCTATTGCCTGTAAATAAGGACACCAGTCCCAGTAACGGAGAACTCTGAATTTTTCAAAACTGATTTTATTTTTATTGAGTTATTCACTGTGCACACAATTACTACAACTTTGACGTCCCCAACTAAAGGCTTTTTTCACCCTGAGCTTGACCAGGAAGAATCCATTTTTGTTAATAGCTTCCTGGAAATAGCTTTTGTAAGTGGGAGATGTCAAAAGTGTCTAACTGAACTGTTTGCAGATGTGATGAAGAAGCAGGTTGTCAGCTAATGGTGCAGTAGGGCAGGAAAAATCCAATTGCCATTAAATTAGCCTTTTGGAAATTGCCATCAGGCTGGTGTCTGGTATATACAAACTTTTTTTGCTGTGCGTCTTTGTGGTTAATGACCTTTATGAGCCTTCTTCACTTAGTGAATTTTGTGTCTTAGGAAGAAATGTGAATATATTTGCCTAAGCTACAGTTACTATAACACTCTGAACATACGGATTTATGAGTAGTATCAAGTTTCAGGGATAAAATTTAACATTAAACAATGACCAAACTTGAATCATTCACCACCCCAGCTCTGGCAGGGGCACTTCAGTCTTTAATGGAGTTGGAAAGCCTAGCTCGGTCTCTTAACTATTTATTTTAACCATAGATATTTTTTTAATTGCACTGATAAAGTACCTCGTCCCATGTGCCTTTTGGCCTGTTAACATTTTGCAGCAGAAACTAGAGAGCAGATTAAGAGTAGCTCAGGGAGAAACCGAATACCTTAAATTAGTCAGTGTACTACACCTCCTCTTGGGACCTGGAAAAAAAGATGAGGGGTTTAAGAGAACACTGCTAAGTTAAAGACAATAGTTGTCTGGATTTTTATAACAACATTTTGGTTTTCATTAAGTTCTAAGAATTAAAAAATAGCTATTTCCTTTCAATTCATAACAATCTTGCTTGTTTTCCTATTCTAGTAACAAAAACAAACGAGTTTTGTTTTCGCGTTTTTGTGCTTTAGAGTAGCACTGAAATATTTAGCTTGCAAGTACCACAGGGGATGCATGAACACAAACAGCACCTGAAGGCTGAATAAACATGTGTTGTTTTTTTTTTCTTTTGTAACATCTATATTTTGCATACCAGAGGTAAAGTGGGACACTGCATATGTGTTATTCTTCAGCATCGCTGTGAGCTGCTGGCACATACTGAAACTCCCTGTGTTTGGTTGTTTTGAGGGGCCCTCGATCACATCATCGTGGTGACAAAAGACGGGAAGTTTCCGCTGAACCAGCTGGGGCAGATCTCACAGAAGTCACCACAGCTCCTTATAGTGAACATGGCCAGTTTTCCAGAGGTAAGGACACGCTGCCGAAGGCATTGTGAGGGGAGATAATTATAATGGGTCATTTCAGTTCCTTATGAAGACGTGGCCATGCACAGAACCAGACGTGGTTGGAATAGTCTGGATTTGTGCCGGGACATCATTAAACTCCTGTAAAACTTATTTATCACCGGGGCTGGTAACCCCCCTGAGCGCTCATGGAGGAAGCTGCTGACGTAGCCTACAAACTTCTGCAAAGCCACCCTGGTAGGACTAAGCCAGGCTTGTGCTAAGTGCTGTCACGGGGCCTGACTTCAGCTCTGCTGAGGTTTGCAAGCTCCTCCCTTGGCAGCACCTGCAGGTCAGAACCCGAATTAGATGCTTAGACCTATCCCATGGGAGAGCCAACTTCCCTTAATTTTCTGCAGGGGTCCTAGTTAGACTTGGCCCTAAATGAGGCAGCAAATCCAAACCCCACCTTAGGATCAAACGCTAGCGGTGCCCTGCAGCAGGCTCAGCCTGGAGCAGTAGGGAGCGCAGGGTTAGCTGCTCATCCCACTCCAGGGCTGGAGGGTTGCCAGAGCTTATCTCTATTTATTTTGCAAAGGCTTTCCCCAATTAATTAAGTCAGCAAAGTCTCAGGAGGTCAGTGTAAGGCACTTGATGCCTGAGTGTTTCTTAAAGTGTACCCAGCGTGTATCATGGTGTGAAGGGTGACGGCCCCTCATCAGCGAGTGCCCCAAGGTCCCTCGGAGTGCCAGAGCTGAGAGGGACGGGGACATCACTCCATGACATACCCCACGTCCACGCAGGAGCTCAGACTGAGAAATGGGCACATGAGAAATGAAATAACCACAGTATATATACCATTGCCTACATTTGCTTTCTAAGCCAAAGGACCATTTTTCATTTGAACTAGAGCTAAAACTGTTTCTCTCAATGTAGTTGTTTTATACCATAAGTGTTCCACGGATAGACTGAACTCTTTAAAACCATCACACACACACGTTCACTTGATATCATTATTGACAGCATACAGCCAGTGCCTCATGGCATTGGAAAGCAAATAAAAATGCCTGAAGGGTCTGGGAAAGAAAATAATCATAGAAAAGGACTTGCTGGGTCAAATTCTGTTTGGCCAAGAGTTACAAAAACAAATAGGACTATATATTTTAAGCATGGCTATTTATATCATGGGCTGCAAAAGGCTGGGGCAATATTGCAATATTTGCCCCTTCCTCTATATCCTCCAATATGTCTGTTAAACAGCACAGCTTTTACTGAGCATTTCCTTCCTACAGAACAAGCACCGTCCATAGAATAACACGTTTACATTCCTAACATGCTGAGGTCATCTTGGTTACATTTTCTCTGCCCCTGTTGTGCTCTGGAAGACAGCAGTTATGTCTTACAAAACACAAAACAGTCATTTTGTTCAGTGATGTCACATGTTGGGGACCTAAACAACTATGCAGAGCTTTATTTTGTGCCTCAGTTGACAAAAGCTGAACTTCATAAATACAGTCTAGTGCAGCAGCCTGGAGCTAAAGGTAACGATGGGAAAGGGCATCAGAAATAGCAACGCACCTTGTAGGAAATGCCGCGTGAGTGCCACAAGAGCACAGACTTGCTTGGTCTTGTTATTGTCAGCGTCGAGAACGAAGCGACCTGGCGGAACGCTGCGGAGCTCCCGGCAAAACTCCAGTTTAACCATGAATCCTGACATTCTGTAGAGGTGCACCAGCGCCCTGGGATGGGGAAGGAAGCCGTTTAATCACTTCGCAGTTACAGGCAAACCTGCGCACCCCACCTTTTAAGCAGAGCAGAGTGTCCGCCAGCGGTGATGGAGTTTCGAGAAGTTAATCCTAAGCAGTAAGCTGTAAAATAAACATAGAGCTGGGCACAGGCTCTATTTCTCAGCCAACTGCTACTGCCCAGCTGTAACGTGGTTAGGTTGTAGCGCTGAAGTGGTTAAGTTAAATAACATTTCTAAATTGGCACTGTGTGATTTCTAGTGGGAAACATTCAACTGGAATTTTTAAATGCTCAGAATCTTTCATCTCCTTCACCACAGTCGGGCTATGCCTTGGGAATTTATTGCGGTTTCACTCTGCATTGCCTCAAACCATTCAAATAGTTTCAAAGAAGGAAAACAGTTTTCTTTTGTTGTTGCTTCCCTTCCCCACTCCCCCTCTTTGTGCCCCCTACCCCGATACCGAGCGCGGCCGTAGTTTCCCACTCGCTTTGATCAAAGCTCTCCGCACCAATGTAACTTCCTGATCTTACTGGTAACAGAAGTAAATGTTTCCATGTTCCATGGAGATGGATTGCCAACTATTGACAGAGTTCTGGCATATGGCAATGATTATTTCCTAATTCCCTTTACCTTTTGATCTGTTTTACAGAGCACAGCTGCAGCTACGAAGGCTATAAGGGAGAGTGGCATGAACCTGAACCCAGAAGCAGATGGGACAATAATTCGGGTGCCAGTTCCTAAGTGAGTATTGATGGCAGCCTAAGTTCATCACCATGCAAGGTAACGCAGTAGGTTGCAGTCAGTGTCCTTCAGAGGGTGAACACACGCAATTACTGTAATGCTGTGATCCAGCTGTTTTCCAAATAGCTATATTGCAGGTTAGCAAAAAAAAATCTGAGCCTCTAACAGCGTCTGGTGGAAGCTCTTCCAAGTGCGTGAGCTGTAAGTCACCACATTTTGGCATCTGGTGGTTGGTCTTATTGTTCTTTATCTTCCCCGTGCGGAGGAGAGTTGGTCCTAGCTGGCTGCAGCACTCTGCATGAGACAGGGAAAGGCTTTTGGAGCTGTATTGCCGTAATTCAGAGGCTGATCCTTTGCTGCCTTGCTGTAGATTCCTTGAGTTAAACCAGCGCAGAGCAGCAGTAACGAGCCAGTAGTATTAGGGGTGAATAGCACCTTGTTGCAGAGAACACTATGAGGAAGCAATGAAGGAAAAAGGGAGGAAATAAATAGCTTTGGCTAAAAAATCCACTCTTCTTGTGTCATACTTGTTGTGTAACTGAGGCTGCATGGAAACTTTGTTGTGGGGCTGACAGAGAAGCCGGCTGCTGCTGGCCGAGGCTGGAGCATCGCTGCCCTCACCCATCATGAGTGTCTCCCAGCCCTCGGGTAAGGCAGGAGGTGCCACCACGTGAGTGCTAAATAGAGAGCGGGTGCAGCTGTGTGCGTGTTCGGTCCCTGGGACCGGGCTGGACCTTCCGTGGAGTGGGACCCACCAGCAGGTCCCCTGGGACTGTCCCCGCAGCTCAGGAGTGCAGACACAGCCTGCTGCAGGGGCAGGGGTTCTGCTTGGCCCAGCTTTGCGCGATACAAAGAAAATTCACCAGTTCCCGCGGGTGCTCAGACCCTGCAGCGATGGAACCGTCTAAATACCCCGGGCAGATGCGGATGCACATGATCTCACACCTTGGGGTTACCTGGCACTGGGGTGCTGCAAACAGCTCCCACAAAGGGTAAAGAACAACTCCCACGAGGGGTGAGGATGGCTCTGTATTGCCTGTGCACACACCTTGCACGTGTGCTGCGTTTTATGGGCAGGTGACTTCCAGCAAAGATGAGCCAAGTATTTCTCGCGCTTTAGATCTACTTTAAAAATTCTATGGAATTTCATCTAGCAGTTTGATCAGAGAAGTCTAATTGCAGCTTTCCGTTGCTGTCGGTGAGAGGGAATGACATTATCATTCTATTTGCTGATTTTCTTTTCCCTGTGCTCCCTGCCCTTCCCCCATTCCTCAGGGAGGAGGAGGAGGAGGGCACCATTATCTTCATAATTGCTGAGGCTCCCGGGTTGCTGCACAGTGGTTTGATTGTTAATGGGCACTTGGGTCATCCTTGAATATGAATTGCAGGGGAGGAAACTACGAAACTGCAAATCCCAATCTTAAAAAAAATATATACTGTTTTTTAAACAAATGTATATGGTCTATCACTATCTTTTTCGGTGCTGCAGAGTGAAAATGGGTCTTCTTTCCCCAGGGAAGATCTGCCTCATGTGCCCCCTCGTTCCTCTGCTCTGCACGGGTTGCTGCTCCTTTCTCCTCGGCTGGTTGGCAACCCAGGGAGTCCTAAATAAAGGAGATTTTTGGCCTGGGACACGTGCCCTGCAGATCTGCTGCACAGGCACCTCCCGTCCTGTTTGCTCACCCGCTCCTTAGTAACACAACAGGGTCTTTCAGAGTTTCATCCACTTGTCAAAAAGACAAGACGACAGTTTCAACCTTTTAAAACCTCCTAATGCAAAGAGGGGTGGAAATAATCAGATTCTGCTAGAGGCCTCTCTTTAGTACACCTGAATGACTTTTTCTGATTTTCTAAGGTTTTCATTTTCCAAATTCTAAAGATGTTTATGAAGGAAGATAGAACAGACAGATGCAGTGAAATTGCCAAAATTACGGCAGGTGTGCAAAATAAGCAAACAAATCAGAAACGAAGAGACAATACAGTTTCTGCAGAAACTGATTCTTTTCACGCGGGAGACACAGTAAAAGCAAACTCAAACCTGAATTGTCCTTGCCTGTTATTAGAAACACTTCTTAGTCTGACCTGTCAGCTGGACACATATGCATCGTATTTTGACTTATGCAGGTCCAGTGCTTAAGAGTGTTTCAACTGAGCATTTTAAAACAGAGTTTACATTTCAGTATTTATTCTGATAGTTTAGTTCTTGCATTGCAGTTTTAACAGAAAAAATACACTGCTTTAGTTCGTGTTTACTTCTGCTTCCTGCTAGGATCCCCTCTGCTCCCCAAGGCATTCGCTTGTTTGTGTTGCTAGCTCTGCATAGGCAATATTTATTTGTATAAAAAGTATTCTCTGAGGGTTTAGAAAGAAAAAAAAAAAGAAAAGAAAGAAAACCAGCCATGGGAACATTTGTATTGGTTGATCTCTTGGCCGAATTTGACCTGACCTTGTGTCTTTTATGGTATTGCCTCATTTTTAGATTCATCTTTTTTGGACCCATTGTGTTACACTGGATATTGTTTGTAAATCAGTAATATTTTTACACATGCTTTACTGAAAGCCAGATGACTCATTTGAAAGTTTAATGACTCATTGTGAGCTTTTTTTCCTTTGCCCTTTAAGAAATATGCACAGATACCTACTATGGGGAAAAGGGACTAAAAAAATTAATTTGAAAAAACCCAAAGCTGTTTCTGAGCTCATCATCAGAAGTCTCTTGCCTGCTTTTTGTTGAGCAATAGATGTTGCACCCTGTGTTTATCTGCAATCATGCATGCCGAGTATCTAGTTAAGCCTACTTTCCTTTAACTGATCCCTCTCCTTCACAGGAAATTCCTAGCGTTTGAGATACAGAAACTATTCTTACCCATAGAAACATCTTGCGCTGGAGACGAGACGTGGCCGGTGTCGCGCTGGCTGCGCGGGGAGAGCAGCATCCGAGAGCTGCGCCACTTAAACCGCTGGGTGCTGGGGGAGCAGAAAGAGAGGAGATGTCACCCATGGGACCGTGGGTGTTTCTGAACTCACCAGGCTCCGTCCCGCTCCCGGCAGGGCAGGAGCGTCCCTGGGGAACCGCAGGACTTGAGCTGCTGCTCCTCGGGCTGCGGGGCAGAGGAGAAGGGACTGCAGGCGGCTCCTTGTCCTTGTTCCCCAACTCTGGCACCCCTTCCCCAGGTTCACACAGTTTTTGGCTTTAAAGGTAGGGCCAATGGTTACTAGACAGAAAAGCAAACATATCTAAGAACAGTTTAAAAGTCCCAGATCTGGGGGCAGGATTAAGCAACTGTCCTTAGAAACCATGAGCCTGGCTCGTGTTGATGGATTTCTTAACCAGAAACAGCATCTGCTTGAAAAAGCGTCCGTTTCTGGCATTGTTGGTAGCATTGCTGAGAATTTACACACAGTCTGGCTGGAACATAAAACCCACTGAGAAACTCCACGGCGCTGTGCAGTGATAAAAAGAAATTGGTGTTAATAAAGACAGACAAGGAGGCATGAAAGCTGTGACCCCGTGCCAAGAAGCATAGGAAATCTGGCAGCGCTGCATAAACAAAAACATTTCCTTAAAGGCTCGGCAGCCCCAAGCAGGCGAGTGATACCCTCGGCACAATTCGCAAAGGCCGAGTGGGGCGGCGAGAGGCTGACGGGGAGCTCGGGCTCCCATGGCGGGGGCGGCCCCGCTGCGGACCCAGCAGGAGACGGGCGAGACCTGCAGCTCCCTCCTCCGAGCTGAGCAGCCGGGATTGACTCCCAGCCCCCCCAAAAGCTGCCTGAGAATCTCACCTCACCCAGACCTCTGGTTGCGAGCCGGCTCAGCTGGTTGTGCGTGTGCCGCGGGACCTCGGACTTGAGCAGCCCTAAAGGCATCACTGGTGGGATGCGGAGGAAACCACAAGTCACCCCGCTGACTTCTCACGAGGCGTCCGGGCCAGGCTTGAGCCTGCACTGGCCAGGAGCTCCTTGCCACGTGTGCCATTCACTGGCCACCTCCCCGGCTGTCCCTCGGCGGGGAGCAGGACGGGCTGGGGGGGACGAGCCGCTGCCTGTGGTTACCCCCAGAGGAGGGACACTGGGTCGCTGCTCTCTAGGTCTGTCAGCTTTTCTAGCAATCCTGTGCTTACTAATCCGTTCTGAGAAGCCTGTTCCCCCTTGCGCGGTGCATAAAGATCGCTGGCGAGAGGCCGGTGTCTCTGCAGACATCGACGAGCACTCGGCTGCCGGGGGAAGGGACCAGCACGCGTGCGGCTCGGGGGGCCAGGGGTCCAATCCTGCCCTGACAGCCTCCCCGTAACACACACCCTCACCCCACATTTCCTGAGCTCTGCAGGAAGAGTCCTGGCCTCAGTGTTTTGGTGACCCAGGCTGCTGCAGCCAATTTCTAAATACTCCTGTGAAATGTTTATTTTGCAATATCTTCTGCGAGCAGACGGGCGCTCTCTTGCTAGCAAGTCTCAGTGAGCGCACCGGGGTTTTTAATTCTCAAGGCGGTCTGGAAACTTCAATAGCCATGAAAATAATTAAAATATTATTGTTAAGCCCTAGCAGTTGATGTTGACAGTGATCAGCTGTAGGTGCTGGAGCGTTACCAGAGCTGAGGTGACACGTCAGCCATTCCTGTGCCTTATTCAGATGGCCAGACTCCCTCATCACCTGCGGTTTTCAGTTTGGGATGGAAAGTTGAGGGTTTTCCTGTGGCACAACAGCAGTAACCAGCCCTGCGTTGGGGGAAGGTGGAGCTGAAGTTCTCCTGGGCCAGGTTACCCGTGGCTGGCGTGTCTCATCCTCTTGTCAAACCAGGAGTTCACATCATGTTGGTGGAAAAGCTTTATGATGAGCTGGAATAAGGTTGAGTGAAACGTAAGCTCTGTGGCTTCCGGGTATAGAATTGAGGCTCTCGAGTTGCAGGGAGATGACACGGAGTTCCAGGCAGGGACGGAGGTTGCCCCCTGGCTTTGCGGAATTGCACTTTTCAGCTGCATCTCTCAGGTCTGGAGCTGGATTTTCCCTCTTTTCCCACAGATGCTTTGGCAGCAGAAAAAGGGAAAGACTAAACATTGTAGCATGACTTTCAGGCACTGTGGTGACAACTATAGAACAAATAAGATTCAGGCCAAGTCCCTCAGCTTAGGGCTGTGCTGGGAACTTTCCATTCCAGGCTCAAGACTGGTTTAACTGGGGCGCACTGCCCTGACGATGCTGCGCAGAGGTGACCGATTTGCTCAGGTGGACCAAAACAGGATAAAACACATCCTGAGCTGTTCCCCTGCCCCGGTGACACAGCATCCTTGCAGAGCAAAATATCTTAACACAGGCGGCTTTGGGTGTCCCTGCGCAGCCTGGCTCGGTGGCAGCTCTGCCTAGACCAGTCAGGGAGGATCACTGCATTTACCCCGAGTCGATTGCAGAAAATAAATCTGGCTGTGCTGCACATGACACTGTTTGCTTTTGGTGTATTTCTTTCCCCTCACTTCCAGGGTAACGAGGGAGCACAGGGAGAGCCTGGCCAAGCTGGCCAAGCAGTCCACCAACAAGTCCAAAGAGGCTCTGAGAAAGGTGCGAAGCAAAAGTGTCAACCAGGTCAAGAAGTTCAAGAACAAAGTGTCTGAAGATACGATCTGGCTGCTAGAGAAGCAGGTAATTTTTTTTTTCCTTCTGCCATATCATGATGTTTCCCAGCTCAGTGCTGTGTTTGTCCCAGCCCCTGCTGACAGATTTCCAGTGCTGAGGACCCGGCTGGGGAACGGGTAGCCCTGGGCTGAGTTTTTGGAGTTGGCAATGGCTGCTGTATTTGCCTTTTCTTTGTGGGATTTGGGGGTTCAATCTCAAAGCTGAATTTATGATATGAACCATTGTAAACTGACACAGGAAAAAACAAATGTTCCCCAAAAGCTTTCATACTACAAGGGACTGTTGCACAAACCAGCTGAACTTGGGGAATCAAATCGACCCACGTCCGTAGCTTTACCACCATCTACACAGGGCCTGGCCACTGCAAAACAGCTGGTGTTAATGAGGATTGCTCCAGTTTGTTATTAATGAAAAGGCTAGCAAGATTATCTCTGTTAGAAGTTTTTTGGCTCCAATTCAGGAAAATACTTAAGCACACGCTTAATTCCCTAAGAGCAGATGTCACTAAAGTCAATTACTTGGGCATAAACTCAGGCGCAAGCCTAAGTGTTTTGCTGAGTTGATGCCTGTGAAGGCAGGCCATTACTTTTTAGCTGTTTGTTTATTAACAGCTAAAGTTAGATACATTGCAAATGCTTCAGGACAGTTCTCTTTGTGCTCACAAAAATAAACATTGATATACAGAGCATTTGTGCAAGCAGGAAAAATGGCCATGCTATTGTAACTGAATCCTGTTGGGAAGCAGTTCTCCCAGAGCAGACAGATGTTTTTCTGCATTTGTAGAGGTAGCGTCTCAAGTCTCATGTTTGCTTGTACCCAAAATTTTTCAGCTTGAGGAAGGGTCATCATCATATACCTTGGAAGCAAATGCATCTTAAATTGGTCCTGTAAAACTAGTACCCAAGACCCCTCAATGTGCTCCAGCCTCTGTCTGCACTTGCTCAAATAAGTGCCCGCACATTTTGGTCCTGTTTACATGCTCGTCATGTCCATCTGGTGCTACCAGGAGACATGATCCCTGCGCAGGGCTTTAGCAATCACCATTCATTTCTTTTTACAAGAAGTAAACAGATCTGTCACTTGATGTGTGAGTTCTTAGCGTGTACTAAGGCTGTGCTCCTACTGTTACCTAGTTGGTTCTAATAGCGGAAAGGTTGCAGGAGGTGAGGAGATCAGCCCTCTCTTCTCTGGTGCCAACACCAGCAGGTCTTTAACTCTGCCTTCCCTTGAAGTCATTCTGTTAAATAAGGACCTGACCAAGCTCAGCCAGGAGTTTGTGCCATGTCTGTTCTCAGAGCCTTTGACCTGTCCCTGCTCTCACTGTGCAGATGCAACACGGGCACAGAATCACTGAGGGCTGGTGGGAGCCCCCAGGAAGAGGCCGTTCTTGCCCCAGCACTATTTTGGGTTTTATTAAGACCTCAGGCTTTGTTTCAGGAGGTGATCCAGTCACTGCTTTCCCTTTAAGCTCTGGCATCACCTGGCGTATGGCTCAGACTTGTGTTATGTTGCTGCAGATCCAGCAAATGGCAGACAGCGCTGCAGCAGAGATGGACAAGCTGCTGGCAGCGAAGACCAAGGAGCTGCTTGGATAAACGTCTTCCCGACGGACACACTCCCTCCTCGAGCAAGGACAGACTGCCACCCACTCCTGCCCTATGGCAGCAGCCTCAGCTTTGGCTGCTCCAGTTCCCCACTTTGGACTGTGCTGGAGGGAGGGGGGAACTTTCCTCGCTGTTCTTCATCCGGGTGGCAACAGAACTGGGTGAACTACAATTAAAAATAGACTAGCAGGAAGGAGGGCTGGAGGCTGCTGGAGGGGCTCACGGACACTGAGACACTGCAGGGGCGGCTGCCCCACTCACCTCACACCAGCGCGTTCGCATCCCGGCGAGGGAAACCTGCGCTGTCCTGCTGTGAACCTCGGCGTTTATTTTTGCTTAAAATAAAATCAGAATGAGATGTGGAGGAGCAGCCTTGGGACAGCCCATTCCTGGTTGGCACGTCCCCTCGGGTTCCTGTGTCCCAGAGGAGCCCGTGGCCAGCAGAGCTGCCGGCAGCCTGGCCAGCGGGAAGGACCGAGGGAGCTCAGCACCAACTGGTGCCGGCGGGCAGGGCAGACGGGCTCCGCGGTTCCCTGGGCTTCAGGGATAGAGAACCGAAACCTGTGCTGTCAGCGTGGCTGGTTTAGCCTGAACCGAGACCAAAAGCCAACACAGGAACTTTCCAAACCCAGCATCTGCCCTCCTTGACCGGCTACAGAAGGCTCGTGCAAGCCACTGGTACCACATTTTAGGGTGGAGGAGGTAGAAGCAGAACGGAGTCCTGAGCACATCGCACAGCTCAGCTCCTCACCACCAGCAGGTACTTCCCAGCGCCTCCCGGGCCATGGCCAGAGGGAAGGTGGTGACCAGCACCGCAGCCCCGCGCCCGCAGCATCTGCATTCAGAGAGCACCGAGTGCTCTGCAGTCCTTAAATAAACAACTCCCAAAAAGTTAGTTTGTGTGCAGTGGGGAGAGGGAGAAGGATGAAGGATTTGCTCTGCTAGGGCCCCACATGTCAACAATTTCTCTGCTTTGTGTATTTTGGCCAAAGTGCTTGCCATGATAAATGAATAAAGGAAAATGGCGAGCCCAGGGCAGTTACATGGCTCAGTAAATTGCTTTCAGCTGATTACGGCATTTCTTTTGACATTTATCAACTAGGCTTTTTTTGCTGTTGTTGCAGCCTCGGCATCCCAGCAACAGCCTGGGCTGGAAGGGTTTCCCTGGTACCTGCCCGGGAGCAGCTGAGCTGGGGGTTTCTCTGGGCCAGGGCAGGTGGAGAAGCTGCTGCCAGCACAGGGTTGGGCTCAGGCTTAGGCTTGGGCTTGGGCTCAGGCAGGGCTGGCGCCGCGTATGGGGCCTCACTCGCCTCTTCCCATTCTCCCAGTCCTGGAGGCAACGGGGCAGTGAGGGGTGGGCTGGGGGGGCAGAAGAATTCCTCAAGCACCACTGGTCCATACCCTGTAGCATCTCCTGTGAATTAAAACCTACTACTAAAACCACACCAGCTGCCTGTCCGTAATGCAGCCCTGCCCTGTGCCATTAGGAGACAAAGCCAGGTGCAAAAATAGTTTTTAAATCTGAAGAAAGGCAGAGACGCATTCTCTGAGCAACCACAGCTGATGGCCACGTGGCAGGGAAGGGTCTGGGGGATCCATTTCCCTGCACCCTCAGACTGCAGCAGCACCCACCACACACAGTTGGGCGCATGGCACAACAATGGTCCACGAGGCCACCTCCACCTGCCACGGCCACCACACAGGCACCTGCAAACACCCAGGAGAAGAGAGGATGGACACTCACCGTGCTGACTGTGACCAGCTGGCACATGGGGAGGCTCCAGATGGGACCCGCTCTCCTTTTTGCTGCTCAAATCATCTGCTGTTCTAGTGTTCCTCAGCAGGAGCTGCAGCACAAGACATGCCAGGTCCAAATGTTCCTCCACCAGCAGGAACTTCTGCCTTGGCACCAGCACCCAGAACTGATCAGGAGCTGCAGCTGATGCTGCTGGCGGGTGGGGAAGGAGCTCCAGCTGCACCAAATATCCAGGAGGGAAGGGAACTGTGGGCCAGAAAATGGTTGGGCTGGTTGTAACATGGATCTGGTGTCAGTGAGGCTGCTTTGGCCACCAAATGGTTTGGCCTCGGCAGCAAACGCTACTTGGTGATGCAGGGCAGGGGGTTAGGGGGGCCATGGCTGGACCACTGGAGCTGTGCCCTGGGTCCCGCGCCGGCTCCGTGGAGCCCTCTCCCAACCCCACACGTGGATTTGGGGCCCCATCAGGTTCCCACCTGGTGGGTGCTGCCATGGCCCGGGGGCTCGGTGGTCCCCGGGGGGGTCACACTCCTGGCAAACCTGGTACCCCCGTGCACATCCCTGCTCATCGCACCCCGGGCAGAGACCCGCACCCTCCTGGGGCGCCCGGACGGACACGGACACGCTCGGCTCTGCCGGGATGCTCCAGTTTGCTCTGAGCCGCTGAACTGGGGCAGCCGCACCAAGGGGTTGGGGCAGGGACTGGGGCAGGCGCTGCCCCCCCAGGCTGAGCCCCCGGCCACCGGGGAACACAGAGGAGAAAGGAAGGAAAAACTCTGAGGAAGCTGGAAGCTCTCGACATAGTTAAAAACCAACATTGCTCTTCAAAATAGATGTGATTGCGCTCCTTGTGAGTCATCGAGCAGAGACACCGAGATTGCTTTGTCCCAGGGACGAGCCCGGGCGCTGATTGTGTGCCGCCCGGATTTGTATAAAACAGACCATGGATGGCATGTCAGAGTTTACAGCTCGCATACATTTTCAACAGTGAGCTTTGCAAAATGTATCAATGTAATCTCTGCCTCCTATATTCCGTGTTGATTAGACACGATTTCTGGCTGGATTTTCAGAAAGCTCAAGAGCTTTTTTAATCACTACAGAAGCTCATTATTGCTTTCCAGTGACTCTTATGTCCTTCACTTCTCCTTTCAGATTAGAGTCTATAGTCAGATGAATATTGGATGATTTCATTACATACAAATGCAATCAACAGTTTTGCATAAATTTCTCCTCTTTTCTTGAGTTTCAATTGACCTCAGCACCCGTGGAGGCAGGCGCAATACACATGTAAATGAGCTGGCGTTGCTGCAAAGACATGGATGCGGAGAAACAAGATAAACTGTCAGATAATATTCGGGATTTTTAAGAGATCAAAAAATACTTCCTTTTTCAGCCCAGCCGTAAAAATGGCACCTTCGGCTGCCGGGGAATTTGCGGTTGTTTTGCTCAGTGTCTGGCTGTGGACAAAGGGCAGGAGCGGCGGAGGGTTTGGCGGCTGAGCCCCTGCCCGCGGCAGGTACCGCCATCCGCAGCTGTGGTGTGGCTATCTCAACCGGGGGATGCCGAGTTCGGACCCTCCTGGACCCCCCGCCACCCCTTGGGTGGCTCCGAGCATCCCCCCGGTTGTGGGGCACCTGCGGGGTGTACCGGAGGCTGCCGTCCGCACACCGCACAGCCAGGGCATGGGGAACCACGCCGTCAAAATATATTTAAACTAACACTCCATGCGAACAATCAGGGCCAATTTCAACTAACTATAATTAAACATAAAGGACCTCTTGGCAGGGAAGTCGGGGAAAACTGTCAGGAGTTACTTTGGATGCGAAGCCCTTGCCTTTAAAAGAATAATTTTTGTGCTAATGCGAGCAATCCAGCACTCCCACACTCACCTTCGGGGGCCAGTGAGGAAAGAAACTCTCGGGTTTCTTTTGATACCTTTATGTGCTAATCTTCTTAACAGATTTTTAATTAATGGGAACAGAGCACTTCGCAGCCGTGAAATCTATTGGCGTAATTGCCTGGTGGATTAGTCCCATTAGCCACACAAATTACCTGTCTCCAGGCCGCCAGCCCCACCAGGGAGCTCCCCGTGCTGGACACACCAAGCAGCCCCATTCTGAAGCAATTTTGATAAAATAAACTCTCTAATCAGGTAAATAATTCCATAAGGGAAATTGCTGCCTTCCCGCAGCCTCCCTCCAGCGGGACCTGGCTACTTTCAGGGGAATGCGACGTGCCTCCAATTACAGACAAATCTCCAGCTCACAGACCGTTTGGGAGAAGCCCACAGCACACGAGACCCCCTCGAACCGCAGTGGACGAGGAATTAAGGCATTTTAGCTGTCAGCCAGAATCTGGCCCGGCCCCTGATTACCTGGGGGGACACCTGGTGTATTTAGGTTGGTGTCCATTGCAATTTCCTGGCCCCCAACATTGATCCCGAATGACTCGTGTCTGTGTCAGGTTCCTGCCCCGGGTCCCTCTGACACGTGGCCCCGGGCTCGGGGACGCTGACCTTTGGGCAATTAAGGACATCCAGGCCAGGCTGAGCCTGGAGAAGTGGCAGTGTGCAGCCGCCCCAAAGAGCTGCCAGGTGAGCGGAGCCGCCTGCACCCACTTCCCCGCAGCGCTCGGCAAAGCTGCCTGGCTATGCCAGCTGCCGCCACCGCTGGGGAGGGTGCCCAGGCCCTGGGGTCCCTTCCCAGCCCTGTTTGTGGGTCTCTGTGGTCTGTTGTAATTTGGGACCTGAACCTGATGGGGAGTCCCACGGCTTCTCTCCACTCGGACCTCAAGATGGGGATGTGCCACCCCAGGGATGTCCCTGGGCAGCGGGGTCGCTGGGACGCGCGGGCAGTGGGCACAGTGGGTGCAGGGCACTCACACAGTGTCACACAACAATGCGCAGCCCTGGTGCGCTTCCCAGCGCCCGGTGAAGTGGCTGCTCTGTGGGACCCTTGGCCAGGACATCTCCAAACCTGTAGTGCCAGCCGGGGCATCTGCTGTGAGCACGGGTGACAGGAACAGCCTGGAAGGAAAGAACCTCTGGAAGTTAAACCCCAACAGTGACACGCCAGTGCCCAGTGCTGTGCACAGCCAGCCATGGTGGGGACAGCCACACAGAGAGGTGGCCACCAAGCATCCCCTGGAATGCTTGGATGGGCAATCCCTGCATTGATCCCTGACCCCAGGATGGAGAAAACGTGGGTGGCACAGGGCTGCTCTTTCCTCTGCAATGGCAGACTAAAACTCTCCCCCCTTGGCTGCCCCCATGGCTCCTGGCACAAGGAGCAGCAGGGGGTGATCTGTGGGGCCACCCCAAATTGGAGGGGCTGTACAGGTGGCCAAGTACCCCTGTGATCAGGGTAGGCCTGGGCAGGAGTGCCAGAGCACGGCAGCCACCTCGCTGCACACACCAGGGAACCCTACACCACAGGTAATTGGCATCAGATGCTCCCTGACCTGTCGCATCCACCGGGAAGCTGGAAGCATTTATTTGTCTGAGCCAGCGGCTCTATCTGCGTGCAGGAGGCGTTGGCAGTGGCGGGGCTGGGCTCCGCAAAGCTAATGAGTCTGAGCTGAAGATGATGAATATGATTGCTGAAAGCACTTTCCTGAGTCCTCCTTTCCTGGGGCTCAGGTTACGAGTTCCCAGACAGCCTGTCCAGCCCTGAGTTTTCAGCTCTGATTTGTAGCCCCCCAAACAGCATCTGTCAGCTCCCCATGACAGAGGAAATGCTGAGTCCTCTGCTGCTGTGGCCGGTGGAGCTGGGGAACGGGCTGGCAGGCCTGCTTGGCGTTTGGGGACAGCTTTGCTCCCCAGGCTGCCCTGCTGCTGCCCCGCTCAGCCCCGTGCCCCTGCAGCACCCCGAGCCCTGAGCGGGGTGGACCAGACCAGACCGATGCCCCGTGAGGGGTTTCCAGCCACCAGCATCTGCTGTGCCGCATTGAAATTCCTGTGGCTGTTGGCCACCTTCCCCAAGGGGGACTTGTCACCAGTCACCTCTTAACCTTAAGGCAGAAAAACAGAGGGTTTTGGCTTCTCTGTTTTTGGTGCAGCCCATGGTCGAGTGTCCACCCGCTGAGTCATGTCCCACCTAAGGAGCCTCTCAGGGATGCACAAGGAAGGGTCAGGCCAGGAGATGCTCCATGGGCCATGCGGATCCCCTGGGACTGGAGGGACACGCCACTCCCAGGCACGGCCACCCCTGGAGCACAGGACTGGGGGGCAGCGGGGGTGCCCAGCTGCCCCATGGCTCCGCTCCCAGAGTGGGGCTTGGGCTCTGCCGCTGCCTGGAGTGGGCTCCCTGAGCTGCCACCTTGCCCCCTGCCCCACGGCTGTGGACCCCCGGCAGAGGGTGTCCCCACGGCTCCAGCACCCTTGGGAAGACGAGGGGAAGGAGTTTTGGGTGCCGACCCGCTGCAGGCTCTCGGTCCCGCTGTCCTGCCCGGTGGCTTTGCGGCTCGCAGAGGCGATACCAGCCCACAGCCGGAGAAGGGGGTCCCGAGGGCAGAGAGGAGCTGCGGGGCGGCCTGAGGCGGCGTGGTGCTCCGTGCCTCCCGGTGCTCCCGCAGCCCCGGCCGCCTGCGCTGCCATAGACGGTGTTTTGCTGCCTCCCTACGGGAGGACGCGGCCGGCGGCTCCGGCTCCCGCAGCTTCGCCGTCCCCTGCCCGGGGGTGACCTCTCAGCGGCATCTCAGGCCTTGCAATGCATGGGCAGAGCTGCTGCTCCAACGGAGGGACTTGGGGTGCATTGGAGCACAGCTGCAGTGCACCTCCAAAAGCACCTTCTCCATCCTATTTTAGATTGGAGCAAGACTGCTGTGCTGGTTCCTGCATCCACCCTGCTCAGCTGACGCCTCCCAGCAGAGACCAAGGTCCAGTGCCGGCACATCACCAAGGGCAGCACCAACAGCCACGAGACAGCCAGAGGTAGAGCAGGGAGAAAAGAGAAGCAAAACTCCAGCGATGTCTGTGGAAGGAAGCGGGACGCCACGGGAGGAAAAGGGGTGAAGCTGCAACGCGGATGCCCATGGCCACTGCTGTGAAAAGCGGAAGAGTAGCGTGAGACCAGCGCAGGGCTGGACAAGAGGAACTGGACGAGAGCATGGCAGAAGGCACAGTGAGGCCCTGGCATCGCACAGGAGGAGGTGGGGATGACCCTTGGGTGCCAGGACATGCTCCATCTGCCTTGGTGGCAGCCCCTCGGTGGCCCTGGCGAGACAGCTGGCCTTGGGGCTGCTGCAATAATTTCCTGTATTGTGCAAGTGAATGATTATTAAAACCTGACAAGAGGGAAGAGAGGGGAGCTGAGAGCACAGGAGCACTCCCAGAGATGGGACATTCCCAAGGGCTGCCAGGCTGAGCAGGGGAGACAAGGGAGTTCGCATTTTGCTAGGTCCCAATGCTGCAGACAACAGCACCACGTGACAGGTGTGAATAGGGAGGGTGAAAGACCGGAGCTGGGTCTGGAGGTGCTCAAGGGAAGGGAAAGACGCACAGCTACAGGGTAAAGTGCTTTGCTCCCTGTGGGGCTACAACACCATGGTGCCGGTGGTGGCAGTGTGTGGGGAGACCTGACACTGCCCCACTGCTGCGGCTCCACAGGGGACAGGCATGGGGCAGGGGGATGGGGCAGCACCTGGGTGAGTGTTTGACACCATTCCCCCTGTGCTCGTGCTGAAATCATCCCAACACCCCGCCGAAATCCATCCCTCTGTGCTGAACCAGCAGCCTATCATGGCTTTATATCTGGTGCCCATCCACGTGGGTTGGCCGCTCTTTGTCTCGGGGGCCAGAGGACGGGGCGAGTGGCTGGGTGTGCAGTGCTTGGGGGGACGGCACTGCCCACAGGCAGGGTCTCAGCAGGCAGGAGCAGCCCCGGCCCCAGCACCCACTGACCGTGTCGACTGCACACATACAGCAGAACCTGCCCCTCCTTTCCAGTGCATATTCATTACTGGGAGGCAGCCAGTGTCCCCACCCTGCGAGAGCACATCAAGAGCCTGCTGAGCTCATCTTTGTGTTCCAGCTGATGCATTTGCCCACTGAAGCTGGACCCAAGGCCCTTGTTCCTTTCTGGACACCTGTGAAGGCCACTGGCCCTGTGTGGACACTCCCTCCCCGCTGCTGAAACCCAGGAAAGCCCCTCAGCATGAGCCCCCATCCCACAGCCCCGCTCCTCCACTGTCCTCACGGCACAGCTGCTTTCTGTGCAAAGCGCAGGAACTGCACACCCCGCAGCCCTGCCGGGGCTTCCTGCTGCTCTGCAAAACTCCAGATAATCTTGAAACCCTCCCAGGCCCACACTGGGGTCTCTGCTGCTGCCACAGAGCAGCACAGGAGAGGGAGAGCAGCCACAGGTCCTGGGCTCTGGGTGCCACCAGGCTCAGGGACATCTTGTGAGACTGTCCTAGCCGAGCTGCAGCCCACCGTGCTCTCGCCCACCCCAGTCACGTGCAGAGCTCTCCCAACCCAACGCACTCCCCTGCGGGGCGGCCGCTGCCTGCCTGGGCTGGCCTGATCCTGTCCCCGCTGACAGCAAGCTGGCGCTGGGGGACGAGGCAGTGAGGCAGGAAACACTCAGCGATGGTTTCACTGATAAACTCAGCTTTTCTGGCTGTTGGCGGCTGTGGGCAGCCTGGCTACTGGTGCCGGCTGGGCAGCGCTGCCGGGGCAGCCTCCTGCAACAGGTTGGAGGGAACTGGGCTGGGCCCCCAGCCCACGGCCCCGCAGTGGGGACCCTGCTGCTGCCCGAGCTGTCACAGGGTGTCCCACCGCATGGGGACCCAGGCAGGGGGCTTGCGGCTCGGGGGATGCGCATGAGGGTGCAGAGGGACGTGGGTACCGGGGTGTGGGCACCGGGATGCTGGAGATGTGGGGACCAGGGAGACCTGGGGACCGGGGCGTGGGGATGCTGGGGAACGCGGGGCCCAGGGCATGACTGGGGTGCGGGGGTGGTCACGGGGGCCCCAAGGAAGAGTGCGCGGGCCGGGGCAGCCCCTCCCGGCGGGCCGGGCTGTCGGAGGCGGCCCCGTCCCGTCGGGGGCGGGAGGAGGCGCGGCGGGGGCGGGGGCGGCGGGGCCGGGCCGGGAGCGGCGACGGGACGCGGCCGAGCTGCCTCTCGCCATGGGCGGTGGGTGCCGGGCCCGGGCCCCCCCGGGCGCGGGGCTGCGCTGGGCCGGGCTGCGGCTGCTCCTCGCCCACGCCGTGCTGCTCTGCGCCGCCGGGACCGCCGCCACCGACGGCTCCGGTACGCGGGGCGGGGGCCGGCACCGGGAGGGAAGGAGGGAGACCGGGGGGAGCCGGTACCGGGGAGGGACGCAACATCTCACACCGGGAGGATCTGGCACCGAGGGGCCCCGGTGAGCGAGGAGGGACCCGGCCCCGGGGGATCCGGTACCGAGGGGAGCGGCCACAACCTGCACTGGGGGTATCCGGTGCCGCGGGGGACCCGGGGAGCGAGTGGGGACCCGGCACCAGGGGGACCGTGGGAGCGAAGGGACACCTGGCGCCGGAGGATTCGGTACCGGGGGATGCAGGGGGACGTGGTCCCGGAGGGTCCGGTACAGGGTGTCCCGCACTCCCGGAGGCTCACGGACGCCGGGGGAGGGCGCGGTGTCTGCCCCAAGCCCCTGCCCAGCGCTGCGGGCCGGGTCCGTGCTCCACCGGGTCCCCGGGGCCGGGATCGCTGGTCCTCGCCCCGCCGCTGCGGGACCCGGCCCTGGGGCCGCGAGCAGAAGCCCCGGAGCAGAGGGCACTGCAGGCAGGGCAGGGCAGGCAGGGCAGGGCAGGCAGGGCAGGGCAGGCAGGGGCAGCCAGCAGGAGCCGTGGCACCGGTGGCCGGGAGCCCCGAGGTCACCGTCGGGGGCAGAGTCCCCGCAGCAGCTGGAGCTGCAGGGTTTGGCCAGTCATGCCAGACCGGAGAGTAACATCACCCATGAAAAACAAACTTCCCCTTTGCCTCCCGCTGCGGCCACGCTGGGACCACACACAAGGGCTGGAGGAGCTGTCACTGGCCCAAGTGTGGCTGCACGACAGGGCTGGGCTCCCACCAAGCCCACCGCCACCCCACAGGGTCCCAGGGCAGGACAGGACTGCGGCCACGCTGGGGTGGCCCTGCCACCGGGCCGAGGAGCAGCACCTGGCTGCTCCTCATAGCATCCCAGCTGGGATAGTGATTCTCGAAAGAAAGAGGAACAGTAACCATGAATGCTGGCAGCCAGGGCCCTTCCTTGCTCTTCCCAAACATATACCAGGTGAAACTGCAGTTTGGGGGTGAGGATGGAGGCTGGGGGCAGCAGGGACAGCTCCAGTGTCCTAAGCCCTCGTTTCATTCCTGTGGCCATGTGCTCCAGCAGTTCGCCATGCACCGGCACAGCTGCAACGGGCTTGGGCTGCTTGTGCACCAGGGGATGTCGAGGAGTAACGCTGCTTATGGCAGGCATCCACAGAGCGTGTTGTGAAATAAAACCATGTGTGGAATCCTATCAGCTCCATCTCCAGCCTGTGCAGTGCAGTTTTCTCCAGGTCCTAACAGAGCATTGACTCCAGTCCCTCTTCTGAGAAATGATCTTCCTCCCTGCAGAAAAAATGCCATCCCAGCATTAAGGTCATAGCACTCTTCAGGTTTTACAGTTCCTCACTAAAGTAACATGCTCAGCAAAACCAACAGCATGTGGGCTGTATCCCTCAGCAGGGCTCCGGCCGTCTGCGGTGCAAACGGTGCTGATGGTGACTCTGTCTCCAGCAGCCTGCCCAGGTTTACCCGCTGCGGTGGGAAGTGATGTGTCCAAACCCAAGAGCTCCCAAACTGTGCACAGGGTGGGTGCATGGGGCTGAGCAGGCAGCGTGGGTGGGGACAGGCAAGGGACAGCTTCTGTCCGGTCCCTTCTCCGGCTTGGCCATCTCCCGACATGGGTCTCACCTCCCTGAGAAGCATTTCCTGGGGGCTGAGTGCAGGGAGCAGCATCTGTGTGTCCTGCTGGGCACAGGGCAGGGCCTGGGGACCCGCTGGGGACCCACGTGCCCAAAGCAGCTGGGACAGACACATGCTGGGATGGCGCAGCTGTTAACAGCTCCTGGAGCTGACTGGGGCACGCCAGGATCAAAGCAAATTTTACTACCTGAAGGGAAAAAAAAAAGATACCTGGGATCTACATGAAAGGACAGCTCTCTTCCAAGCCTTAATTAGGGAAGCAGATATCTGATTGAGGAATGAGGGGAACCGCACCGTGCCCTGCGGCGCTGTCAGCAGCACAGCCAGGCTCCTGCGCCATCCCTGTGCCGCACTAGAAGGACCACAGCACTAATCAGGCCCTTGGATCTGCTCTCGAAGACCAAATAACAGGATGTTGGGCTGAAGCTGATGTTTGTGAGCTCACTTGGTGTTTGCTGCTTAGAGCCCTTCTACTTTGCTTGCTGGCTGCACTTTGGCTCCGAGCCACGATGTCTGCTCTCTGTACACTTTTCCTCTGGCTGTGAGTGGAGCAAAGCTGGTCCCATGGTGTTTCTCTGTTTTCCCCGGCAGATATTGCCCTTGGCTGCTGGCTTGCCTTCAGGGGTGTAGTTTTCTACAAGTGTTCTTGCAAAATAAACCTGACCGTCCTCTCCACAGCCATTCCACAGCCCATGCTGTTTCACCCACTGACAAACAGGACGTGCGGCAGCATCCAGACATCACCATCTGCCTGAGCTCCGACCATGGGCAGGTCAGCCCATAGCCCGGCTGTGGGGCAGAGCCTGGTCGTGGGGCACAGCCTGGCTGTGGGGCACAGCCCGGCTGGGTGCAGGGGGAGAATGGCCCAGCCCCACGTGGCGTGCAGCTGCAGCCCTGGCACGCAGCTCTTGCTCATGGTGCTGCCAGAAGTGGTTGCAGATGACAATCTGGCTGTGCTGCATGTCCTGTGAACTGCTCGTGGGCCCGAGGAAACCTCCTTGAATCAGAAAAACAAGTGCATCATCTTCAAAGCCTGCAGCCATGGAGCCACGTCCCATCAAGCGACGCCAGTTCCAGCCCGGCCCCGATTCACGCCAGGTTGCTTTGGCTGCAGTTCGCAGAGTGGACGTTGTCTCCGAAATCTGGCATTTTTCAGCGGTGATGGAGCGTGTTCACCAGTCCTGCCATCACGGAGGGGGCCGTGCTCCAGCGCAGAGGCTGACAGCAGCTTTCCCTGCACCTGGAGCTGTCCTGGCACGGCCGGCACAGGATTCCTGGCTGGGGCGGGGAGTGGCTCAGAGCCACCGCAGGAAGGAGGCTCCGAAAGGACGTGAAGGAGCTGCCGTCGCAGGCCAGGACACGTTCCGTCCCCCTCCCACCCATTTGGCTGGAACATGCTGCTCCTGCCCCACCTCCGGGACCCCGCGGCACTGACACCACTGTGAGCCCTGCGCCGGGAGAGCCCCAGCAAAGTGAACTCACCCTCAGCCTCTGCATCAGCTGGAGAGACGAGGCAGGACACGACCTGCCGTGCCACAGCCAGCGGCACGGAGCATCTTTCTGCCCCCGTGGCTGCAGCACCTGCGGCAGCCCCACAACCCCCTGTTGCACTGGGCATGGCACGGGGCTGTCAAAGCTGATAAGTCTTTGCAGCAGAGTCAAGCACAGAGCTACTGGTGCAGGAACAGCTCGGAGGATGCTACAGCTGCACTGCAACACAGCCCCCCTTGCAAAAGTTCCCATCTTGCAAAAATCCAAATGGGTGGTCTGACCTTAATTTGTCTGAGATAAATAAGAACTTGCCTGCTGCCTCCTGTCTGGATGCATTTCATCCGAGATGAAAGGGAATCTGATGGAAGGGCTGGGAGCTGAACACGTCTTTGCAAGCCGTCCTCCATGGCATGAGGGATTTAGGGTCACAGCAGGTGGCCAGCTGGGGGACTGAGGAACTTTGCAAAATTAGCTTTATGTTTCAAATATGTTAATTTTTAGCTGCAATTTCCTACGGAAAAAACGTGGTTTCTATTCTGCATGCCTGGCCCTCCGCCCCAGCATTGGAACCTCTTCCTGAATTCCAGCAGAATTTGAACGGGGCCTGGTGAGCTCATGGACCACGGGGACCAGCCGATGGACTCAGGAGACCTTCCTTCATCAGCCGTGACACTGGGGACGGCTCTCGGTCCCTTCTGGTGCTCAAGGCTTGCTGCCCATCCCTGTCCCCACAGCCTGTGGCACCGGAGCCGAGCACTGTGTGTCGGCGGCACCATTGTCCCCAAGTGCTGTGCGTCCCGGTAGGGCTGGTGACCGCTGTCCTGCTGAAACCCTCAGCTGGTTGAGCTCCAGGAGGTCTTGTCACTTGGCACTTTTATTCTCCTGCCACAAAGGCCCCATCCCAGATCCATGGGGAATGACCCAGGCTGGCGGCAGCTGCTCCTGTCTCGTCTGTCCCTCAGGATCCCACTGCCGGGAAGGGGCCCTTATCTCTTGCCTGCAGGCTGGGGCACAAGGCAGCGGAGGAAGGGGCCAGGCGGGAGCAGAGGGAGCGAGCCCAGCGATCGGCCCTTTTCATCCGCTTGGGGCGGCCAAGGCGGAGGAGCCGCTTGCCAAAGCAAACTTCAGCCCTGACAATTGCCATTATTATTAACACCGGTGCTGTGTTTGCACGACTTATCCCACGCTGGGGCTCTGGGGGCACGGCGGCCCCTGTGCACGAGGCTACAGCCCTGGCTGTGCAGGAGGCCACTGTGAGATGGCCCCGCGGTGACACAGGGCACTGGGCAGGACATGGCCCCGGCAGCACCAGCCCAAGCTGGCGCTGGGGCTGCAGCACCCGTTGGTGCTTGGCCGTGGGGTGCAGATGGTTCCTTTGGCAATCCTGGGTGTTTCAGACAGGCTGACTTCCACAAGGAAGCAGGTACAGTGCCAAAGCGATGCTCCTGCCCAAAGCACCTCACAAGGGAGGTTAAAGAAAAGCTGAGCAGGTCTGGGATTGCGATGACCAGGGCAGCGCTCGGCCTCTGCAGCGCCTTTCTGCCATCTCCCCGCAGCACATCGGTGACACCAGACTTGGGGCCAGGCTCATGGATGCGGCTGGCAACAAATCACCGCATCTCAGAGGGACACCCCACAGTGCTTCCAACTGAGCTGGATCTGGCTCAGCTGGGTTTGGGGCAGCATCATCCCATGGGGAGCAGGGAGCCCCTGGGCACAGTGACGCTGTGATGGATGGTGACGTCTCTCTCTCCCCGCAGTGGATCCCTGTTGCTATTACCCCTGCCAGCACCAAGGGGTGTGCGTGAGGGTCGGCCTGGCAGGATATGAGTGTGACTGCACGCGGACAGGATACTTTGGGGCCAACTGCACCTCCCGTAAGTCCCTCTGTCCCACCGGACCCCTGGCAGCCGTGGGTCCCCGGGCAGCGCTGTGCCCGCAGCACGTGCTCTCACCGGCGGTGACAGTGTGGGTGGGCTGGCGCTGTTAATGAGCTTCGTTAGCGGGGCAAGTGATTTGCCTGGTCTGTCTCCCCCTAGCCGAGTTCTGGACGCGCCTCCGTGACCTGCTGAAGCCCAGTCCTGCCTTCTTCCACTTCATCCTGACCCACTTCAGGGGGCTTTGGGACATTGTCAACAGCACCTTTATCAGGGACATGCTCATGAGGCTTGTGCTCACAGGTGAGGGGTTGAAGTGGGTCTCAGGGTGCAGCAGGACTTGGGGATTCCTGGGCATCAGCAGAGGTGCAGGTGGGGGTGGCATCGCTGCAGTGATGCTGAGCAGCCCCCGCGGGCACCGGGCTTGAGGCACCGCAGCGGGACACGCAGGGTGGTTGTCATCCTCTCACCCCATCATCCTGCCCGGCCAGGCAGCAGCGGGGCACAGGGGGTCGTCAGGCTGGGCTGCCTGGGTGTCCCCAGCCGTGTGTCCCCAGCTGTGTGCCCCCAGCAGTGTGTCCCCAGCCGTTTGTCCCCAGCCGTGTGTCTCCAGCCACACACCGGGCTGGCAGCCAGCTGGAAGACAGGAGCGATGCTCAGCACGCTGCGCTCTCTGGGCCCAAAGGGCTCTTTAAACAGTGGCACGGAACACAGCCTGGGGAAATGTGGAGCTGGCCCTCGTAACTCATGTCCCCACGTTCTGCACTTTGCATAAATATTTAGGTTCCAGCCCTTGGAGCCGTAGGGACACATTCACAAGGCTCTGGCTGTTGGTTTTACTGTTTCTGTGTAGTTGTCATCTCATTCATCATCCAAGAATCCACTTAGTACATCAGTGCAAACCCTCTTCTTCTGTAGGGAACTGCAGCCTTTAAAAGGCTCGGAGCGCAGCCCGGGATGCCCGTGTGCCACTGCCGCTGGGACCTTTCTGGTTTTCGGGGCGTCGTGGAGGGCGTCTGGTGGCACTGAGCGGGTGGGCAGGGGCTGGGGGCAGAGCCCGTGGGGTGCTGCCCCGGGCCCCGTGGTGCTGACCCCCTCTCTCCTTTCAGTTCGTGCCAATCTCATCCCCAGCCCCCCCACCTTCAACTCTGACTATGGCTACATCAGCTGGGAGGCCTACGCCAACGTCAGCTATTACACCCGCATCCTCCCGCCCGTGCCGGACAACTGCCCGACGCCCATGGGGACCAAAGGTTCGTGGCTGGCGCAGGGGGACCGGCCCCACGCGGTGCCGGCCGTGAGGCTGAGTCGCTGCAGCAGCACCCTGGTCCGTACCTCGTGCAGCATCGGTGTTTCCTACCTGCTCATGCCGAAGCTTTCACGGCTGTGGATAATCCACAAGCTGCTTCTGGCAGTGCCGCGCGGTGCCACCCTCCCGCAGGCAGGACAAGCTTGGTGGCATCTGCAACGCTGCTGGGGAGGCTCTGGTTGAGCTGCTGGGGCATGTCGTGGTCTGTGCACATGAGTCCGTGCCTGGTGCTGCAGCAGACGCGGCAGCGCCCGCCGACAGTCCCGTGGTACCGGTACCCGGTACCTCTGCCCTCAACCTCTGTCCTTCACAGGGAAGCAGCAGCTCCCCGACCCCCAGCTCCTGGCGGAGAGGTTCCTGCTGCGGCAGAAGTTTGAAGCTGATCCCCGAGGCACCAACCTGATGTTCGCCTTCTTCGCCCAGCATTTCACCCACCAGTTCTTCAAGACGTCTGGGAAGATGGGACGTGGCTTCACCAAGGCGCTGGGGCACGGGGTGAGGCCACTGGAGAGGGCGGTGTGGGGCACGTGGGGAGCGAGGAGGGGACCGGGGTGCACAGGGCCTTTCGGAGCAGCCCTGACTCCGTGCTCTCTTGGCAGGTGGACCTTGGCCACTTGTATGGGGACAACCTGCAGCGGCAGCACCAGCTGCGACTCTTCAGAGACGGGAAGCTGAAATTCCAGGTACCACCCGGCGCAACCAGTCTCAGCCCTGTGATGCAGGGCTGTTTGAAGCCCATGTTGCTCTGGCAGCTGCCAGGCCAGAGACTCCTGGGAGGATCAGGAGACCCCAATGCTGTAGGAGAGCTCAGGGCTCCCCCATGGGGAGTGCGCCAGGGCCCCCGCAGCAACTGCCGGCTGGAGGGAAGAGCTTCGGGGTCAAGCTGCTCTGGGGGCAGCAGGTACCCGCAGCCAGGGCTGTGCGAGGGAGGTGTTTCCATCCTGCTCAATGCCTGCAGGAGAGCGGCCGTGGTGCCTGTAGCGTGGCAGGTCCCAGCTGGGCAGGCCATCACAGGGTGGTTTTCTCCCCCGCTTCCTTTCTGCCACCCTGTCCTTGTCTCCCTAAGGTGGTGGATGGAGAGACGTACCCCCCCATGGTCACCGATGCTCCGGTTCACATGGTCTACCCGCCCGGCATCCCCAAGGAGCGGCAGCTGGCGATGGGGCAGGAGGTGTTCGGGCTGCTGCCCGGACTCTCCATGTACAGCACGCTCTGGCTGCGCGAGCACAACCGTGTCTGCGACGTCCTGAAACGGGAGCATCCCAGCTGGGGCGACGAGCAGCTCTTCCAGACGGCGCGTCTCATCCTCATCGGTGAGGATGTCCCACCGCCCCGGGCAAGCCCCAAGGTGTTAGTTTGTCTCTGTTTGAGGGTGGAGGCCAGGCTGGTTTGAGAGTCTGGACAACTTTCTCTGGCAGCCTTCTGGAGATTGTTGGCTTTTGTCCGTATAGCAAATATTTGCTTTGGTTCATCAAAAATATTGGTTTTGAATAATTTTGTCATAATTTTGAATTATTTCATTTTGATGTTCTATTACAAATTTACTATTTTTGACCAAAATCCAGAAAAAAGCCATGTCACCACATTATCTCTAAGCAGCGTATCAAGGTCAGCTTCCTCCAGAACCATTTCGGTTTTGGCAGACTGACCTTTGCTGGTGAAAAAAATCATTCACTGAAAAATTCCCAACCAGCTCAACAAGGCTGTGGTCAGAGAGATGCCAGAGAGGTGGGTGCTGGGATGCGCTGCCGCAGCATGTGGGTAACATCACTCGGGTACAGAGCTGACGGCTGCTCCTCTCGCCTCCTGCCCAGGGGAGACCATTAAGATCGTCATTGAAGATTATGTCCAACACCTCAGCGGGTACTTCCTCAGCCTTAAGTTTGACCCCGAGCTGCTGTTTGGGACACAGTTCCAGTACCGGAATCGCATTGCGGTGGAGTTCAACCAGCTCTATCACTGGCACGGGCTGATGCCCGACTCCTTCATCATCCAGGGGCAAGAGTACAGCTACGAGCAGTTCCTCTACAACACCTCCATGCTCATGGACTACGGCGTGGAGGCGCTGGTGGAGTCCTTTTCCAAGCAGGTTGCAGGAAGGGTAAGGTCGTGCTCTCCCCTCCTTGCCAGCGCTGGGGCTGTTGGACCCCAGGAGGGATGCTCATGGTACCCGGGGAGAGAAGCTGGTGGTACCCTGAAGGCAGTGCCATTACCACAGTAACAAACGTCCCCCTTTGGCAGTGGGTCGCATGTCCCACATAGTCTTCTAACCAGGGCAGCACCTGACAGGCACATCACGAGTCCTCCTCACAAGCACCGTAGCAAGGCTGGGCTTTGGCAGCCCCGTTTGCCTGGTCTCGGCTCTGTAGTAACCAGGGTGGTGCCAGGAGCCTGCGGTGAGCTGGGACCTCCTGCCCAGACGGGCTGTGGAGCAGCCTGGGCACGGAGCAGCTCGCCTGGCGCTGTTCTTTGCTGCCATCACATGGATGTTTTCTTCCAAGTGGTTACACCCACAGTTCTGACCCTGTTGGCTCCTGCAAAGCAGCAAGGCTGAGGTGCAGACCCACTGCTTTTTGGGTGTTCGGGTTCTCCCTGTGACCCCAAAACCCCATAATCTCTCTCCTCCTCCCAGGCCAGTGGGTCACCATCCATCCGGGGCTTCTCCCTGACCCACCCTGGGAACAGGATCAGCTTTCACCCAAGCTGCTCTACAGCTTTTTTGTTGCAATGTCCAGTAATTCCCCCCCTCCTCGCTGCTGTGATGATGTGCTGGTCTCCGTGACACTGTGCCCAGGACACGGATGCTTTAGTGCAGTGGCTCCTCTGGAGAGGATGCTGGTGCCACATTGTGCCTTACATGTGCTCCTCCTTGTGCTCTCACACTCCAGATCGGTGGGGGACAAACCATCAATGCCAATGTCTTGCAAGTGGCCGTTGGGGTCATCAAGGAGTCCCGGCAGCTGAGGCTCCAGCCGTTTAACGAGTATCGGAAGCGGTTTGGCATGAAGCCCTACAAGTCCTTCCGAGAGCTGACAGGTAGGGCTGCGGGGCTGCTGTGGGAGCTCTCGGGGCTTTGCTGGAGCAGCGCAGACACTCTGTGCCCTCAGGTGGGGTACGAGACCAGGAGCTGCCCCCCCGCCACTGGTCCCAGCAGAGCAGCTGCTCCTGCCCAGATCGTCACCCTCACACCGCGGGGACAGGGCTGGTGCTGTTACCCACAGCAAGGACAGTCCTTACCGGGGGGCGATTCCCTTGCTAAAGCCCTCTGATGTTCACTTGGTGCAGGAGAGGAAGAAAAGGCAGCAGAGCTGGAAGAGCTGTATGGAGACATCGATGCTCTGGAGTTTTATCTGGGCTTGCTGCTTGAGAAACCCCAACCCAATGGTATTTTTGGAGAAAGCATGATTGAGATCGGATCTCCGTTTTCCCTGAAGGGGCTTCTGGGAAACCCCATCTGCTCCCCAGAGTACTGGAAACCCAGTACGTTCGGCGGAGCAACTGGCTTTGAGATAGTTAATTCAGCATCACTCGAGAAACTTGTGTGCCTCAACGTGAAGAAGTGCCCATACGTGGCGTTTCAGGTGCCGGATGCTGCAGAAAATGGCAGCCCTCGGGTTGGTGGATCATCTGCTGAGCTCTAGCACCAGGACAACCTGCCCAGGTAGAGACCGTCCTCACCCCAGTGCCGGCTGAGCTGAGCTCCCGGCCTGGCACTGAACGTCCCATTCCTTCCTGCAGGCAGCAGCAGGGACATGGGGACATGCCCACCCCTGTGCTGAGCGGGACCAGGACAGAAGATGGTCCCACCCTGGGTGTCCTCCACACCAGCCCTCGAGGAGAGGCTGGTTCCAGCTCTGCGAGAAGCTCAAGTGCCTCAGGAGCGCAGCTGCCACCGCTGTCCTCAACAGACCCGATTCTCTTGCTTGCCAATACCTCGCACTAAGCCAGCTTTGGGGTTCCCCAGGTGACACCCGTCTCCCTGAGACACTCTGGACTCCCCTGTGCTCTGTGACCCTCTGGGCCACACAGCTTTCCAGCATCAGGCCACCAGCAGCTTCTCTGCCACGGGGAGCAGAGCCCGGGGAGCCCTCGTGGTCCTTCCTCCTGTGCTGCAGCCGGTTAAGCTGCTGAGCTCCCCAGGGGAGGCAGAGGAGGCAGGTGACAGCGCTCAGAGGGACGGGAGGACACGCCGTGTGTGGTTGTGCTGGCCCAGCAGCAGCTGAGCTTGCAGCACGAGCCTGCCCTGATCCACTTCTGCAGCAGCTCTGGGCCGTCCACCTACCGTGCCCAGCACACGGGCATGGCCGAGACACAGCCAAGGAGAAGGAACCACAGTAACATCTCTGCAGGAGGAGACTCGGGAGAAGCACCAGATCAAATCTCCAGCACCTCCCAGCCGCTGGCTGGGACCCCGGCACACACCGCGGGCTGCCTGAGCAGGGCTGCTCCGAGCGAGGTGCTACCTCTGCGCAAACACAGCGATGAAGTCTCTTCCACCTGATGATCATTACACTTCCCTGCAATAATAGCTCAGCAAATAGCGTCCCCAAGGCACACAGAGCATGATTCCGTCCTGCTCCAGCAACGCACGCAGCCACCAGCCCTCACTGACAAAATGACACGGTAGCTGGCAGCCTCTGTCACTGGCTTGGATCCCCTTGAGGTCCCAATTCACTTCTAAGAGAATGGACATTTAGAATAATAAATGATTTTAAAACTTCTCTCATTTCCTCCAGCCAGTTCCCAAGCTCCGTCTCACCAGCACCAGGCCCCGCAGGAGGGCAGGACGCTGAGCGGCAGCAGGAGCTGCAGGAGAGGAGAAGTCCCTGGAGCGTTGCTGGAAGGCTGGTGTCCCTGCGGGGACACGGCTGGGCCCTGCGGCCAGAGCAGCCCGTGCTCGCCGGCACCGTGCTGTGTCCTTGCCGACTGCACCACAAGAAATTCACGGGGCGACCCTCCTCCTCAGGAGCTGCCTCCTCAGGAGGGTCTCTGTGCTCCTCAAGGCTTGAGCGCCACCACCACCAGCACCACCACCAGCACCACCACCCCCCACAGCCCCGCTCCGATGCTGCCAACACAGCGCTTACATCCAACATCATGTATTTCTATTAACGTCACGTAAAACCTATCCACACGTAAATCTTGCTGGCCAGGTATTTTGTAGGCAGGAGGTAGCCGCAGTCTGCAAGAGCCGTTGGCTGCAGTCGCCGCAGGACTCCCACCCAGCGCTGTGACTTTGTGCCACGAGCCACGGGGGCTGCATTGCTCCCCTCTTCTTGCAGGGTTCTCTGCCCTGACCCCCTGGGAGACAAAAGAACCAGGGCAGAGAGTCCTGGTACAGGGCACTGCCCCAAAACCTGGGGCCAGGCAGCACATGAGGGACAGGGCAGGCAGGGGCGGGGGGGACAGCAGATGTGGCACCTCCAAGGTAGATACATCCAGGTGGAGACAGCCTCCTCCACAGACTCTGTTGCCATTCCTGGGGGGGAATATGAGGACAGATGGGGGTGTTGGCCATTTGGGGAAGGAGCAAGAGTCCTGTGATGTCCCACCTTCTGCCCTGGCAGTTTCAATCATTTGAGGTCACACCAGCTGATTTTTTTATCCCTGATCAACCAAGTATGTCGTGATCCACATTCCTCAAGTTGAGGTTGTGAGGCACTTTCAGGTGATAATAAAACTGGTTATAGGGAGTTGTTACAGGAATTTTAAACCAGGGAGGTTTAAAGAGCTGGTGCCTTGACAGGGACACGTTAGGAGGATGCCATGGCAAAGGAACATCTGCAAGTGGAGACTCCCAGGGAAAGAGCCTCCTCACTCCCTCCCTCTAACCCTTCAGAGCAATACACCATACAGAGACCATCAGCGCGTCTCAAACCCACCCTGGGATCCATGTGCCCCATGTCTCCAGCCGGCCATGAGCACTTCCAGAGCGTGTGTACGAACCGCTGCCCTTGCCCTGAGCTGCTCCAGCCTCGAGCATCCTTCACCAGCGGGATGAAGGCACAAGCTCGGCTCTTTTCAGTCAGACCACAAACATCCTGCTTTTGTTTGTAGCTATCGAAGGCTGTCAGAGCTGCTTTGGTACCAACCGATAAGTGTGCGACAGCCCATCAGGCACACAAGAACGCTGCCCAGATGCTCTGGCTCCACAGAGGAACGTTTCACCAGGAGCCCCCTCAGCTGAGCCAACACTGGCAAACCCAACATCTCTTCCAGCTATGCCACCAGCTCCCACCTGGCACAGCCCAGGACAGCAAAGCATCTCTCTCCTATGCCTTACCCTTCTGCTAGCCGGAAAAGCTTTGCAATGGTTTCTTTGGAGGGGCAACACGTACCAACCCCAGGAACAGCATCTGACACGTACTGAAACCTGCTCCTCTGTGAGCCTGGGGACCCACAGCCCCACACGTGGAGCCTCCCCCCGCCCGGCACTGCCCAGCCCTTGTGTGCTCTTTGTTAGTCTTCTGGCCATGGTGGTTTGCAGAAATCACTCACATCCTCACCAGCTTGGCCACCGCAATGCACAGCCGAAGTAGAAGGCAGCAGTTTGCATCTAAACACGGGGTTTAGTCAGGAGCATCCGCCAGGCTCACCCAGCCCAGGCCAGGGCTCCAGGCGTCCCCGGGGCCGCGGGCTCTGGGGACGGTGCAGAGGCGGGTGCTGCCAGACATACGCGCTATCCGAGCTCTGGGTAAACACAGCGCACAGGACCTCCTCTGATTTTCTAAACAACGTCTCCAAGGAGCCCAGCTGCAGCTTGCGGGCGCAGGGACGGACGTGGACGGAAGGACGGCGCTGCCTGCGCTCGTGTGGCACGAGTGGCAACAATGAAAACCTTTGTCTCCGGTTGTGCGACCTCTTCAGCGATGATTCACCGAGCAGGAGGTTGTATTGGCCAGAGCAGACCGCACAAGGAAGATCAACTCTCTGCAATGCTTTTCCGTGCAAAGCGGTCCCTGCGGTTGGAGGGAAGGGCAGAGGTTGCAGCTGGGCTGCAGCTGCTCCGGGTTTCCCTCTCCAGGCAGCACGCACCCTCCAGCTCCACGCTTGACAAGATCCACACTGGAAAGTTGCTTAACCACATGCTGGCAAAAGTAAGTAGGGTCCTGACGGTGAAAGGAAAAGCAAACCCCCATCTGAGTACATCACCCGGACTCCCCCGAGCCCGCCTCACAGGCCCCTTTGTGGCATGATTGCACAGGAACATTTGTTTAGATTTTCAACAAAGGCACATTTTGAACATTTTAGAAAGAAGAGGTAGATTGAAGGCGAAAAAAAATCCATATGAACTTCTCTTTTGTAAATCTTGTCCCTCACTGCCTGGCACCCAGGTCAACACTGTGATTAAATGCCCGAGTTAAGCTCATTCTGTGATTTAATTCTTGCCCTTGCTGAGCAGCCGTCTGCGCTTCCTTGTGCATTCACGTCCTGTGGCCAAACTCTGCTGTTTGTATTGGAACATCATTAAACAGGAGCCAACCCAGGTGATTTTACACTCCTGTTTCCCCACGATTTACACCCTCCTGTAAACCCCATTGTTTCTGGCTGCCCTCTGCGCAGCAGGGCTGCTTGTCCAAAACAAAACGTTCCCCAGGGCAACACAACCTACCTGACAAGTGGTTTTTTCCAACTCCTATTTATAGTACTTCTCGAAGATGAAAATCAGACATAGAGATGACTTAGACCTGGTACATGTACCTTCTTGATCTGCGGGGTGTATCGCATAACCCAGACCAGGCTGCGGCCATGGGGACGCACAAAACCAGCCGAGCGGAGCCGCTGCCTGCGGGAAGAGCCAAACCCAGCAGAACCGCGTCTGCACGTCTGTCTGTGCTTGGGAAGCAGCGGAGAAAACAGGACGAGGAAAGGACAGACGGCAAAGACAGAGCACACAGCACCTCAGCTGGAAGAAGTCTTGTTCATTGGGTCTTCACCGTGCATTAACTTACTGTCATATTGTAGATATACAACTAGTGTAAATGTCTCGAAATATTTAATGGAGACAAACACCAACCTTATTGTCCAGGACCAGCCGCTTTCCTTCTGAGCTCTCTTGTCCTGTTAAAACTAAAATATTTTAAGAAAATTTGCTTTTTATTTATGGCAGAATTGTGTCTGAAATCTCCCTGACAGAATTTAAAAGCATCCTTTATTCAAAACCAAACTGTTTAGTAGGAATGCATCAATTTAAGGGAGGTTCTGACGGTGAGAGAATAGAACAGCCTTGGGGGAAGGAGAGGCGCCTGATCAAACTGAAAACCTGACTCTCTCCATGCCAAGTTTTATTTTATGTAGGTGTTCGTACAATTAAATTTTCACTTTAGTCCCCGTATGTGTATATAAACACACCCCAATTCTTAATCTGCAGGTCAGGACCACATCTATAATTAAGAGAAATAAAGCAGAATTTAACACTACAACCAAAACATTTCCACACACAACATTAGTATGAGTTGTAGTTTTTATTTTTATTGAATGAAGGACAGACACTTACAAATTAATAACTAACCTATTCTAAATCAGGTTTACTTTGTTATATTGCTTAATGCACATTAAGAATGCTGACCCACAATTACCAGTGGGTCAATTTGGAAGGATATAGAACCTACAAAAGCATCAGCAGCAGAGCCCAGCACTGTCTCACAGCACGGCTTCTCTCCACGCCTCTCCCCCTTGTATAATACTTATTATATTCTTCCAGATCAATGATTAATAGGATTCAGACCTTCCTTTCCGCCACCTTTTTGTTACTGGCACCATAAACCATCTCTCATCTACCTGAGCACCGGACACCGATAGCAGGAGTCACCTTGCCGCAGGCATCCGACAGCAGCAGGACAGGTTGTGATCCTATTAGTTTTGCTGCCACAGGGGCAAAAAACCTACTTCATAAAAATAAATCTTCAAAGCCAGTCAGGCAGCCGGCTCCCCCGGCCCCTCCAGGCCAGGCTGCATCACGAGGCCGAATGCGCCCTGTCTGCACCGCAGGCTTCGCTGAATCTCATCCCGAATATCAATTACAGCTCCTTTGATATTTTTTCCTTAAATGTGCTGATATCCATGCTCAATGATTTAATTTCACATAACTTTCATGGGGTCTTTTTCTGCAATTCTGAGATGAAAAGAAGTAATTTCTTACCACATTTTAAAATCTGGATTTCTGCCAGTTTCCTTAAAACAGCTACAATTTGTGCCAATTCAGTAATTTTTAATTACAAATTATTTTTCTGCCTGTACTACTTTTAAAACACAGTTCAAATAGATACAATTACAAATTCTTCGTTTTCTATTCTAAGATTCATTCTTATTAAGAACCTAGTGCTTACACAGAGACATTTTAATTTCTTCCTGGTGTTCCAAAACACCTTACGGAAAACTTGCAATTAAATTTAATCATTAAACACAGCATTACATTGGGTCATATAGTTAGCTAATGATAGCCTACTTTCCTCAAAATTAAAAAATAACAAGCAGAACAAGTAATGCATGAGAAAGCAAACATGCTGTGATATCAAATGAAGTATGTGGGAGACGATCGAACAATAACGAAGCACAGAGTGCACACATTCGGTGTGGTCATTTGTGCCAGGTACGGTTTGAGCAGCCCAACCACAGCACCATGTGCTGGGTGAAGCCTTCACCTCACCCTGGTCCCTCTCAGGATCGCACTCACTTCAAAATTGCCAACGGCCCCTAATTCTCCCCAGGTTCTCCCACAGCACCAGCTGGGCGGGAGGCAGCTTGAACGTCAATGCACGAGAAGCCCTGAAAATTACTTCCCCATATTGTGATCTGATTTATGAAGCAAGTAGGGCATGAACAAAATAAATAAACGCACCTTAATGAAAAGGAAATCGGTGACAAAGGGTAATGCCAAGGGTGCTGCAGGAGAGGAGCACAATATATGGCAGCTGCATTCAGTAGCAGTGACGCTTGTGAAGAGAGAAACGGGCTTGGCTGGCACTGAGTGGCTTTTATTTGGAGTCCAGAAACAGGAGTCACCCCACGGTTTTGGGGAAGATGAGAACTTTAATATCAGTAGCACTAAGCAACTGGAACAGCCGCAGTGCCGCTTTTGAGATGGCCTTTATTTGTTATTTTTTGCAAAGGACAGAGAGAAACCTTGCAGTCTCCACAAGGGTTTCAGCCCCCCTCCAAGATATTTTTGTGTTAGTGAACTCCACGGATGCACGGTACAAAGCCACGTTCCCAAAGAGTGAAACTGGGACAGCAGTGACGTTTTGATCCTGCTGACCACCCTGTGCAGAAACTGGATCCTGAGCTTCAGAGAAGGGAACCAGCTGCAAGAAGAGGGGGTTGCTCCTGACCCCGGCACTGCTGACCTGCTCTGTCGGCTCGCGGCTGCTGTCCCACAAAGCCCCGGTCACCTCTCAGCTCCAGGGGTTATCGATACTCAGAACACACCTGGTGACCCAGCTGAGGCAGAAATGAACTTCAGCATGGATTTGGTAACTTTAGAGAGAGATGAAATTCTGAGGCTATTCAAGTCCTAATTCTGCATTTTGCCAGCAAAATTCTGCTTGATGCTGTTCAGCACATGTTGGAGCTCTTTATATCTTTCTTAAGAGGCAGGGGTCATTTTCTGATGGAGTGACTGCTATGAACTCTAAGGGTGGGTATTTTAAAACCCAATAATATATTAAGAGCTGTAACTGAACGAAGAATTTCTGATTTAAGTCTCAGGCAAGGCTAAAGAAAGAAGAACCCTTTCCATCTGAAAAGCAATTTTCAGGATGAAGTCAGGGCTGTTGTTATTCCTGAGAAAGGAACAAAAGTCTGATGCCAAGAGTTAGAACAAGAAGGTACTTCCAAGAAGGAGACTACAAAACAAGGAACAGAAGATGGGACCTTGCACTGCTAACTGGCAGCAGTTCAGCTCCAGGTTAGTTAAGTGTCTTGAATGCTTAAAAACTTTATTTGCAGTCTCAATTCTGACCTTAGTGAGGAAGTGGCCACATCTCGAGCCAACCGGTACTCATGTACACTGTTCCAGGAAACCTGTAAGGAGAGTGACCATACAGAGCTGATCTGAGAACATAATGTTTAAAAAAACCAAAGTGACTTGGAGAACAGAGATGACCATAGACCATTACCTAAACTTACTGAATTGTGTCAGAATTCCACGTTTAGTAAAATACATTTTAATTGCATAAAAGCAAGACTGTTTCAGTGCATACATTATTGAATTAATTTACGAAAATATTAGGAATTCCTTACGTTATTTTTAAGAAGTTTTTAACGTGCAAAAGTCAAAGTGAATGAAGGGGAAGAACATGTATCCACAGTAAGGAAGAAAGAGAGCAATCCCTAGCACAAGAACATCCCACAGCACAACTATACCTACTGGCCCCTTGGTACAACCGGTTCAGTCGATTTCCAGATCACTGTCCTCGCTGTAACACGCAGACGGATTACGTATAGAAGTCAGGAGCACTAGGTCTTTTTCTGGAAGCAAACCACATTCTTGCAGAAAAGCCTCCAGGTCTACAGCAAAAAAATCTTCTCCGAGCTGGTCAGTGATTCGCACAAAATTGCCGATGAGCTCACCTGCCTTATAGACCAGCAAAGCCGGCAGAGCGTTATTAGTAAAGCGAGCGCTGGCACCAATGAGTGAACTCTTTACTCGGCAAAATTTCACTGTTGGATACTCAGTGGCCAGGCAGATCATACAGCCGTTCAGGGACTCGGTGCCGGGGATATCATCTTCATAAATATGGATCATGATCAGTGTGCTCTTGTGCTCTTTATCAACTGTGTCCAAAAACGCTTCTCCACTGGCAATCTCAAAAACCTGTTTAAATTGCTGCCCGCTGTACAACTGCTGTCTCATCTCCTCCATTCGCTGCTTCCTGTATCGCTGTAAAAATTCCTCATCGTCTTCATCATTGTGAATCATGTTATATTCTTGTAATGTCATCTGAAAACACATACGAAGATACATGAAAAAGACCCGCAGCACTATAGGGATAACTTATATAATTTAAATCCAGAGGATTAATGTGGGTCACTCATCTTTAATAATGGCAAAGTACAACTCATGAAGGCTCAGGCACCCTCTGTATTACATTCTATTTTGATCTAATTAGAAACCACGTCCAGCAGGAACAGCGATTTCAGCTTTGGGAATTCTAGTTTCCACGGGCTGCACTAATAACACAAGTGGCTGCTCCCCGCTCCCACGTTAACTCAGGTTAATGGTGGCTCTGTGCTTTCGCCAAGCCACAAGCACCGATTTGGGCACCTGAAGTACCACTAGAATGCAAAATAATTAAACTTGACAACAGCTGGCAAACACGTTTATAGAACACTTCCCACACCACTGCTGTATTCCTGTTCACTGGGGAGAAACAATAGAGATCTACTGCTAGAACAAGGGTTCCTGTGTGATGAAACTGAGAATGTTAAAACATTTGAGTAGCATTTTGATTCCTCTGTGCCGTGCTACCTTTCCATTGATTTTTTCCTGAAGCTCTTTCTGCTTCTGCTTATCAGTCTCTTCATCTAAGTGAGATCGACATGTCATAGATAACTTTTTTATAAGTCGCTCCATTTCTCTGCGCTGCTCCTGCCGCTGTTCAGTCTCCAGTTGTTTAAACCTTCGCCAGTCATTAATGACTCCTTTGGGACCTGAAATTAAATATGTTGACATTTGGTATAAAAGGGTAATAAAATTACACCTATAATTCAAAATTCAAGTAATAAGCCAGCAGGAAAATAGTGGCCCTCATGAATTTTTTGGATACTGTGCAAAATCTTGAAATTAAACAAAAGTAGTAACTTGCCACTGACATGTCCTTGAGCTTGTATCTGTTTTTTTTAGTCTAAGAAGACTGAAGTTTATCTAACTAGGCTACTCTCAAAATTGTCGTAAAGATTATTCTGAAGGTTAATATCAGTGCTCTTGAAATAGAACCACCAGCCCTCAACCGCTTCTTAGACTACAGCCAGGAAATCATCAGTCTCTGACTCAAGGATGCATAAAACCAGGAGTTCCACCTAGAAAAATGCATTTTAGAAAGACACATGAATTTTCCAACAAACAGTCTTTACAAAACAATTCGTTTGATACGAGGATACCTGTGTTGACAGCACTGCCATCGCTGCAGAGCTCTACTTCCCCAACGCCCTCGGGAATGGTGCTCTCCCCTTCTTTATCTTCTTTCTCGCTGTCTTCATCCTCACCCTCACTACTGCTGTAGTAATACTGGAGCTTCTCACCCAGCAGTTTATCATCCAAAGCAGTCATTATGTCCTAAAAAATAAATTAACAAAGCAAAGAACGTCTCTTATTCAAATACACAGCACACCACTTTAAATCCATAACTATGGTCCTTTACCTCCTCAGAGCAGTTTTTCAGCCATATGAGAGCAGTTTATAGCCCACTGTCGAACAGCCTGCACTGCAGACAGTCACCTGAGCTAATTCTGAGTCACAATTTCAAACTCACTTAAGTTAAAAACCTTTACGAACAGAACTGTTTTGAGGCTCACTAGCGCAGGAACACTTCACGTGTCTTCTCATTCACGGAGCATTAATCTTCTGACTTTATTTGGGAGTCTTACCAGCCTCACTCAGTTCCATAAGGTTGATTTTCCAGCTATTGAAATTTAAATTTCCAGTATCATTTGTGTTATTTTAACAATGATTTATTTGAGCTGAAAAACGATCAGTGTAATTAATCAAATTAATATGTTCTGACCTGTATTCCTTTCCAGTCTTTCAGAGACAAGCTTCTATCGACACCTGGAAGAAGAAATTTCAGATTACATTAACTCGAATTGCTGAAGACAATGCCTTCTGCAGAAAGTCAGTACACTGAGACAAGACAGCAAATGCAAGGAAAAGAGTTTCAAGCAAATGTAACTGTGGCTGCTGTTTAATAAAAAAAGGTTATTCTCAAACACAGCATATACTCTTTCAGGTATTCAGACAGAAGATACAAATCTTACGCTTAGTGCTACAATTTCATGACCATCACTTCCAGGCTGAGAAATAACACATCAAAAAGAACCATCTTCACATCTCCCATCTTTTCACCTGTCCGCCGACCACACTGGGCACCTTCACAGACCTCAACTGCATCGTTTGGACAGACAACGCAAAGTTAGACGCTGACACACTGATAAAGTGATTGCAATTATCCTAAAAATCTTCACTTTTCCCCAGGTTAAACGCTTTCTTTATCCAAAATATCTTCTGCTAAACAGAAAGCGAGCCCAGCAGCATCTACCCTCTAGAGGAACACGCTTCACTCTGCAGCACTCTACAAGTCAGCCCCCATTAACGTGTATTTTAATGGTTGCTCGATGATCCCCGGGGTCTCGTCCAGACAAAACGATTCAAGCTATTTGACGGAGACGCCCCGAGCAACGCACGGATGAAAAGGGCTTTTACTTCCCTGCAGGTTCTGCAGCGGTTAAAACCAGGCTAAACAGATTGTGGGGAGGCGACAGATGGGCCGGGATTACCGGGCACTGGGCCGGGATTGCCGGGATTACCGGGACCGCAAGCCGCTGTTAGAAACGCGGATCCTCCGCCGGGACCAGCGGGCGACGCACGGGCTGAAAGCGAAGCCGTTCGGCTCCAGCAGCAGCGGCCGAGCCCGTTCCCAGCCCCCGCCCCGCCCGCCCGCTCCCCGCAGGCCGTGCCCCCGCGCTCAGCCCCGCCGGGAGCCGCGCTCCGCCCCGGGCTCGGCCGGCGGCGGCCGGACCGGGCAGCGCTCCCCGGGGCGGCCCCGACCCGCCGCCCCCCGGCCCGGCCCGGCCCCGCCGCCTCACCCGCTCCCGCCGCCTTCCGGGGCCGCCGCGCGGGGCACGGCGGGAAGGGGGAGGAGCCAGCGCAGGCCCCGCCCCCCGCCGCGGCCCCGCCCCCCGGCCCGGTTAAACAACGAGGCGATTAAGGTGGACAAATAATTTTTATTCGTGCATGCAAATACATGTCAATACTGCAAACTTCTTCCATCAAGTCTCTCAAACACGGAAAACCAGGATGCTCAACCCCGTGACCGGCCAACGCCACAACCTCCGCACGTCAGCGCGACAGCAAACACACACGGTGCCCCCGCCGGGCCCCCCTACGCTACCACAAGGGAAACATGACCATTGGGAACCCAAAACCGAAATAAACGGAATAGAATTTACTCCCCCATATATCCCCATTTCATTTTACAGATTTTTAAATTACAGTTTTAAATAGAAGCTGAGAATGCGCCATAAAAATGAGCATTAAATCCATCGTAGCGATGGTGCCTGCTTTATACATGATGGGTGTACACCATCTTTTATTTCATTTACATTTCAATCGAACAATAGATTTGCAAAGAAAATGTCTAATACAGACGTAAAAATATTCACACTAGAGCTTCACAATCGGTTGTACAATTGACAAACAGGCCTCTTTTCCCAAACTTTCCAGCTAAGCAAACTTATAAAATATAATCAATGCAACAAGAAAAAAAAATTTTCTTTAAAACTTCCAGGGAAAAGAATACGCAGTAAACAGTATAAATGCAGACAGCAGATGCTGCAAGCTAACCACAATACTTCTGAGTGGCTGTACAGTGGGTATGTGCAGTACAAATCAAAGCCACGTGTGTTGTATCACAACTACCATATAACGTACTTGTTTGCCCGGCTAAGAAAACGCATGCACTTCCATGCCTTGGGAACGGAGATCTACTCTGGATAAACCGATGGGCTATGTGCAAATGACCTTGGCTTTTGGCAGTAATAAACGTAGCCAGGCTCTGTTTTATTTCAGCTTTTACAGCAAAATATTGAGTGATTAAAAGCTTCCACAAACATCCTCCTCAAATAACGGGGTATAGGATTATGTTCAGGTATTGGTCATTTTGATAATTCAGGTTGGTTTTATTCTATCACTGACAGTTTGGGGTTTTTTCCTTGCCGTGCTCCCTTGCCAGCAGAGAGACACACGCCGATGACTACTGCCAAAGTCAGCTGTTCGGTTCTGCTGGAAAACTGGGTCATTTCAAAAGCACATTTATTGTGTTCTGCTTGCAGAAGAGGACCCTCGGTGAGAGGGAATTTCCTAACAAAGGGTTTAAACTACAACTTAAAGAATGGACTTCTACATACTATAGATAATCCGATCATTTCTCATTTTGTTACATTCTGAAATTCAACATCTTTTAATAACAGTCTAATAATAATGAAAAGTCTGTTCACAAATATGATCAAGGAGCTGCTGGCACACAGTGTTTATGTACAGCAACAGGTACAACTTGACAACTTGTGCTTTAATAAAGCAAACAAAAACAACGTTTGGAACTATTCTCAGTTTAGATCAAGTTATTTTAAGCGTTCTTTCCTCAGCTGTTCCGACCACTCTGCATCGTTTTGTACCTCATCCAGCCTAGTACACTACTATACAAAACCAGCATTCAGCTCTTGAGTACGGGATAAATTAAAAATTCAATTGTGTCAAAGCACCAAAACCTTCCAAATTAGACTTCTACAATTAAGATTTATGTAATCAGCTGCACACAACTTTTTTTTCCCCCCTCTAAATCAAATGTCAAACTTTAGCGTTCCCGTACTTGACTACCAAGAACCAACGCCAGTTTGCTTTGCACAGAGTCTAACCTTTCCTCTGAAGGGTCTAGTATACATTCTACAATGCAAAATCTGCATAAACACTAAGATTCATTTCTTGTCACCTGTTTACAGGAACAAAATATCAGTAGCAGGGCAATCACTCTGCTCTAAGTACACGTTCAGAACGTACAGGTAATCACTTCTCACACACACATTCTCCCAGCACAAGCATTAGTCTCTGTTAAGACCTATGTGGGAAACGAGGCAAACCAAGGAATGAATCCAGGTAGTGAGGCAACACAATTAACTTAGATACTAATAACTCCTGTATCTCTTGCATGTGAAATCTCTGCTGCACCCCTAGCAGGAGGGGAAAAAAAAAAAAAAGGCAAACCAAAACAACCCAAAATGCTTGTCCAAGCAAAGCAAAAGAGCCGGTCTCTTTCCCCAATCTGCTATGGGCCTTTTTCTGACAGCACAGGTAAGTTAGGCCAAAACCTGAACGGGAATCGCTGCGATTAACACACAAAGATTAGTCACTGTCTCTCAGCGTCAGAAAATAAGCCCTTCCATAGCCCAAAGGCACCTGATTTACAACTGGACAAATGAATACATACTTGTTTGGACAGGGTCAAGGGCTGAAACTTCACCAAAGCAGAAAGCCAGAGCTGGGTTCCCACCTGCAGCTTCCTGTCAGGGCACTGGAAGGCACACAGTCAGTGTGACAACTGTAAGACAAAGCTGGCATGCTGTTAAAGCCCCTCCGAGTTCTTTTGCCTGTCATTCTATATATATTAAAAAAAAAAAAAAAATCAACTAAAAAACCCCCAGCCTCAGTTAAGAACCAACTTCCCATGTGAAGTGTCCGGTCACCCTAGAAAACTGCCTTATCGCGGGACCTCCTGCTGCAGACAGGAGTATAGAGACACATCTGTCCTTAAACACGCCAGGACAGTCGGCAGGAATATGTCAGGCTTATGTAATTTCACTGGACAAACAGGCAAATGTGTGTAAGCAGCTTATCCCAATCCTCCTCCAGCAGAGCACAACCAAGTTTTTAAAATTGTAATTTTAAAATTAAAAAGTTAAGGTAAATACACAATCAATTTATGTAGTATATATTCACCCTCAGATCATGCTGAAGATGTTCTGTGGAGTTCTGGTGCACAGAGGGCTCTTTCCCTGAGGGCAAATAAGGACTTCTCAAACCTTTATATTTTCTCTATTTTTGTAACAAAATAGCAATTTAAAATTTAAAAATCTTTTAAAAAAATTACATCACCTTCAACATGGAAGATCTCACTGTTTAAATATCCATGAAAGAGACATACTTGTTTGCATATCTGTCTTGGAATTACATTGTACAGCAAATAATAGTATCTCAGAAGCATTTCAAAAGTAATATAAATTCATATTTACAGAATGGTCTTGGTATAAAATATACAACAATTATATTTATGTCTAACATTCTAAGTTAAAGTTAACATCAATAGGAAATAAGTTAAGGTGACAAAGGTGGTCTGGTTCTTGTATCCATTCACTTTGAGCTGCGAGTGAAACGAAGCGTCAGCCTAATCCGAGCTACGCGGTGGCACTGGCTCTAGGGAGGGACAGCAACAGCCAAAGAAACTACAAAAACACTACTGGACTGGTTTTCTACATACATTCCTTTACATTTGAGTATTAAAGAGATGTGTAAGATCTTCCATACTGACACCAGAATATCAAAACTAACCCTTGGATTTCCAGGTATATTTACAACATAATTATTTCATGGAGAGGTTCATTAGGAGAGATATCAAACACCAATATTTACTCCGTCTAATCAGTAACCCTCAGGGAAATGCCAACCCCCACCCCCCAGAAGCGTGCACAAAACAGTTATCAAAATCTTACCCGACCACATAGCTGTGATTTTGTAAAATAACAACTCAGACGACCAGTAACATGATCCTCTTTAAGCATTTTGCTAGCAGGAAAAGCCCTTACATGCAGTACACCTGGTGAAAGATCAGCTTGGCTTAAAATATTCCAGTATAATTTTCAGAGTAAACAACTTCACAGAAGTTAATAAAAACATAAAAAAAAAAAAAAAAAAAAGGTAAAACTTGTCACAAAGAAAAGAGGACAAACAAATAGACAGTAATCATCAGGAGGGAGAGTCCTGCTTTCTTTTCCAAAAAAGTGGATTTTTAAGCTTCTCAACAAAAATATGCCCAGGGCTCTAGTTAGTGTGCATTTATGAAAACCAATTTTCAGTTGACATGTCTGATTCTCAGTCACATCTTAACAGGGCATAAATTCATACACTTTTCAGTACTCCGAAGGTCAGATAATGCTATATTATTGTATTTTCAAGGTCTTTGAAAATAAGTTGCCACTGAACAAGCGAAAATTAAACCTGAATACAAAATTATGATTAACAACATTTAAACAAAGGTAATACAACCGCCTTAAATTCCCAATATTTAGTTTAAATTAAAAACAAAACAGTACAAAAACCAGCAATACCATCTTGTTAGTCAGTGCAAACACTACATACAGGGTTTTCAAAGGAAAGCCAAGAGCACCCGATGCTTTTTGCCAAGTCATCTGGATTCTATAATCTCCAAGTTGAGAACTATTAATAAAAAAAAAAAAAACCAAAACCCAAAACTGCTGTTACATTAGTGCATAACCTCTCAAAATGGTTGAAAATTGTTTCACATATAAATTGGGGAAATCAATACCTAGTACGTTAGCTGGAGGACTTAGGCACTTGGTTTACTTCTGGTAACTTTACTTGGACAAGTAGCCTGTGTATGTGTATCTACAGCACTAAAGCAGAAACTGGGGGGGAAATGGAAACAAAAAGCCGCAGCAAAGCACTGCACCACAGACCTGCAAACAACGCAGCAGTGCAAAGCTAATGGTGTGTTAACCCTGTAAAAGTCTCAAGTCCAAATCTCTACCTCTCAGTCTTCCAACGGGAAACTATACTCCATGCAAAGTTCCACAACTAAAGAAAAAGCAGCTGCAACAAGACGCAAGTTCTTCTCTCATGAAACAAAACAGAGACAAATAAGTTAGTCTTCCTTTCACTAGATGTATCATTGTAGGATCCTGCTAGTTTAAATAACTGAGTTGTTAGTTTTCTACAGAAGCCATTTTAAACAAGAATGGCTCAGATACCGCACCGGATTGCTACAAACTCATAAAAAGCTGCTTTAAGCTTAAGTAAAACAACGTCCAAATTCCATTCATTTGTGGAAAGTGAACGCCTTACCCTAGTAAAGTAAGTTTTTCTTCTTCAGAATGCTAATGCGAGAGGGGCTTGAAGTATCAAAGAGTCCACAGGAAATGCATGACCCCAATATTATTTTCTTTAAAAAAAATATACATTATATAATATATATTATATATATAAAAAGCTAGTGTAAATGCTTCCATGGTGTGGTCACAAGCTGGAAAGATGAATGCCTTTCAGCTGTTAACCATCCTGCCATTTGCAACAGGCTTTAAAAAGTCATTTTTATCCTCAGACATAATGTGAGCAGTTTTCAAAATGAGGCTGCCAACACTGACTGCTGTGCTGATGGGCAGGCAGCTTGCATTGCTAACAGATGTTGTGATCGGCTGACTGAAGCAAGAAGTTACAGGCAGGATTGTTTTCTGCTCCTCCCTGAGGAGAAAAATAAGTTATACAAATATTAATCAAGTACATGCACAAGTATCCGGAACTGAATTGTGTGCATTAAATAAATACTGACACAAACTTATTTTTAGCAACAGGCTAAACATCTTACTATGGAACGGTACGCTCAAGATGTTAAATGCAGTCTGCCTCATTTTCAAAGGCTGCATTACACGTTAAAGACTACAGAACATACAAACCTAGAATAGTGTATTTTAAAAACTACCTCTCTATGGAGATTTGTGCAAATGGTATGACATTAAACCTTTTGAAGTTTTTCTTAATTTCTGTTAACTATAAAAATACTTTTGGATTTTTTGCTTACTGAATGTGAAAGGTATTTTTAACAGCTGTGACGTGTTTCAGTATATACAATTACAACAATGCGTACGAACAATGGTAACATCCTGTGACTTTCATATTTGTGACCTAATTCTATTCCTTAACAAGTTCTTCTCACTTCGCCATGTACACACAATGCAGACGTCTAATCCAAGTCTGAGCAGGAACGTAGTTCATCCTTAAACAATCCCGCTTCAACTAGGCTGCTGCTGCTGTTTGCCTAACACTGGCAGACACTGCTGTTTTGTCTAACACTCACAGAATCACAAGGTCTTCACCTAAACTTTGTCTCTTCTGTTCCATAGATTCTTTCTGGTGCTGCTTGAGCGGATGCCCGTTCTCTACAGTTGTTCCATTGAGCAGCTGATCATCTTGAGAACTAATACCTAGCTGTATATCCAGAATCTCCTACAGGAGAAAAGGAGAAATGTCCATCAACACCATTGCTACCAGCTTTAAATTTTCCTATTATGTTCTACTACATGAAGCTGATGGAAATAGGAGGCTTGTCGTAAGACTCCTTATTTTTATTTCATACCATTGGAATGTATATCACATTTTACTATAGGAAAAGGAAAAAACAGTTATTCAAAGATGGCAGTGAATGACAACAGAAGTATAAACACCAGGTGCTAAAAAATTGTTTATCAGGTGAGATACAGAGGCAATAATTTAAGTGTACGATGCTTTAAAAAAGGACACGTTATCCTAATGCCTGAACACCAGGATGTTTTATGACTGCACAGCAATGAGGAAACCACATAGAAGAAACCAGGGCAGATGCACAGAATTACAAGCAATGAAGCAGTAGTCAGAACAAAAGAACACTAGATTTCAATCATTTAAATGACTTTACTATTAGAATCAGGTGAGCACAAAGCTTAAATTAAATGATCTCATTCAAATGAAAACTTCAGTGTAAAACATTCCTCACTACGGTTTCAACACCGGAGCGGAAAGGGAAAGGAACGGACTCCTCATCATCCCTACGGCTATCAAAAGATAAAGAGCAAAAAGCTGGAAGCTGTGACAAAAGAACACAGTGAGCTGGTTTTAACTTCAGTAACATTAACCACTGGGTGTCTGAATGAGAAGTATGAGACCCCTAGTGCTAAAAGAAAGCAAATGTTTGTTATCACTACAAAGACTAAAACCAAAAGGCTTTGCTATCAACAACCCACTAATTCACAAAGAAATTTTAGAAGTGTTTTAGTAACCAGTGAAAGAATCCAGTGAGCTCTTCAGACACACAGATTTTCGTACTTACTTCTATTTGTTCGCCTTGCCCATCAGGTTCATCTGTATCAAGGGCTGACAGCTCCAATTCAATGTCTCGATCTGGCTTTGTGTCTGCACAGTCTTCCGTATAATCGGTCTAAAAAAAGAATTAATATGTTCTGTAAATTTCAAATTGGCTTTTCACCTGCTTCATACAACACTCATCCATTAAAGTGAAAGCAGAAGATGCATTTCTAGGACATTTCTACAATACAGAAGAGCTAATTAGACATAACTGTGGGCACGGACAACACAGGATACAAATCTAAATCTAATTACATTAAAGTACTGAAACAGAGAGATAAAATGAATATCGAAACAGAAATTTCTGTAGAGTCCATTGGCAGAATGTTTAGACTTACAACGCGTACAAATAGAATGAAGAGCAATGATTGCATAAAAATGAATTGTCACATTCTTCCCATTTTGTAAATGGATGATCGGAGCAGCAGCGCAGCAGGTGCACCTACTTGATCTCAGGTGCAGCAACAAGTGACTTAACTTGCACAGAATATGTTATAAATATTTGGGAATGTTAAAACTAAGAGTTCTAACTCTTAGTTACAATGCATGCACTTATACATATACAAAACACCTCAAAAGATCTGTTTCATCCCAGTTACCCCTTTCTTTACCTCACCATTCCTCAAATCAATTTCCTTGCTTAAAAGATTTAAGGTAAGACGACTGCCTTCATCCAGAGAATTCCACTTCTGTTGCATGGCTAGTGCATTCGCCTCTCTCTGAAGTAATAATGAGTTACTTTTGGCCTACGGAAAGAAATGCATCAGTTACCGGCAATGACACTTAGGCCATGTATTGTCAAATGGTAAAATAAACCAGCTTACAAAAAGAGCATTTCTCTCGCTAGATGGGTAACTGTGAATTCCTTCAATGCACAGCATTTATTTTGTTCTGCCTTTGCTGACATGCACCAGGCCCACCACTTTCTCCCAAAAGTGGCCTTACTGATGTCATGGAACAGCCCGTACTAGTGGTCCTTATGCGTCATACAAAGTGTTGCGGTGCTACCATCTAGTTAACCTGTACTGATCGTTTCATCAATTGTACTATTTTCTGTATGATATACTAAGAAAGTTTATTTAAAACCACTTTACTAAACCACCTTTTTTTTTTAAATTAAAAAACCCACATGGTATAATACCTGATCTTACCTGCTGTAATTCAATACTCAACAGATCTCCAGTGCTGGAATGCTTTCTGTGACCAGACAAGTCTGTAACTATGAACCTGTCCCTTCAAGAGAAAGAAGGCAGAACTATGAATTAAAAACAAGTTCTCTAAATCAAAGGTCCCATAAACTTCATTAGTCTATCAAAGTAAGATTTTTGGACATAAACTACGTGACTAAGACAACACACTCTTCATCCTCATCGGGGCCCACAATACCCCAAGCCACTGTACGAAGCAAACATCCTTATTTTACATATGGGTAAGACAGACTCCAATTCTTTGATCAGGTCTCTCAAGAGATATGTTGCTAGTAAGTGGGTATTATTAGCTGGATTAAGTATTAAAGTCTACACAAGTTTTAACCTAGTTTTTCCAAGGCTCTATGTTGGATAAGAAAAAAATCTTTTAAATTAAGAATGCCTATTAATAGTTCCCCCCACATTCAGGATTTTGAAGAACAGCAAGCTATAGAAAAGTCTTTTAACAGAACACACACCAAAACAAGTCCATACCGTTCTGCATAACGTGCTGATGAAGTAGAATCTGAGCCATAGGCACTCCATCTTGAGTCAACAGCATTGACATAAGGGACATAATCTGTAACAAATTAAGACACCATTCATTACCTTCCCTGCTTTTGAAGTGGGATATGCAGGTATTTTAGCTCTTTGCATCTCCATTGCTGTAGTAAGCATGAACAGGATGAAGTACTCGTGATGTATGCTATGTTGTCATAGGAAGCCTGGACTTGTACCTGACACGCTGATGGGTTTAGTAGCACTTCCTTGGGAAGCAGTGGCCTGAATAGGATCTGTCGTGTGATAACCTGTGCGGGACGACCTGGAGATTGCACCCCACTTGGAGATGATCGGTCCATCGCTAAATGGGATTATAGGATCTTCTTCCTTTGCCCTTCTCTGAGTTTCAAATAAATGCACTCTCCTTTTAACATCTCCGCTGTCCAAATCCTACATATTTAGGAGACAGAAGACACATGGACTCAGTTGAGGTTATTCAGATTCTTCAGTTGGCCAATAACTTTCTGATTATTGTTGCTGAATACAATGCTGAAAGTCTGTCCAACTAGAGAACCAAGATGGGTCTCAATGATTTAACTACTGCCCTTTAATGACAACCTGATCACGAGAAAGCTATTGCCAGTGCTAGGAGAAATAATTTTGCTTTTCCAAGCTTGTGTTTCCAGGCAGAAGAAGTTCCAGTATGCTTTGAGGTCCTTCAGTACCCTCTCTTGTACTTGAAGGAGGCAATATCAAAAGAGGCCTGGGATGAGACTTGGTGACACTTGTTTCACAGAGCATAAAGGAAACCTGCTACACAATATGGCAGAAAGTCTCCAAAACACATAAGCTCTTACGCCTCCAGAGGTAAGTTGTATTTCATGATTCATACAATGTGGTTTTTGTTTCCTAAAGGCTTGTTTAACCAAACAGTAGACAATTCAGCATGTAAGTACCATTACACTAACGAGAGAACATGCAGAAACCCCCTACCATTAACACGGCATTTGAATTGGCAATCACGTCCTTGGGCTCTGAGTCGATAGCGTTTATACAAGAGCCGATAGTGCCACAAGACCACGGTGAGTAGTGAGAGAGATGGTCTTCCTCAAATTTAGTTCCACTCAAATCACTGACGCTCTCTGAGAACTACAGAAAAGGGAATAAATAAGCAGTGAATAATAAAAACAAGGAATTAAGTACGAAGATAAGAAAATACATTTATTGCTATTTAATCAAATTATCTCAAGGAGTTCTAGCCATATTCAAGACTTGACTCAGGGAAAACATAACCTGTTCAAATTTTAAACCAGTACAGCTGGCAGCTGTCAAAGAAGGACAAGCTCTGCCATTCTAAGATGAGACACTGGAATCAGTGTCACTATGTTAGTGGCATGTTTCTTCAGGCAAACACCTACAGTAATTAAACTGAGAGGAAGCCATGCATTCTCCTTTAACGTACAAGCCAGTGGCAGATAGAAGTATGACTTGGAACCAACCTGAAAAGGACTACACAAAAAACCTGGAGATTCACAAAGCTAGTTCAATAAAATTACATATCCTTTATTGAGGGGAAACTGAGTAACTTCATTTCTTGACCTCTTTTCAGCAATCTTGTTTAGCATCACCTTAATATCAAATTGAATGCATTCATTATTAGATATTACTTTCCACTAGAAGATTGATTTTATCAACAATAGATAGCAGGTAGAAAAACCTTTACTAGAATTACTAAATGGCATCTTATAGAAACAGGAATGGAAAAAAGTTATTTGGCTTCCCACCTCTGTTCCGAAGTCTACGCTGAAGAGAGGAGAAGGTGGCGTTGGAGATGGTGTTGCCATTGGAAGGGCTGACGATACCAGAGGAGTTTTCTGCGTGTGGTACTGTGCCCATTGCTCCGGCTTCCGTCTTAACTGCTCATCATAACCACTCTTCAAATGACCACAAGGCTCCTGGCAATAATAAATATAGGACTGGATATCCTATCATACTCTGAACAGAAGGCAAATACCTGCATGGGACCCACTTGGACCCTCAAATTCCCTTGGGTCTGTAACCTTCCACTGATGTCACCAGAAGAATTTCACAAGGTTTGGAGGAAAACCTGGCCCATGTACAGCAACTCAAGTCTTTAATATGTAATTAATTCAAGCAACATGCATGGGAATTAAAGAGGCAGAGGGGATCTGGTCTAAATGTAGATTAGAGTGGTCTGTTTTACAAGCCCAGTTTATTAAGGTTAAAAACAAAACAAAACTTTGTCCAGGTCACATGTTCGTATCACTGCAAACCCAAATAAACAGAAGAAGTCTATGCTAATTATTTACCAACTTTTCAGTAATGACCTTCAGAATCAAGACTACATCCTTCCCTTGCTGGCTCTCACTTACCCTTGGCAAAGGCACAGTCCTCTGTTCGCTTGGGGGCTGACAAGCCACAGAATAATAGCCATCCAAAGAGTTGTATCTTTCACGTAAGGATGTCTGATAGACAGATGAGTGCATCACATCCATGGGAGGTAAAGAATTGCTCCTAATAATATCATCTCGTGGGTACATCTGTGGGCGCCAGATGCGCCTGCTGTCATAAACTGGAGCATACATTCCAGAAGGGACAGGAGGAACTGGTCCATACGGCTGCGGAGGAGGAGGTTGGTAAGGAGAATTCAGTCGATCTCGAGGGGGAAATGTACTGTAATGATCGGCATATGGCACGGAAGCAGGTGGGAGGGAGGATTCTGGAACGTTATTGGACCTCACAAAGCGAGGAACACAGGGAGCCACAGCAGCTGGTACTGTTGGAGGTGGTGGATAATATCCTTAAAAATTGGAAAAAGGCATATTTAATGTAACCACAAATGACCCAGAATTTTACACCTTCTAAAACTGTAAATAGTGTGGATAAATACCTTTAGAGAAGAGTCACACTTTACAAACCTGTTACTGACCCTTATCATTTTCCTGTGCAATATAGTTTCATGTATGACAACTGTATTCACAGAGGTAATGCTGACCCTTTACCACCCTGACCCAATCTGGACAAAGAGTTTCTCTGCCATTGCTCCTATGTACTATGGTATAAATATGTAACTAAAAAGAGAGCATCTCAAGCACTTCTTTCTATAGGAAATTAAAATAGGTATCTCCAAAATAAAAAGCTATGTTGCTAAAAAAAAAAATAGTAATTCCAAAGGTCTGTAAATAACCCTTTCACACTTGGCTTTTTTTTTTTTTCCTTCTCTCCTTTGGAGAGGACTGTCCGAACACTCCATCCTTTTCTTTTGAGAGCTTGTGAATGACCTGATGCTAGAACACCTAATTGTTTGCTTGAATATAAACATGCATACTGCAACCCAAAAAGATGATTGAAACCTTTCAAAAACATTTGAGCAAGCACAAAGATGTGTCTCACAGAAGAAGCATGCTGTGCTTCTGGGTCTGAATACTGCCTGTGGATACCCTCATGGATAGGGCATGAGGTGAGCAAGCCTAATAAATGCAATTAAATGCTAACAAAGGGAAAAGTAGATGAAACACCTTGAGGTTCAAGTTCTTCCAGATGCTGAGGTACAAGTTGCGTAACATACAGTACACAAAAACAAGCAGCACCAACACTGGGAGTAAACTGCAGATCCCTCCCATACACAGCAACAGACCAGATTAGTATTCCATTCAGTGAAGATTCAGCTGATATTGAAAAAAATCCACAAAACTAAGATGACAGATTTTTCAGGCTTATCTGGAGAAAAGTTCAGAGCTACTTTTGGTTCAGTGCTCATCTCACTCACCTGTCTGTGGGTACTGTGGAACTTCATATGACAGCTGAGTCCTGGGATCTTGGAAATATTGAACATTATCAGAATGTGGAGGGTAGATAGGAACTCTGGGAACAAACGGGCTGGATTTTGGAGGCACAGAATTAACTTCTGTTCCAATATTAGGAGGACCAGCTGAGGTAGCTGCTGCCTGGCTTACAGGAGTCTTGGGTGGAGAACCAATTTTACTGAAAAGGATTACCAAGAAATCATTAAGCAGATCTTTACTTATTTCAGTCACCTTTTCGTGTACACTCCCATGTGTGACGGGCCATATAAGCCTCTGGAATTTTATTTTTCATATCCCAAACTGATACTATTATTACATCTTGGACTTTGTCCTAAGAGAACTCAAAAGTAGATATAAATGTTTTGCTATGTACTCAGCAGCTTACATACCACTTTTAATTATATTCTGGTAAAGACAAAGGCTTTGAAGAGTTGTTTAGAGGTTCTGTCCTTCCTGGAGAAGTATTTTAAAAGTTTTAAGGGAAAACCCAGGCCCAAGAAGGTTTCCAGCATTATTAAGAGACCAGACACTATGTGTACCCTTCTTGGTTTCAGGAAGTGTCACATTTTAAGTGCAAGTTCTTAGTTTTATTTTTTTATGTAGTAACCCAATAGTAAGATACTAGACTGAGAACAATAGAATAAAAAATAAAGGGAGAGATTTACCATTTTATCAATACTGCATGGGAGCATCCAACAGCAAACCAACCGATGCTGGCTCCGACAACTTGAATTCACAGACTTTGTGTAACGGTATCTGCACTGCAGTACAAGATCTTACACAACTGCCAGTCAGGACCAGAATTCAATACCTACTGTTTGCCATTCGCAAACTCCATGATAATCTAAAAGCAAAGTGTTGTGCTTAGTTGTCTTTATGAAAAAAAGTTACCTACTTTTCAGGTAGTGATTCTGTAGGGGATCCAGAAACGTTCTGGCCATTGGCTCCAGCCTTCCCACCCTTCTTGGTGTTCTCCAAAGCTCTCAGGGAGGTGTCTGCACAGCGAGGGATCAGCTGGGGAACACCACTTTCTAGATTAGCTATTCCGTTAGTACTTGGCACCATCTTCCCTGTTGCTTCAGGGCTTCCTATGACCGAAATAACGTTTCCTGTTGTGGTTGAGACAGTGCTGTTTACGCCAACTTTATTTAGAAGGGGGAATGTTCTCACTGTTGCACTGATTTTTTTGTTCCTCAAGCGATATCTATAAGCAAATACACGGACAAACACACACAAACCCAGACAATTTTAGAAGCGCTTACTGTGAAGTTTAATGTATTTGTAAAACTAGCAAAAGAAAAGGAATAAGATGAACATGACATAAAAAAATTACAAGACTTCAAAAAACTGGTGCCTATTTTCAATGATCTGCAAATAGAACATCAATGTCTTCCTTGTAACCAACGATCATCTCTCCTCTTAGAGAAGATCCACTTCTGCAGTTCTTTGAAAATGGATTTAGGTGAAAACAGCTTCAAGAATTCAGATGTTACCATACTATCTAAATAACTCATTCCTTAATCAAAATGTAATTAACACTCTCAGTCTTGTAGGTGATATAACCAAATCCCTGACAGACACTGAGCCTAGACTCAGTTTCAGTAAAGGAAATTTTACTTCACATGAGGTAAAATAAAACCAGAATTAGTTTGCAGACATTGCTTCACTGTACCTTCGATTTCATGTAAAGAATTGTCACTTCAAGAGATTCACAAATCCTTCTGAATGAATAAATGTACACAATAAACTGTTTTCAAAATTCTATAGAGATTGCTGGAATTAAATTTAAAAGGAAACAAAACAAACAAACAAAAAGTCTCCCACACTCACTTTTCAAGCTCTTCCTGAGAATGAGCAAACGTACAGTTTGTTCCTCTTGGACATCCCCCTTGCTGGCGAAGGTCTCGGCACATACTTGTTTTATATTTGCTATTCGGTTGTGGCTTTTAAAAAAAAAAAAAACAAACACAAGACATTCCTCTTAGAGTCTAACAGACATTTACATAAAAATATGCCTAAAATACACAAAGCATATCCATGGTTTTGCACCTTTAATCAGAGAACTACGGAAATGTCTTGTTGCTGGGCTAAGTACTCTGTCATTGTATCAACCTCACTACAGCGAGCTCTGCTGCATTCCATATTCAGAAATGTTGCCAAAAACCTGACTGCAGTAAATAACAGTATCATCAGTTATTCCACAGAAAATTCCATAAATATTCAAAATATTCCATAAAAATTTCAAATCAATAGTAATTTTTCAAAAGTTCCATCTTTCAGTAAATGCACATTAAGACATATGCTGCAACAATCAAGCATAATTACCTGTGGAGTTTCATGGCCTTTTCTACTGTAATTCTGAATGAAATCCACCAGCCCATGTACCACAGTCTTTACAGCGACCATTGCATTTTCCAGCTGCTCCCATGTTGGAGATGCTGCATCTAAAATTATTAAAAGCAGGCTTGTCATTCTGTCAATAATTCCAGTAGTATCATAAATAGGAGGACACTCTTCCAGTATGTCAAAACACCAAGTATTAGGACAGAACTCAGCCCTGAAGAAGAGTTTATGATGTACTATATTAATTAACGGGAAATTTGAAACCATGAATGGAGGTTATCATCTTAACAGTTTACTTAGCTAGATATGAAAAATATAAATAAATGTTTTAAAAGCTTCATTTGCGTACCTGGATTTGGATCGATGTTTGCCAGGAGCTCTAAATGAGGCCTCAGCCTGTTTAGGTTGGCGGGATCTCCTGTGCGCTGCAAGACAATTGTCAATTCTTGTACACTCTTTGCAAAAGACTCTGGAGATTGGAGCTGAAAACAAAGCAAGTGTTAGTGTGTTGCATCTTACAAACCGTGAACTACTAATCTTAAAAAGATTTCTGTTAAACAAGTTCCTAAATGTCACAGTGTCTTCAGATGGCATAGAGAGTATCAGTGGAGAGAAAATTCATTTCTCAGCTCAGAATCTGCCCTATGAAGCTTCATCATAAGACACAAAAAAGTGAATTAGTCTTAAACTACCGGTAAACGAAATGTCTTCATATGAAGAATACACTACAGTAGGGGAAAAAAGTCCCTTCATTCTAATTGATATTTGATATGATGAAAGACAAAAAGTTAAGCAGTTCTTCGATTTTTATTATAACATTTAGTAGTCAAATCTAATCATACGAAGATACTGAAATCATCCCTTTGACGAACCTTGTCGATAATGGATTGCATGTGTGATTTATGTGCCAAGTCACCATAAAGAAGGGAAGACCATTGTTCTGGTGATATTCGAAGTCCTGCTTCCATGGCAATGTGAACAATTTGGGCATCATGTTCTCTCCGCAAAGCCTCGTAACTCCGAAACTCTTCTTTAAGCTGCATCAGAGAAGAATCTTCATCCCTTTTAGTGACCTAATAAACAGTAATAGTTAAATACTCCTTTACCAGAAAAAATCTCCATCAGAAAATGACAGTTACACAGCACAAATCACAAAAGTATTGCTTCTGTATATTTAGCATATACTTAATTTTCTTCTATGTATTCATCCACTCGGCTAGCAGCGCACAAGCAGAACAGCCAACTCTTCAAGTTTTTACAGGATCGCAGGTGCAAAACTTTACCAACTCTACTACTTCCAACTAAGAAAGTCGGGTTCTCTGGAGCTGCACTAGTTCACGATAACAAACTTCAAATACTGGTATCTTACCTTAAAGCATGACGCTCTATACAGTAGCTGCACAACATGACCAATGCTCGTTTTAGAGGCCTGAGGAAATCTTGGTTCTAGCCTTTGTACAACAAAAAGCACCAGAACTTTTCTCGAGAGTGCAGAGCCATCTTCCAGTGCCAGTAATACAAGTTTCAGTGCCTCCTCTTGCATAGCTTTAACACACAAAAACGAAAGATAGGAAGTTACACTGCACTACAAACTGTGCAGAAAGCATGCTTATCTGGTCCTTTTGCCAGAATTTTTGAAATGCTTCCCGACAATTTCAAAGAACAGTTAATAAGGAAAAAACCAAACGCCACAAACGACTTCAAGCTAGCAGAGTTTTCTAACTTGTGATTTTTTCCTCCCTTCTTCCTGGCAAAAAGTTGAAAACCGGAAGTAATTAAATATTCAATCACACAGAAGAAATTGCCAAAGAATGTTTTTTGTGTTAAGAAAAGGTACAGCTAAATCTACTCTCTGTTGCAGACTCTAGAGGTACCTCACCTGGTCCTAGAAACTGGCATCCTCGTGCCCTGACAGCAGCCCAAAGGTTGGCAGAAAGCTGCTGAGGATTTTGGTGCTGCAGGATCAGCTCCGTGACAGTTCTCTCGCCCAGGGATCGAGCTGCCCTCATGGCTCGAACCCGACCCTCCTCCTCCACCAGCTGACAGTTCACCAGCGTCACCAGCTTCCTTTGCATCGGGCGGCTCAGTGCACTCTGATTCAAGCTTGCAACACCTTCAAAGAGCAAAAAGGCAAACTAGTGCTTCTAATCAGAAAAACTTACCTGAATAAGACAAACAAAAATGTCTAAGAGCATGAGTCTTTCTCTAGGACTCGGATACTAGTCACAGGTATCTTCCTTTTTCCTTGGCAACTCTGTGTAATTCATTATCAAAAAGAATTTTAATTAAAGTTTTAAATTGATATCAAACCCATCTGCTGAGGAAAGTTCAGCTTTAGTGCAAAGTTAGCCCCCCAAAATATTATTAAATATAAAAGAATATTTTATAAACTTAAAAAAAATCAAGTGTCACAGGTGTAAATAAGCTTTTAAAGACATAAGGAAAACGTTATTACAAAAGTGACAGGATTATCCAATTGACTTCTCAAATCAGTGCTGAAAACACAATGCTGTTAGAAGCTACATCAAAATTCTGTGGTTCAGCACTCACCTTTTCCTCCACTTAATGGCTTTAAGTAGAGTGCCAAATCCTCAACACATTTCTTTGCTACTTCATAATGTTTGTTCTCTCCTACATTACTCAACTTCACTGTCTGATGATCAGGTACCTAAGAAAACACAAAGCGGGGGGAAGGGGGAGAATTATATATACCCAGCTGACCCACTCATGTGCCTATGATGGTACCGGCATCTCTATATTAATTACACAACCCTGCAGATTTACACTGCTTTTTAGAGAAGTGAAAGACAGGACCCACCCAAGGTATGTAAAATGTAGTAAGGAATAACAAAAAAGACTCAAGACGAGGATCAGGGTGATGCAAGATTAACTTTGTTAGTACTCAACACATTAGGAACAGAAGTAGGACAGAAAACAATAGCCAAGGTCTAATGAGAAGGTACTTGAAAGATGAAGAACACAAGATGGGAGAGGATGATCAGTGTGCAAGATCAGCATGATCTACTGCAGACAGACTAAGTTATAAGACAAAATTAACTGGCAAGAAAATAACATGAAAAAATCAAAATCAAAGTTAAAAAATAATTTAAGCATAATTTGGGCATGCGAAAAATCTTCAAAGAGAAGAACTAGAAGCTTAACTCGGTGGAAAAAACTCAAAGTAGGATAACAAGGTCAGACAATGAAAATAGAGGGAGTATTAGTCACAATACATTAAGTTGTTTGAAAGACATTGCAAGAAGTTGGAAGACCAGGAAAATGAATGTTGTAAGATCAAGGCAGTGATTTGACACAAACTTAGAAATAAAAAAAGGGACATGTGAACTTGAGAAACAAACCACTTTGATATAGATCATGTTATTACCAATAGCTGTGCCAATTCACGTGATAAGACATTAAAAAACAACTTAAAAAGCGTCTCCTTACTGCATCACCAAGGTGTTACAGTGAGAGTAATATGAAAAAGAATATGAATCAGCAGAAGGTGGACAGACTTATTTAGTCTCCATAAAGCGCAGTACTGATTATATAATTGCTGTTTTGCCACTGCTGCGAGACAGCAGAGGGAACATTCCTGGCCTGATTAGCCTGTGTCTGAAAACGCAACCAAAAAGCCATCATCATGCGCTTTTTTTAAAAAAAAAATACACACATATTTCTGAAACTTGGTTAAACAGCTAGCTGCTTTCAAACATGCGACATGTAGAAACAAGATTCCTTGCAAGAGTATGATGAATAAGTGTAATCTGCAGGTTCACCTTTCTAATGACAATTGTGACAGATAATTGTCTATTTGCTAATGGGTATTTTTCTCCAGTCACCGTTCAGGAGCCTTTTGAACCAAAATTAAGCTTACAACTAGAATATTTTATGAGAAGATGGTCCTGAAAATGGTGTCACTGCTTTCAAGAATATGTATGGACTTCTAAATATTACAAAGTTAATCTTACAATTTTTTAGACTAAAACGAAGGAAAACAATCAGCACATGTATTGCAACTGGCATGTAAATGGTGATAACACAAAGTGGCAAAACAAAGAGCTGCTTAAACCATACCTGGGCTCCAACTAACTGGAGGAGTGCAAAGTTGACAGGAAGCACATCGATGTCTGTGTTGATGGCAGTCTGGTCGAAAGGACATGCCTTGCGATGAAGCTTGTTCAGGCAGGTCTTACAGACAGTGTGAGAGCAGCCTAAGCTGATGGGTTTGTGCACATTCTCATCAAACTCGTTGTAGCAGATTGGGCAGGACAGAAATTCTGTCCACTGAGCTGCCTGCACAGGCATTGTGGAAGCTGGACACTTGTTTAGCAGGCTAGCAGACCATTATTTCACTGTACTATGTTTTGGCAGCTGTAAGTGAATAACAGAGTGTTTAAAACATGCTTTCTGATAATTTAGAATTATTTTAATTAAAAAAACCCCCCACCAATTCAATATTTTACACAATAAAAATAAATCCTTGCGTTGAAAAAACCCCAGCTTTGTGTTAGTCTAATAAATGTACCAGAAAAGGCTCATGAACTGAATTAATGCAGACTACCATAAGCTGAAGTAGAACCTATTCACATGGCATTAAAGTTCTTCTCAGAGGATTAAATACACCTTTAGTGTAGGAAGAGGAAGACAATTATTGGCACAGAAAGCACAAAGGCATGAATCACAGTAACCATCTCTCACACTACCTCACCAAACCTCGAGTTTTCAAAACCCTGAAAGCAGCCCTGGAAGTGCAGTGGCTCTGGGACAGGGAGAACATACAGTTTTGGGTCTTTTTTTCAGGGAGGGGAGTTAAAATGTTCTTTCCATTTGAGGTGAAGTGTAACAATACCTTCCTTCTGCAAACCTTACTCAGACTCAATCAGACACTAAACTAACACATCTTTTTTTTTTTAAGACACATTCTCTTTCTATTAAAAAAAAAATCAATTAACATAAGTGAAAAACCATAAGAAAACACTAAAAGAATGAGTAATTAGATTTTAGTTGTATGAGTCTTTTTTGTTATTTCGCCTTTTTCTCCCAAGAACCCACCAGAGCACTCAAGGGCAGAGATCGCTGCATTCAGTTTTGCTTTTCACATCTCTACCTTACACAATGCAACTCCACTTCCAAGAACACACAGCAAGAAAACCTCTGATATGTTGAAAGTCCAGGTATTTAGGACAAAACTTATGATAAAGCAAGCAATAACTTCAGTTGGCTTGCTATTAAGTCTCTTCTCTTGAAACAGCGCAGTAGTACCATGCAAATCATTTACATAAATATATTCCAAAGAAAATACGGATTTATAGAGGTTGTTCTGAAAGACACCCCATCTAATGTAACTTATGTTCTTGAAAAAGATAACAGGCCAAAGATCATCCAAACCGTTTCCATTCAAGCTTTCATCGTGAAGATTTCAATCCGCAGCTCCACCCTTGGCTGCGATGTGCAATGATATTGACTTTCTGCACAACCTACAGACCAGTTAGTTCACTTCAAGGCTGGGAAAAAGCTCCTCCCAGCGGCTTGTTAGAAATGCAAATACACAAATGTTTTAATTACATGTTTAACATTCTATTTTTTTTTCTCCCATGACAGAAAAAGGTAATTGTTTTGAGGAAGCTGAGATCTCCCCTCCCCATTTGAATTCGGTAACTCTTTACTGCAATTCCATTGTTGGCTGTGCTACAGTTAATTAATGCTAAAGTATCAGATCATTGAAACAATCACTAGAACACCAAATAGACTTATCTGTGGATCTCATTTATGTTAATTATGACCATCTGTTTAGAAATTCTATTTAGTACTATGAACATTCAGTGTCTTTTAAGTAACAGGATACTCGTACACGCTGTCCTTATCTCAGTGAGCTTTTCAATATTATGCAGCAATTTTTCCCCCAAACAAATTCCCATGGTAAATGTAAAACACAACACACTGAAGGTTGAACCTGTCCCTTCAAAACCAAACTGCTGATGTAACACGTTCAACACAAGCCAGAATATTCACATACATTGGGCAAAATAGATTTTCACCCAACTTCTAGGAAGGCACAATCAAAGCTCTCGTAGGGATGAAAAAAACCTGCAGTCCCCTTTAATCTGCTATTGCTACATATATCTTTTAACCAAGGAAATTCAAAAGCAAAACAAAAGCAAAACCAAACAAAGAGCCAACATGCCTAGAAAGATTTTTAAAGCCTCTATCAAGAATCTCACTATGTCCTTAGCACATCTACTTCAGCTTCCCTCCCAGACCAGCAGGACAAGAGCTGTGCAGAATGGCAGCGTGAAGCTTCACAGCCAGTGCTCTCCTGAAAGCTTTGTGCCAGCAGCCCAGCAGTGTTGCGATCCTCACAGCAGCGCTGCTGACCTAGGAACGCTGTCGGTGGTTTTGCGCCTGCCGGAACGCACAACACGGCCAACAGCACAAACCGGTGTGCTGCTGCCATGACTCATACGGGGAAAAGTTAAAAAAGGCCAGGACACACACAGCTCAGCTGCTGAGATGTTGTCGGTCACTAGCAAACAGTCTCCATTTCCACTCTGCTCCTTGATGATCTCAAACGCAGGAATCTCTGCTCCAAGACGTACCCACGTTCAGTCTTCACAGATACTTCAGAGACTCGCAAGAAACAGCACCTCTCTATTTACAAGCTTTTAAAATATTATTGTTTGTTTTCCTGACCAGCACAGAAATGAAACAACAGATTCTTAAAGCATGCACCACCAATTTTTAAAGATCTATCTCTGGGTATTTAATCATCATAAATGACAGACTCCAATAAGCATGTGTTGACCTTCAGATTTCTTGACAGGAAAAAAAATTAATTAAGTCAGCAAACAGCTGGGGAAAGCCCTCAACTCCCCAAACTTCAAGCAGCCACACACAGAGAAGTCTCCAGACTCCGCGAACCACGCCAGCTATCCTGCCATTCTTGCACTCCAGTGTGTTAAGAAAACAATCTCCTAATTACCATGTCGCCTTCTACAGAAAGCGTAAGCCAAATGTTTAATAGATTCTTGCTCCTTGTCAGAACCAATGTGTTTCAGGGATGTCCTCTTGAAGAACAAATCGCTCCAGTGCTCCAAACGGAGCAAACACAAGGAGGAAAGCATAATAAGGCAGCAAAGTAGAAATCACTTTGGGGTTGTTTTTAACAGGCAGTATACTCAGTTTGTACCATCACCCCCGGTCTATCTATTGCTACACATACACAGGACTTCTCTTCCCCATCAAAGTATTAGTAGAAGCACCCTGCAAAAAATCCCCCCCAAAACTGCTGATGCAGAAACTGGCCAAACATACAAGGTAAACAGGTTGAAAAGACATGGGAGATTTTACTTAGAAGATGTTTACATAGTATAGTTGCAATAAATTTTATAGTATTACTATTAGATGTAATACTTCAGATGACAAACTGAAAAATGCACAAGTCTAAGCTCAGAAATTGCATAATAAATAAAAACTATTACAGTTAAGTAATTTTTCTAATACAATAACATTTTCCCACTGCAGAAATGGTTGCAATGGAGTGTAGCAACCACGATGAATGACTCATTTTGTCACTATAATTTTAGACCAGAATATTTGATGAAATTGGAAGGGGTGGAGGAAGGTGAAGCCCCAAAACCTTTCCTGAATAGCGGTACCATTTACAAACACTGCAAGTGGTAAGATTTACATGTTCTTATTTTACATTAACTTTTAGCTACCTAATCCCATGACATTCTTTACAACTAATCCAAGTCATTGTATTTACTCAACCACCGTTGGACATTATTAATTTAATTCTCATTTCCTAAAGAAACCAAGCTTAGGTGATGGTGCTTTCAGTTAGCCTGTTCCTGTTCCACACGAACCTCAGGACCCCTGGATCATTTTTGAGCCAACCCGATAGAGACCTATCACATCTGACATGTATATACATTCCATGAAAGTTGCTATCTGGAAAAAGGTCCAAATTTGCACACTTCTCAGGAAAGGCTCCAGCACCACCATCTGTTCTGCCTGCTTTTCTGATCTATCAGCACATACGCAGCCAGCCAACCAGAGCCCAGCCCCAAAATATCACATTTTGTTCAGATATAACAAAGGGCTATCTGGAAGGTAGGGACATGACACAAATCTGTGGGAATTCCAACAAACCTTTAAAGACGCAGGGCTTGATCTATGAAGAGCAATGCTGAACATACGGCACTTGCTCTCTGGAGTTCAGTATTGATACTTGTTAAGCCAGGAGAGGTCTCAGAACCCCCCGCAGGACGCTGAGCCGGTACGTCGAGCCAAACAGTGCCTGGACCAGCTGATTAGAAGTTCTGATGACAATGCTTTATCTTATAGTCTACCTTTATCCAAGGCTTAGGGGCCAGAAGGAGATGTTCACTTCTCCACACCAGAAGTTAACGACCTCAGGAGTTCAACAACTTTACACAAAAATATAGGAAGGGATATTCTTTAGTTAGTAGTGCTGCGTTACCTTGCATCTTAGTTCAGTGACTAGATTTCTCATTTACAATATGAGATACAAATTCAATTACTTTTAAAACACGTACATTAGAGACGAGGCAATTTCAGTCCCTCCCCTTGAAGCTATTCCTCACACATAAAAGGACTGAATATTCAAAGACAACTGCAGCCTCGTCTTCAGCTGCCCAAGCAGACAACTTGGATTTTGTTTCATTTTTAAAGATCATTTGTGCATTTTTCCTAATCAGCCCTTGGATCAAATCTAGGTATAGTTCTTTGAGCAAGGCATAAAGAAAACACAGTGCCTCCTCCCCAGCTCCCTGCCCTGGCTGCTGAGCAGCATGGGGTTCAACCTGAGAAAACTTTCTTCTCTTCGAAGCCAAACAGGTTCAACGTGAGGCAGGGAGGGATCCCCTTCAAAGCTGCACATCGCCCTGAGCCAGGGCATCGACCAAAATGCAAGATAGGCAGGTTTCATCTCTTTTCAAGGAAGGGTTGAAGGCTTATGCTCAGTTCCCCACAGCCCAGGCAAACGCCCAGGGAAAACAAGAGAAGGATCAGCAGCAGCCATGTGTCTGAACAGAAGTAGCTCCACGTTCGGTCTGCTCTGCTGAGACCTGCTCGATCAGCTCCCTTGGGGACACAGGCAAAGGAAAGTCTAGTAAGCAGAGCTTGCACGAGAACGCAACATGGAATAATTCTGTCAGTGCTAAACAAAGGAAAACCTTGAAAAACTTCTGGGATTATATGGCATTTTCACAAATTAAGGTAGTCCAATTACAATCCCACTGTGGATTTAAATCCAAATCTTAGAATTCAATTGATTTTTGATCACTAAATTAAAGAGTCCTTGATGTTGACTTGCTCTTAATATTGACTGCAGAGATTATGGTATTTTTCTAAGTGATCTCCATTATAATTTTCCATTTTGCAGATTAATCATTTGTTTGCACTACAAGGAGATAGCTTTTCCAAGCCTTCCTTCCTAAATTATGCAGTTCTGAAAGCATCCTGACTACGTTGAAAATGTAGCATCCACATAATCAAGTTATCAGTATTAAATTATTCTCTGAAAGGGCTAGAACCTTTTATTCATTTCTCTTCAACACCCATTATCTACAGATGTAAAAAACTAGCTTCCTTAAAGGCTTAGAAAAGGGCCATCCCCATAATAGCTTTGCATCATTCAGCTATGATGGCTTGAAATTAAAATAAATCCTCTTTACAGAGCAGACTCGCTTATTTCTACGTTCCATAATATGTGTCACATGTAAATCTCCTTATATCACGTGCAAATTCTATATATAAAGCAGAATCTTTAACGGTTATTAAAGATGGTATTTCAATGATTTTTTTTCCCACTGAATGTTAATGCTATGGAGAGTATCTACAGGCAAATTTAAATTCCAGAAAAGAGAAAACTTGGTGACATACTAGAATATGTATCTCTATCCACACTACATTTTGCCAAAATGCCTACAGGATACTTCGCTTCCTGTCGTCTTAAAAAATTAAAGCTTAGATCCCCTCTCTCTCCCTGAAACACAGCTGAAGAATAACTCCTTGTGAGCAGGGGTACGATTCTCTGATATAAGTTCACAGTTGCTCAGTGGCTGCTGCAGTTCACCCACTTCAGAGGTAAATCCCCCACGTCAACACCAGAGTCAGTGGATGCTCAGCAGTTCACATTTGCTCTTTCCTGTTCGAGTGTCGCAAGCAGAAATCCTGTGAGTAGATTTTAAAAGTTTCCTACATACTTATGTAATGCCACTGTGGGGTTTTTTGTGCTTTGTAGGTGTCACTGAAAGGAGAGTTTGTCCTTGCCACGAGCCCGATACGAATTCAGCTCCTATAACCGTATTGACTTTTTAGGACTAACTGAAGGGCAAATAAATGAAAAAATTTCTCTGTCATCAAAATCAGTTGAGCTTACACTGAATGCAGAGAAAGGGAATCTATCTCTAAGCAGATCTGTTTTGACACAATTACTTCAAGAAGAGACACACTGAAGAATTCCTTACTCTTCATTAATATTTTCAGAGAACAAGGACTCTCACGTACAGCTTAGTTCCTGGTACTCCCTCCCCCACTTTTTTTTTTTAACCCATGACCTCCATGTTTAAACTATACATTTTATAAAATAAATACCAATTCCATTCTGAGACATAGGCAAGGAAACAGAGGGTTCCACTGGAGTTGGAAAGCATTTTTCAAGTTCCTACAGAATACCTTAATAGGCCCAGGGATATACATTTTTTTTTCCTTTCATTGGGATTGTCCAGTCAGTGAGATCACTTCCACTGATCCCATCAAGGGGTACGCAAAATCTTACTAAATGAAACGTACCATACATCTAACAAAAACACTACTAGCTATTACCCTGTGGGTACCATAAATATCCTATCTATTGTAAATCTAAGCCTTGATTAAAAGGGATCAATACTCAATACTAGATCTTGAATTTGAGATATCTCAAGCACTGACACTACAGCTGTTGGAATTGAGTATTTCTGAGAGAAATGGCCAGACCTCAAACATGACAGGAGCACAAGTTAACAAGAAATCTTTTCTTGTGGCAAGCTTTGCTTATGTTGCGGAAACAATGAAAAGTTCGTTAACAAGGCATGCAGGTCTTGGGAAAGTGATTAATTACAAAAATGAAGAATTCAGTGCTTCACAGAATACTTATATTAGCAACACAACCTTCAATTTCTAGAATTTCCACAGATATTTAACACAGACCAAAGGTCAATAAGAGTATTTTGATTCACAGGATTTACAATTGTACTTGTTGGTTCTCATTTAAAATGAGAAAATATTTTCCGTCACAATTACAAATTTGCACCTTTGTAATCCGAAGAGCTATTTTCAATTTCTGTTTCACCATTATGATATAGCTATAATGGGCATAAAAGAATGACCATAAGAGGAATTACAGTTAAACGCAACCAAAAATCTAAGTTTGTAGTAGCAAAACAGACCTCAATTAGGAATTTTCCTGGTTGTCGGCCTAAACTTTGCCATTATTTTCTCTCATTAAAGATACACACCGCCCCACTTTGAACCCTGACTGTAACTGATCGCTCCTCACCCTCCAGTGACACCGCTGCCTTTTTCTGTGCCTTGTGCTGACGTCTAAAGCTTCACTTAAAATCCTGTGTGCACCTCAAGCATCAGCACAACTCAGACACGCTTTTCCTGGTCAGTCGTTTTGGGTTTTTTGTTTAAGACACGTTAAACGTGACATAATGGGTGCAGTTCCAGGGCCCATTTTCCACCATTACCCCCAAGCACAGCTCCACAAGATCGGGAATACTCATGGCACCGGCGCGATTCTCCTCTGCACCGGAGAACACCACAGCACCGGCCCGGGCGGCCCGAGGGGAGGTAACCGGGAGCCTCCCGCTGCCAGCGCAGAGCGCAGCAGCCCGGGCGGGCAGGCCCGGCGGGTCCCCCCGCAGCCTCGCCCCCTCACCAGGCCGCTGCCAGCAGCCGCGCACCTGTGCCCGACCCCGGCCCTCGCCGTCACCTCGGAGCCGCCGCCAAATGGCTGCCCCACGGCCCCCGGCCGGCCCAGCGGCCTAGCGGCCCCGCAGCCCCCTCTCCCGCGCCGCAGCGGCGGCCGGTCCCCGGCGGGGCGGGGGCGCTGACAGGCCGCGCTCGGCGGGCGAGGCCCGGCCTCGCTCCCCGCCCGGATTCCGCAGCGCAGGGACCCCGCAGGGCGCCGGGGAAGAGGCGGGGGGCGTCGGAGCGGGGGGGGGGGGGGGGGGAGCGGGCGGAGCCCTACCGGGTCACCGCGTCCCCCGCGCCGGCCGCCCCCGCCCAGCCCGCTCCTACCTGCGAGGCGGGGGCGGCGGGGCCGGGAGCAGGCGGCGGCCCCGGCCTCTCACACGCCATGGGGCGGGCAGCGCGGCGCGGCCCGGCGGAGGCAGCGGCGGGGGCCTCGGCGGCGCCTCCTCATCGCGCTGACAGCCGGGAGCGCCGCCCCGCCCCCTCTCGCGAGACCCGCCCGCCGCCGCGCGAGAGCCCAACGGCCGCGCCGCGCCCGCCACCGCCCCGCACGTGACCGCGGCGGTGGGCGGGGCGTCGCGGGGCGTTGTGGGAGCCGGCGCTGGGGAGCTACCATCGAGACGGCGGCGCAGACGCGCCGGCCCACGTGACCCGCCGCCAGCGCCCCCTGGCGGCCCGCCTAGCCTCGGTGGCGCCCGAGGGGCTCGGAGACCTGCAGCGTCGCGTCTCCGCTGCGGGTGTCGATTATTTACTTTTCTTTTTAAACTGTGATCAGTAACTTGGTTATTACTAGCGCTCAGGAGGATGAGGGGGTCGGAGCGGGGAGCGTCGTTCCTCTGCTCGCTCACAAAGACCTCACCAGGTATTTTAACCAAGGCCTGTGGAGTTCTGATTTCTGAGGAGAAAGCCGGTGCCGCTGGTAAACCCTTCCGGAGGACAAAATACGACATTACTAAATGACTGCCACTTGAACACCATATATTTTTTACAGTATCTTGTTTACTCGTCATAGCCAAAAGAATAAGTTCTGAGGTATGCACAGAATTATTTAACTGTGATTAGAAGAACGCATATGTATTTCTGAAACAATGTCTTGTTTGCATTTCGTTTATTGCATTATGACTGGACAAGTGGTTACATGTGTGGAAAGGGGAGAGGAAACACCTTTTAGTCAGGTTTTGTTCACAAAGGTTACCGAGACACTCTAGCCACTGAACAGAACATGCTGTTGGCCCGTCACACAACACAATTCCCTCTCGTGTTTACATGCAATATAACAACAGACCAAAAAACCTCGCAGTCCTGCTCCCACAGAACTTTAAAAGATCAGCCTCCGTTTCTCCTTTGATGCGCAGGAAAATACCCTTGCACACACCTATGAAAGTCAGTCTGACAAAAACCAAAGAATGATCTTTTGAAGTGTTATCAATAATAATAATACGCCTGCCAAAAATGCATACTAACTGAACCAATTTAGGCACAGTTGAACCAAATCTGTCCCATAAATGCACAATATATTTATTTACTGAACTACAGTAATAGCGGCCCAATGTAAAAAGGATGAGGAGAGGGAGTTAAACTTTTTCCTTGTTTCATAATTCCTTCCAAGGATGAAGGAGTTTAAGTAACTAAGATGGTCTGTAGACACACATGAAAAGCTACATACAAACCTGTACGTATACCCAAGTCAACATCTGTAAATACAGTAAGGGCAAGTGCAGGTATTACCATGCTTTTGAAAATCAGACCCTTAACTTTATGCAATGAAGAACCAAAATTAATAGTATTGTGTGAAAAGCAAGCAAACTGTACAAATCACATCCAAAAGGCTGTAAACAGTGACTAATGACTGCAAACAGAAGACAGTGCTACGAAAGAGATTTTTTTTGCAAAATGTCAGGTGTTTGTACCATACATGACTCGCAAACCTTTTAACTATAGTAATTATCACAACAATTTAAAACCTCTTCAGCTAAGTTTTCCCATAGATGAAGAGAGTAATAAAGCTGGCACAGCTGCCCATGCCCATTACAGATAAGAACAGGGACCTGCACAGTAGATGTTGTATCCACCTAACCCCTCCCGTAGCTGATAAACAAACCCCCAAACAATGGCTGGTGCACTCACACAGGGAAGGAAAATAAATGCAACCTGTTAACTGACACTAACAACTATTGTCTTGGATTTTAAAACAGCCAGATGATGGAGCACATGGGCCAGACTTCTGAACTCAAAGCAAGAACTTTGTAACAGCATTTCTGAAACCTGGAGGAAAGTGTACCCTCATGGTACAGGCACGAGCAACAACTACTGCTTTTTGCTAACTAGACAGAACCTAATGTAAGTACCATTATCTCATATTAACAACTGCGTTGACTCTTTATTCATATCACATTAAGGAGAAGAAACACATTCCAGTCAAAGACAGGTACAGGATAAAGATTCTGCGTTATGGGGCTTCCAAAGCTTGCGATGAAATTGAAATGACCTTTGACAAAGTACAAACACACCTATCCAAACACACCTAGTTACTGGTTTACTGTATCACAGAATTAGAGTATGAGAAGACCTCTATGTCTAAGCCATTCCTAATAAGATATAAAGGATTATTTTTCAAAATTAACGTAGAAACTGCTATTACATAACAGCACACAGCTTAATTTTTCACATCAGTGTAATGTCTAGGATTTGTAAAAAAATGAAGGCAAATGTTACAACTCAACAAACAAGACTAACTGAATTGGAATTAGTCACAAAACACTGGTATGACAGAAAAAAAAATTAGAAGAAAAGTTTAGAAAAAATCAGCACTCATTCATAAAACTGAAAGCAAGTGCTTCTAATGAGACTACCCAGTTAAAAATGAACCGCGAGACGATCCTGTTTTGTTTCCGTTACCAATTCTCTATTGGCAAGAGGCAATTTGAAAGCTTCCTTGACTAATTTTTCTTTGCTGTGTGTTCTTTCTTAAATATCATAGACTTGCTTATGAAAACATGCCTTCTTTCTGCTGAAAGATCTTGCAAAGTCTGGGCAAGTAAGGAGGTGATTTCGCCAGAAATGGTACATGAACTGGGTGGGAATGACTCACGTGCTGAATAAACACAAACATCGCCTTTCCTTAACCATTCTACATCAGGAACATCATGGCTCATGCTTCAGCTTATTGCAGTATCACTGACAGTTTGAAAATCAGCAGCGCCTGCCCTTGAAACAGGGGAGCATAAAATATAATTGGGGAGAAAATCAGAATGCATCCAGAATAATGGAAGCATGAAATTGTTTCCCGTATTTTGCAGTTTACTTTCAACTACTAAACACCTTTTTCGCACTTAAAATAGCAATCTTAATGCAAAAGGCAAGTCTGCTTCTCGCAAGGCCTGTCTTTGCTCACCAGTCACATATTTGTGCTTCTCTCCATTATGTGGGGATCTGTATCTAGGATTTCACTAGGCAGGAGCTTTTTGTGGAGCCTGGCTTCACAACACCCTTCCGTTAATCATAGTCTATTTTAACTTTTGTAATAGTGTTCAGGTTTGGTTTTTCACTGCTACTCCTTCCATGAACTGAAGTTAAATGCTTTTTAAGAGCGGACTTGTGTTTAAAGTCCATGTCACAACAGTGGCACTTGTAGGGCCTATCGCCGCTGTGGATGTTCAGGTGATCCTGGAGGGTACTTTTGGCAGTGAAGGTCTTCAAGCACACCATGCACTGGAAGGGCCGGATGCCCATGTGACCCCGGATATGTCTGTTGAGATTCTTTTTTTGCGTAAATGTTTTGCCACACTGCAAACACAAGAAGAGTTTGTGCATTTTTAGATGTCTGAGATAGTTCTCAAGATGCAGAAATCCCCTCGGACACTTTGGACACTGGTGCCGCCACGAATTGCCAGAATCCTCCAGGCTCTGGAGCCCATTCACCAGACTAGAAGTTCCTTCTGCACTGTCACCGACAAAAGCCTGAAAGTGATTTCCTGACATTTCTGTATTTCTGCTTTCAACCGTCGAATTTATCAAGGAATGCTGAGTTTCTGGAAAATATAAGTTTGTTTTAGAGGATGTGCAAGGCTGAGGAAAATGATCATTTTCCACATTTGCTACGCTCATAGAATCCATTCTGAAGATACAGATTTCATCATCCTTGTATCCGATTTCAACCGTTGATATTTCCGGGGTTTTTGTGTCCTTTCTTTCTGAGATCAAGCTCTGCACTGTGGGCCGTGAGATGTCCCCCTTCTCCTGTTTCACAGGGTATTCTACAGTCACTGGGCTGTCTTCAGAGATCTCAATTATTTCACAGTCTTTCTCCAAAAGCTCATCCCCGTTTCTCAGTTCAGCATCCGAGGAATGACACCCCTCCACAGCCTGGTCACCGCTCTCCATGGAAGCATCGATCTCCAAGTATTTTGACAAAGCCTCGGTACATTTCTCCACGATGTGAACCATCTGCAGGTAGCTGGCGGCGGTCAGGTACTTCAGCAGCTCCTTCTTTTTGACTTCCAGAGCGCCGGTGTAGCAGGAGAGCAGCAGCTTCCTGCCCACCTCGGCACTCTGCAGGATGGTGATCCGCACCTGCCTGGACTGGTTGAGCAGAAACTGATCCCGCATGAAGGTGGAGCAGGCGGCGAAGATCACCTTGTGCCCCTGGAACTCCGTGTCGTTGATGTAAATGGAGACGTCGCAGAAGAGGTTCTGCTGCCGCAGGAGGTTCATCTTCTGCAGCACGGCATCGCCCTGCTGCTCGAACTGGAAGTGCAGCACCTCCGAGTCCGCGGCCATGGCGCCCGGCCCGCGGGGAGGCACCGGCCCCGCCGGAGAGTCCCGCCGAGCGCAGCCCGCCCCCGCCGGCAGGGCCCGCCCAAGGCCTCGCTGCCCCGCGGCGGCTGCCGGGCTCCGCAGAGCCGCCCGCCGCTCCCCCGGCCGCGCCCGCGCTCCGCCGCACTCACCGGCCGCGGCCCGGCCGGTCCCCGCTCCGCTGCGCGCTCCCCCGTGCCGCAGCGCCCCGGAAGCGCTTCCCCCGCCCCTTCCGGCACCGGCCGCCCGCCCCCTCCGGCGGCGCCGTTCCCGCGGCGGGCAATGAGAGGCGGCGGGACACAGAGTTAGCAGCACGTTTATTGTAAGACTTGGCACTGCTACAGCGGCTGCTGCACCGCACCGACACCGGGGCGCGCCTCGCCAAACGTCCGGTAGAGGTAGCAACGTATCGGCCCGGGACGCCCCGAGCCGCCGGCCCCGTAAGGCATCTCGGAGAGGAGCTGCCCCGGGGCTGCTCCTCGCCCCGCCGGCGAGAATAGGCCGAGGGAACGGCGCAGCGCCGGGCCGGGCAGCTGGCTTGGCCCCGGCCCCGGGAGGAAGCTGCTCCGCCGGCCACCGACCCGCCTGCTTTGGTTACAACACGTAGGATCAGAGTTTTGCCCAGTCACTGAAGAGGTAGCTAATGCTCAGTCCGTCGGTTATACAATCTCCAAGGAAAAACGTCCATTCTGCCTTCTCAACCTTTATCAAGTCAGGAGGGCCGACTATTTCCCCCCTTTATGAAAAATCAAGATTTAACGTGACTTTAGAATTCAACAGTTTCAGTACGTATCACATTTTGATTCTCCCTCCTCGCCTTTACTCCTCCCAATGACTCCAGAACCAAAATCAGCCCCACATAATTTTGAAATTATTTCAACAAAAGTTCAGTGGCAGCTATCTAAGTTTTGCCAAAAAGCTAGTGGAGAAAAAGACCGACACTTCAATTTTATCAGTTACTAACCTGCAAAACATGTCTTCTAAAAGAAAAATAAATTAAGGAAAGCCTCGTCCCTGATCTATACAGGAGGCTGTGCAGCTGCACCATCCACTGCAGGAGCACATGCTACACAAGCTACCACCACTCAGAAAAGTGGTGAGCCTAAACCTCTGGGAAACCTATGAGCTCTAACATTTTCTTCTATATAGAAAAAAAATAAATAAAATGCCAACATAAAAAAATCCTAATATATTCAAGGAGTTATTAAAATATTTTTGTAACAGACTTCAGTTATTTTTAGGATATGCAGGAAGTTGTACAGCACATTGTGAGACTATCCACTTACCAGCAAATAGTATTCTACACATGAACACACAGATTATGATAACTGCTGTAGTCCTCGTCTGAATATGCGGCATCAGTAGCAACAACCAATGGGTCTAGTCTTTCACTAATCGGAACATTGCAATGAAGACAACATTGTACATACATGGACAATTAAGTTCATCTTATTCAATAATCGAGCTGCCTCTGTATATTCCATTTATAATAATTCTCACTCCATTTTAACCTGTGATTCCGAGAAGAAGCATTAGCCAGGTTTTTCTTTTCTAATGCCTCATCTCTATGCTCTTCACTTGTCTGTTCCATATAGGGGCAAATGTCAGATGAACTTTACCACCAGTGCACTTTGCACCTTGCCATCTGTACATTGCCCTCTTAGACCTCCAGTGTTCTGGAGTCACACAGCGATCTCCTGAGTACATCTCTTGGTCTGCACCCTTTTGCCAGGCCCAAAGCACAGACATTAGCAAGAAGTCACTTTTCATCCCACAGATGCGTCAATTTTCATTGGAGAAGCAGTCTTGTACCTTTCTGCATTTTCCTATTTATTTCTGCTGTGGTCTCACCGAATGACCACAAGCAGCCTTTGAACTGAACAGCCAGCAGTCTCGGCCTTCTCAGACGTCGACACCACCACAGCAGAGGGTGGACTGAACACCTATATATCTTGACCAAATAATTTTTTTGTTTCTTAGGTAAACCTTTGTCTCTTCATACCAGCTTCAGGTCACCCATGGCTACTTCATCAAGCTGTATTCTCCTTGCAGTAACATTACAACTTCATAATTCCACAAAAAAAACTTTCCAGATAGAAAAAGCTCTCAACACTGTCCATTTTGCTGCCGCTTTTTCTAGCATTTGTACAGTTTTATTCCTTTTTCTGGCAGAAGACCATTTTCTTTATCGTGTCCGTGTTCATATCTGGTTAGACTGTTCACTAGTCTCTTACAGCATGTTGACCTGGCTCTGCAAGCTCTTATTCTCCATGTCTATCTTCATTTTGATGTTAGTGCTATAACTTATTTCCATATAGTGAATAATATATTATCAAAATGTTTGAAGAATACAGAAGATTCTGCCTGAAGACAAAACGCAAGTGTCAGATGCAACCATCACGGTCTGTTTTAGCTCAGAACAATTCTAAAAGCAGGTTGCTTTAAGAGGAGGAACAGTTTTTCTTCCCATACAAATCTATTGTCTGTCCCAGGAACCTGAACGATAATTTTAATAAGTTCCAAATAGTTAGATTTTAGGCCTAAATATGTTTGCTACAAGTTGAAAAATGTAATGCCCTGACTTATTTCCATTGCTTCATAGCTGTCCATGTAATAGTTCATGTAACAGTAAAGTACAGTAGTTTAAGAACTCAATTGCAAAAATTGATTCACAGAATCACCTTGCTTTTCTACTTGAAAGTATGTGGATTTCTGAAAACGTTCTGCAACATTAATGCTTTTTAACGTCCATCAGTGTAATGTCTGCATATGGAAATCCTGGCTTCTACACACACATATCTGAAGATCAGGACCAACTTTTGATAATTACATACAAACCATTTTTTGCTCTAACACACCTTTGGTCATACCTGTTTAGCATTTTTAACCATACAATAGCAGCCTTTCACCCCTGCCCCTCATTCAAACACACGAACAGGATTACTTGTAAGTAGAAAGCATAATCTCAGCCTCATGGCAAACCTTGTGGAAAAGAGCTGCACTGGAAGAAATACTTATTCCAAATACGAACAGCAGTTCTCTACATAGGATCAGCCATTTGATTATTAGTTTATGCTACACTTCAATGTAATACGAGTGCTGTTCTACTGGGAATGGTGTTCCTCAGATAAATTAATTTCTTTCAGCCTGATTGGGATGCGGATAATTCCACGGCACTTTTGAGAAGCAATACAGTATAATCGCAGAATCCCAATTAACAAGCCATTCCCGCTACATTTGATGTTTAAGGCGGTATACAAGAGGTATTGCTGAGTACAGTCTATAGCTGATATATTAACCTACGGAAATTGTGCTACCTATACCTCATCCTAGGCTCTGTAAAACACTAAAGGTCATGAACTATGCATGTCACTTTAAAAAAAAAAAGTGTTCTCTGAATGCCTAAGAATTCAAAAAACTTTATGTTGTTAATGTTCTTATGGCAGGTATTTTTGTTTTTTTTTTTTCAAGTTAACTGACACGTGGCCCTTATTAGTGATCAAGGAGAGATAGACGAGAACTAAGGGGGGAAAAAAAAGGAAAAGTGTGGAGTTGTTTTATATTGCAGCTTTTAAATTGGATTCTTTTCACAGTGTCAAAAAGCAGTATTTCTCCACTCTAGCTTTGCTCACAAACCAACAACTGCTGTGGCTTATGTGATGCAAAATTTATGGAAGATGGATGATAATTTTTAGTTTTGAAGTGTTTAGCTTGTCTCACTACCTACACTGGTAAGTGCCCTTTAAAAACCCTACGTATGACAGCATGAGAATTAGGTCAAACTTGCACTCCAGGCACCGGCCTCTCACATTCCAGAACTGAAATTTATTCTCATTTTGAACAGTTCTATGCAATGATCAGTTAACCCTGCCAAATCATTTAGGGTTTTATCTTTTTATAATGCATGTTGAGGTTAAAAACCCTGAGAGCTTTTAAGATAGCACTGACTGGCAGCAGAAGTTTCTTGAAATAGTTTAGAAAGGGCAAAAAAGCGACAAAAAATACTTCATTTCAACTGTAGGGGTCTAGGGGTAAGATCAGAGAAAAATAATTTTAAGAGGTAAGTTTAAATTTAACTACATGGAGTGCTTTCAGTTATCCAGTGCTTAAAAAAAAAAAAGGGTTATTTCACAGACTTGTCCGCTTTGCTCTTTCCTCCATCTGCCCAGGCAGAGGCCTCTAACTGTACAGCAGATGGTTTTACTTGCAGCGCAGAGCAAGAGTCTTTCAAAACGTGTTAGTCTTGAGTCTCCTAATCAGAGAGAAATGAAACAATAAACCCCATAATCCACAGTAGAGACACAGACAGAAACCTGAAGGAAGATTGCTGTTCACACAAAATATCAAGTAAGACTAAGAATGATGGCTGAAGACCTGCCAGGTTTTGCAATCCAACCCGCCATCCATCCGTAGCCTTTCAGGGCATACCACTAGTTTAGGTAAGAGCCCAAACCAACTGTTTGCTCCCCTCAGTCACAATCCCTTCAAAGGGCTGGTTTTAATTGCTTAATTGACGCAGGTACTATCGTTTCTTAAACTGAGCACAGCCTGAGGCAGCTTCCCTGCATCCAGCACCTGGCTTGCATCAGCTTGCTGACAGACCTTACTGTCTGTAGCAGCGCTACATGTGAACGAATCGAAGTCCACTGTTATGTCTTGAACGTTTCTTTCATTGGCATTGTCAAAGCTGTTTTTACCGTGTAGTTGTTTAAGATGTTTCCTTAGAACAGGTTTATGCGCAAAGACCATGTCACAGTAGTTACACTTATGGGGTTTGTCCCCGCTGTGCAGGTTGAGATGGTCCTGTAAGGAACATTTCTGAGAGAACGTTTTCCCACAGATCTTACATTGGAACGGTTTGATGCCTGCGTGCACTCTCATGTGCCGGTGGAGATTGCCTTTCTGAGTGAAGGTCTTGCCACAGAGCAGACACATAAACAGTTTATGCATCTTTAAGTGATTAGCGTAGTTTTCCAGATGCCGAAATACTCTTGTGCACTTTGGACACTGATGATGCCACTGGAGACCTTTGTCTATACCGCGGTTGTTAGGCCCAAACATATCTTTAGAGGCCAGAATGATGTTATCGCTGCCAGCATAGGAAAGGGCATAATTGTGGAGGTGATTTTGCTCTATTTCACTTGCTCTGTTTTCAACAGTGGAGTTGATAAGAAAGTGTTGAGGCTCTGAGGAATGCAGTGCAGTTTGTTCAGGAGAAATAAACTGGTTTTGATCCTTCTTATTCCTGACTTCCGTTACCTCCCCAATGGACTCCACCTTGATGATCTGAATATCACTATCCTCCATGTCCATGCTGTCTTCTGAAGGCTGGATACAAGGTGAATCTTGCTGCAGAGAGTCGTCATCTCCTTGATGTTCCTTCAGCTCAGAGGAGTCACTCTGCTGTTCACACTCCTTGCTCTCCAATGGCTGCTTCGGTTTTATAAACTTCCAGAGGGCCTGTGTACATCGTTCAACAATGTGGCTCATCTGCAGAAAGCTTGCGGCTGTCAAGTAGTTCACGAGTTCCATTTCAGGAAACTCCAGAACGCCACTGTAGCAGGACAGAAGCAGCTGCCTCCCCACTTCTGAACTCTGCAGGATAGATATTTTCACATCTCTGGAGTCATTTAGTAAGAACTGATCTCTTAAAAAGGGAGAGCCAGCAGCAAAGACAATTTTATGCCCGTGAACTTCAATGTCATCTATATGGACCACAACATCACAAAATTTGTTTTCTTCCCTCAGTTTGTTCATTTTCTGTAACATTGAATCTCCATAATTGTCAAACTTGAAGTGAAGAATATCTGATCTTTCTGACATTTTGGCACACCTAGGAAAAAGCAGCAAGAAAAAAAAAAGGATTTCAGACGCCTTCAGAAACAAGGGACCACGGAAAGTTCAGAAACACTGACACCATCATTCTGCAGCACAACTGGTTCTGCTGAATCTACAGAAAGCAGAACAGCCAGGCTCGTACTCATCCCCATTTCTACGGAAAAACTTTAATTTTATGAGGCAATAGTCTTTAGCAAATATAAAGAGTAGCAACAGATCATCGTGAAATATCTTCCAAGAATTTCAGGCATTACAGAACTGTTTCTTTATGTTTTCTCTTGGAAGGCTACTTGTGAGCCTGTTTTTTCCACACCATTAGGATACTACAATATAAATGCAGTGACAGTGCCTGTGCCAAGGTAACGCTGTATTACGCTGTTGACAGCGCACGACTGTTCCAGCCACTTCCTCAGGCAATTACAAGAGTCACATCATGAGAAACTGAAAATGGAAAAGAAGTGACTTGCCTCGACACATGTTCAGTTTCCACTACTACTGCTCTCCAAGAAAAAAGCCCCAAACACCAAATGAACGCCAAACCCTCTTTCTCGGGGGTGGCAGAACGAGCTCAACTGCGGGTCGGTCGGGACCCCGCCGGGCGCTCCGGCAGCGCCGCCCGCTGGGAGCAGGTGCCTCCCCGGCTTTTACCGGCCGCGGATCGCCGCCGGCTGCTGAACCCGTTCTTCCCGATGTTCCGGGACAGCTCGCCCGGGAGCCTGTGCAGCTTTTCAAACCGCTGCCCGAACGCGAAGCCCTTTCCACGAGCCGGGGAGGCCGCGGGGAGGGAAGGGGCAGGTACCTGTAGCGCCGGGCCGCTTCCCCCCGCTGGCACCCGCGGCCGCTCGCACCGCAGCGCCCGCCGCGGCTTCCGGCTACGGACCTAGAGAGGGGAGGAGAGCCGCCGTGAGCCGCCGCCCGGGCCTGCGGCCGCGCCGCCCCAGCACTAGGCCGGGCCCGGCCGCCAGCCGCGCCCCCGGGGCGGCCCCGCGACCCGCCGCGCCCCCGGCCGGGCCGAGCCACCCGCCGAACCCGGCCCGCGGCAGAGGCGGCGGCGGGGAGCGCGGGAGGCGCGGCCCGTTCCGGACCCCGCTCCGGGGCCGCCGCCCGCGCCCCGCCAGCCCGCCGGGACCTACAGCCGCCGCCGCAGCCCAGGACGGCGACTCGGAACCGCATTGTTCGGCCGCCGGAAGCGCTCGCGCGCCCTCCGCCCCGCACCCGGAAGCGCCTGGCGGGGCGCCCGCCCCCTCCGCGCGGTCACGTGGTGGGCGGCAGCGGCGGCCCAGGCCCGGCACCGGGAGGCGGCGGCGGCGGCGGCCGGGGTAGGTGGGGCTCGCGCTGCCGGCGGGGTCTCGTCCGCCCCGTCCCTCCGCCCTCGGGCCGCCCCTCTCCCGCCGCCGCCCGGCGGCCCCGGCCCGCTCCCGCGGTGCCCGTGAGGTGCGTGCGGGCGCTGCCCCGCCGCCGCTCCGGGGCTCCACTGCCGCTCCCCGGCCCTGGCCAGCCGGAGGCGTGCAGGAGCTGGGGCGCTCCTGTGGCCCGTTACCGGCGTCGCCTTCCCGGTGCTGTCCCCTCCCGCCCTCTGTCCTCGCCACCCGGCGGGGCCCGCGGCCTCGGCGCGGAGCCGCCCGGTAGCAGGCGCGGGAGGCGGCGGGAGCGGGGCCGTGCGGCCGCCCCGGCTCGCACAGGGCCGGGCGCTGCCGGGAGTCCGGGCCGAGTCCCGGGGCAGGTGGGGGACGCCGGGCTGGGCCCGGCCTCGCAGCTGCCCCGGCTCGGGGTGGGGGGTCGGGGGGACCCCCTCGCTCCTCCGGTGCTTCCAGCCTCGAACCCACCGGTGTCCCCGGGACTCCCTGAGCGCGAACCGGAGCGGCGGCGGGGCCGTTCCGTCCTGCGCGGGGCTCCTGTGGGACTGACGGGGATTCACCGGCCAGGCGGCCGCTCTCCCTGGCCTGGCCGTGTCTGTTGTTGCCTGTTGCTTCCAGGTGAATCCTAGAATGCGGTACTTGATCGGGTCCAGACATCTGTTTGTGTGTCTGTTATGTACCGTAACCTCCGTGTTCGTCTTGTTTCCTTTTTCCATCCTGTTGGTATCGGCACGTTTGTTTCACTTAAAACATCCCCTAGATTGTGTCAGGGGTGAAAATTAAGTAGAAACGAACAGACTCTGCTAAGTTGGTTTAAAAACATGCATCAGCAAAAATTAAGTGAAATGGAACTGGTAGATGTAGATTTTGTGGTTTTTGTCTGTGTAGTTTTGCCTGTTCAAGGGATTTTGAGGGAGACCAGGATAAGAAAAAAAAAATACTCAGGAGAGGTTTGGAGAGAGGGAAAAAGATTGTGTTTATTTCTTAAATACAAGTTGGAGATCAAATACTGCTTACCTGCATTGTTACACAGATACAACTTGATCTATATTCCCAGTTTTATTCTACTTAGAGGTTTTGTTAAAGCGCAACTTGATGGGATTTCTGAGTTTTTTTGGCTACTTTATTAGAAAATATGTAATTGTATGGACTTCCCCCTTGCTGATTAAATTACAGAAACACTGTATTCTTTTTAAAGGCCTGTACTCAACATTAAAAGGTCAAGGACCTGAGCAAACTTAGTTTTGTGGACACAGTAAACAAATTAACAAATGGAGCTTGGCAGAGGAGTTTCCTTTCGTTTTCCAGGTCCTAGTGCAGACAGCTTTTGGTAGCACGCACTGAGTGTAACTCTTCTATTTTCAGTTCTTTCACGGCATATTTTTAAAGCGCTATGTTTGTTTGGTAGGCGTAACTCTGTCTGTTTGCATGCTAATGAGAGAGGAGCTCCAGAAGCAGACAGAGCGTCCTCTCCAGGGTTTGCTGGGCGCTGGACGCTGCGCCGTGTCCCGCGAGTCCCGCTCCCCGCGCAGGCAGCACATGGACGCGCCTGATGCCGATGGAGCATCGGCCGCCAGTGCGGATGAACCGCCCGTTCATAGTTAATTCATTCCAGCAACATTCTTGTGATGGGCCAGCTAAGGCAGTGTCAGCATTTCTTTTATAAACCACAGTTTCCCAGGAACTGCTGCATATTTCTGGGGTTGGAGAATTTGCGTATTACAAGAGCCTAAAATTAGAGTTTTGTCTCCTAAGCAGATGGTTCAAATTAAGATTATAAGCACAATTATGTTGGCAATAACTGTGAATCTGTTAAGGATTGTTAACAAAGATTGCATTAGCTTAACTCTTGTGTTTTGCCTGATTCCTAGTTTTGCATACAATGGCTAATGATTCACTCAGCTTCCTGAAATCTGCACTTCCCAGCTCTTGAGAAGAGGACAGGGCTGAAATTTATGGCAGCATTATCTCCAAATAATGATATCTTTTTTTCTGTCTGGTTCTTGAGTTTGGCAGGAACATCTGTGACTGTCAGTGTGTTTTAAAACGAACAGAAAAGTTAGGATTGCAGTTGCTATTTTTTATTAATTACTCTCTTTAGTCATCCTAGGTCTTTATTTTCACATGCAGTATTCCACTGGCTTTCTTGCTTTGTTCTGAGCACAAAATACTTCTCAGTGTTTTTGAGAATGTGTTTTGCACAGAGAAGGTGGATAAAGATCAAACATACGGTTTTGCAGACTAATCATGTGATGTGTGAGAAGAAAAAGGTTGCTAGTGGTTGATCTTTCTTGTATGTTTTTTTTCCCAAAGCCGCAATAAAATACAGGCGATGTGTATGTGCTCAGAAAAAGTCAAACCACAGCTCCTTTCCCATGTGTCTGTCAGTGTGGTGCCACTTCTGCTCTTGTGTTTCTCATGCTGCTCAGACTGAAACACCTGCCTGACCACCTGTAATGACGACATTGTGCTGTAGCGTTTTCCAGGCTTTGTTTTGGGACTCGCTGTGTGTTTGTTAAACAATGAGTGTAGACTGCTTGAATTGTAAGGTAAAAACATCATGGATGGCAGACTCTAAATAGTGCTGGCTTACTTGACATAAAACAGCTTTGCAAAGTACATTGTAAAGCTTCTGAACTCTGCTACAAATTCCACTTTTCACTCGCACTAAGGTGATAATGGTGAAAACTGGAATTCCTATAGGAACTGCAGCTGAAGCAGAGATGCTGAAAAAGATACGAGTGGGGAAAAAAATCTCCTTTCCTCTCTGGTTTGCATACCTGTTCTCATGCTTATTCTCTTTTCTGCCATGAAACCCCAAAACTTAAGTATATTTTGTGGTGTTTTCCCCTCTAAATTCAGTGCTAAGGGTGCTACATCTGCTGTTGCCTTAAAGGTAACTGCTTTTTTAAACAGTCCAAGAAGTTTGCAGCTGAGACGTTGATGTTTCTGCTCAGCCTCTGGCTTTTTATGTGGCTGTTGGTGTTCTAAACATGGGGAAATTGGCACCCCTGGAAATGGCGTGAGACCAGCTGTCCTCCTGAGGGCCTTGCTTCACCTGTTGCGTGTGTCTCAAGGTGGCATTCAAGCCTCATTCTCTTGTAGTACTGTAAAATTGAAGGGTTTATGGTTTTCTTTTTTTAATATGCTGTTTACTTTAAGCAGTACTTACAAGGAAAATTTTGATCACAAGTTGTGGGTCAGGTGCCAAATGCTTGGGAGAGGATAGGAAAGCAGAAATGTTTTGTCGATCAATCTATGTAACTAATCTCAATGATAGGTTTGTTTTCCAGTTGTTTGAGATCTTAGCACGGTGAGTGGTGCCTTTCTGTTCCTTTGCACACTATATTGAATAGAGGAAGGTAGGTTGCTACTGTTGTTTGATTGCTTTAAAGATTAAAAAGAAGAACATTTTTTAAAAAGTTTGATATTGGACTGGCATTGTGGCATTGTATAACAGCAGCAAGCACAGAGTGAAGGTGAATCGCATTGAGAATTAGAATTTTAAATAAAACTGAAAGCAGTGACCCAAGAGCCAGCTGTGTTGCCTTTCCCATTTTGCAGCTTTTTCCAATGGTCTTTTGTGTGAGGAGAGGACAGGATACCCATTTAATTACACAGGTGAGCAAAGAAATACTAAGAGGCAAATTTTTATTAATGTCTATGTTTTATCTCGTCACTCTGTCTCCTGTAGGTGTGTAAAGACACCTTCAGGCAAATACTACTTGATTGTGTGTAGTTTTATGTTGAGTACTAAACTGTGCTGAATTCAAAAGCTCATATTTTATTGATGTTCAAACAAACCAAAGTCACTTTCCTTATGAGGGATGAGACATTGACTTCTTGTGAGAAACATTAAAACTCGAGGTCTGCCCTTGGCCAGAGTCTTTTCTCCTTCCACTCCAAACTGGGAGAACAGAGAGTTTTGGTTCTTCGCCAGGTTGCAGGTGTTACTGAAGACTGGTCACCACTCTTGGTTGTTCTTGCGTTTTGATTACAGAGGAGTCGTAAACCAGCCTCAATTGATTGCTCTGCTGGTCTTTGGTGTGTGCCCTTCTGGGCTGGCCCATGCTTCAGTGTTGGTTCTGCTGTCGTGTGTTTTCTGATTCAGGTACATAGATCCATCTGCATGGAACAAAATGTTGGCAGGGAACAGAAGAAATAAAACACATGTGAAGCAAAGTATGGGGATGTGGAAATTTTCATTAACTTCAGACAATATTTTAGCATTTTTAGTATTTGAAGACTCTGCTTTTGCACCTCGACTACTTGTGCATTAATCTGATCAACCTCGGTGGCTGATTCCAGCACGGTTGCGTAATTGAGCCTTGCTTGCTGGTGTATCACTAATAAAAGTTTCTTACAGTAGTTTACTACATGGTCCCCTTTTCCTGTGCTCTCTTATGTTGTGTAATTTCAGTAAGACTTTTGCTCAATGTAGGGTTGGCAAAGTTGGGCTAATTGGGACCTTCTGCTGTTGCAATTCTGTGTTGTGAAACTGCGGTGGAGTTCAGCTGAGCCAGCTGTGCCCCAAGATCGGCGTGGTGGCTGTTTACATCACGCTACTAAAATCAGGAGTATGCAAAAGCACAGCATGCTTTTTCTTTAATTTGAGTTAATATTGGTGAAAGATGTCAGATTGAAAGACTTTGGAAATAGGTGAAATTAGCACTCCAAGACAGACGTGCTGTACCAAAATAAATTGTAAACTGGATCCTTGACTTGATGATCTTTACAGCTGCTTGTGGTCAAAGCCTGCTCTTCTACTCATACTGTCTTAGTGTGGCAGATGAGTTTGCACTGTTTGAATGAAACAGTAAAAGATAAAGTGTTTGAAGCCTGTTTTTATTATGTGTTTCAATATATATTTGATATAGTTATTTTAAGATGATATGTGTATTATGTAGATAGTGCAATAAGGAACTTCTGTAGAAATGTTCTAATATGAATTCTTTAAACAAAAGCATCTTTAAAAATGAGAACTCTGCCCTGCCTTTAAGGTACCTGTGAGTAATACCAGATAGACGCATACAGCGGGTAAAACTTTTCACAGTATCTCAGTTTCTCAGCCAGTAATTCTCATTGAATGCCAATGGATCTTAGAGTGATTTGGAAAGGATATCTAAATACCTTACGTGCTTTTGAAAACAAACCACAATAATTGTAGGAACATTGTTATTCGTGAACAACCCGCATCTGTTCCTGCTCTTACGCGCTGCTTCAGTTGTCCAGTGAAACGTTTCAGGACCGTGAAGCGACTTCGTCGGGAAAGTAATCGGGTTAAAAATAACCCAGAGGAAAAAAAATTGTTGTCCTCCTGGCAGCTTTTCAGGTCATATTGGAGGCTGTGGAGAGAAGGGTATTGATAGAAATAAAAGCAGGCTTTGCTATTTTGGGTGCATTGTTCTTGGTTCAGCGAGGAATGCGATGAGCTGTGCGTGGGGCTGCCAGGTTCCCCGTGTCGGGACAGAGCTGGAGGCTGAAACAGCACTTGGGTTTGGTCCTGCTTGGGAGTATGGAAAGCCCCGAGCCATTGTGATAAGGGTATGTTTGGGGTTTTTGCCCATTTTTGTCACACAGTCTGTTTTGAGCCACAGATTCTGAGAATCTGTGCTGTAGAGTTCAAGGTGTGTGGCTGAACTTCACCTTTTGTTCCTTTCTTCAAATGCCTCTCCGTGCCAGTTCCAGCTTTTAAAAATCCTCTGTTGGCTCTGATTCTCAGTGCTGATCCAGCTTACCTTGTTCTTCCTGCTTCTTGGAAGTCTTTTATTTTATTGTTCCTTACAGTACAGAAGATTCAGTGTAGAATCATAAAATGCTGTATGTCCCAAGGTTTTAGAGCATCCTTACTACAAAATATCAACAGTTAGATCTAACTCTTGTTTTGGGGGAAGAGAATGGGACTGCAGCGTACAGCGAGCTCTGATAGCTACAAAAGTAATTTTTGCATGAACACAGGTGAAAGCAGACAGGTTATCTGAAGAGAGTAAATGGACTCGGTAGTTCTGGCCTTAATACGAGTCCTTTGTTAGCAGGTGTAGTGTATGTTCCAAGGGCCTGTTTTGTGCTATGTGTAGAAAATGGTGCCTGACATAATCATGAAATACTGCAAAAAGATGGATTAACTTCCCTTTTATGAGCTGTGGCAACCGGTGCTCTCATAGTAGTGTGCTGCGTAGAAAATCAGAGCAGGGCCACGAGTGTGCACCGACAGGAGTTGTAACTTGATTATGCTGTCAGATGTGTGACTTTTTATAACCAGTCAGCAGGTTTCTGAAAAGAAACGTTTGAGCGTTTTAGCATGAAGTTTTATATAAGTATTTCTATGATTTTTGTTTTTCAGGAGTTTATAACATATTTAATCTCATTCATGAATCGAACTTCCTTTTTAAGTCATGGATGACAAGGCTTCTGTTGGAAAAATCAGTGTCTCTTCAGACTCGGTATCCACTCTTAACAGTGAAGATTTTGTCTTGGTTTCCAGGCAAGGGGATGAAACACCATCTACAAATAATGGTAGTGATGATGAAAAAACAGGACTGAAGGTAAGAATCGATAACTTGAGTTTGTCCTCTGTTCTTCTAAATCAAACTAACCATAGAGAGCTTAAAGAGGGACTTCTTTATTGTGGAAAACTTGACGGAAGGGAGAACTTATTCAAGAATCGATTTTGCCGGTGATTTCTGCATTACTTTTGCTGATGTCAGGGGTAATAATTAGGTTTTGAATAAGAGCTGTCTCCATCACTACCTGTGGGTTTTTTTCCCCCCTTTGCAGAATCCTTCATGAAATACTTAGGATGAAGCAGACTGTCACAAACTTGGAACTGTGATTTTATCACAGCTTTCAGATAGAAAGCAATATTAACGTACACTTGATTTGACCGTATCTGTTAATTTAAACATATATTAAAGTTTTCCCCAATGTGAAATGTTCTCTTTAAGAAATGTAGAAGTGTAGTTATAACTAACAACTTGGCATGAATCCGCGAACACAAGCCTATGTGGTAGGCTTGTGTGAATTGGAAGGGCATTGACATCTTCTCACTTTTAAAAGCGCTGTTCTGAAAAGAGACCCTTGTCACTCTACAGTCACATCCATGTCTTCAAAATGCTGCCTTTAAAGATGGTGACAAGTCGCGTGTTCTGCCCGCTGGACTGAGTGTTCATCTCTTCCTTAGCAGCAGTTGTTACAGAGACTTTATTGGACATTTCTTGATGCTTTTGCTCATCTCGATTTTACCTCCCAACTGCTTTGTTTGTTTTTCTTGCACTGCTATGAGTCCTGGACAGGACATACCGTTATACTGGCTATTTTCTTTTACATAGGACTTCAAGCTAATTCTTTTACTTAAGAGTCTCAAGATTTTACTTTTGCTTAATTTGGCAAAAATGTTCACTTATGTTTTATTGCTAATGCAGAAGATTGTCACTTCACATTATAGGATAGTCTAAAAAAACTTGCAGTTTTCTTGAACAATCAGCCTGGTGTTCTGTAAAAGCCACTGAAAGGCTGTAACCTCACACTTGTCTTTCTAGATGCTGCAAATGCCAGCAGCTATAAATACTTCAGAATTCAGCATAGTCTCCACAGTGGTGCTTACCTTGAGAATGCTCATGTGGCCGAGTGTGTGATTAGCTCCCAAAGTTGCGGTGCATCGTTTGAGACCCCAGCACACAGGCACAATCAAACGGATTCTCCATTCCATCTTGTAACTCCCACAGAAAGTTTGGGAACATGAAGTGCTGTAGTCGGCAACACTTCTCGCTCCACACAGGAACTGTTTGTAGTGCTGGTGTAGCGATTGCCTTGTTGTGGCTGTCCTGCAGTGGTTGTGTGACATGCTGTGCCTTTTTTAGTACAATCAGAGACATTGAAGAGACTTATATATAAAGTCATCTTCATAAAGCTTGCAAATATTTCAGAGAAGAATACACTTAATAAGTTTCAAACCAACTCCTTCTTAAATTTTCCTTGTGTGTTTACTTCCAAAGTGGTTTAAAAAATGCTGGTACAGATCTGCTGTCTCTCTTGGTGAGGAAGGAAGAACATTAGCACTGCTGCCTCCTGATCGTCAACAACTGAAAAATAAAGTCGTGCTGTTCCCTGGTGTGGCACCGAATGTCACAGGGCTTTGCAGGTCTTAAAGATAAGCTGCTTTATGAATTTGGTGCCGAGACTGAGTACAATCCTTGAACAAAGTGATTCACCTTGAGCCTTTCAGTGTTCGGGTGTTTGAGAGCCTGTGCTGTTTGGTTGTTTTTTGCGATCAGGTGATTCATGGCAATATTAAACCCCAGGTGAGCAGTCTGTGCGCAGTTTAAATTCCCCCGTACCGGGATCTTCCTGTTGGCCTCCTTCCTTCTGCTCAGGGAAGTGAAAACTTTTGACAGAGGAGATGGGAAGACTTTTTAGCTGTTTGTAGGGACAGAAATTGTCTTTTGCTATAGTTCTTCAAGAGAAAAGAGATACTACTCTAGAATATAGCTTTGTTCTTGGTACCTTTTTTTTTTTCAGCTTGTAACTAGTCATTCAGTAGCCAACTTTACTGTACTGTTAAACTCTGTGTGTGCAGGGGTCAGCGGAGTTGTGAAGGTTGTCAAAGGTTCATTAAAAGTACTGTCACAGTGATATCTGAAAGTGTTTAAGCAGTATACGGCAAATTAATATTAAAACTACAACATGAGAACTGAGGTTATGTATTTCACAGGAACAAATGAGATGGGGTTTTTCAGGGAGAATCAGTTGCTTTGGTATTTATAACTAAGTTAATGTGTTTGTATGTGTCAAAACCTGTTGGTTTTGATGTGCCCACTAAGAAAAGCAGAAAAGAAGTTCAGGTTCATATTTGAAGAGGTGTCTTTTTCTGGTGTTCTGTTTCTTTAGAAAAGCAGTTTGAGGATCTTACATTGGCCAAGCACAGTTGGAGAACGATGCTACAAGTTTAGGCGTGTGTTTGCTGAGTGTGATAGCTGTGAAATTCGTAAATCAAACTTAAGGCTCCCATTTCAAATTTGTTGATATGCTATAATTTTAAGTAATAGCACTGTGAACTGAATTAATGCACATTTTTATTTTTGTTCTTTCTCAAGTGCAGACAGATAAATATATCTTCCAAATACAATCCCTTGCTCATAATTAATAAATGTGGTTTTGCTTTTTGTCTATGCTGAAGTAACATTGTTCAGGCAATTTAAAAAGGGCTTGTCAGTGATTGTTTTCCAGGAATACAATTTGCTAGTTCTCTCTGCTTTCCAGTGTTGTTTCTGTGTCTACTTTTGCCCACTGTCAGTGGGACTGAGCTGCATTTCCAAAAGCCTTTCTTCTGGAGCTCGCTGCAGGGCAGTAGCTGTTGAACTACATGCTGTAACGAGCCCTCTCACAGCACAGCCCGGCAGCACCTGCTTCAGGAGAAGGGAATAAGCTGCAGTTCTAATAAATCCCCCATGTTGCTGTCATAGAAGTTTCGAAGGAGGCTACATCCTATTCAAAGGTTAAGGAAGATTAGTTTTCAGTTTTGTGAGAAATGGAGAAAATAATGACATGGTTAAATGGTTTTGCCCTTCTGTCTCAAGCAAACCTTCATGAAGCTTCATTAGATATATCTTGTCCATTCTTCCCTTTTGCCTGCGGTTCTACTGCACCCTGTCACGCTGCCTCACGGGGTTGTGGGTTGCAGCAAAGTTTTGAGCATGTTTACCCCTTAAGGTGCACTGTTCCCACTATGTGCTGAATTTATACAGTTGCATAAGAGACTTTGGTTGACATAAAGTTAGTCTTAGTTTGTATTTTACGCCGCGTTTCTTGGGCTACTGGCTTGGTGCATTTGACTGGTAGGGCTATAAGAACAGCAGAACAACTCCAGTCCAAAAGTATATGTGCTGTGTCTATTAGAATGATTTTTTTGAGGATAGTCTGGACTGAGACGGAAGGCTTTCTTTTAAAATACTTAACATTTTTATTATGAGGTTTTTGAATAATTAGACTTTTCTGGCTCGTAATCTTGATGGAATAGAACATTTTTCATGTGCATTTTATGTTAATACCACTCCAACATTTAATTCTCACTGGATATAAATTCCTTGCCTTTCTTTTCCAAACCCAGACTGAGGTCTGTTTAACCACTGTGAGCAAAACCGAATGAGATCCAGGTTTTTGTCAGAATGAATTTTATCTTTGAGTTTCGTAGAAAACAGGTCCTGTAAACTAGTTACTTTAGGTTTTGGGTTTTACATATAGGCATTAATGGGGCTGGTAGGACATTATAATTCATTCGGTATATTTTGTTGTAAAACATATAAACTGTGTACAGTAAAGTGACATTGTGCATCTTCCATCGTTGTCATCTTTCTGACGAATGCCTGCAAAGACCTGAATAATAAACTTGATGCTTTAAAGGATTGTATTTTTGATGATCATGTGCTTGTTCAAGACTTTTCATTGCTTCTGTGGTGAATCATGCAAATGAATACTGAAATAATTGATTGAGAGGAGAATGGCCGTCTGTGGATTCCTGTACCTAGTCATAGGTTACCGATCGTTCTGTGGCTGTACAGCTGATTAAAGCAGTAACTCAGTCCCGCTGGATCTACAGGCTGTAGATGAGTGTTAGGAAATAAAACAATCCTACCTCTTTTCCTCAGCATGGTGGCATAATCCTGTTCCAGATTCTTCTCTTCCTGTTAAAACTTAATATTTTACCAATGAACCACATGATATATTTAATTCTATTTGGCCCTTTCTGGTACTATTCTGAGAATTATTATAGACCACTGTACTGTGGACACCTGTTTCTTCCATCATAAGCCAGTCTTTGTAGTTGGGGATTAAAGGCTGGTTTTAAAGTAGTCTCCTCACTTTTTCCAGTACTAGAAAATTCCTGCTTTGAGATTGTTGCTTTGTTAAAGCAGGGAGGATCTCATCCGTACCAATGAGTGCTTGCACGGTGCAGTTTGTGTTTACGGTTGTCACTAGGTTGAATTTGTTAACTGCTGCTTTGGTTGACAGAAAAAGCCGTATGAATGACCTTGTGCCTGAGGGGCATTTTTTCCCACTTGAACAGTGGTTTTTTTGTGTCCCAACTCTGTTTGTGGCTCGTAGATTGTGGGGAATGGAAGCGAACAGCAGCTGCAGAGGGAACTTGAAGACGTGCTGATGGACCCACCCATGGAAGATCAGTCAAGTGAGCGGGACCATGGAGAAGTAGTTACAACTGATGGAGATGGCGAAGAACCTGTTGTCCTTGAAGCTTCAGCATCCTCAACCATTAACCCAGTGTCAGTGGCAGGACTGCAGAAACCAGAAATGAGTTTGCCAGTGAAACCATCCCAGGGAGGTTAGAAAAAGATGGGGAATGTCTGGTGGTATATAATGAACTAGCTTGATGTTTCTTCTCTCATTCAGCTTTGTGTCTCACCCTAGACTGTGAGGATTTGAGCCCTTTTACGCCCGTGACAGACGAGGACAGTGTGGTGTTTAGCAAGCTCACATACTTAGGCTGCGCCTCAGTGAACGCTCCCCGCAGCGAGGTGGAAGCTCTCCGGATGATGTCCATCTTACGGAGCCAGTGCCAGATTTCTTTAGATGTGACTCTGTCAGTGCCTAATGTCTCTGAGGGAACAGTGAGGTATGAAGCTTGCTCAGGTGTACTCTGTGACTTTACGCATTTAATCTTATTTCCTTTTAGCAAAGGAAACGAGTGACCAGTTTGCCTGGGAGGAGACATGGGCATCTTGGGATTTCATTTAGTGGAAAAGTGGGTTTTAAAGAGGTCTGACAAAAGTGATGCTTTGAATTTGTTTACCAAAGACATTTTATGCCCAAGGATCAGTATGAAATATTATGATGATCCAAGTGTCCCAAAAGCCATAGTGGGAGTGGTTATTAATGAAAACTTTGGAAATAGCCTGAAAAGTATTTAGTTTGTAGGGCTGGAAAATGGCTGATACATGAGGCTTAACAGAGGTGAGGCTATCCACTGCTGCATGTTCTTGGAGCTTTTGGATGGCTCAGCCCTGAAAACTCTGCAGAAATTATTTGTGGTAATGTCTGTTGCATTGTACTTTTTTATGCTGTTCAATTTAAATATAATTATTCTGGTCAAGCTTTGTAATAAGTGACAGTCAGGAGCTATTACAGTTTCTTTGTGATGTACTTTCTCTAGTAGCTATGAAATTGTTAAAGCTTGCAAATTAATATTTGGCTGAAAGAATTATTCTAAAGCTGCAAGCTTTGTGTTTTTTTTTTTTTTTTTTCTCTGTCTCTTTAAACAGGCTTTTAGATCCTCAGACAAACACAGAAATAGCGAATTATCCAATCTATAAAATCCTTTTTTGTGTACGAGGGCATGATGGAACCCCCGAAAGTGATTGCTTTGCTTTCACTGAAAGCCACTACAATGCAGAACTCTTCAGGATTCATGTCTTCCGATGTGAAATCCAAGAGGCTGTAAGTTGAATCTTTTTGTCAAGTGGTAATTATGTACATGTGAGCATTATTACTGAAATTAAACTGAGGATTTTGGGGCTCTTTAGAAGTAATGTAATTCGTTGCTCTTTTCTACACCAAGTTAGAAACCTCGGATGTGAAATAACAATGCACATGATGTAATAGTTTATCCTTTTAAGAAGTACAGAAAACCAGTTAATTAGATGCTAAAACTGAATTATTTTCCTACAGTTGCTTCTGTTTATTTAGTGAAAATTCAGGTAGGTTTCAGCTGCTGCGTTCCGTATGTCTGTAGCTTTCTGATCTTTGGGGCCGTCTCAATGCAGGTGAGCCGAATCCTGTACAGCTTTGCCACTGCCTTCCGTCGCTCCGCCAAACAGACTCCGCTCTCAGCCACTGCCACCCCACAGACGCCGGACAGCGATATCTTCACCTTCTCTGTGTCACTGGAAATCAAAGAAGATGATGGGAAAGGTTATTTCAGGTATAGCATCTGGTTCTGTTGGAAAGTGAGTGAAGAGAGAGGTGGTCCCTAAATGGTCTGTTTCATTAAAATACTCACCTGTTCTGACCTGGAAAGTAGTGTTTCTTTAGCAGTTTCAAAAAAGCTTTATGAACAAAGCTTGCTTCTAACTAGTTCTGTTACTTTACCTAGTTCTCAAAATTAATTTAATTTTTCCTCTTTTTTTTTTTTTTTCCTGAACCAGGTGCTATTTGCAGGTGGTGGTGTAGGGTGAGGGTGTCAGAGCAGCTTTTCACGTTGTATCAGCTAATGCTGTTTTCATGTTTGCTCTTGAGGATAAACTTGAGTTTATGAAAAGACCTTTTTTAGTTTATGCTAAAAAGTTTTTTTTTTTTTTCTGCTTAGCATATACACAGTGCCCTTAGGTGTTTTATGTAACCATTTATAGTGTTCTGTAATTGCTGAAGTGTCTTTATTTCCGTACAGCCTGACTGCCAAATACTGTGACTTTTTGAGCACGTTGGCTCCTAGCCACAGCTTCAGAGATGTTTCTGTTCTTGGATTTACATCCAGCTCAAGTTTTATTTATTAAATGAATAAATAAATCCCATTTAATAATCCAGGATTTACTCGGTACTCTGAAGGACTGCTCAAGTGTTGAAACTGAAAAATTATTCAGCTCCGGGCCCGAGTGACACCAAAGTCTCACAACACTAAGCCCCACAGTACAGAAACATAGTGTTTAGTTTGAAAACTAAGTGTCCTTGGTTTTCACCTAGTGATAAAATAATGTCACCTAGTTATGTTGCCGTTTCTTTCATGTTACTGGTTGTGGTGTGTGAGGAAGAAAGGTCTTGAGTGCTTTTATCTAAGAACTGGCTTCACCAAGTGACTGATGCTGGTTTTGATACATGCAAGGAACACAGATAAATGTCGCTCTGAGGTTTTTTCCTTTCCTGTTCAATAACAGTGCGGTTCCCAAAGACAAGGACAGGCAATGCTTTAAACTCCGCCAAGGAATTGATAAGAAGATAGTGATTTATGTTCAACAGACAACTAATAAAGAACTTGCTATTGAGAGGTAATTTCATAATTTAAAAAAATCTTTAGCTGTTTTATGCTCTTTTCTCTGAGGCAGCAGATGAGTATTTGTTCTCTGGATACCACATGTATGTAGTTCAGCTCCACACCTCTCCCTGGAGTGGGACTGTGCAGAAGATCAGGTGGGTTTGTTCAGGCCTGAGTGGCGGGGGCACAATGCAGGTGCAGTCAGATCTCGCACAGATCTCCTTGCGGAATCAGTGATCGCATCTGCTCTAAATACCCATTTCAAAATCTTTTTTAAAAGACATTGCTTTTATTCTCAGCGGCCAGTTTGTCTTAAATGCTGAGGCTATGATCAATGCCCAAGTTATATCAGTTTGGTTTCCTTTCATCTCTGTTGCATCTGAGAATGTTGTTGTACGTACACTTTGAATCTCCCACAGGCTGGAATTCTAGAATATGAAGTGTCTGTGTAGGGAAGAGCTCAGACTTCAAATCTTTCCCTGCTTAGAAATAAACTGGCAGTTTTTGACTAGTGATGGAGTTTAGTGCTGCTCACACTACAGAGAAAAGAGACAACTTCTGCCAGGCTTTGTGGTCTGAAATGAAATGCAGGACTGTGGTAAAGCAGAGGGCGAAGTGGAATACACCTGTGTGGGACAAAAGTCTTTGCAAAACGAAACCATAAAAGACACATCCTTGCACTACATCTGGAATTTCCTGATTTCTGTCTGTATGAAAGGGTAAATTCTATGCAAATATGTCTCAAAAAAACAGGGAAGAAGAATGCAGGCCAAGTTGTCCTGCAGGATAGGAAGCCTTTGTTAGCAGTCTCTCTTTTATACTGTTCTTGCAAAGATAATTGAACAACTTTCCAGGCTACTGTAGGCAGGATAAAATAATATTGTAAACATGCTTATGAAATCTTGCTCGACATTTTTAATATTGGCATGACATTGTTTTGCTTGATGTGCTTGATGCTGCTTTCAAATGGCAAGGTTTGTTGACATTGTTATTGGATTCATGGGCTGCTTGTGACGTATGGCAATGAATGTTTAGATAAGGAATGTTAATGGTTTGCATATGAGTAAGTCTGATTTTTGCAGTTTAATTTTTTGCCTGGCTTTGCAGGTGTTTTGGACTTCTCCTTAGCCGTGGGAAAGATGTTCGGAGTGGTGACATGCACCTTTTAGATTTGGTAAGGATCTTTTCTTAACAAAGTTCACTAATAATTTTGATTACAATTGTGCATGATCTCAGGCTAGACAGAAAAGATTTAGACGCTTATGCACACTTGTTGACGGGGATTGATGCTGTAGCTCGTGCTGCTGAGGGTGAAGATCTGGGCACCTGGGCTGAATCTCTGTCTGTGCTGTGGAGTTGGGACGTGACCTGGTGCTTGGTCAAGGGAGTTGCCTGATTTTGCAGTGAGTTGGGGGCCTGAAATAAGAAATGGGCAACCTTATTTTTGGAAGTGCTGAATATTAAAGAGCTGTGCTTTGAACATTAGAAGTTTTATAGCGTACTTATCACTGTAAAGAAACCAAGGCCTAAGTGGCTTTAAATATAACACTGAGAGTTAGTGGGTGCTTTATTTTTCTGACTCACTTTTCCGTAAAAAGATGATAGAGATCATCTGACCTCAGAAGTGTGTTGTGAAAACAAACTTGCTAGTATTTATGTAGTGCACGCTTGTTACAGTAGTGAGTACCCAAGAAGGTCCAATGCTACATGGGTAGTTTTGCTTTTTACCAGGCTTTGGATTGCCCAGAAAATAAGGTTGGTGGGAAAACAGACAGGCTGAAGATGAAAGATAAAATATTGACTTGGTTCTTAGTAGTTGAATAACATGCGGTTTGTATAGTATTAATGGCCTTTTTGTGTTGTCGGCAAAGAAACCAAGGATTGCATGGTAACTCTGTTCTTCAGAGATGATCTCTGTTACAGGACCGTGTCACTTGGACTCGAGATGCTTGCCCTTCTCTTGCCAGTGTCGTAGCTGTTTTACAGGGCTGAGACTTCATCATATAGAATTGTCTTTAAACAAAAATACATAAACTTGTTTCACAGGAGTCCATGGGCAAAAGTTCTGATGGGAAATCATATGTGATCACTGGGAGCTGGAATCAGAAATCTCCACACTTCCAGTTTGTAAATGAAGAAACACCAAAAGGTATGAACTTTGCCAGATTTTATCCCTGACCAGAGCAAATGACTCGCATAGTAGACATCAGGTCAGTTCTCTTTTCTAAGATGAATCCCGCAAGAAGACTTTCTTCGCGGTATGGGCTGTATTCTCAGCGGGAGGCTGTAGAGCTGTGGGGACAGGATGCAGATGCTTTGTGCACTATTAGAGCTTCTTAAGAATCCCATTGAGAATCGCACTAAATGACTATTGCAGTTTTTGTCTTTGCTTAGTTTCTGTGGTCAGTTCAGATTTTTCTAAATCCAAGTTTTTAATTAAAAAATAAGACAGATTCCTATACCTATGAAAATGGAAGTAAAACACTCCCAGCTGTAACCTGAAAATAGCTGATGCTGCGTTGCCCTCGAGTGCTGAAACAGATCTGTCATCGCTTCTTTTAAGATGTCAACTGAATTATCATCTTTTCAATCTGTTGTCACAGTTGCATGCCAAAGGTTGGGGAAGTTAATGGGAACTGACTGGGCCAAGTCATAAAAGTCAGCTGCTGGGTACAGTCTGCTGCTGGATTAAATGCCATCCTACCTGAAGGACAAAATTTATCATTTAGCACCAGAAGAGATCTCACAGAGCACTGAGCCCGGTTGCCGCCTCTTGGAGCATCATACTGTATAGTCAGTTTTCTGAATCTCACAGCTGAGATGCTCTTAAATGCTGCCATTAATGTGGTGGGATTAAGTGTTGTCTAAGTAACTTCTGGAAACACAAAACCAACTAAACTGTAAGTAGGCTAGATGGCAAGAGGTCTGCACTGTGGAGTTAAGTATACAGATCCTTTATAATGTTTAAGGAAGATTTTTTTATACATTTCAGTAGGATTTGAAAAAGCAAAATTTTTATTCTCTTTAACAAGATCATTTTCTGGGCTTGAAGACTTAAGTTTCCTTACTCTAGTGAACGGTGCGTAGTCATGTTATTTTCCTGTTTTGAATCTTTTAGGTTTTTGAGATGTCAAATTAATGGAAAAATTAAATTCTGCAAAAAAGTTTTTGTTCTTTCATGTTACTAGGAAAGAGGTTATGGAATACTTTGTTTCGAATATTTCTTTCAATACTATTGCTTTGTTTTTTTTCTCTCTAGATAAAGTGTTGTTCATGACTACGGCTGTGGATTTGGTGATAACTGAGGTTCAGGAACCTGTTCGATTCATTCTGGAGACTAAAGTCAGAGTTTGTTCACCTAATGAGAGATTGTTCTGGCCATTCAGCAAACGTAGCTCTACTGAAAATTTTTTCTTAAAATTGAAACAGGTAACGCTTTAAAAATAAACAAGTAAAATCTCCAGTTAATTTGGGATTTGGCAAGGTTTTTCAAAGATAATTTGTTTTTCAAAAATAATTGCAGTATGGTCAGTTATATAGTTTCAAGACTTGAGAGGTTTATGGTATAATGCAGAATAAATACAAATGCATTGGAGGTAAAGATGAATTGTAGCTATTAGTGCCTGTTGGCAGGTCAGAATTTCACTATGGCTTTTTCTCCCTGTGGTTGGTAAAACCTTCATTAATATAATGTTTATATTTCAACATCTTGTTCCTGAATCAGAGGTACAATAAATGCTCATCAATTTCAGAAGAGCTGTCCTTCATGATGCTGATCATTGCTGGCTGTCTAAAGTTCCTGTAAAAAGCTGCATGTCCTCATTTCAGAGCAAATTTTGGCAGCTTCGGTGAGGCTGCAAAGTTACGTACTGGCTTATGGATTTTCCAGCCAGCGCACAGAAATAAAAGGAATGGTGGATTTATCTGCAGACTAGGGCTGTGCTGAGAGGTGCACGCTTAAGGGTATGGTAGCGTAAGTATGTAAAATTAAAGGTTAAGACAAAAAAAGGCTTTAATACAATCCTTGTGACAAACAAATCCAACTTTTTTTTTTTTTTTGTAGATGAGCAGACATCCACCTCAAATTAGAGGGGAAAAATAAATATTTTTTGTGAAAGTCTATTTTCCTCCTTGTACATGTTTGGAAACATATTTCACACATACCCCAAGTCTACCCTGGGGGAAAAAATGCAGCAAACCACAAAAAATCCCTAGAACTTTTAAAAAACTGTTGCTGTTTTTTCCAACTTACTTTTTTACCCAATCTACTAAAAAGGAAAGGATTCTTTCTGTCCAGGATATTTATAATAATGAGAGAAGACAATAACTTGGTCTCAAAATAAGGCTGGAAAATTGAAGGTCCATGTTGCTAAAGAGATGAGGTACTTGAAGTAGCTGCCGTTCTCCTGCTTTAGGGATTATTGTTCTGAAATGAGGGTCCTGTTTAAAGCAATGGAAATAGAGAGAAGCAAAAACCAATGTGGATGTGTGGGCTCTCTCAAAGTTTAGTAATTCTGGGCACAGCCCAAAAAGGCAAGATTGGACTCCTGCTACCTCTGTAAGTGTTCTTTTTTAGAGAGGTTTTGAATGAAATAAGAGACTTTTCTTAGTTCTTTTTGCACTTGCCTTAAAGTGCTTGCAACTAATGGCATTTTGGTAGTAACAAAGATGAGATTCACTAAGTATTATTTCAGTGTATGACCTATTTTTTTAATATAAAATATGAATGAACATTTTGGAAACTTTCCTTCGAAATTTAAAGTGGAAAAACTCTTCATGGATGAGATCAGCCTTTTTATGTAGGATATTTTTGAGGTGGAGCATTGAGATTTTGAACAGTTAAGGCTGTTGGGCTATAAATACTCTGTAACCTCCAAAAGGTGCCGTTTCTGTTTGGCGGTTTAAAGGAAGCTTATCTTAACTCTGCTAATTCTGTATCTTTTGTCTTACCAATTCACAGGCATTGTGACTTATATCAGCTAATTCTCTTTTTTGCACAGGCACTGTCCGGTTATCCAACTTCCAGTGTTTACTAGTGGAAGATTATCAAAATTCATAGTGGAAGCAACAAATATAGAATGTACTGCCTGATAAGCCTGGAAGGGAAACCTGTTTCTATGGACTCATGATTAGTCTATTAAAAATACAGCTGCTGTAGAACTGGCTTATCTTACTTTGGCAGTGTTTCTTTATTCGGAAATGGTGAAAGCAGAAAGGTTTTACTTGCTCAGATTACATTTAGTGATTTAGTCATTTTTAGTTTTGATGCATTTCTCTTCATTTTTAGTACTCCAAAGGATAAAATTGAGTGCTGGGGGCTTAGCGTAGAGTATAATTATAAATCTTATTTCCCTCTTTCCTTCACCTTCCCTTTTCTACTCTCTATTTTTATGCATTTATGAAAAAAATGTTCTAAATCCTTAGACTGTATTAAAATTTGAGAACCACTTGACAAAGGAAAATCTTCCTTTAAAGGAAAGGAAGGTATCAAAGCATTGAAAATTAAGGAGAAAACAGGGCCACATAATAGACTTTGGGACTAGAGTTTGTGTTCCTGCAGCCGTGTATACATGGGTACACTTGACTTGAAAACATTGCTAAAGACAATTGCCACGGTGGAAAAATAAATATGAACAATTTTTATTAAAACTATTCTTTAGCCACCATCAATTTCCCCAGAAAGTTAAAGAGATATATTAGACGTAATTTTTAAGATTTGGCTTTTAATTTTCTGTTAATCTTTACAGCAAGGCAGAGTTATTTTGTATTAAGGAACCTTCCTCTCTTAGACCATTTGTTGGACAGATGCATTTACAGCTTTAAAAAAATCTGTGTGTTTGTGTCCAGTCCATTTATGGTTGCGAAGATGAGCTACCTGTGCCTGGCAGCCCCCAACGCCACTTCTGCTGCGTCTGTCACAGGTTTTCATGCCCTTTGGGTGCAGGATGCCCACGGCTGTTCTGGGGCGCTGGGGACGGAGGCATGCGCAGGATGCACCAGCTTGCTGCAGGGACCGAACAGTCCACACTGTAGAACAGGCTGAAAACTGTTTCTCAGCTCTCCTGCTCCAGGAAGAGAAGGCAGAGCCTTAGGAGGTAATCTGGGTGTTCGTATGGCTTTTCTCAGGAAAATGAAACATCTTGTTTTCTAGATAAAGCAAAAGGACAGAAAGAATAACTCGGACACGTTATATGAAGTTGTGTGCCTAGAAAGTGAATCGGAAAGGGAGAGAAGAAAAACTACAGCAAGTCCCTCTCTTCGTCTGCCCCAGTCTGTGTCACAGGGCTCCATGATCCCTTCTCCTCCCGAGGATGATGAAGAGGAAGGTAAGAAGTGGGTTGCACGCTTTGTGTGCTTCGAAAGAAAGGGCAGCCGGTAAATAACATAGTTATGAAATGTGTCGAGTCCTTTCCAGTCGGAATCTGGCCTGCTGATGTGTTGGGTTTTTTTTTCTTGCTTTAATTCTGTGGGTGTTCAATAGCTGGTACCCTGCATTCCTGGCTCAGCCTCTCCCTTGTCTAACACTTGGAGTCTGTGCTTTTCTCAGCCCAGGCCTCATGAAGCCTCTGGTGTGATGTATTTGGAACAATGTGAAAAGAGGCTGCTAAAAATTTGGGATTATCATGTAGCGTCTGCCCCTCCCTGAGCAGCTGTGAACAGATTTGAGAGTAAAAATGAGAAGCCGATATTATTTGGAAATAGAAGCAAGCGGTATGTTTTAGTGAAGAGACGAGCGTAGACATCTGTAATACATAGAACTATACCAGGACCTGCCCAGCTTGAAACTGAATGTGTTCTCAAGACCTTTTTCTTGCTTTTTAAAGATTCTCTTAAACCAAAATATGGACTAGTTCTGAGTTTATAAACATCTGGCCTTACTGCTCTGAGCTGCAACGTAGATGACTTGAGTTGCTGCTTTTTTACCTTTTCTGCTGGCCCTCTATGTGGCCTTGGGTGAACTGTTTCACTTCTGTGCTTTAATCTCCCTTTTTGAGGGGAAGGTTGGCTTGAAAATTAATTCCTTTGCAAAGTGTTATTCATTAGCAATCTATAACCACTCTCCTAAACCACAGTGGTATTGTTTGCTGGACCAGGAATATACCCGTATTTTGTTTACAGTTGATACGACTTGCAGCATTGCAGGAGTTTGCCGACAAGTTCAGGTGTCAGTCAAGAAAGCATAGAATTAATGAAAAAGAATGTATGTCCTCAATAATGCAAACCCAATACTGACCACTGTATCAACGAAATGTAGTTTTTGTAAATGATACTTGCTGTGAGTGTTTAAAAATACCTGAGAGTACATCAGTTAGTACTGGTTTCCAAAAGTGTCACTGTGATTATGCTGATCCTCCCCCTCCACTGCATTTTGGAATGTATTTCATTCAAAAAGCTGTTTAATTTAAGCCAAGGAAGTTATCACAAAGTGTGAGCTTCAAAGTTAAAGTATTTTGTGGATTTTCCTGGATCCGCAACAACATGCCAAGTCTGCAGCTGCTCAGTGGAACTACACTGATTTTATTGTCTTTTTAGCTTTTATAGTATTGTAGCTTTTCACATACAGCAAGTTGCGCTATTTGAGAATTTTTGTAGTCTTCCGAACATTTGGGATAGAATAAAAGAATTACTTGTGAGAAGGGGCCTGTGGCAGTCTCTGATCGTGCCTCCCACTCAGTGTGAGTCCAGCCGGATCAATTGCTCAAGGTCTTGTCCTGTTGTGCTCTGACCGTCTCCAATGACGAAGTTTCCACAACCTCTCTGGGCCCTTGCATCAGTTTGGCCACCCTCATGGTAAATTTTTTATTTCTGATTTTTAACCAGAATTTCATGTCTTGCTGCTTGCTTCCCATCTCTTGTCACATCACTGTGAGAAGAGGCCACTGCTGCCTTCTCCAAGCGGAGCACGCAAGTGCTGCGGCCACGGGTGAGGAGCAGTTCTCGCCGCGCACGATACACAGAGGAGAGCAACGGTAAATCTGGAGAGTATGGCTGCTGAGCTCACGGCGTCTTTTCTGTTCTCTTGGCAGACAACGATGAGCCACTCTTAAGTGGTTCTGGCGATGTTTCCAAAGAGTGTGCAGAAAAAATCCTTGAGACGTGGGGAGATCTGCTGTCCAAATGGTGAGTGGCAAAATCACATGGTGAAAGTTACAATTCTGAATATTCTCAGTCTGTTTTCTCCTTCTGTTCAGAGGTTTTGTTATTTCCAGAAGCCGGTTGAGATTAATTTAGTCCTCTTTCATCCCCATGACTCCCTTTATTCACTGGCTTCACATTTTCTGATTTATTCAGGGGGTGTTTTAAGTGTTTTCAGTTTTGAGTGCAAGTTTAAATACTGTATAAAAATTCACTTCTTTAGGTGGTTCTCTCTTAAAATGAGTATTTTACTTATCTGTGAGTTTCACTGGGATTTTTCTTAAAGAAAAATCTGTTCCAAGTAGTATAAAGAAAAGGCAGCTCTTCCTTTGTCTTTATTTTGCATAGATCACTTCCAGTCCTCTTTGTAATTCTGATGTACTTCACAGCCAATTTTTCCTGCAGCTGTCATGTCTTAGGCACTGTAGCTTAAGAATGTGGGAGATTTATACTTGGATAGCAAAGATGCTTTTCCTCCCCTAAAGGAAGATGGCTCCAGAGCCTGCCAAGAAGGAAGTACATGAGCTCTTCTGTTTTTTCCTAGAAAATGCCAATTTACAAGAAAAGCGTTTCTTGCCAGTCAAGTTGCTAATGCAACACCTGTCCTCCTTTTATGAAGGATCTTTTATTCGTCTTGAAGTAGCCTGAGCAGTTCTAAGAAACCGATGCTGGTTATTGCAAAATTCAGTTGGTTTTTAATGTTTTTTTTCGTTGTGGGTTGTTTTTTTTTTTTTTTTTCCATGAAGGAGGATGACAGGCACAACATCAGATTGAGCTCAAATATGCTACATCTTGACTCTGGCTTTAGCTGTTGCCTTCTGCTTCCTTGTATTACTGAGAAGCAGGGCAAGGGGTGTACAGCAAATCAAAGATCTGAATAGAATATTAGATTGAAGGCACAGGACAGCAGAGATTAGAATAAGTTATGCATTTTAGAGGAAAAGTATTGATGTGACCGCCTAACCAGGATTCTCTTTAAAGTTATAACAATTTCACATTATTTTTTTCTGTAATTACTTAGTACTGATTTGAATTAGTACTTTTACTTCTGGTGTGGTTTTGCGTGAATATATTGAGCTAATTGGCTGGGGTAGTGACCATCAGCAATGGACACATTCGTAAGCAGGAGAAGGCTGTGGGCGGATGAGATATGATCCCTTTCCCCTTCGTCTCCTGGACGTGTAGAAACATCTTGAACAGATGAGCTCTGTGCATCTGCTGCTGTGAGAAAAGTCTCTTTGAACTTGAATTTTTTTGTCATTCTTCCAAGGGCTCAAAGACAATGTTCTGGCAGCTCTGAGCGGGTATGAAGTGCTGCTGCGCTAATGCTGGCACCGACTCTAATAGGTGTTAAAGGGCTTTCCTTCTTAACTAAAACCCAGTATTTGGAACTAATGATCCTTGAGCTTTTAACATAAGAGGATTCAAAATCATAAAAATCAGAGTTCAGGTAGTTTCATGCTAGTTTTTCAGAATCCTGTAATTAGATGTATATAGCAATTAAACATGCATTGGTATTTTGTGATTTGTAAATAATATTTGGCTTGTGTTTCTTAAGTGCTGAGTCACACAATTTTTCTCCTTTCAAAATAGTTTGGAAGAATCTGGAAGTGTGTGGCTTTTAGTCTACAGCCATACAGTTCCTGGCTGTATTCACTGGAATTACTGCTGTACTTACTCTGATCTGACATGAAGGCAAAGCAGTTTTATAGGCCTTTAAAAGAATTTGAATATTTTGTATATAACAAGTATTTTATATAAATACATATTGTAAAGGCATAATAAATGCTCTATAAATATATGATATATAAGTCTATAAATATGGATGTATATACAGAGATATAAATGTACCTGTTACATAAATATTATTTTTATTATATTTGGGTTTGTTTAGCTAAAGCAAAGCGAAGGAGGACGTTGTGGTACTAGGCTCTGTGCGATACATAGTGATTTAAATGTCCGCATCACTAGTCTCCGGATTAGTGTGTTGGAACACTGTAGACTGGAAAAAGGCAACCAAAAGTCCCAGTCTGTAAAGTTACCATCCACAGATCTGTTAGACTGCTAACAATAAACTTGTATTTAATAATGGTTTTTAAGAAGATAATGTGATCGATATGACATAAGTTCAGGTTTTTGCCTGGCCTTCTCTGTCAGTCCTCATTTTACCTAGAAGTTTGGGGTTTAGTAACTGCAGAAAAAGGTAATTTCTTTGATTTAAGGGCTCTGTGTCTTTTGAGGGTTTTATGTATAAGCCATGAATGGACTGTTCAGTTCCACTTACTGTAGCTGCACAAATTATATGTAGGTTTAGTCTTTACAACTTACAGTGCCGGAATTCATGAGCTGCCACCAGTTTCACTTGAAAAACCTGTTTAGATGGGACCAGCTTGTCTAGTGGAAGCTGCTTAAATGCGTGGCTGTAGCTGAGTAACCACGTGAGATCCATTGCTCTGTGTCCTGCTTTCTGTGCTCTCCCCTGGAGGTCCCCTGGCTGTGGCTCTAGAGAGCAGAACGTGCTGCTGTGGATAAATTCTCGTTTCGGTGCAGTTTGAGCCTGGGATCTTACACAGAGTGGGATCTGTCCTCCAGTTTTGTGGAGCGTTTTGGTTCGTTGAGTGGTTTATAACATATGTTTATATTATATTTAAATGTAATAGGAATCAAGGAGAGTGTTTGGAAAGTGCTTCTCCAAATCTGTTTTATTTCATAACTTGAATTTCACTTAATCTGGCAACATATGGACTGTCTTGAAATTCCTGTCATTTGACATGTTTGATGGTACACGTCAGTCGTTGCTCATGTACTCGTTTATTTGTATTTGGTTAATAGTAACGATCCCTTTGCGCACACCCAGGCACCTCAACCTGAGCGTGCGGCCGAAGCCGCTGTCGGCGCTGGTGCGGAGCGGCGTCCCCGAGGCCCTGCGGGGAGAAGTGTGGCAGCTGCTGGCGGGGTGTCACAACAACGACCACCTGGTGGAGAAGTACCGCATCCTCATCACAAAGGTACAATGCCTTTTTTTTTTTTCCACCTCTTTCCCCCCCATATCTGAAGGAATGAAAGCACAGAGACCTGCGAGTGTGTACCCTCATGCTGAAAGATTCCTGAGCGTGTCTCCATACAGTGGATCAGGTAGTCAGTAGAATTAAATCCTCTTGTCAACAAAAAGCCCTCACACACAGGGCTTGTTGTGGCATTATCTCTACTTAGAGTGCTTTCTTTTTAGTAGTCCTGCTGCTGTTTTGCTCAGATGAGTTCTGAGTTTGTCAAAAATTAGTATTCTATTAATTGCTTTCATAATTGACAGAGATTCAGGGAGCTCATTTCCTTTGCTTGTTTGGATTTCCTGAATGAAAGCTGAATTTTGCTGTATTGTCTTAACACTTATGCTAAAAATCTAATGCTAGTTAAAATTGCAGCCTTTTTTGATAGAAAAAACAGAACACTTTGGACACTTTTGCATTAGACAGCGGTTTTTTAACTTATGTTGAATGCTGACCTCAGTAACATAGGAAAAGAAAATAAGAATCATATATACAGACATCATTCAGTGTTTCTCAAAGTTCTAGAGGAACAAATGGGTCACAAAATGAAATGTCCCTTCCTTAATCAGAAAACCGATCTGTTAATTTGGATTTGACCATTATAGGTATATTGTATTTTAGTGCTTTCATCAAATGTGCAAGTCTAGAAGGACTATATTAGAAATTATTAATGATGCAACTTCAGTACAAATATAACAGAAATTAGTTATTCACCAGTTAAAAAGGCACAACAACTGAATCAGCCTTTATGTATCTATGTTCCGATGGCACAGATTCGTAAGGTGCAATTAAAGACCTTATTCTGTGGGCAAGAGGGCTTCTGAAATTAAACTCGGTTTCTGCTGGAATCATGCAGGAAGGATCCTACGTGATTTGAATGAATCATGTTAGATTAGCTAAAAATGTTTTGCCATAAGTACTTTCACACACTTATTGAATATAGAAGAAACTTGATCTGAATTTCTTAGTGTCGGTGCATGTGTTGTAGAGCTGTAACTTGGATTTTATGGTGAATAAATCATACCAATAGCGTGGAGGTTGAGTGCTCTGGCAAGGAGTATATCACAGTTACTCCTGTTGTGTTGTTTTAATTGCCTAGTGAGTAGCTGACAGTGTCACTTGTTCCTCTGTTTCAGTGTTTTGGTATCAGAATGGAAAAGATGATCTCTTTGTGGCACAGTTGGTGACACATACTGCTACTATCTGCAAGCTAGAAAGGCATTGTGTAACATTTCATTTTTAAATCTGTGAAACCTTTCCACGCGTTTACATTTGGCAGAGACAAAGGAAACAACCTGGCTCTAATGTACCGGAAGCATCTGTGGAGTCCCAGTGGAAGGCAGGGTGGGCTGGTCCCGCGCTGTGTTCTGCCGCAGGACCGGCTGCCCCTGCGTGGTCAGCCAATGCGGAGACTGATTAAGGAGTAAAACAGTGAAAGCAAATGAGAACTGAATGAGCGTTCTCAGGCTGTGCTGGAATCAGCTGAGGTGTGTAGTGGACTGCCAGCGTGCTACAGTAACCAGCTCAGGCACAGGAAAATGAAGTCTCCTAAATCTGGAAGCGCCGTATTAACCCATCGTTGAGGCTGTTTGCCTTGTTGTGACTGAAATGTCAATGGCACGAAAACATTTCTGCAGAACGTTTCTGCAAATGGACAGCCAGGGGTGCTGGGAGAGAAGTCTCTGGTTGGTTTGCAGTGGAACTGTGATTTTTTCAATCCACAGGCAGTGGAACAAGTGTGAGGTTTCGAAAAAGGTTATCGGTGTGGAAGTAAGAAAGGTGCAAATAGGCAAAGTACACAAAATTATTTGTGAGGCTGATGGGAACTTGAATTCAAGACCCGGGAAGCATTTGCAGACCCATTGCTTATAGTATATGTTAACAGGGTAATAAGTCTGGATTGTCCTTTGGCTTTCATTTTTTAAATTTTCATGCCTTAATGTGACTCTTACTGCTCCGAAAATACCAGCTCAATTATAATCAGTATGCAGCAGTGCACAGGAGTAAATGTGTCTGGGAAAAAAAATATTTGTTAATTGTGTGAAGGCAAGGGTCTCTTGCAATATATTGCTTTGCCGTCCTTGTAATGCTTCGCCATGGTTTTGCTTGTCAGTAACACACATTCTTCTCTGGCAAGCATGCAGTTATGTGCATTACCAAGTGTTGTGGATGGTTTATCTGAGAACTGCTGTGCCGCAGCGCAGCAGCACAAGGGGTTGATGCAGAACCTTTGCTCTTCAGTGCAGGTGGGTGATGCAGCGAAGGCGGGTTGAGCGCTCCTGGTCCAGCGCCCCTGCTCTCTTCACATTGACTTCTGTTCCTGTAGCTGCATTTGATTTCTGTCAGGCTTTTTGTGACTCTGTGTGACAGCACAGTCCCAAATTAATAAGGGTTTGTGGTGACAGCTGCTTCAAAAGCTTTTGGCCTCTTTCAGGGATTCTTTTCCTCTTGTGCGCAGGGTGGTGGATGCAGGAGCCCCAGGATTTCTTGTGGTGTTTGCCTCCCTGTGCGGTTCTGGCCCCTGCTGCTCAGCAAATCTGTGGGTTTTGCTTTCTTTTGCAAATTACCTGCTGCAAGGGTAGTACCTTATGTACTGCTGATGTGTGGCTACTGAATGATTGAAAAGGAAACATCTTTTGTCGTGTTCTGCCACTGAATGCTGTGTCTGGGTCTCTTCTTGAATCTGACTTGTGCATTAAAATTGCCATCAAAACCACACCTCAAGGTGTGCGCGTTGCATTCTGGTTGTCATGACAGTATTAATTATTTGCTCCTTATTTCTTTGCTAAACATTAGCTGGGTTTTTATACTCTGTGCTTTTGTTATTGTAGTAGTGTCTAAATTTCACCATTATAGTGCTTCCACAAATTACTTCTGAGAATTTGCACACCATCTGTGTGCAGTAATAAAGCTTTCAGCAGCTCCAGATTGCTGTGCTCGTGCTGGGGAGTGTGGCTGAAAGCCAGCCTGATGAATTAAGGTCATGTCCCTACTGGGGACAGAAAGCAAACTCTAGGTAAAACTATCTAGACAATCCCTTTGAGAGGCATCTGTTCCTGGTAGGACTTTGGCAATCATGGTTATGGCTGTTAATCCTCAGGCTTCCAGCCTCTGAGAGGTAGGAGGAGAGACAAGGGGACTCGCTCCAGGTATTAACGGACACTTGCAGGAAAAATGCTTCATGATGGAAAGTATTGTGGAGTAGAAAACTTGTAAAGCAAGCCACACGGGTTTAAAAAAACCCAACAAACAACAAAAAACACAAAAAAACCCACCAAAAAAACCAAACCAAACCAAAACAACCCCCCAAAAACCAGGATACAAAGCAAAATAGACAGTAGCCACTTTTCAGACGAGGTTTTTCAAAAGGTTTAATACAATCTCTCAGATCAGTGGCGATCTCTCAGCGGAGGAATACTTCATAATACCAGAATTTTAAGAGCCTGACATTTACAATATTGAGGAGAAAGTAAAAGCTTTTAGATATAGGTCTGTGTGGGAGGAAATAATGTTGAAAGGAAAAAAAATTTACAAACTGTTGTGCCAGATAAATGCACTATATTAAGAAAATTATGATATGAGAGGGACATACATCTTGTGGCACAAATAAAATAAAATAAAAATAATCCAGTGGCAGGAGGAGTATCCTGGAATGTTACCCTGGGGTCACCATTTCTGGTAGAGATCGTAGGCCTGGTAAGAAATTAATTTGTTCCAGTTTTGCTTATAGCAAGACTCTTGCTACCCACTTTCTCATCTTCCCACTTTTTTGTCTCCATGAGCGGAGGATTACAGTATACAGAAGCTCCACCAAATATACTCATCTGTCTTGGTGCAAACGATACTAGTTTTTAGTGAAGAAATAGATTAAAATGTCACTACCGTTATTTGATTGAACATGTTGCTTCGTCAGCAGCATAAAATGTAACAATGCTTTAGCTGTGGGTGGTTAACACTTATTTTCCACTTCTGTCACAATCACATTTCCATATGTTCATATAAATGAAGAAGAATACATTTAATTTTCAGGAGTACAAAGAGCCATGATTGTGTACAATCAACTGAAATTGAACCTACCATCCATCTGTGAATCACGGTGTAGCAAGTATGATGTAGCTCTGCTGTCAGTGTGCTTGAACCTCGACATCCCTTGTTGGATTAGTTTTGATCACGTGGTGATAAAAGTTTAATTATCTTTTGCAAGCAGTAGTTCTCCCAAGAGTTCTCATTGTAACTTTGAATGATTTCTTGAGTACTTTTCACAGTCTTAGATGAGGTTTTATTGTATATGTATGTATAGAGTGGGAGAAGTGTCTGTGACACAGAAATATTTTCAGTGTCTCACAGCCCTCAACCACCTGAACCAACGGTTTCATGTCAGGAGGTTCATCGGGCGGGCTGCTGGTGCTTGGCCAAAGAGCGGGGGCAGCCAGTGGCTCCATCTCCAGCCCGGTCACCTTCCAGTTCAGTTTCGTGCCCTTGGGCCACATTGGTCTGGCCTCTGGTGCAGGGAGAATTAAGAGATATCGCTGCTTTGGGCTGGGGTGTTTGGAGCAAGCAGGACAAGTTGGCATGAACTTTGCACAGTTACCACTCCCAGCTTTGGAGAAACAAAAGAATGTCAGTTAAAGGAAAAACCAGACTGTCTCTCCTACAGAAATACCTATCAGCTGTGTACAAGTTAATCTTGTAACAAAAATCTAACCAGTGAGGAGTTTTGGTGCATATTTTGCTTCAAATTTCAGCAAGTAGATACTGTTTTGGTCAGTCTCACTATTTTCAATACCACCTTGGTTTTATATCTATGATACACTTAAATATCAATGTATGTTATTTTCTTAAAGATGTTTATAATGTGTCTATTCATGCCTAAGGATCCAGAAATACTATTTGAATCAATTGGTACGGAAATCATTCTCTGCTTTGGAAAGATAGATCCTTTCTCCTGCAGTGATTCAATCATAGCTTGTTTTTTGTATAACCACAATACCCTTCCCTAAATTTAATTCAAAGTTTGTTTCCTAGCTACAGTTCTAGTACTTCAATTGCCACGATCAGAAACACCATAAATTATAACAAAATTGAAGCATGATAGTAAGGGGATCTTTGAGAGGTAAAGATAGGGCAGAATAAACAAGTTTTTGTTCTCAGGCTTTTGCATGAGAATAATTAAAAATCTGCCAAGTCATGCTGTTGTCCAGCAGAGATTTTTGACCAATACTAGTGTATTTTTTTTTTTTAATTACATGTCAGCTAAAATCCCTAGTATTGCAGTGTGATTGCTTTGGGATCTATTCTTTCGGCTGCACTTCATTTTGCATTAGGTATCCCACAAAAGAAATGTTTTGCTTAGGTTAACTGAAACCTCGGGTCTGCCAGCATTGGTTGAATTCAGTGCGTGGACTTGCTTGTAGGGACGCCAGTTGTGCGCTTTCGTTTTTGACGAAAGGACGTTAATTGCTGAAGAGCCTTACCGCCGTCTCTTACTGGTCTGATCGCTTCAAAGACCAGTTCCCGTAGCGATGGGCCCGTCCTGAGCTGTGGAGAAGTCTGGAATCTCAGTTGGAGAGCGAGCTTCCACATACCATGGGAATGGTATACCAGCATGGTATATGGTATACCAGCAAATGGTATACCAGCATGTCAGGTGAGTAAAGCTCTCTTGACAAACAAGAGATGAGGATCCTGTGCTGACATCTTCACCTGGTATGCATCAGAGAGGATTTTCTGGTTAAATATGCGTGATGGTATTAGCTTATGGTGTGAATACAAGGTTAGGTGCTGTGCTGTGAATCGCTCGCATGTTCGCTCTCTGGAACGTCGTGTTTTCTAGTCTGTCTATTCTGGTGTAGGTTGTGCCTTTGCCTTTTGTGTGTATGTACACAGGAGGTGCTCACCTACCTGGGCAGCATCTGGATTACTGGTGGGACACAGTTCTCAGCTTTGCCCTTGGTTTCAGGTGTCTCCTAAACAACACACACTACACCTGGAAGACACCCGTATTCCAGAACAGGCATTTCCCAAAAGGGCTTGGAAGCCTGAAATGATGACTAAATGTTTAAATTCCCGTCCTTGCTCTGTCCGGTTGTCATTTGCCGCGCAGACAGGTGCTGAGAGGAGGAGCCGGGTGTGCGGTGGGTGCGTGTCTGTCTGTCTGCAGGAGCAGGGCGTGGGTGGCCGTCTGTCCGCAGGGCCGGGCTGTGCCCGGGCAGGGCTGCCCGCCGGGCAGCGCCGGGAACCCCTTTGTTTTCCCGGGGTCGCGCCGGGTGAGGCACCTACCGCCATCGGCCCCTCGGCAAATCGGCTTCCGAGGGCGTCGTGCGTGGAACCCCGCGTTCCCGAGGCTCCCGCTGCCGGCCGGGGGCTGCGGCCCCGCTCCCCGCCGGGTCCCCGCCGCGCCGCGCCCTCCCCCGCGCTGCTGCCCGCCTCCCTCCCCTTCCTCCCGCCGTCCCCTCCCCCCGGCTCCGCATCGCCGCGGCCGGAGCACACGCCGCCCGTGCCGGCGCTCGGCCGAGGATGCTCCGGGGCTTTTGTTCCCCTGCGGCAGGTAGGGGCCGGGCGGCGGGGCCGGGCTGCGCCCCGGGCCGGGCGGGGGCAGCGGGGCGGCCGCGGGGGCCGGAGCGGCGCGGGCCGGGAGAGGCGGCGAACAAAAGCGTCGTGCAAAATGGAGCCAGGAGAGGAGGGCTGGACCCCTTCCCCGCCGCGCATCCCTCCGCAGGGCTGGCCGGCGGCAGGAATTTTCACCCGGAAAACCTCCCCGCGCTGCCCCGGGCCGAGGGCGTGGGGACCGGAGCGGGGGAGGCGGCGCGGCCGGAGCCGGCGGGGAGCGGGGGCAGCGGCGGCGAGCGCTGAGCAGGGCGTGGGGATGGAGGTGAGACAGGGAGGAGAGGCGGTTCTGTAAAACACTTTCCCCTTCTCTTCTGTCAGCCTTTGGGAGGACTCTCGTCCTGGCTCGGTGAAGGTTCCTTCTCCCTCTTCCCCCAACCCCTCATCCCTCCTTGACGAGGCAGCCCACCCAGAGGGCTTTAATATCAGCCGTGTGCCGTGTGCGTGTGCGAAGTTGCTGACATGACGGCTGCCGGGTCCCGGTGCAGCGGTAGCGGCGGGGAGCCGGATTTAAAGGGGAATTGTGCTGCAGACAATGCACAGCAGCAGCATCTGGAGCGGCCCTGGGGACCGGAGCTCTGCTTTTGACATTGCTACACACACAGCACCAGCCGCAATGACAGCAGCTGCCTGGAGTGGCTGCAGGCAGCAGGCAGGAGCATGAAGTAAAGAGATCACTGCAGTGCTCAAGATGAACTCCTCTTTGGTTGGCAACCAGAGTGGCCGGCCGTTCTGTCTCCTGGCCATTAGCTATTTGGAGACCATCAATTTTTGCCTCCTGGAAGTGGTTATTATTGTGTTCCTCATGGTCCTGATTATTTCAGGCAACATTATCGTGATATTTGTCTTTCACTGTGCACCTCTGCTGAACCACCACACCACCAGCTACTTCATTCAGACTATGGCGTATGCTGACCTCCTGGTGGGCGTGAGCTGTCTGGTGCCTTCTTTGTCTCTGCTGCACTACCCTATTGTTTTAAGTGAGTCCTTGGTTTGCCAAATCTTTGGTTATGTGGTATCGGTGCTGAAGAGCGTCTCCATGGCCTCTTTAGCGTGCATTAGTATTGACAGATACATTGCCATCACGAAGCCGCTGACCTACAACACGCTCGTCACCCCATGGAGACTTCGAATCTGCATACTGGTCATTTGGCTGTACTCCTGCCTGGTCTTCCTCCCCTCCTTTCGCTGGGGAAAGCCTGGATATCACGGGGATGTGTTTCAGTGGTGTGCCAGTTCCTGGAACACCGATCCCTATTTCACCCTCTTCATTGTGGTGATGCTCTATGCCCCAGCCGCTTTCATCGTCTGCTTCACCTACTTCAACATCTTCCGCATCTGCCAGCAGCACACCAAGGAGATCAACGAGAGGCGGGTGCGCTTCAGCTCTCAGGACGGGGAGGCCGGGGAGGCGCAGCCCTGCCCGGACAAGCGCTATGCCATGGTTCTTTTCCGCATCACCAGTGTCTTCTACATCCTCTGGTTGCCCTACATCATCTATTTTCTGCTGGAGAGCTCCAATGTCTATAGTAACCGCATTGCGTCCTTCTTGACCACTTGGCTTGCCATTAGCAACAGTTTCTGCAACTGTGTCATTTATAGTCTCTCCAACAGTGTCTTTCAGAAGGGGCTTAAGCGTCTCTCAGGGGCTATTTGTGCCTCTTGCGCTAGACAGAGGGTGGCTAAGGACTCCTCTACCTCTAGGAGCAAAAGATCTTCCAATGGATGTCATGTCTAAGACTCCTATCAGCTGGACTGGGAAGTGCAGGGACAATTCTGTAAACTGCAAAATAAGTTAAATATGATTTTAAGATGTCCAGATTTGCAAAAAGGTTTATGAGAAATGCTGCTGACATAGAAGAATCAGGAGCACATATCATTGTGGTTTCACTTCAAAAAATTATTGCTGTGGAGGAGGCTGTGGAGTTTCACCTCCATATGCATTTTTAAGAATAAAGCTGTATCTTGACACTTACCTCTCCAGCTGGTGTGACTGAATGGAGTGGGTGGCTGAGAGCTTCGGCAAAATGTAGTCTTTCTTACAGCTTTACTAGGTTCTTTTGAGATTCGTGCTTCACATGCAAATGATAGAGCTGAAGTGGAAATGTCACAGTATATGGTATATTACAGGGATTTTTTAATATATGCCAAAGTATATTGACACAATGTTCCAGCGTCATACAGAAGGGGCCAAACAATTTGTTTTCCAGTGCTACCTAGACAGGACTTCTAGAACAGTAGTGAACAACATGAACATTTTAGTGTGAACGTAGAGTTTTCCTGAGCCGTGAGTGCAGAGATGTGATCCGAACAGCCGGACGCCCAGGACTGATCCGGCTTCCGCGCCCCGTTTCTCTGGTAGGATGCGTGTGCGCGATAAGAGTGTGGCATCTGCATTCTCCTGTTTGTTGTGGAGTAAGAAGACAAACTTGGATCAGACCAAATTTAGCAGTTAAATAAAATGTGTTTTGATAAGCTAAGAGAAAATATATGTTGCTTTATGATACCGGAGTTGTGGCAGCTACTCGAGGATGATGCCAACATGTGAAAATTATTCTCAAACCAGTGGAGAAATGCCACGGTTTTGTATGTGGAAATTTTCTCAAGAACAACTTTAAAAATAACATGTCCCTTTTTTTTTTTTTTAATCTAAATTCTTCTGATATTTTACATACTAGAACTTAAGGGGAAAGGAAAGAAAACAATTGTCTTCTAAACAGCTAAGGGAACTATGTTGTAAATTTAACTGTAGTATTTGAGTTATTCATAAGTGCACAGAGCTAAATCAGCGACATTTTTCTTTAGCCTTCATGGGATTAAAGATGGTTCGAATATAGCAGGAGCTAAATCCTGTTGGCAAACGCATATCTAGCCAGTCAGAGTCAGGATCTGAGAAACAAAATCTCATTGACCACAGCTTTTTCAAGCTAGCTTAGATGAAATATTTTTTGAGTACTGTAATGCTGTTAAGAAGGCAGTATGGCCCTCAAATTGGTTAGTTTTCCTAAAGAATATCCTTGTCTTTTTACTGATGCCTTGTTTGGAAAATGAAAGTGAACCGTGTATTTCTGTAATAGTGGATTACAGTCTGCATCATCTGTTCTCCCCATCCCTGGTACAGGGGGATCCTCGCACCGCAGCTCTGGTCCCAGAGCAGCTTTTACACTGGTACGGGGGATCCCTGCACCGCAGCTCTGGTCCCAGGTTTTACACCGTGAGCAGGTTTTACACGGTGACTGTCGCGGTTCTTCCCTGTGCTGTGGGTCGGTGCGTTTGATGCTGTGAGCCCGGGGTGCTGTGAGCTCTGTGTCACAGTGCTGTGTGCTGCTAGGCATAGTGGGAACGCAGAAATATTGGGGAAAAATGGTTTGATTTTTTTAGAATTGGAGTAATTCTCTTGGCCAAAGGGAAGACTTTTGTTAAATGGTTTCAGGTCTACTGTTAGAGATCAAGATCCTCTTTTTCGTCCTCTACGCTGTCCCTGCCTCGAGCACACCCGTTCCCTCCTCTCTGCTCCGTCTGCCGGGCTTTGCCCCCCAGGATTCCTGTTCCTGGGGAGGACGGGGCAGAACTCCCACTATTGCTGCCCAGTTTTGGTTTGAGAGCCCTGTTACAGAGCACGTCTAAGTCATATCTCTGTGTGCTTTCAACTTATTTCATCCATAGTTCAAACCTCTCAAGTTCCTCCTTAGTTCATCTGAAATTGTCTAAACCCCGACGCCTTCAGGAGGATGTTTCTTGTTATCTGCTGCAATAAAGCAGAGCAGGGCCAGGGCCGATGCTGCGATCCTGCCCGGCCGTGGCAGAGGAGGTTTGTTCTGCAGAACAGTCGGAACTTTGGTGAGAGACACAACAGCCGTGGGGGGAGCAGCGCAAGGCGGGGTGAGTCACTGCTAAATGGTGTAATAAGCTCACAGCACATCAGCTGGCTAATTGTTCTCGAGGGTTTTGTGGGCATTATGGCACAGGTGGGCTTTGGGGAACAGTTTAAGGGTTCTAGTCACTAATATCAAAGCCGATGTGTGTGGTATTTTTGGAACAGCCTCTCAGGTAAACTCCCAATAGCTTTTCTCTGGCTCTTCACCTTATCTAAGATTTCCAAGCCTTTGAAGTGATGGAATCTGTCATTGAAATAGTATTTGATTAAATTTAATAGAAGAAAAGAATCTGCTAGGACTAAAATCCTAAAAACGGCAGTTTCAGGTGTAAGTGTAAGCTGGAGAGCAAAGATTGTTGCGCTTTTTTTTTGGTGGCATGGATAGAGGTTTAAATAGGAGTATTGTATGCTGCTTTTTGAGAATATAGAAGAGTTTAAAAAGTGGCGAGGGGTCTACACCATGGCATAGGAATTGAACTGGAGATGCAGCAGTTGCTGGTTCAGCTCTGAGCCTGGAGCTGAGCGTGGAGCGCGGTGGTGGGTGCGATGCAGATGCAGGTGCACATACAGATCCCCGCCTGCGGCTGGTGGTGCTTGGTTTGGCCGTTCCCGACAGCCAGGCCTTGGTTCCGTTGCCTTACTCTTCTCAAAGTCTTCATCGGCTCAGATGATTCCCGTCAGAGGTGAAAATCAGAATCTGGAAGTCTCTTAGAGATGAGGACCAACAGGAGTTGCAGCCAGTTGATGCGTTTAAGTTTCACCCCATGTTTTGCAGACACTTTTTTAAAGTGTTGGCTCAGTAGCTTAGTTTTTGTGTCAAATATTTATATTTTTATCTGTGTTAATTTATTGATTTTTTAAAAAAATTAAATTACTTTTTTGTCCTGTAAGTTAATTTAATGTTGATTTAGGTTTGTATGTTATTAGGTATTTTAAATGTTCATAACATTTGAGTTTGTTCAGTAAAATTGCATGGGGGTGAATCTTGTTCACGGTGCCAAGTGTGGAAGAAATAATTTTCAGAAGCATTCCCTTCTCTGTTCGCATCCTCTGTCACACAGTTAACGGGAGGCACACTCTGTGCTATGAGTTGTTAGGCAGCAAACTCTCCAGTTGGATCACTTTCATCACTGTACATACAAAACTAATCCTTTCTTGGCTGGATTCGTACCCAAGTGTGCCTGATGCTTCAGAAATTGGTGTCAAGAGCATTGCACAGATGCATGCCACACTGTGGAGAGTACAGAAATGAAATTGCACCTTCATAAAAAATGTGGTTTATGATGTGATTAAATGAACAAATTTTAAAGTTCCATCTCAAGACCATAATTTTTTTTTTAATTATTATTTGGGTTATCTGCCTCACTTTGAAATGAAGCTGCTGGAAGGTTCCATTTGCAGGATGTCATGCAGTGCCATGGAAAGGATTTCTAAATGCACAACTTCTCAGAAGGTGAAAATTTGCTCCATCTAGAACTCTTTTTTTTTTTTTTTTTTTTTAAGTTTACTGGGAGCCTAGGCGTGATTATATTGTCATTTTTCCAAATAGGTGGGGAGAAAAATCTGTGGATTTTTTTTTTTAATAATCTGCAATCAAGTGACAGTATTTTTTAACTGAACAGATATATTTTGTGTGAAACGAAAGTTTTGCTGTTATCTACTGTTACCTTTTTTTAATGTTACAGTTCCTACAGTCTTTATGTGTTGTTAGGGGTTTTGTACTTGTTTTTAAGCTTCTTACCACTCAGAAATTAGTTTCTACTTGTTGGAATTCTGACAGGGCTCAGTGTCAGGGCGCTGAAGGGCTCTCTGCAATATTCGTCACACGTCTTAGACAAGAAGAAGGTGGTACCGAGTATCAAGGCGCAGGGAGTCTCAGGAGCAGCGCGAGGTTGTGCAGTCTCCCTCACAGCAGCTCCAACGGGAACATCCAGATTTCAGTCTTGTGCTGCATCTCTGTGACCCCTCTAAGAAGTGCAAAATTTCAGCAGTTCTGAAAAAGACACTTCCAAAGTATGTATGTGATGCGAGATGGAAAGGTTTGGGACGTAAACTGGGTCAGCAGGTTTGTTGTTGTTTGTCGGGTGTTCCCAGCTGCTGTGATGGTCACAGGTGTGCTGGACCTGCAGGACTCAGCCAGGTGAAACGTTTCAGTCTCTTACTCCACATCAGGGTCTGAAGTTGACAGAGCTTCTAATTCAGGTCAGTGCTTTAAAAAACATGATTCTTAGGAGCAAGTATCTGAGCATAGGGGTCTGCCTTCAGACATTACAAACAAAAGACCCATTTAAAATTTTTTCCAGTTACTTTAGTCAACTATTGTAGGTTATTTTAATAAGAGGAGGCTGAGATTTTAGAGGACTTCTGTTGTTTTAACACCTCTTTTGTTCCAAGTACTTGAAGCACCTGCTGAAACATTTGCCCTGACCTGGTCCTTGTTTTGTTGTTTAGTTTAGAAACCTTTTTCTTCCCTTCTATGACTTTGCAGGATGCAATGACACGTCCTTTCTGTGGTGGCATTCAAGATAAACTTGAATTTTACCTCACTGCCAACACTATCTGAAGTTGGCAAAGCACACGTTTGTCAGTGATGCTCTGCTGAGATCCAAGAGGTGTAAAGGCCTCTGTGGTTTTTATGCTTAAATGGGGGAATAGTTGCTCTTCAGAGTTAAAACTTAGTATGTGTGAAACCAGATGCAGTTGTATTTATAGAAAGAAACTGAAAGTTGCGGCCAGTGGAAACAAAGGAAACCTCTGGACAGATGTGCCTGCGCTGCTGGTGGGCTGCAGATTGCTGTCAAAACAGTGGAGTATTTAATTTGAGTCATGCCCTTTACAATACATTTTTTAGAAGGTGGAGTTTAACCTCCGAAGGCCGCTCCTCAGAGCCTCGGGGCTCCCGCCGCAAACCCTCCGGTTCCATTCAGGTACAACGGGATGACACCAGCCTGCGTCGTGCTTGACCGGCTGAGGTGTTCCAGCAATAGGGAAATAACCTGACGTGAGGTAGTTTGTTTAGTCAGCTTTTCAGGTTTGTTTTCTCTGACACGAGGTTTTCTAGACAGGTGAAAAGTTTTCCTTATGCAGGCAGCTTTGCTCATGGTTCTTCACGCAATAGTGACTTCTGCCACCTTTCAGTTTTTATTCCCACCGCAGAGTTTAAAACAAACCACAGTCTGTGTCTGCTCTACCTGCATTTAGTGGTGGTTGCAAATGGAAACGTTTGTGGATTTCACCCATATCTTATTTGGATCTCTCGAGCTTTAGCCATTAATGAAAATGTTAAAGTAAGTTTCGTTCCTGCATCCTGATCCAGGTTGGCTGTTTACAGCCTCTGGTGTACTTCAGCGAGCTGTCCAGTCTAAACTGATTCTCTAGCTGTGAATTCGTGGTTATTTAATTGAGAAACAAGTTGTCGAAGTCCTCTCTGTTTTGGCGCGAAGACGTTGGGGTGTTGCGATCCCTGCGCTGCTGGCGGGAGGTGCTGGCTCTGCCCGGGGGGCAAGTCGCTCTGTGTGGGTTCGTAACCAGCGCTGTTATTTGCCGAGGAGTTTTCAGACACGCTGAGCGGATGCACGGTGCTTTAGGTTCTGTTTAGAATGGGAGTTTAGACGGCCCGGCCCGTCGCGAAGCCGGCGATCGCTGCCTCGCGGAGCTCTGCGCCGCGGGCGGCCGCGAGGGACGGATCCGGCTGCTCGGTCCCGCTTCTTTCTTGTTAGGAAGTTGTAAGATGAAGATAGTGATTTTGTAACTCAAAGCTTTGGCTTCTCTCCGGTGGTCATTACTGGAGATCCTTTAATTAAAAAGTTAAATAAATTCAAGCAACTCCTTGTAAAGATGAACTCAAGTCTTGCTGTGCGTATGAGAGTCATTCTTAAACGTTACAAAGATCACGTGATACAAGCAATCAGATGCTTAATAAACCAAGTCATTACTTTTATGGTAAATTGAAAAAAAGTTCTTCTGGGATTTCAACTGTAAATGAATCCTTAAAAACCAATAATTAGATTAGTAAAGGATGACGTTTTAATATGCTGGCAGGAATATAGAGGGATTTGTCAGGGAAAGCAAAACCAGACTTTGCACTAAAGTGGCTTAGGCATATTTATAGTGCTAGTGATTTTGTGTGTGTGTGTGAAATCTTTGGACTATTTTAATATAATGTAAGGCTTTGAGCTTTAGCTAACTCGAATTGCTTGTTTTATGAAGTTAAATTAGTACCACACTGTGAAGTATTTTTAAATATTAGCATTACTGAGTATTAAAAGTATTTCATAAGAACATTTTTAAAACGTTTTCTGTAGATGCTGTCAAAGGAATCGATGTTTAGTGTACAAAGAAATAAAACCCTGAGGGCTGAAAGGTACCTGTATGTTTCTGATCACCTTGGTTTTTGAGGGGTTAGGTATTTCTTGAGGATAAATTGTTGTCATTAAAACTCACTAAAAATAATGGTGCAGTTAATCCTTTCAGATAACAGAAAGCAGCATTACCTCCAGCCACGCTTTGGAACTGTCTGAAAGGATTTGCAATCGCATATGTTGTCTTCACAGACTTACGTCTTTAGCAATGCTGTACAGCACAGTGTTTTGCAAGTTCCTACGCTGATAAATTTCTCTCCATATGTAACGTTTGAAATCTAGTTTCTATTGTAACTCTAGCATGTAAACACTAGATTCAATTTTGTATTTCTCTAATGAATGCAACAGGATGGAAACGAGTTTGCAATTGCTAATTGCTTTTTTACTGTTCTTAATACTCGTGGGTATGTATTTTCTTCAGGGATTTCAAAATTGTATTAGTACCTTTTTTAATTGGTTTTTTTTTTTTCCACGTGCTGTTTACAATTAAAGCGCGAGCATGGGAGGCTGTGCCTGCATGTGCTTTTAGGTTGTTTGCTGCTGGAGTGCGGCGGAGCGGCCGTACCTCGAAGGGTGCTCGTGCTGCTTGTGTCCCGCTCGCTGACCGGGACAGCAGGAGCCGCTGGGGACGTTATTTCGGTGTGTTCTGCGCAGATTTGACGTTGTCAGAGGGTCCTTCTGAGTTTTGTTCAGGAGACAGTCCAGCTCTTTACACGAGGAGCGGGACAGCTGGTGGTTCTTTGAGTTCCAGTGGAAAGGCCAAGAACAGACAAAATCACACGTAAGAAAGTGTATGTGTTTGTTTGTAAGAACTTTGTGTACCTTTTAATGCTGGAAATTATTTCGTGTTAAAAGATGAAAGAGGTGTGAGTGTGAAACCCCTGCTACAAAGAACTACGGAAAAAGTCCACCCAAGCAGATGAGAACAGCAAACAGGTGAATGAGAGGCAATCCGGCCCCGAGACTGTAACGCCGTGTTTGATTCTGACGCACGGGGGTGCCGGGGGCTCCGCGGGGCCCGCGGCTCTGCCGGGGTTTGCGCCGTTTGTGCTCTGCTGGGAGGGAGCTGGCGAAGACGGTGTTGGATACGCAGAGCAGCTGAGGAAAGAAGGGGTGGTTGTCCTGGCTCCAGAATTACCTGGTTTGTGCCAACTCAGAAGTGTTAAAATACAGGGGAGAGGGCGACTCCTGCCCCATCGTTTTAAGACATTTCTGTAGCTGATATTTCAACTAAGACTAATAATAAGAAAAACTACAGTTGAGCCAAAAATGACAAATGTTACTGATTTAAAATAATACTTGGATATTTTAAAATATTAAATGCAACTAGATAAATTGGAAGCATGTAAATATCTGATTCTAAATCTTTGCATTATTTCCAAGAGGTAATTTTGCTATGAGCTATTGAATCTCAAAGAAATGTATTATTTCCTTAGAGACGATCTGTACCCCAGCTGTGTCACACATCTCTTGGCTTGTTTCCTTTTTGCTGTAGATGTACATACGTATATGTGTGCACTGTGTGACCGGACAATTACTGCCCTGTTAAATTGCTTGTTTAAAAGCATATATACGGATAAACACACATGTATGTAAAATACATACGTGCATATGTATTTTAAAAGAACTAATTTAACACGGCAGTAATTGTCCGGTCACACAGTTTAGGGCTTTGTAAAATATGTAATTTTAAGAATGTCAATGTGGTTCTTAATGAATTTTATAAACACTTTTCTGAATCTGTTATCAGCACATCCCATCCTAAGAGAAACTGCGCGTTTCTCAGTGATTGCTCCACTGGTTACATTTTTTTTTGTCTGCCATTTGTTCTGGATTGATGTATCTTGATACTACTAAAATTTCAAGGGCTGTTGGCGCATTTCACATAGCCTGGGATTGCCTGTTCTCCAATGTATGGATCATGCATCAACAGTACTAAGTAGCCTTACTGTTTTGCCTAAAAGCCTAGCTAATTTATTGACTATTCTCTCTTTAAAGAGAGGTCTCTGGAAGGGGTAGCATATTTTAGGATGCTCCTTCTCTTTAAAGGGAAACTCAGAATTGAATAGCAGTACTTGTTGATCAGTGATATTATTGTAGCCAAAGGATGCATGGGTGGTTTCATAGGAAGTTTTTGCTTCAAGTTTCTTGATGAAATGTAGTGTTCTACAGAGCTGTGTGGAGAGTGTAGTTTTTTATTCTGAAATGCACTTGTACACTTTATTTGAAGGTCTGAATGGATCATAAATACATTTAAGAAATAAACGATACGTCACATGTTTTCACGTCTTGTCTGGGATGACTTTTGTGTAACCGTGCTGATGAAGGTGGGTTCGTTTGGGAGTGGGTGGGGTTTTTTCTCTTATCTTGATTGCTCTAGATAGTCCGGCTTGCATGGAATTGTGAGAGTAGCAGAACCTGCCAGCGCGTTTTCTTTCTGCTCCATCCACACATGACGGAGGGCACCGTAGGCAAACTCCTCTCTATAATTTTCCTGTGGGAAACTTGAGCCCTAAAAGGAAACGAACTCAGTGAAATGACTGGATATCACAAGGGATTCACTTTTATTTTTAGAATTGCACTATATTGCCATATTTGGACTGAAAGTATGCTGTATCAATGCACTATTGTATCAAATTGCAGCTGTCTATTCCGAATTTGTCTACATTATTCAGTTTTTTCCACAAATACTGTTTATTTGTGAATTTCTCAGTAAGTGCTAACTCCAGGTAACGCTTACATTCTGCGGACAGCATCTCTTGTGAGAAGTTAACAGTACATTGCTTCAAAAATGGGTTTTGCAATATTTCCTTAAGGTCTTAGTAACAGGTGTCATTCTTACGGAAACCTTCTCACAGTGGTTTGGTCGAAGACAAATGCAGGAATGTATTCTGTGTAAAAGTTGGTGTAAATATTGCTTATTAAAAAAAGTAAACCTGGGAATGTCATCAACCTGCAAAACAGACCTGGTGACACGGTATCCTGCTAACACTGAAAACAGCTATCGAAAGACCCTTTAATATTTTCGGATGTGCTTAAAATGTGCAGATCTGCTCAAAATAGCTTCTCCCCATCGTGTAATATTACGCTTGTTGCTGCCTGTGAAAGCTTCAGGGAGTTTGGGCGTCTGCCCGTTGCAGCCGCCGCAAGTGTCCAGCGGGCGCTCGCTCCCGAACCGCGTCGGGGCTCGGCCAGGAGATGCCGCGCGCCGATCTGACCCCGGCAAAGCAGGAAAATTCCACCCAGCGACCGAGTCTCTAGACCCTTCTCACAGTGACCTCTGACAAAGTAACTTGCAAAGCCAGTGGGACCTTCCTAAGAAATAATGGCAATGTGAGAATCGATGCCACGGTGGTAAGAGTGAGAATCAGGCGGTTTGGGTTTTGCGGTGGTTGTGTCAGGTAACTCACCCAGGGAGAACCATCCATGTTCTGGATCATTCTGGGGGTGAGAGCAGGGAGGATTCTACAGCTGGGACCTCACCATTTTTCCATTTTTATGTCATTTTCGAAGTCAACCTGTATCCAGGCAAAGCCTTCGCGTTTTATGCCCCCATGGGATTTCTCCCGTAAGCTGGTGTTGATCTTTGAGGGCTCAGCCTTTTCCAGCAGGAAACTTCCTGCTCTTCTCTGGAGATTTCTTGTTTCAGATTGCCCTTTTCCATCACAGACCCTGTTCCTTCAGCAATTCTTTGCTGTTGTTTCTTTACTCTCTTGGATTTAAGTAGGGGATTAGGAGGAATAAACCTGATCTGCTGAAAACTGCAAGTAGATCAGCCCCATGAAGAGGTACTAGGAACTCCATCTCTTCTGTGCTTTTAATTGTGGCTTAAGCTACAGAAAAAGCTTCTGAAGTAACACAGTGTCAGTCCGAAGATGCTGACTGAGGCTGTAACTGCATGGTGTGGTCTGCAGGTCCTGGGATGGTCCCCGGGAGATCATAAAAATACAAGGAAAGTGTCTTTAGGCGTGTCCAGTTTAGGATGCAGGAACCAATATGCTTTTATAGACAGGGTGATACAACAGATGAGGTTTATCTGCTGGACGGTGTCCTGGTTTCCATAATTACTCGCGTAGTTTCTTTTTAAATCAACCAGAGAGGAAGGTTTCAGTATAACTCCTTTAATATTTTAAAGTGTCTAAAAGAGAGGGAGGAAGGGTATGTTTTTAGTCTGAGCATCTGCATTTTCCTGCCTTCCTTTGGAGCAGTGAACTGTTGTGAGAATTTTAATCTCCACTACACTTGCCTCAGTTCTCATGGCTCTTTTCCATTCTGTTTTCTTTCCTACTTTCTTTTTCTTCCTGTCATTCTTAGCTTTCTATTTTTCAGTCTCAGTTTGTGAAGGGTGTGGGTTCAGAAGGGTTTCCTTTGGTTCCCAGTCCCCTGAAAGCATGAGAAATTGCCCATTGAGCCAATTCTCACAGCAAGGTATAAAAATAGGAGTAAAGAAAAGGTTACACAATGCTTGGATTGCAGCAGTTTGTACTAATGAGGAGATTTCAAAGCCATGGTTTGAAAAACATTTTTTAAACCTTATCATTTCCGTTAATTTTTCTCTCCCCAAGCTGTGTTTCAGCTGCAGGAACTAGTGTTACAGATTACTTGAAGAATTGTGCTGAAACGCAGGAGTCAAGTGCTGAACAAGTCACGCAAAGCCAGAGAGAGACCACTAATTAGTTCTCTTTAGTCATAATGAGCGATTTGTTTGAGAAGCGTGTCCTAAGAGTTTCCAACCAGATGCTTTGGTCTCTGCTATTAAGTAAGTGGATGAAAGGGCAGGTGGGGCTGAGATTCCTTGGCCGTTGCACAGAAGGCGGGTGACGCTCGGCCGCGCTCGGGCTCGGTCCCACGGGCGCTGTAGCGGTTCCTGCGTCTCGCAGCGCAGGGTTCTGCGCTGCGCCCCAGGCTGGAAAACCTCTGAGAAGCGGGAAGTCCTCACTAGGACGGTATTCCCGTGCTTTGAAGCTTTCAGAGTTGTTTCTGAGCATTGTCTTTCTCTACTTGCCGAACTAGCTGAAGCGCCACCTGTCCATTGTCTTACTTGTCTGTGTCGACTTAAAAGGCTTATGTTTATATGAAATTTATTCAGCGTTTGGGTTTTGTTTGTTTCTGGTTTCCTTATAATGAGACAGACCTCTTTGGCTTGTTAATTAGCATCAAATTGAAATGCTGAATGGTAGTTTTGATATAATTTCCAAAACAATCCAATAACTTGATTCTGCTGGCAGTGTAATGCTTTCCTAATGAAATGTCGGTATTAAGCCACAGAGACGAGCATTAACCTTGGATTAGAATCAGAAGTGAAAATCAAGCACGCTGTAGTAATTTCGCTCTTGTTTGCAAAATCATTTTGTGAAGAAAAAGATCAACTAAAAGCCGTATTTAATGATCTTCGCACTGATTACATCAAATACTTTTTTACTGTCTGTTTTACTTCCAGCCTTTTTTCTGTTTGTCTAACAGAAACATGGGTTATTTGGACATAATAAAACTTTTTTAAAAACAAACAAACAAATCTCTTTTGCTTCCACAGAGCATCTTGTATGTTTGCAGTGTTATCAACCCAGGCACTGTTGCATAGTAATCGCACATGTGAAGAAGGTTGGCTGTTTTATTTGTGTGTTCAGTCATTGCCAGGGAAGCCACCTAACCAGGGAACCGTTGGCCCTTTCATTAGCAATGGTTGCTTAATGGTTATTGTTGCATCTTTTCAGATGATTCCCACTACCAAGGAGCTCTTGCTCTCATTAGCTGCCCAGAAAAGTCATCCTTGAAACAGCAGAAAGAGGAACCGATGGTCGGCAAAAGGAAATACCTACAGGCGAACAGAGGGCTTTTGTTTCTGTTTTATTTTGGCTATTGGGGTAATATCTGCGGTTACAGTAATCAGGTGGATAACAGCTGGGTCCTGGCTGCCTCAAAGGCACGAGACATCAGAGCAAAGTAGAGACCAGAGTTCATCTTCCTCACGCTGAAATGCCCGGCTCACACGGGCAGCTGTCCCTGCGTTATATTATGTTTTACTATACGGCAGTGTCTGTCTTGGGCTTATACTCAGTTTTCTACTTTTCTGTTGTCTAATTCTGCGTAGGGGCTGTAGGGTGGTTTCTCTGGCTGAACACAAGGGACAGAGTTTTGACAGCAGCAGGCAGCTGCTTGTAGCTGGCGGTCACTCTGCAGCTGTGCGGTAAAACAAGCATGGCCGGGCGGTGTTTGCGTTGTGGAGTCTCCAAGGGCAGGCTCAGTCTGCGCTGCAATCCTGGGACACCTGTGTGTGCTGTTACTGCTGCTCGCCGGCTGCTCCCAGATGTGCTTTGGGAACCAGATCCATCGAGGCTGTGATGCGGAGCTGCCAGCCTGCAGGCAGCCTGTTCTGCTTGAGTAGACTCCGTTTTGTTAAATTTAGAACAACGCGCAGAACACAATGCCAATCTCCCAACTCTCAGTCCTAGCATATTGTAATTTATATTCTTTTGATGTGTTTTCATTTACATTTTGATATTTTTTCTCTAATAGGAGTCTCCACAAGACAGTGCTATCACCCGAGACATCAATCGAACGTTCCCTGCTCATGATTATTTTAAAGATACTGGGGGAGATGGCCAGGACTCCCTGTACAAAATATGCAAGGTATTCTTTAAATTCTTCTTGACCGGTTATCATGACTTGTATTTACCATCACTGTGACCAGCCACTGCTGCTATATATTGCAGTTTGATTTTCATACAGGTTATCCTTTCATTAGAATGGCAACTGATGCACCTCGTGAAAATTTTATGGAACTATGTTCAATGCAGTTTTTTGTTTTCTTTGTTTGTAGCTCAAGACAGATATGCTGTAAACTCCTGTTTCTTTTTTCAGGCCTACTCTGTCTACGATGAAGAGATTGGCTACTGTCAAGGCCAGTCATTTCTTGCTGCTGTGCTGCTTCTACATGTAAGTGGGGGAGTTTTTCCCGTTTGTTTTAAGTTTACGCACAAATGCTGCTCCACTTGTCCAGAACAAACGTTGGTAACTCCTGAACGGGTAGGGTCGCAGGCCACATACCCACTTAAATGTTGGTCAATAATAACATGATTTTAGACAGAGAAAAGTGCATTGTTTTAAAACCTACTGCACTATTCATGATGACTCTTGTCTTCAGTCTCTTTGTTTCACTGTGTTTCCAAATCCAGCCTTTTCCTTTTGAAACTCCGCGCTCGTACTCATGGTCACTGGTAGGCACAGAGTTTGGGTATGAGACAACAGTGTAAATGTTTCTGTTAAAGGGTTTCAAGGTCAGATTTAAGCTTTTTAGAAGACATTTCTATTAGAATCAGCCAGAGATATGGATGGTAATTGCCATGGGTGTTATATACACACAAGTGTATTTATGACATCAATGGGGTCTCAGTGCTGTGATCAATATGCTGCCTGTGTGCCCTATTACATTATAGGTCTTCGTGCCTCTTGGTTTTAGAGGTTAGTGAAGGATACAATGATATTTTATTTTTTTTAAAGATACTGGATTATGCTTTTTTAAACTTAATTGTTGTTGGTAGAAGTGATGTCATCAGAGGAGGTCAGGGCAAATGGAACTGACATGAAAGATTGAAATGCTCTGTGATAAATAGACCTTCCTCCCTCACAGATGCCTGAGGAGCAAGCTTTCAGTGTTCTGGTCAAAATCATGTTTGATTATGGACTCAGGGAACTTTTCAAACAAAACTTTGAAGATTTGCACTGCAAGTTCTATCAGCTGGAGCGCCTCATGCAGGTGGGTGTTTAAACTTGCGCGAACTGAATGGATCAGAGCCCGCAATTCAAAACTACCCGTTTATCTTACACGTGAATAGTGTTCGTGGTGAAGAGCGAGGACTGTCTATATTGGGAGTTTTTTAAGAATAGTATGAATTAACTTTCAGTGCTTATGCTTTTTTTTAAATTATTATTAGGAATACATTCCTGATCTGTATAACCACTTTCTGGACATCAGCCTCGAAGCGCACATGTATGCGTCCCAGTGGTTCCTCACCCTCTTCACTGCAAAATTCCCTCTCTACATGGTCTTCCACATTATTGACTTACTCTTATGTGAGGTGGGTGCTGTAACTGGAAACTTGTACTGCTGGCAACTTCGGGCAGTTTCTTGCTGTCTTGATTCATGTCCTTGTTTCGATCTGTTCTTTTAGAGCGAGGCATGTGATAATTACTTTTATGTAGAAGTGTTATGTTTCTGCAGCGACAAAGAGTTCTTAGCATTTTAAAGATATAAATTAGGAGTCAATATCTATATAAAATATTATAATCTCCTATTTCTTGTAACACTTGAATGTCTGAGATTCTGTACAATGCTCATGGGATGAGAGTTAATTTACAAATTTGTGGGTTCCTCTGTTGTTAATTGTATTATACACAATGCTAACTTTTTTTTTCTGGAATATTATTGCATGGAGGCCACTGTGAATAAAATTGCCCAGCTAACTCTCACGGTGGTAATCTAACAAGCTTGGAGTTATTTCTCCTGGAAACTTGAAGTCTCTTTATACTCACAGCTTTGGAGAGCAACATTCTTTACGTGGAGATTTTGTATGTAATCATGTTTAGAACAGTATCTTGGTACTGTGCGGGTAAGTAGTGTAGTTTGAGTCAGAGCTTGTAATATAAGTGAACAAATCCTGTTTTGTACCGAAGCATCCTTGAGTTACTCAGTGATCTGCTTTTTTTTACTCGCTGGTTAACATTGTGCAACCACTCTTCACAGCATCTGCAGTTGTTACAGCTTTGTCTGCGGTTGCTTTACTGAAGGGTTTCCGCGTTCAGCAATCTCCTGGTCAGGGTTCTCACCCTTTCCCCGTGTCTGCTGCTGCTTTGCTTTCTCCATGTGCCAATGTAACGGAAAGCAACAGATGGCACCGAGAAAATCGGTTCTATTTGTTTAGAAACACATTTTCAATTCATAAATAGTAAATCTGTTCATAATGAAGTTTCAAGCGTTTTTTATCATTTAAAGTAATAGAGAAAGAATAATGTAGTGCGAAGAAGAAAGACAGAATCTGGAAATAAGGCAAGCAACGTGTCTTGGTTCCTAAAGGTGCCCCTAAAGAAGGCGTGTGCTGCTACTGACTAGAGGATCTGGTTGTATTTAATTGGGCAATATAAATAAAACACTATAAATAAACAAGTATTGGCAAAATAGGTGATGTGGGAATCTGTCTTAAAGTGAGTCACTTTCTTTTTCTTTACATGAATTATCCCGATTTTTAACACTAGAACTTAACATATTGATATATATATTTTGCTGCATTTGAATTCAGTGTTTTCAGAAGTTGCTATATGAAAATGATCTTGAGCTAACCAACTAGTCTTGAAAAAAATAAAGTATACAACAGTGCCTTCATCATTTCAGAGTTTCAAATGACTAAGAAGATAGTAAAACCTGTTTTGAAACACTGTTTCGCTACTTATAATGGCTGTCCAGTAAAGATATTTTCCAAATTGTTTGCGAAGTCCTTCTCTGGGCCTTTGATTTAACATAGTATCTGGTTACACTTGTATCCCAGTTCTCCTTTTCACAGAAACCACACAAACAACAAAACCCACTAAATAAATTAATGTCTAGGCTTGTAAATACTGAGAAATTAATTTATTTTGTCATTGTTTTTCTCTCCAGGGAATAAGTGTTATCTTTAATGTTGCACTGGGATTGTTAAAAGTGAGTATCCAACGTTATGTTGTGTTTTCTGCACTACCATGCACAATATAAAAAATTAAGATGCCTGTCACAAAAATATTGTCCTCTTTTTCTCAAACCAGCAGCTTCTGTCCGGCACGTGCTGTTGTCTGGTGCGCCCTGCGCAGCACAGGCCTTTGGGTGCCGGGGAAATAGGAGGTTGCAGAAATAAACACTGTTTGCAGAAGGCTAAAAAGTAGTTATGTTCTTGGAGCTTTACAAAACTCTTGTGGCTTTCTTGTCCCTGGGAATTCAGTAATTGTACAAAATCTGCTTTGCAGTTACTGATTTTTTTCTTTCTTTGTCTCCAGACCACCAAGGATGATTTGTTACTGACTGACTTTGAAGGGGCTTTAAAATTCTTCCGTGTGCAGCTCCCCAAGAGATATCGTTCAGAAGAAAATGCCAAAAAGCTGATGGAATTAGCATGTAATATGAAGGTAAAGATATGGTGATGGCAACTGCAGTCGTATATTTAATGGGTACAATTTCTGTCTCCATATGGAACTGCAACTCTCCTGTCCAAATGCAAATGCTTTGCAGGTGCTTTGCAGTGAAACAGTAAAGCCCCAAGATTCTCAGAGTGATATAAGCCCACCTGGAGAACTCAAAACCAGAAGCAATATTCATTGCTATTAAAAATCAAACTACTTTGAAGAAAAATCTTAAATGGCTAATGGCGCTAATATAAAATAATTGCAGACATCTCTGCAGTTCTTTGATGAAATCTTTCTCCAGTAGTAGCTGCACACAGGGTGTAGTATCTTTCAAAAAGAGGTAGTGGGGAAGTTTCATTTGAAACAGAAACAGAATGTCATGTTTCAGACAGAATGTTGGGTTTTTTTTTAAATTGTGAACGCACCTGATGTTTATGCACTGCAATAGGGAGCTCATTAAAATGCACTGGTGGATTTACAGATCTTCTGGGGAGATGAAAGAAAACCATTTGGCATTTAACATTTCTTACAAGTCAAGCTAGGGAAATAACCTTGAGGTTTATGTATTCCCTGTGTGAGGTTCTGATTTGCCATTTTTTTATGGTGGAGGATGTATTCTGCTTTTTTTAAGTGTGTTTTAAGTGACCTGTTCAAGACTATTTCACTTGTTCTCTAGGTAGCTGACAGCAACAGGTTAATCTGGTGTGATCTTTGTAGTCTAAAGACAGTCTGCTTCCTAGGAAACTAAACAAAGCGCTGGCTGAGTTGTATGTGGCCTGGAGCTGCCACAGTTAGCTGAAGTTTTTAGATAAAGCGAAAAAGCATTGTTTTTCATGAGCAGCCCATGCGGGAGGTTTGCAGTGTTGCCTTCTGGCTTTTCATTTGGTGCTGGCACGTAGTGCAGAGCCACGGCTTGGAGGCCGAGCTCTGGTGCTCCGTCCGGCGTTGGCCGTGCAGATGTTTCCGAACGCGAGTCCTCCGCACGCACCGGCTGTGTCTGCGGGGCTGTTGGGAGGCTGGCAAGCTCATCGAGACCATTGTTTAGTGTGGTCATCACAGCTGCTGGACTTCTCCACAAGTCATTGATTAACTGTTCATACAGTCAGTGTTTAGGAACTACTGATGATAATTAGACTTCTGACTTCTGTAAAAGAAGTGTCACAGTCAAATGTCATTTGGTCCTTACAGGAACCTCCTTTAAACAGAGTAGAGACAGACGAGCTGGAGTTTGGTGTGTGCTGTAGGCTGAGGAGATGCTGTCCCAGAAAGGAATTAATCTCCGTAATTTCTGTTTTCTTAATAGAACTTATTCAGGGAGCTCTGTGTGCTCTGTGAGCTCTCCTTTATTTCTGAACTACTGAGGTAAACAGAGGAGCTTTTTTGCTTGATCGTGGGTTGTTTGGGGTTGTTTTTGTTGTGGGTTTTTTTTTTTTTTAGATTTCAATATCCCACTAAGCTCTATTTCTTAAATATAACTGCATGAAATAAAAGTCCTAGCCTTTGACATTCAGACTTTAGCTATATATAGCAAATATTGCATTACCTCACAACTGAGAGTCAATTGCTTTTATAATCAGTAAATATTGTAACTAAAGCTTTATGTGGGCACTTTGGTGTAAGCCCTTAAAGTGAAATTTAATAAAAAAGTGACAGGAAGTTATTGTTTCCTTTTTATAGTTGTAACGATTGAATTCTAAGATGTAATTTTGATAATTTATTTTGTGTATTTTGAGGAAGCTGTGATTCTTTCTTTACAGTTTCGTGTAGATTAGTTTTTAGTCAAATAGACTGGTGTTTTTCAAAGTATCCTTTTTGCTTAAAGTTCGCTAGGGGAATTCTTTGTAGCATCAGTGCATAGTTACACAACTTCACTAGTATGTTGATGTTCAAGGACTCTTGGTGTAGGAGCAGCACACATAGCAGTGTTCTGCATAGAGTTCAAGCATATCTTCTATGATACTAGTGTACAAATTATGGAATAATCAAGAACACAGCTATTTTGGCTCTCCAATGATTTAACATTAGCCACAGGTAAGACATTGCACGTGCATCTGGTTAAGATTATGTGTAATGAGTGCGTTTGCCTTTCATTTCCCAATAGAAGCTTGTTCCTATTCCCACTCTGTCCAAATTCCCTGCGTGCCCGCTGCGGTGTGGAGGGTTAAAGCAGCAAGGACAAGGGTGTTGCAGGTTCCTGCTGGGGCCGGGGGATGAGACGGCCGGGTCTGGAGAGCCAGCCTGCGCTGCCGGGTCTGCGCGGCGCTGAACTCGGCTGTGTCACAGCTGTGTGATGCCTCGGTGGCAGGGAGTGCTGCACATAATTGCTTCCTTTGACCTAAAATAGGAGTCCTTTGCTGTCAGGAGAAATCTTCGGCTCTGTATCTGGAAGTGCTTTTGAGCAGAAAAGGGCCTGATGTCAGAATAAATCATTTATAGGAAGGGAGAAGTAGCCTGGCTAAGGCACTGTGATTACAGCAGCATTCTGCTGGAAAGGAGGTCAGTGAATGAGCAGCTTGGGACAACACTGGAGTCTTAAAGTCACCCCTCGGTGCTGCAGTCGATGCTACCAGAGCTACTGCTGCCTCCCTGGTGGGACTGCGGTGCTTGGTCTGCCCTGTGTCCCCTTGCAAACCCCAGGACACGCTTCCCTAGGCCCCCCAAGAGTGGGTGACAAGAGCAAATCTTTGCAGGATCACCTCGTTATTGGCATCTAGAGGCGAAACTGGTTTAATGCACTTGGAAAAATGGAAGATGAAAATCCAGTGGTGTGCCTGCCTTCCTTTCCTCTCACGTGATGGATGCCTTGCTTCTCAAGATGTAACCTTTAGATAGCTTGAGATTTGGCGTGTGAAACCCAAGAATTTGGGCGGTCTTTCAGCAGGGTGAGTGCAGTGAAATACCTGAAGATACTCGCTTCATTGTCAGTGAAGGGTTAATACTCTGCGTGTTTGGCTGGAGTGCTTAGTAAGAATAACTTGAGCAGTTGGGATGTGGCTGGAGTGACTCCAATTAAATGGGCTGGTAGCTCCAAAAAACTGTCAGCTGAAGTACAGGAGATGTTTCTGTGCAGCTCTCACTAGAGGGAGCTGAGCTACCAGTTTTCTACAGTTCATTTCTAGTAAGGTGGTAGTGATAAAACCAGAGAAACTAAACATGGTTTCCATTTAGGCCTGTAAAATTAGTTTAACATGTTTATTAGACAAGACTTTTTTAGAGGAAAACATAGACATAGCTTTTTAATTTGCATGGTTTACTGAAATGATAATAAAGGTTCAGCAGCAACTTGTAATGCTAGCGATTTAATTTAGATGGCTACTAACTTGCATGTGAAATGCTCGTAGTGGTCTTGGCATGATCCGCGTTGCAGAACCACTGTAGCATCTGGCACAGGTGACACCAGGAAAGATGCCAATCGGGATCTGTTACAGGTTCTTTGTGTGCTCCATCCCTGTAGGACTCGAACACTGCGCAAACTAGTGAATTCCATTTCTCTCCCTTCTCACAGAAGGGAAACTGGGACCCTGAGAGAGTCACATTCCTCATGGTGTGTGTGTGTCAGAGCTGAGGACAGAATTTGGAGCAGACATGCCTCGGGGTTGCTGCTGCTTGCCGAGACCCCTCGGCAGCGCTGGGACTGGGCTGTTTCCTGCCAGGCTTGAGTGACACTGGCAGAAATGTCAGCTGAGCCTGCACTTGCCCTTTCAGCATTTGCAGTCTCATGTAAACCAAACACTTCTGCATGGTGATAAATGTTACAGCTGGAGAAACCTCAGCATCATGCTAGTTCAAAAATAAAACACGTCCTGTGGGTTTCGAGGCAGGCGGTGACACTGAGCCACTGTGGTATGTGGAGCATCAAATAGCTGTACAGCACCAAGGAAAACTCAGGTAGGATGCTCCTGTGGATGCCTTTCAAAAACTTCCCCGTGTTCTACAAAAGGATAAGAGGAAGGGATGCTTCTGGCATTGTATAGCGGGAAATGGAATTTTTGACCACGTCTAATGGTTTGATACTCAAAACTGAATGAAGATAATAGCTGTGTTTTGTAGAAGGCAGGAGCTGCCTAAAGCTTGTACCATAACCCTTTGTGAATTGTGTTCTTTTATTGATGTTCTGGGCAGGAACTAATGGGCTGCTTTAATTTAGATTAGCCAGAAGAAGCTGAAGAAATATGAAAAGGAATATCATACCATGAGAGAGCAGCAAGCTCAACAGGAGGATCCTATAGAAAGATGTGAGGTAATGCTTCCCTGCTCCAGTCTGATGTAACACACGGTACCTGCAGGAAATTCCTGCTTTGACTCCTTTTTCTTTGCGGTGTTTTCTTTGTTTTGTGCCCAAATTGCACACAACAGGGGAATCTGCTATTATACATGAACATGAAGTGAATCTCTCTAGATTGGCAATGTTAATCAGTTTATCAGTTGTTTTGGGCCCACCTTCACAATTTAAAAAGAAATAGTATGAATTTATATTTGGGCTTATACAACTGTTTCACTAGAGCCCATTTTAGCACATGTGTAATGTACTGCTTGCACCAAAAGCCATGAGCAGGAAGAACATGCCTAATTGTTTATAACTCTGCCTTCCACTTATTATAATCCCACCTCACTCCTCTCCCTGATTTCAGATGATGTATGTTATGGTAAGTATATAATTTTATAAATATTTCATTTATCAAATAAATAGAGTATAGGAATAAATTTTATATGTAAAGTTATGTATATGTATCACAATAACACACATACATAAACTTACATATTTTAAGCTGAAGAGTTTTATGTAAGCTTTCTTTAATATCTGTCTGTGTGCTGGGAGTTGTACCAGGAGGGAGAAAACAGAGTGGTTTCCCAGGATCCTCCTCTTTTACCTGTTTCCAGCATGCAAATTCTATCTTCAGCCAAGAAAATCAGTACTTGTAGGAACCTCCTGGCAAGGTGTTGATGGCAGAATGACACCCCTACTATTGCAGTCTTCAAAAACATTTCTGTAGCTCAACAAGGAATAGCTGAGCAGAGTTATTTATATGTGGTTTCTTCTCAAGGCTAATATTTTATTTACTTTATATGTACAATTTGGCTGGCTAGTTTTGTCCTCATTCAATTTCATGAAGGTAGAGTTAAGATATAAGGTGCGCATTTGTGCTTGGGCACAGTAAGCATTGTGTTTTATAGAAAAACAGCTGGGAAAACCTTTCTTCTTGATGTATTTTGTTTCCCGCAGCGTGAGAACCGGCGCCTACAAGAAGCAAACATGAGGCTTGAGCAAGAAAATGATGATCTCGCACACGAACTGGTGACCAGCAAGATTGCTCTGCGAAAAGATTTAGACAATGTAAGACATGTCTTGATGCTGTCTAGTGGAGACAGGGTACTTAGGGCTAATTCCTCATTCCTCCTTTCACTGGAGATGAGACACACAAAGTAGTTTTTCTTTGGGTGGGACAGGATTCTGCAGGCTGATGACACATAGGCCTGTGTCAGCAGTCCACGGGAAACACAGCTGGTGACCGAAATATTCTGAAAAGCATCTGGAGTAATTTGAGGGAGAGGAGAGGTTCTGAGCCTGTACTTCAGCAGTTGCTTTCTTCTCTATATTAAAGTCTAGCAGCAGCTAAGTCAAGCCTTTGAATCGTCACAGAGATGATGACATGGATGCTGTACTCTGTTTTCCTTTAGCTGGTATTCTTATGAATAAGATTTCACAGCAGACAGGGTTTTGCAAAGTGCCTAATAAACCTGAAAGTCTGAGTCTGTCTGGCTCTCAGTGGAATCAGATTCTCAGATACCTTATGCAGCTCTGAAAATGTTTTTGTGGTTTCCATTTGGCTTGTTGAAATCTGCCCCTGTGAACTCATCATCCTGGGTTGTTTCCCATATCAGGAGGGCTCTCAGGAGGAAACTTTGGGTTGTCTTTGTGTTATAGTATTATTTTTTTAAGCTTACTGTCCCATTCCCTTCTTTACATATTCATGTTTGGGAGATTTAATTAGGATATGCCTTTTATTTTACAGGGCATGCAGAGACAGAAAGATACCTGCATTTCTAGTGCTGGTGGTAGGCTAGAACGCGTTTAGTCTGTCTGCTTGGGGAGATAAGGGGCAGAGTTCAAGTGCTTGTGTTTTACCATTCTTGTTCTGTACCAAGATAAGTGCATTTCTGAAATCTCAAAGGAAAATGACTTTTGAAAATCATACAGTGCAGGATTTGACAGGCTTCAAAATGTTTCAGCTTCTCTGCTTCAGAGAATTCAAGGTTTCCCACGGTCTCCTGGAAACCTGCTGTTGGAAAAACATTCATAGTAAATGTTGATGCTAATGGGTGAATGTTGCTCTTAATGAGGTTGGGTTTGACTTTCAGGTTTATTACATCAACTGCTCTTTAGTGTTAAAACCTGTGAATCATAAGAGTATGTTCTAGAAGCAGGTTTTTCACAGAGCATTGGTGTGTTCACTTCTGTTACCTTGGCCTTTTCACTTCATTAAAGACAGCTCGCAGAGGCTCTGCCGACTGCCCGGCACCCGCACTCGGGTGGACTCCGGCAAAAACGTACTGAAGAAGCTTTTTGTGTCAGCTCTGAACTGTTGTTTGTGGCTGCTTGAGCCTATGAGACACAGTTGTGCTCTTACATTGATTTGTTTTAATGGAGAGCTGAGAGAGGAAAAAAATTAAGCAAAATCTTTGAGGTACCTCATTGGACATACAATAGTCGTGCCTTCAAAGATGGTAAATGAGGTTGGCAGCGTTTGGGTTATCCCCAGGAGGAGACAGGTAGGTTTGATCCTACTTTAGGACCCTGATTAATTCTTCTAATTGGATCCTGAAATGATAAGTTTCATTCTACTAGCCAAATGTCCTGAAAGAAAAGTACCAAAGGACATTGTTTAACACACCTTTTCTCGTACCTTCACGGCATCTCTGAAATCTTGCAGCCCAAAAGATCAAAGCAAAGCATTTGGAAATACAAGAATTTCCTTAATATCCTTTGCACTAGACCAGAAAATAGGCTTCATTTTTCTACTGTTGTTGGACTCTCACATCCCAGTTTTCTTTAACTTTAAAACAGCTTAAAAACCATGTATAATGAAAAGATGTTCTCTTTGCCTTTGCCATCTGTTTTAAAGGATCAGCGGGACTTTAAGGGACTAAAATTCACTTTTTGATTTTCTTCCTTTGAAGGGAATTGGTACAGCTCCTTTCTGGAGATTTTATATATCAGTTGAGTTATTGATCTATTTTTATGTAGAATTCACACACTTATTGGGAAGTACTGCATTACTGTGTATAAGACAGGAAAAGGTGTCTTGTCTTTGCAGAGAGAGTTTTCAGTAGTTTATAAAGAGCCGAAGATTTTTCAGTGATACATCTTGATCCAAAAACTGCAGTAAAAAAGGATTGCATAGCTTCTGGTGAGACATCTCTTTCTTCAAAGGGGACAGGGAGAGGGCTCTGACTCAATGTTTGCTCTGGCAGCTGTCTTTTCTTGCAATATTTTCTGGGTGACATAATGAAGATGGTATCACATCCACTGGTAGGTGTCATAGAATTCTGGGGATTTTTAACATGTTCTAGAGGTGTTTTTCATTAATTGTGTTTTCATTGCAAGGTTGAATGTTTGCAAATTAAACGTAGGCCTAAGCTGGTTATAGTCATTTATCCATCTTGCACATTGCGATGTTGTCTTCAAAATGTACTGGTCAACTTCCAGCCTGGATGAGAAAACAAAACTTATTTCTGTTACTGGATTTCTTTGGAGGGATCTCTGCTGCAGTTCTGCTAAAACTAATCACTGAATTCAAGGAGTTTTGGAGCGCCGAAGTGTAGTGGTAATTTTTAGAGAAATAGTTTTCAGGATAAAGTTTTATTATTAATAACAATGAACAGACTCTTTTTACTAAGGATGAAAAGACCGCAGGCTTGGCTGTGTCCTGGCAGCATCGGCACAGCAAGGAAGCCTCTGTTCAGTGCTGTGCTCTGTGCTTTGTGTTTCAGGCAGAGGAAAAGGCAGATGCTCTGAATAAGGAGCTGCTAATGACCAAACAGAAGCTGATTGATGCAGAAGAAGAAAAGAGGCGCCTAGAAGAAGAATCCGCTCAGGTTAGAGGCATTTCTGTCATTTTCACGTTCTGTGCAGTGCAGAAATTTAAAAAAAAAAAAAGTGACAAGTGTGGGAAGGGCTTAATGTTCTAAGTCATGTTTGTCCCTCTTATGTAGTGTAAAGCACGTCAGCAAAGAAGAATTCTTTGCTTTCCTGCCAGGTGCTTCATAGGGAATTTCTAACTTTAAATCACGAAGGCACAGGCTGTGCCAGAGACTGCTGCACAGAGAGGCGGTACAGGACTTTGGCTGTCAGCACTTGTTTTTAATACTTGCTTCTGTTAGGTAGTCAGGTTTTTTTTCTTTGGTGTGGCCACCGAAGTCCAGGTTTGCCTTGTCCACGTGGATTTGAGCTGGACTGTTGTTCCCTGGGGTAGAGTAGAGCAGTGAGGTTAAGGAGGAGGAGGAAATACCACCTGCTGATTTTTCACACAGTACAAATAAATAAACTTTCTTTTTGTTCTGCAGCTCAAGGAAATGTGTCGTAGGGAACTAGATAAGGCGGAGTCAGAGATCAAAAAGAACAGTTCTATTATTGGTGACTACAAACAGGTAAGTACAACTTAATGATGATGTGGTTTGCTATCAAACTGCAAGACTTTCTCAGGTATTTCAGGAGATTTCTGGAAATAAATGTAATCTGCACCACGTGTTTGAGGAGACATTGTAGCTATTTTAAATGGGAAGTTTGGGGTTGGTTTTGCATTTTCTTTTGCCGAGATCCTGAGGCTTGGTGGTCAGTTCTGGTTGCCCCGATGTAGGTATTTGTGGTCCTCAGTCACCACAGCCGTAGTTACAGCCTGACGCTGTTCAAACGGCTCTAGTGTATCAAAGGTTCACCTCGTTCTCTCCCAGCTTCCATTCCTCGAACAAATGGTAACTGCACTTCAGAAATAAAAAAGATGCCTTTTTCCTTTCAAAGATTTTGCTTTGGAATTTAAACTCCTGATCATAAGATATCAAGGGAGCAAATTCATGTATCTTTTTAGTGGGCCAATAACCTTCAAAACATTCTTAAGTCTGCATCACCCAGATCTCGAGGAATGAACTGTTTTTTTTCCTACTGTGGCTGTCTTGCCTTAATTCGTTTATCCCAAAGGCAACAAAAAGAGCCATGCTATTCCTAACCTTTTCTGGCTCCTTTAGTAAGGCCAAACTGCTAATAAATTATGTTGAAACTGCACCTTTTCCTCTGGGCATAGAAGAATATGTAGAGAATGAGAATATGTACAGTGAGACAATGCAGCAGCCCAATTTTCTGGCTTTCTAAGAGCCCTCAGACTATCCATGTTAATATTCCTGTAGCATTTATTCATGCTTTAGCATTCATTTGGGAGGAAATTTGCATTTATAAATGGTCTGGTAACATAATTTTGCTTGTCAGATTTGTTCCCAGCTGAGTGAGCGACTGGAAAAGCAACAAACAGCAAATAAAGCTGAAATTGAGAAAATACGGGTAAGAGACCGGATAGATCCACAGTCTACAATGTTTTAATATCTTAGCAAAATAAGACTAGAAGGAACATGTATATTTCCTTACTGAAATGGTGGCTGAAGGAGAGTTCATTAGTGACTTACAGTTTCAGAAAGAAGAATGTATGTCAGCTCTCCCATGCTATATTGGTCAGATACTAATCTTGATGCTGGGCAATAACAACTGTTAAATTTTGAGGGGTTTTGTTTTCCGGAGGAGATTTCTCTGACTGTCTCTTACCATAAAGGAACATGTAGGCAGTACAGAGTCCATTATTGTAGCAATACAGTTTTACATCAGTGTTTTCCAGAGCCTGTAAATCTGGGGCTGGCAGGAGTTGCTGCTTGGCTGTGCTTCCCCAAAAGTTCCTGAGTTTGCAAGTCATTAGTGGCCCCTCTCATGTTGTGCTGCTCTTCCAGAGCAGAGGCAGGAAAAGGCTTTGATCGTGTCGGCAGCACTTCAATGCGAGCATTCACAATCAGGTGTTTACTTTAGCAAAAAGTGGATGACTGCGAGCATTGCCGGGAGTTCTTCAATAAAGAAGGCCGTGTGAAGGTTGCAAGTTCTGCCAAGGACGGTTCAGATGAGGACACGGATGAGGAGAAGGAAACGCTGAAAAACCAGCTGAGAGAAATGGAGCTTGAGCTGGCCCAGACCAAGTTGCAGCTTGTGGAGGCGGAATGTAAAATACAGGTAATGCTTTGGAGGTTCATTTTGGGCTGTATGTGGTATGTCTGCATTCCTAGAAAAATATGTGCGGTGTAGAGGGATTGGAACAGATCCTGTTGGTTGAAACTATAACCTGCTATTTCCTGCATGGGTTATTTAACCAAACATTGGGTCTGAAACTGGTGTATGCAGACAAAATAATTGAAACCGCATGAACCGTATTTACCAGCTTCTACAGCTCCCAGACATCTGCCTGGCTGCAGTGCAGACTTACTGAGGGATCTGCTGCAACTTCTTGGAAGAAATCCAAGCTCTGACAAAGTACTGAATCATGCATTTCTTTATCTCACAATCGATGGGAAATGAAGAAGTAACATGTGACAAATGTTAGAGATGTTTCTTAAAACATGATTGGAAAGCACTCCAGGTATTTGAGGTATTTGTGTAAAATATGACAACATTGTTCTCTTAGCCTAAAACTGGTATGTCGGCACTTCTTGTTCACAGAAAGGTAAAAATGAGTTGGTAGAAAGTTCACTTCCTGTGGGAGCAGCTCCTTCTCAGATGGGAAAGAATTAAAGGGTTTGATGTACTAAAGAAAGCTGAATGTTTCACTGAGGGCAATGACATGGCTTGTTTTGCTTTTCAAAGCTGTGGGTTTTTTTTCTTCTTCAGCTTGTTGTGCTACTTTTAATTTATGTAAGACTCGTTTAACTTCTAAATTGGCCAAGAGATTGTAGATGTCCGAGAGCCTTCTAATTTTAACCTATATAACCTTGTGCTGTGAATACATAACAAATTAATGAAATTACTCTTCTGTTTGCAGGATTTGGAGCACCATTTGGGTCTGGCATTGAATGAAGTACAAGCTGCAAAGAAAACGTGGTTCAACAGAACAATAAGCTCTATAAAAACAGTGACTGGAGTCCAAGGAAAAGAGACTTGTTGAAAAGCAGTTCTGTCAAACTCACCTTCTTAACACAACACCTTTTGTTGCCTTCCTTGGCCAGATGTTTAATTCTGTGACATGAGAGGACCAGAATGTAAATAATATAGAAACACAGCATGTCAGGATTTCATTAGGTCAGTGATAAAGAGGATGGAAACACGAGAGAGGTTTTATTGCTAGACATGGGATCGTCATACTACTGATATTTACCAGGTGATGTAGCTAGATGGAAGCTCTTCAGAGAAACACTCCATTCTGCCGTCTGGCTGGAGGCTTTTCACAGACTAGGTACGAGAACTTACCAAACCCTAATTGTTAAGTTTACATATGATAGGTTTTTTTACAGTTATAACCTTTTTTAATATTTTATTTGAAAGGAAAAGTGTCACTAACAAAGTTTAAAAAAAAAGAAAAAAAAAAAAGAAAAAAGAAAAAGCAAACAACAAAAAAAGACAACTTTAGCAAGAACTACTACGTCAGTGCCAGCAAGCAGTCCCCAGAGGTAGGATATGGAGAGTAGGAGGTGACATGTTTTGCTTTATGAATGGGGATGATTTCAGCATTCCTGTCGAGCAACCCCACTTTTAGTAGACGCAGCATCCATCTCTCTGTGTTTGGCATTTCTTTCTGTTACTAATAAATTCTATGCAACTCCAGGCTTTTTTGGCACGGGCTGCCAATCAAATTCACAACCTGAGGCTGGGAGACTTGTCGAAGTGCTAGACAAGAATAATCAGAATTCTGAGCAAATTTCCGTTTAACTTCTGTGTCATATTGTTTGATCCACATATCAACAGCGTTAAAATCCCCAACACCGGGACTGCTATTAAGTACTAATTATGTGGATGGTCTGACATTTGAGTCTTTTTGTTTGTTTTTTGTCAGGTTTTTTGTTTTGTCGTGTTTGTTTGTTTTGACCGGCTGTAGCAGGCCTTCTGGGAAGCTCTGCCAAAGCTTCCAGGATTTAGTTTTGCACATAGGTATGAATGGGACAAAGAAACAATAAACTGAGATACATACGAGGCAAAAAGCACTGCGTTGAGTGTAGCTGCGAGCATCGATAGCTGTCCAACCGGCTCCCCTGGTAACATGTTCCAAGGTTGTGTAGGTCATTTTTCACGCTCGATGCAGTTGCACTAATAGGTGCTAAACGTGTTTGGATTTCTTATTCATTGGATTGTCTTGAGTTCTCACCAGAAAGCTGTAGAATGGAGTTTTGCACCTTGTAATTTTTTTAATTTATAATGGTTTGTGTTATGCTGAAGTATCTATTGCATCAGTGGATAAATTTTGTGTGCAGTGTGAGTATAAGCTGGTAACAATAAGAGGCACTGGTTTGTATATAAATATATTTGGTTTATTTTGTATTTCTACCTTTTTCTTGTTTATTGTACTAATGCTAGCTAATGTACTCTGTAACTACGGAATAGAACATGCTATGTCCAAGCTTTTTCCTTAACTACATACATTATCTCTATTGTTTAATACCAAAAAAAAAAATACTGTAACTCCATCAATATTAGATGCGTGGACATTGTGGTAGCATAGTTGCAGTGTGTATACTTTATGAATTGAAATATAAACTAGTAAAATTGTATAACTATTTTGTTGTTTCATTTCATTTTAACAGCAAATTAAATATTTTGCAATATAAAATTAATTCTCAAAGTCGAAGCAGTAGCATCTGGAAGCTTCTCTAAGGCTGAAGCTATAGTCATGCTGCAAAGGGCTTTGCTAAAAAAGTCTGCATGTTCTGAGTGTTGCCAACACTGTTTTATATAACAAAATCTAGGGTTTGCTTTGAAAAAAGAAACTGCAAAAATGACCTTGTGCAGCTTGAGGCTTGTGACTCAGTATTTCTCAAACATGTCCAATTTAGAACAGGTTTTTTTTTTTTCATGGCCCTCCAAATTCTGCTTGGATCTGCAAAATAAATGTAGGCTCGCTCTGCTTATCATCATCAGTAACAAATTCTGTGGGGTCAAGTGTTGTTCACGTCCTGTTCACTAGGATTTTCTGGTCACAGCTGAATTGGGGTTCAGCTGTGCGATGGGATGGCTGCGCTAATTGGGTCACGGTGCAGCGCAGGCTCCCCTGGCTCTGTGTGTGCTGCAGAGATAACGACGAGTAGAAATGTATTTTTGTCACCAAAATGACTAAAGGTGACTCTGAAAGCAGCCCCGCTCTAGGAGGCTGTTATCACACTGTCACTTTTCGAACCGTACTTTTGGTTTAAGGGAATGGCATTATAAGGTTGTGTGCAGTCTGTGCTGCTTTGTCTTTCACAGAGGTGCATCCCTTGGTAACTTCAGCTCTGCAGTTTCTCAATAATTGCAACTTTTGGAGAAAGTGTGAAGCTAAATATGGGAAGGGGCGGAGGGGGAAGGAGGAAGAACTCGAGCCCGAAGTACTTGATCTACTTAACCTTCCCCAAAGGGACTGGGAAATAGTCTAGCTTGCTCGTTCCTCCAAAAATGAGGTATTAACGGGAGGGGAAAAGCTGGCTTATTGTTCAGATCTCTTCCACTCCCTCAAGTAAAACTCAAAACTGCATGCAGCACATATGGACATGTAGCATGCATTGAGAAACTGATTTCTTCACAACGTTTTGTAAGAAACATTTTTATAGCCAGTTTTTGGTCATTATGGATTATTTTAGATATCCACCTGAAGGATTTTGATGTTAGGAAATAAATATCAATGTATTTCACATCTGACTCCATCTAAAATATCCACAGCTAATTAAGAAAAATGGATCCTGTGCTGAGATGCACATCTTTGGAAGTGCAATGACATGTGAAACACAAGGAAGCAGGTCATTTTGTAAGAGGAGGAAGATGAATTTGCAGATGTTCAAGGCTATGATTAAGTGAGGTAAAACAAAAAAGCTGGTATAAGCACAAGTATTTTACACGGCTGTAAGCGAAAAGGAAGGAGTGTATTTGGTAGCATTTTGGCATGAATAAGATGGTTAGTTATTTGCTGGTAGTCAATCACCTGTTCACATGTGCCTCTGAGCTGGTTTTGTGCCCTGAACTCAAGGTAAGTGCCCGGTGCTGACACTGGGTTTCAGTCTTGTGTGCTCCAGGCTCCAGCTTCCTAATGCTTTGCATGTTTGTGCTGCATCATTAAGCTCCTTTGGTCTCTAACGTGGTAGCTCTAGCGTTACAATCTCATTTTCGTTGCAGAACTTCTTGGCTGCTCGAGGGTCTGCAGCTGGAAGTGGATATTCCAGTTCTATTAGAAAGTTTTACCTTTAGGCATTGCTGGTAAGCCTTCTTGAAATTTATATAACCACCTCCCTGACTTTTTTTAGCTGCCCTTCTTATCCACGGCAGTGATATAAAGTTCCTGTTATCAAGACGAGGATTTCGCTCCATCTGTTCCGCAGCTTGGCTCGCGTTCATCCAGCCTAACTTTAGACACTCGCAGAGGTGCCTCATGTAAGAGCCTAATCCAGGGAGGCTGCTCAGCCCCGGCGGGCCCTGCTTGAGCAAGGAAGCCGATGTGAGCCAGCCAAACTGATGGTCCTTCTTACATTAAAAAAAATACCAAAATGCGGTGTCTGTGAGCACAGTGAGGACTGCCTTCTACTTTAAATTTTCCTTTTTTTTCTCACTCTGTTGTTGTTGTGCAGTATTATTCCTTCTGTATTACCAATCAAGGACTCTGCCTGCAAAAACCTTCAAAGTCTTGCTACAGTTTACTGCAGCATGTCCATGTGACTTTGAGGAATGAGATCTTGATTTTGCTGCATTTTCTGCATGATAATGAAATATGACGTGTAATCTTGTACTGAAGGGTTTTTCTTAGGATAATCTGGCCACACAGCTGCAGCCCTGTTACAGGAATGGCAGGAACGCATGGACTGTGTGAAAAAACATATTGCATTTAAGAACATTGGGTTTAATATTGAAAGCATTTTCTCTCAATGTTCTAAGTTCTTGAACACAAGAGGAGATGAACAGAGCTGACTTTGAAGTTTATCATGCGAATGACTGTCTGAGATCGATTTAGTTGAGAAGGCGCAGTGCAGAGCAGCCCGAACTCCTCAGGCTGCAAACACCCGCTCAGGCGGGCCGCGCGGCCACCGCCCTCCTGAGGAGCGGGGGGCAGGGCCCGGGGGTGGGGTCTCACATCGATCCCTGATAGGCTGGCGCTCTGATTGACAGCAGGAACAGCCCTTGAGAGACGGCGGCTCGTGGGGCTAGTGTTGGGTGTCGCCCTCGGCCACCTCCCACGGCGCCATCTTGTTTGCTAGAAGCTTCCCGGTAGGTGGGGCCCGGCGGTGCGGCCAGGGAAGGTGCTGTGGGGCGGGGCGGGGGGCAGAGGGAGGGTGGGGTCTGCCCGGGCAGGAGGGGCTCTGTGCTGGCAAACACTGGTGGTGTTGGAGGGTCCTGCGGGGAGCTGGCGCGCCACCCTTGACCTGAGGCCTTGAGGGCAGTAGGGGCCTTTCAGCATGGCACTTCCCTCATTGCCCACACGGCGTCTGTGGGGATGCCTTCGGCAGGCTGCTCTCCCTGAGCTCTCCCGGGCATCTGCAGTGCCATGTGCTGGTGTCTGGAGGACACTAGGGCAGGGGAAGATGGCAGAGGTTTAGAAAAAAGTTAGTTGCTGGAGATCTCTGATACGTTGGGGGAAACCTGTGCTGAGCTTGGTAGTGCATTGACGGTCTTTGTGGCAAAGACATAAAATTTTGTAATTTGCATGGGATTTCGATTGCCTTGTCATTTTTGTTGGCCTTTGCAGACAGCACCATAGGCCCCTCAGGGTAAGGAAGGTGCTGAGGTCTCTTCATGTGCCGCAGCAGCACCTGCTGTTCTGGGGGTTACTCTTCATACTTACATAGTCAGGTTTGTTCCTTTCTTGCGCCAGCTTCGCTGTGAGGTGAATTGAGGCCTCCTGAAGCGTAAAGCTTTGAAATAGGATGTGATAGCTAATAAAGCACTGTGCGCTTGAACCGTTTGATCTATAACGTGATGAGCGGCTGCCTTGTACTGCTCTGCCCGTGGAGACCCTGCACAACAAGAAGCCAATCAAATCAGTAACTGCTGAGCAGGTTACGGCAGTTCATGGTTTCCTCCTCCCTGTTACAGGCTCTGCTGAGTGTTGGTTGTGTGCTGGTGCTGGAACTACAGAAAGCTTGAATAAGGAAAAAAATTCCTTTTCTGCAAATGTTAGAATCACTGAGGCAATGCTTGTATAGATGTGTAAAAGGGAGCTGTTTCTGTGCAGTACCTTATGTGTGTGGAAAAAAAATTACTATAGCTTATGTGTTTATGCATGTAATGCATACGATGTATTTACATATGCTAAAAAGTATTGTAAATAGAACTTTGCTGATTTCTATTCCTAAAGTAGCAGGAGAAGAATATGATTTATTTGATCTCCCACTGAGGCCTGCCAGTTTGCTAACCAATTTTGTGAAATGTTGTTTATTTTTAATTGAGTAATTATATTACACGCTTTGGCCCAAATTGGCATAGATGAAATTGCTGCAGATGGCACTGGGAAAGTCCTGGACCTTGGAAGACTTCTAAAGAGCAATGCTAAATAGCAAGGTTCTTTACCAGAAATGATCTTTCTTGAATGGTCTTTTAATGTTAAATTAAATGTTCTCTGTGCTTCTAGGGAGCGAAAATGTGGTTTAATAAAATTCAGCAATTAGGTAATTCAAGCAATGAATTAGCAGAATCTGTCAGGATGCCAAATAGCATCCAGCCAGAGATGCAGATTTCAAGATAATATTTCTCTTTGTCCTGTCTTATCCTTACTACCTGTGCTATTGAGTCTGCTTGGCATGTCATATCAATTCTATGTATGTCAGAGAAGAGGTAAAGAAAGCAAGCACTTGAAGGTGCATTTCTCATGCTGCACTTTTCATTTATTTGGGGTTTTTTTGCCTTAGGACACTCAAATCTGTGCTGAGTTTATGTGTGTCTAATGATTACAAGTCCTAAACCCTCAGTTTTGCTCAAAAGCACCCTCTGATGAATATTTTCCATCTTACGGTGTGCAGATGTACAGTGTGGTAGAACGGCTGGAATGATCAGACTGCACTGAAGGGTCACTCCTCCCCAGTGCAGGTTCCTTTGGTGCCAGCCCTCACATAAGGCATTACTGCTGGCGTGAGAGGGGCAGATCTGCAGCCCGATGGTCGTTCCTGTGGTGTCACATCTTTAGTTTGCAGCAGTAGAGACAGAGTGGTTTTCACGTACACTTAGGCTCTTCTCAATCCAGTAGGATTAACTCAAATGGTTTTGCAGTAAAGACATCCTATAGCACTATCCTTACGATTTTTTTGCGATATAGAACTCTGCTGTAAAACTGCTGCTTTTTGCTTTTTGTAGTGAAAAGTTTTTGTCATAACTGTGCCAGGAGCTTGATGTTCTGTAGGCAGGTGATGTAGAAAAGATGCCAACCGTTTATTTGGAGATACACTATTGCCGATTGAGCTTTTTCGAAGAGAAGGGTCCACCTTAGGCTCTGTCCTAAAAGGTATTCGGAACTAGAGGTAGAGGCAATAACTATTCGGACTACGGGTTGTTTTACGGGAGTGAGCATGCTGTCTCAGTTATGGTGTTGCAGAGGTTCACCTTAATCAACAGCTTGTATGACACAAGTCGCGATTTTTAGGCAGGTTCTGCAGTGCTTCAGATGGAATCACAGCGTCTCTGGACTCTCAAACTCCAGAAGGTGCAGAAGTGATGAGATTTGCAGGCTGCCAGATACGAGCAGACGCCCTCATCATGTCGAGTGTACAGTTAGTGTATACCATGAATACATCAAAGCTGTGTGTTCAAACTCCCTGCTGTGAGTGTCTGTTAATGCATAGAGTTGTCTGTGGAATCCAAGGTGAAGGACAGGCTTGGAGCCAGATACATAAATGAATTTTGGGAGGTGACACTAGGATGACTCCTGATGGGATTTTCTAATCAATCTGGCCAGTTTACCCAGCTAGGGAAAAGAGAACTGCTGCGCAGTTCTCATTCCATTTCTGAACCTAAGAAAAGGTAGTAAAGTACTTGCTGAGATGAGACTAAGAGCTGTGCCATTGTCAGCTTTCATGATGTGAGCAAAGGGCTTTTATCAATTCTTTTAAGAATACCATAGAAAACCACTGTGGTTTTGGCAGTTCCTGGCTGATGAGAAAAGAGAGATGTGACTTAATGTCTTCTGTGCCCTGAAGGCTTGCGCTAGTTTAAAGAAGTGGTCTTATGGTAGTTTAATAGTGGTGCACCAGACTGAATGGATGGGAAAGAGGAGGAGGATGAAGGCTTGTTGCTTACAGAGTAGTGTGTATCGGAGCTCTCCACCTACCCAGGGCATGGTAGGAGTGCTGCATAATCCTCCTGAGAATTCCTTGTGGAACAAGATCTCATCTAGCACAGAGGGGAAAGGATAGTGTTTCTATAAGATGACTCTGTGTCTCCCTAAGGTGCTTTTTGCATGGTACGGTGAAGAATGCAGTGTGCTGGAGGGGCTGTAGAAGCCTGTGCCAGACTTGTATGAATTATGGATGAGATGTCTGCTGCACAGACACGAACAGCAAACGGTAGAGCTCCTAAGTGCCTGCAGTCTCAGCATTACAGTAACAGACTGTTTTTAGAATCCACTAGCAGCTCAACAGCCTGCTCTGATCTCTTAATGTCTTTAGAAGTTACGTGAGCGAGTTTAGGTTGGCTACAGCAGGATCGGAATAAAACTAAGTAGGAGATACCAGGCAGTTGCACGGTGAGGAGAGACGGATGTGCCCACCTCGTTGTTCAGTCTAGTCAGTATTGTATTACTCCTCCCTTATCTACCCCTGGTTTCATTCCTGTGAGGCTACAGAATGCCAGCCAGCTGCTGGAGCGGGCCCAGCTCCTTTCATGAGCTGTCACTGACCAGCAATTGCCAGGCTTCTGCTGAAGAGCTGTCAGCCATCTCAGCACCTCCGAGACGATAATCCTGAGGTAGCTTTCTGAATGACCTCTTAATAAGCTCGCTAACATTAAGCACGTACATAGGTACAGTATTATACTGATATAAAGGGTAAAACTGACCTCAGTTTCAGCCAAGTGTTAACGATGTTTTCTTAACTGACTGTGTTCAGTTCTTTATGGATCTTGAGTGCTAAATATTTGATGCAGCTCTGAATTTTAAGTGACGCATGGTTTAGTGCTTTTTGGTACAGTGGTCTCTCAGTAGTTCTTACGTGCATGACTGACTTGTTTGGCACACAACAGCAGACTCGGGTGGCTGCACACTGTTTTGATGAGTGCACCAAGTCTTATTCTGGTTGTCGTATATACTAAGCTGTGGGGTTCCATACATCACGTTTTATTAAGAGCAATCTCAACTTTAATCAGCTCACAGCAGTTTTTAATCCTTCCTCAAGGTTGATCTCCTCTGAATTTGATTAATGACCTCTGCACTGAGACTTGAAATGCTGAATTATAGACCAGAAAAAACACTTCTAAGAGAGAAGATAAGAGCATATGATAAAATGACTTCTCTATCTTCCCTTCTAGAGTAAAGCTGTGTTCTGTAACTCCAGGCAACTGGCCATACTTGTATATTCCAGTAAATCTTGTAAATTTAATGTAAGTTACAAGAACCACACAATTCTTATGGTATCCTCAACTCTTGCCCTCAATGGCTCTGGACAAGGAAATTGCTCAGCTTTGGTTCAGACCTCAGGGGACAAACTGGGACCACAGAAATTTAATGTTTAGAAAATAGAGTGAAATGAGAGGGGCAGGAGAAGAAAAAAAGTTTGAGAGAACCTTACTCATTCTTTATGTATCCAATTTATCTTTTAAGAAAATAGACATTGAGTGGTTTTTTCTTTTTCTTTTCTTTTTTTTTTCCCTTTCTTTTTTAGCTGCCTTGGCTAGTCTCATCACAGCCTTCTCTGGGCTTTGCTGTTACCACTTCCATTGGCTAATGGGCAGTGGTATTTGGGCACAGCAGCCCTTGCACAATTCGGTCCTGTGTCCTCTATTCACTGCCATGGTTGTGAAGGAATGCATCCTGCTTGTTACTGCATGAATGTGCTTTAGGTCTACATCTCCAAAATCACAACTTTGATAATAATAATCTCTGATAAAACTGCAACCTTAGGAAGCGCTGTCTTTCTGTTCTGCTGAGCCTGACTAAAGTAGAAGGGACTTCTGTGGTTTGGCTTCCTCGGCTTCAAAAATCCTTAAAGCCAATTTCCTCACTGTAAACAAAAAAAGCTCAACCCAGTCATATGGCCATAATTCCTGTTTACAGAGATAAGCCTTTATTGTGTGCTATTGGAAGCAAATGGGACATGGTTACGGTTTTATATACAGAGAAGTCTGTAGCATTGGGTTACAATCAGTGGCAAATGAACCAAGATTACAGTGCAGATTGAAGTGTTGTGTACAGTTAATAACAGTGGCTGGTGTACACACCACAACACAGAAGCCAAATGAAGCCAAGTGTACAGGGTACAGCATCACGTGAGGAAGCAACTTAATGTACAAAGAGCATTCCATTTACTTTACATTTGCAGGCTTTTTTTGGCTAGTGAGTAGATACGGCTCAATTTAAAATTCAGTGTGCAGTTATTTTTCTTCCCACTCAACTGCTACCAAATTAAGACAATTTGAATGTTCAGATTACATTTTTAATGCTATAAATAGCTAACGCTGTCATCAAATTACTTTATTTGAAGTTGCTTTATTTACAGTATAGTCAGGAATAGTTTGTCATTGTTCTCTGCAGATTACAAATCGGGAGAAATCTTAAAATATTTTGAAAGTAGGCTGTAATTAGACCACAAGGATCTCTTGTACTTCATTTGGAAGTTTAATTCTTGGTAATTTCTTTTGAGAGAGATTTATTGGGAAGAAAGATGGAATTGTCCACCCTATTACTCATTTGTGGACTTTGTTCTAGTGTTTCAGGTTTAGATAGTTCAAAGGTCATACTTCTTTTTATTCCACGCCATATCCATTCTTAGTGTAAAAATAAACACTGTCCTCTGTGGATAAATAAATCCATCTGTTGGCTGCAGGTCAGACCTCTATTGGTGAAAGAGATTTAGAAAAATAGACCTTTTCTTTAATGTTTACTATGCTGACCCACAAAGGAAAAGTGAAATTCATTCAAGTCTAGAAACAGAAATACAGTACAAATGATTTATAGAATTGTATTCCTTCCTTCTACAAACTTGCTGAGCATGAAACGCTGCCCCAAAGCACTGCCTCTGTCTTTTCTTTGTCTTGTAGAAGTAATTGCCATCAGAAAAGTAACATCATGCCGTGCTGCCGGATTTCCTGTCTGCCTTCTAGTGTGCAGACTCTTGGCAGGGCTCTGCCTCCTGAGCATTCTTTGCTTAAGAGTTCTTTTGATGGATGCGTGGTGGTAGTTTGGGGTATACAAGGGGGATGTTTTAGCCCAAATTAGCAGTAATTGTTTTAATGGATTTGACTGATGGTGATTTTTGGTGAGTGGAAACTCAACCATTAAAAAAAAAAACCAACCAAAAATCAACAACTTATGAATTGGACTTAGAAAACACCAGCCTTTCCTCACAATCTCTGCTTCTGAGACTGCTTCCCATATATGTCCTTCTCAATAAGGGGCCGGTACATTTGGCAGTACAGGTTTCATGCTCAACTTTGTCACCAAGAACCGGACAGGACTTTAAAAGCATACAGCCCACTGGGATTACTCTGCTGTCATATCTCAGTGCTTTTGAGAGTCCCTCCACAGCAGTGTTGCTCTCTTTGAAGTGCAAGTGTCCCAGAATGGCTCGGGGACAGCTGGAGGACAGGTGACATTCTGGAGTGGAAGTAGTAGTTAAGCACCAGTTGTTGGCCCCTGCAGAGGCTGGAGAACAGAATTGCTTCATGGAGAGCTTGTCGACCTAAAAAGCTTAGTCAGTTTGATCAATAAATATTGACTTAGGGTTAGGATCAGAAATAGGACACTGCACTTTGGAACTGGAAGACAGAGTCAACTTCCTCCCTTTTCTGTCCAAAAGGAGACTGGCTTTAACACATTTGTCCTTAAGGACCTTTGTGATGTCTGATGTACAACTCACTAAGCGCATATGAGTGTATATGTCCCTTTTCAGGGAAGAATAAATGTATGACTGGACAAAGCTTCGAGGCTTTCTTCTGCAGTCTTTTTAGTTTAAACATCTGTTTTATGTCATGTTGTCCCTGAAGGCATATTTACCCACTCTTAAATTATGCAGCATTGCCCAGAGAATGGCTCTGTAGTTGATTACGCTCTCTGCAGTACAGCCTCCGTTTTCTTCCAGTATACGTGTATTTCCATGCAATAGATGCTATTAGAAAACTACACTTGTCTTTATCCTGTTATTTTGAGCAAGGAAGCAATGATTCTAGTTTAGAAACACAGTAAATAATCTGTACAGCAAATTAGAATTTTCATAATAAAATTCATATCGCTAACTTTTCAAAAGCTGTACTGCTCTGAATGCTGTTCTTTAGCCCACCATTATTCTGCTTTGAGCAATATCACTGTCATCTTTTATAAACAGCTCTTCATGGAAATAATGAAAGAAGAATACGCTCTCTCCTACACTGACTAGATTTTACTGTGTTAGTTTACAGGATGCCCTTACAGAACTACAAGAGCTATTGGGAGTGCACAATACACACATTTCCGTATGCATAGATCATTAAATTGTAACAGTGCCAGTAGAAAAGCAAAACCTGCCAAGATGGTCTGTTCTTTTAATTAAGCTTGATTTATATGTGCTTCTTGACTTAAAATGCAGTTAGTGTCCACTGCTGAGATGACACAGTACCCTGAGTAACTTTGTATTGATTATGCTTACACAAGCTTGTGCTTTTCTAAGAACATAGAAATGAGCACAAAGAAAATAAGTACATCAGGTTGTTTCCATGGAACACTGTTAATCAACTTATTCATAGCAGCTTCAAAGTATGAAGTTGAAACTTACCTTCTGCTCTACTCCCTTCGAAACAGCTGAGTGCTATAATTAACTCCCTTCTAGCTTAAAAAAAAAATAGAAGTGGATAGAATGTCAAAAGATGCTTTTCTGGTAAGATGAACCTACTTTGTCATAACAAGTTACACCAATATTGGTGACCTGAAATATGTGCATTACAACATGTAGATGTGGAAGCAGTATCTGCTTTCCCTTGTTGCCATGCTGTTCTGTGTAAAAGCAAGTTGTCTACAGTACTGTGGGCATTGTGAAAGTAAGTTACTAGTAATCCTTTAGGGAAATTACTATTATTCCTTTCCTTCCCTTCTCAAAATTCAGTTGCATGCTATATACACTGCCTGGAGCAGCCTCCCTATTTTGGATAGGGAGGAAATGTAATTTGTTCATTGGAATTTTCCTGTTCCTCTTCCTCCTCTGAAAAACCTTCTGTCCTGGGCTTGTTTACTGAACAGAAAAAAAAATAAATTAGTTTCCTGTAGTAACATGACTAGCAGCTTTTGGTCTGCTATATGGCTAGCTTAAAACTCTTCTCTAATTTCTTATAAACTCTTGAAAAAACAATACCATCTCCCCCTCCTTTTAGTTTACTGAGGCTCCTGGTTTACCAAAGCAGACATAAATCTCCTGGTTTTACCACAGACTCTATTACAGACTTGGAAAAGGCAGTGCAACTTTCCCACCAACTCCCTATCTACAGTGCTCAACCTTTAGGGCTGGAGAAGGGCATTCTAGCTTCATTTTTTTCTTTTCTTGCTCTCTCTTGCCTCAGTCTGTTCTACACGGACCAGATGTATTCAGCAGGCATGTGTTCAAGTAGAAGCAGCACTACCCTTGCGAACGCAAAGCAGCATAAGGCACCTGGAGCTTCTAGATCTAGGTAAGAGGCAGGAATGAGGCCTAAATCTATTTTGGAATTGAAAACTAATTGCAATTCTTACTCATTCCAAATCCCCTCTACCAATAAATGAAAGGTAGCCAATTACATTCAATTAATGCTTTTTAGTATTAATGTAATTTGTTCAAGTAGAGATAACAGTCAAGAGGTTTTCACAAACATGCACTTCTGGCTAGCTGTAAAACATTTTGATGTTTACTTACACAGCTTAGAAGAGACTGTACCTTCCATTTTCTTACTGCCACAAACTTTTGAGGTTGGAAATCTGATAAATTCAGTCTCAATCTGTGGTTAAAATTTTTATGTGCTCTTTAAATTCTTGTTTATCAATAGATTATTAATTAAACATGGAAGAGAACTCTCCCACTGAGAAGGCTTCAGTCTTTGCAACAGTTTCTGCAGACTTGATGGTTTCTTTTAAAGTACAGTATATATGACCTTAGATTGTTCAGAGTTAAGGCACCAAATAAAAGATAAAACAACATCTAAAATAAGAAACTTGCTTTAGAACTACACATCTCCACATACCACTTCTGGACATTTAACTCCTCTCAAATGTCAAGGTAAACATGTGGTCTGAATGTTTCATATACACAGGAACTGGAGAAAAAACCACTTTACTAAATTTAAATATGATACTATGATGAACTTTTTCTCTTACAAACTCACATAGCTACTTCTGATATGGCATTGTGTTGCCTACACAGTATGAGACAGGCCTAGCAGAAGCAGCACCCTTTCTCCTAGAAGACTCCAGACTAGAAGAACAGGAATATTTGTCCTACTCATGGTTTTGTATCATCTTAAACATCAGTTACAAAGGAACAACTGAATCAGTCCCATTTCCATGAGCAGAATGGGAAAAAGGAAGATGCTTCAGAGCACTAGAAAACGTGGACATAAATAGGTATGGATTTAGATGAGACAAATAAAGCTAAGGAGACATAAATTCTGGGGTTAAGTAATAAAACAGCTTTGTGATGACAATTCTGTTAATGTCAAACACTTAATTACTAGTGGTTGACGTTGAAGGGAAAGTACAGGTGAAAACTGCTGCCACAGTCCATAGGCATAGGACTTCAGGGCTGAGTTTCTCCAGTTAATTGCTCTAGAATCACTGTAACAGAGTTTTCACCTTACAGGAGGGATCAGATTCACAGCAAACTAGATGTGCTAAAACAGAAGAATGAAATCAATGAGCTGTTAGACAAGTCTCATATACTATAGATAGTGGATGCAACTATAATACCCCTTTGCTTTGCTTTAAACAGGTCAATAAGGTATCTCATTTTTCAATAGATTTATTCAGCAGGAAGCCCAAGAGGGCCTGTATCCTGAACATTTGAGCTGAGTTACTGTTTTTTAAGATGGTACAACCGTTCTTACAGAACTCCTTGGTGAGTCCAGCAGAGAGCTCATTTTCATTCTTCTGATGCCAGAGAGGTCCTAAGTCAGCTTCATGCCTGAGAACAGCAATCTGAACTTCATATTTACGTATCTCATCACGTATCCAAAAGAATCCACTGCACCAGAGTTCTGTGATTCTTGTGCCTTTTCCCAGAGCCACTGGAAAGAGTAGCTGGTTTTATAAGCTGCTCTGTGACTTGGAACTCATCTGAAGCTGGGCCATATTTTCCCTTGATTAAGTAACAGGCAGCTGTCTACAGAGAATTTAGCTAAAGGCAGGAAGTTCTAATACTGAATGATCGTGTCTTAGCCTACCAAGCAAAAGAGACAGAGGGAAACTTACAATTTTGTCTGAGTAAAGACTGAAATACTTTATTGTCTGCTGGGTCTTCATTTATACGCTTCTGGAGAGATGTTCAGGAATCCCACCTCTAGACTGTGGTGATCTACGAGCTCTCAGAAGCACAGATGCAGAATTACAAATGAAGCAAGGGACAATTTCTGTCAGGGGATCAGTGACTGAAAAGACAGAGACTGCCAGGCTCACTCTCCAAGACAGTGCTGGGACTGGATCAGGGATGGTACATTAAAGCTGTTCACATTTACTGCTATCTTGGAGTTTTAGAAGAAGTGCCAAAAGTTTGATGTTCCACAGTTGAACAGCCAACAAAACAGGAGACTTTTCTTCCTAGACCACTTGAAAAATCTTCATGCCACTCTTACTTCATTTTCTGCTTCCTAATAATGCAAGCAACTTGTGGTCTGGGAAATCTTAATGAAAGCAAAAAGCCTCAAATAATTTTAGATTTGTGCACTTTTCCCCAGTTAAATTCTTTCAGTGGCTAAAAGATATAGTTTTTTATAAAGACACACTTTATATCTTTTTTTCCTACGAGAAGGCAAGTGTTGTCCTAGAAAGAATCCTAGTGTCCAGTGATCAGAGATACCAGATCAGTTTTCACAGGTCTTTCTAAATGAGTAGAAATAGTCCCTTGGCACATGAGTAAGTTGAAATATTTGTAGGAAAACTTGTTTCTCTGAAGATCTTCATAGGCTGATTAAAGGTTTTTAAGAATCTAGAAACCTCTGTGTAAAAATTCTGTAATTTGAGAGAATCAGTTTTTTACTGGGTTGTTAGAAGATGATCAGAAAAGGCAGGGACGGAAGACAGAATTCACAGAAGCAAAGGTATTCAATTGCACTGGAAGTCATGGCAGCAGGGTTTAAAGCACATTAAAAGCAGGAGCCATGACAATTGCTGAATCACCTAATTAGCTCACTTTGGCTACATGACAGCAAATTGGACAGATTAGAAACCACCTACCCAGGCACTAAATTGCCTTTGTGAGGGTTGGATGGTGCACTGTGTCCAACAGAAATTGCTGGGGCAACAGAGGCTGCGTGTTCCACATTCCCTTGGTGAGTGTAGGCTGGCCCCTCTCCATCTAGCTGGCACAAAGCCCAGCAGTAAGGTCTCCGTGTTCCAGCTCTTGACATGTGCTTAAGGAAGCCAGCAAGCACTGGCAGGGAGGCCAGGATGGCAGGAAGCAGCTCGCCAAGCCCTCCAAACCAATCTGCTTGCCTTAAAACCTTCTCTAGATAGAACGTGTCTGGAGAAATCTCACGTGGCTAGCAAAGTAAGAAGTCCCACCTTATTAAATACGTTCATATACTGAATATATTAAAATAAATAGACTAAATAAAGAAATCCTGCCTTATTAAACAGATTACTTCTTCAAAATTCACAGTTGCAAGAAGGCAAGTACCTACCAATTACAAGTTCATATGCAAGAGCAGCTAAAGGCAAACAAATGCCATTGTAACAATGGAACAATCTATATTTTAATCTCCCCATTCTGTAAATAACCTCGCTTTCCTCCTCCAAGCAGACAACTGAAGCTCACCAGTTGTTTTTCCAAAGTCAATGGTAATGCCATTCACCTCTAATACAGACAACACATTAACCAGGTCAATTCTTGTTGTAAAGCTCTGGCTTCTTTTAATCCTTTAAGCGTCAGACACCCAAATACACATGATCATCTGGTTAGCTAAAACTAGAGCTAAGGTGGGAAGTGTACAGGCAGACTTTCCCTGTTGTCCTATTTATATATGTACTAATTGAAAGGAACTTTTTCAGAATTCTTTTCCGTGAACCAGAAATTCAAGCTATAACACTTCTGCTTCACTGAAAAGGTACCACAAAATATGCAACAATATGAGCAGCTGCACAAAGCATATTTAACTAGGTTTACATATTTGGCTGTTGGGTATATTCAGAAATACAAAGCTCAGCCATAAAATAGACCTCTAGTCTCACAGAAAAGGCACTTTAGACCTTGCTTCTGTGAGGAGACTTCTAAAAGAAAACCTGCAAGTTTTGTGCAAAAGAAAGGAGTTTCTAGTTCTGCCTTAGCAAAACAGTGCTTGTTACAGCATTGATCAAGTAGATCTTACCCAAATTACTCATCAAATCATAGCCTGGTATTTCAGTTAGGTTAAAACCTACTGTTAGCATTTAACTGCTCTCTCAAATGCCAACATATTAGGCACTCAAGAAGCCTGCATCAGTGACACTTCAACACATGGGAATGTTTTGCCCAAGTTCCACTGTCAATGAGACAGATTCCTAGGCAATCTTGCACCTTAGGATCTTATCACTGATTCCAAGTGGCTGCAAACCCCAGGATTTAGGAGTCTTAAGTACACTGGGTATTTCACATGTCAGGAAATGGTGCCTCTCCTACTGAGAAGGGGAGCAGCAAAAGCAAGGAGACAAAATTTCATACACAAGTACTTGCATGATGAACAAAAATGTATTAGAGAAATGTAGTACCTTTTCAGTGAAAAAAAGAAGATCCAACAAACTGAGAACTTAAAAAAAGCAGAAGGGTGGAATCTTAGGATTATTAAAAGGGTAACGACAGAAAAATACGGAAATCCATAGCCAAAGCACTTCTGATGGAAACCAATACAAATGGATTAAGCTGCCAAGCACAGGCTACAAAGAAACAGATTAAATGAGTCAGCAAGACATTTTATTAATCAGTCCTTGAACTGGACAGTGCTTGTCAGGCTGGCATCAGTTAAGCCTAGGAAAGAATACTCTAGAGAAGTTCATTATAATGCACCTTAACATTGCCTTGACACATAAAAAATACTGTCTTCTGAAGGAAACAGAGCAGCCCGCTGCTCCACTGTTAGCACTGCTAAGCCTGACAGGCTGAAAGAATGAATTGAATTTTAAGTGAGCTTCAGACCAAGCCCCAAGTTTTCATCTGCTGTCTATCTTCAAGGTGCAAATCTGCACCACCAAATGGCAAGGACATTCTACTGGCTCATCACTTGCACCTGCAAATGTAATCAAATGGTTCTGTGCTTTCATGGCTCCTGAAGTTCGTTTCCCCAGGTGCAAATGTATAGACCACTTGCAAGATCAGTTTTCCGCCTAGAGCAGCAAAACTAACAATATTTAACAGCTATCTTTCTATACCTGGCTATGAATTCTATCCAGACATAACCTGAGTTACGGATAACCTACACATGCAGTTATTTACTGAACTTGAGGTTTTCAATACTGAAATGAAATCTAGTTTATTTTTCCTATTTTGATGCAAAACAACAAGCTCTGGGCCTGATATACTACTATATATTCCATAACAAGTGTTTTCCTGTTTTACATCAGTATAAACTGTGATCAGTCAGGGTTTTTTAATGTTTTCATCTCTGAACTGAGACCCTAAAATGCTATTAATAATACAACATCATCAACTCACTCCCTTTTGCCCCCCCCCCCTTTAAACCTTTTTTATATTAAAAAAGTTGTTTCCAGCAACTTCAAATACTGCAAGTACTGCAATTGTGCAGTACTGTACTATGCAACTTTGCATAACACAAGGTTATATAAAGGCAAGTTTAAAAAAACCCCACACTAGTATTTTAAAACTACACATACCATGTGCACCGTATAGGTCATAATCCAAAACAATTTTAATCCAAGTAAAATATGTGTTAAAACATTTACTACAGAACTAAAAATAGTTATTTTTGGGTGGCTGTATCCTAATTTCTAGCTTTAGAAAACCACAGCTAGGCAAATTATTCATGCAGAGTTAAATCACTGCCTGCCTTCCTCTCCTCCCACTGCACCCACAAGAGGGAAGCAAACCTGGCTGCTTCATTAATTAATTTGGCATAATGTAATTTGATCTCTGCAGATTTTAACTGTAATATCATCAGTGTCTTTCATTCTTCATTTGGAGTTTAGCTTTAATAGTTTAGGGAAATAATTTCTCTCTTTATTAGTTAGACAATATCACACATTCCGCTTCTCACGATAACTATGGTGCAGCTTTCGGTGCAGCCATGGCTGTGGTTTGGTACATCCCCAAATGTTCTACACAGGTATGCAAGGAGGGTAGTGCCTGACACACAGGGTATCTATACAGCTTTTTATGCTACACAAGAGAAAAATATTTGAAGGAGAACAGTCTGTTGATAAACCCAAACTATTTCTTAAAAGTGTTAAGTAATATTTTCTTTTTTAACTGAAACTGGAGTATTTGAAGTGGCCTTGAAAAATACAAAGCTGGAATTCAGACCTATGTATTACCTGTTCAAACATTTAGTTAGACAAGACATAATAAAATCATGCCATATACAAGATTGTCACAGGTATATGAGATTATTAGAAAAAAGCAATAAAAATATTCTTTAAGCTGAAAATAAAATCTCTTACCTTTTATATCACGATCTCAGCTTACAGTCACTACATTTCTGCTTATTTTATACAAGTGCATATGGCTATGAAGGTCCGGAGAGAATGAGAATAAAGTGGTATTAACCTGCTGAAAACTGCTTAAAAGTCTTAAGCTGCAACATATAGATGTTCCAATACCATTAAAAAAAAAAAAAAAAAAATCACCTTTCAGTTATTGCTGATTCACAATCTCAAAATATCAACATACAAATATTTAAGAGGAAAAAACTCAGTACATTTATAGCAGCAAAGTTTTTTGAACTGGATGTTTACCAGATAACTATGTTTTCCTATCACTGGTGATGATTTTAAGAGACACAAAAGTAATCTATTGGGAAGTCAAGTTCAGGCCTATCCTTTTTATGCCTCATATTAATGATGTGGGGAAGAGAGAAAGAATACATCATTTAGTTAGATTTTGGAAAAAATATATATTCTATGTTTTTTCTTCTGCCTTTTTGCTACATTTCACGTCTGCAGACATGCACAATGGTACAAAGCACTACTGCTGCAAGAGTGACCATTGCAAGTCTTTGTAGCAATTTTTATAGGAACCGTGCAAATACAGTCATAGTATTAAAATTTTAAAGTACTTAGCTAGTGAAAGTGCAGTATTCACTGCTTAAAGCAGGCACTCTGCTAGATTTTGTTTCTTGGTTTGGTGCTTGTTTCCCCCCCCGACACTCCCCACCACACCCATCTTTCCCTTCTAGTGGAAAGAAATAATCAGAAGTATATACACATCTATTGCTATGTACCCAAAGAAAGGACTGTGGCTTGGAGTAAGTATTGCTTTTCATTAAATGGAACAAAATTCCAGAAGTGAGAAAAAGCATTTAAAAAAAAAAAAAGAAAAAAGAAAAAAAGAAGGAAAAAAGTTGAGATTCCATGTCTGAAGTTGAGAAATCTCAAAACGAACCATGTTCTTGCTTTTAAGACATGTACAAAATGCCATTTCGAGCCACACAACCTGATGGTTCTAGAAGTCAGAGAAGAAATCTTGAGGGCCCAAGTGAATAATAAAAGGTGCGATGCTGAGAGGCTGGCAATAGGGACTGTCAATGAAAAAACCACCTACAGTGGGAAAAGAGCAGAGAAGCAAAAACTTCATGTTAATTTCAGAGAGACTGGCTGAAGCTAAAGCTCCATTTAAATTTCTCTGCTCTTTCAGCTGCAAGTGGAATTTTCATTGTAAAATGGGCACTTTGAATTCTATGAAGGTATTGAAACATCTAACACTTCCAAGGTTACCACTTTCTAAACAAAGAACTGACAGCTCATTCATATTTTCAGTAAAGCAGAGAAATGTAAAATATGCAGCAAGGGGGCAAGTTTACAATGTGGTTAGTAACTCCCAACGAATGACAAAAAATAAAAAATGACTTCTATAAATCATCTGAAATGACTGCCATCATGTTGGAAAAGAGCATAGCGCCCTCCTTGTTTTTAAAATAAGAACAAGTTATTCAGCTTATGAATGTTCATTGAATAGAATTGGTTCAGTGAATATTTTGTTTGAAATTTTGCGAAGCTAGGGATTAAAAAAATAACTACAGTTGCCAATCAGGGGAACTCCAAAAGGGGAGGAGGGAGGGAAATCTGTGCAGAGGCAAGATTCCTTTAATGAATATTTGATTAAGAAAAATGGGCTCTTATCAGCCATGCTTTTTCTGCTCCGTGATGGCTTCCTTTCATCCATAGGCCAGCAAAATATATTGTGATTTACGAGCACCACTCATCTGACGACATCCCCAAGACCCTGCTCTTTTCTTCAACACTAGCACATGGATGATGACAGCAGGCTCACCACTACTTGTCAATAGATCTACAATTTTTATTAAAGTACCACCAACGCCAAAGGAAAGTTAGAACTATGGCAAAAGAAAAACCATTTAAGATGTAAACACATTCCTCAGCACAAATACTTAGCTTAACAGCTGCAGTTAATTCCAAAAAAAGCAGCTTGTTACATATAAGCCACGGCTTATCAAGCTTTTCTAATGTTTCTTTCCCTATAATGGGGGGCACAGGGGAGGAGGAACTTTACGTTGCTTTAAGCACCACTCTTACACTCTCTTGATATACAAAGCTCTCCCGCCTCAGCAGCGGAGTCTGTTGGAGAGCAGAGTGCATCAAGGCAAATCTTTTAAAGAGCTTGAACTAAAGCAAACCTACTGAAAAGCAACGGGTGAGGTCTGAGTAGAGAAGTGCAGCCAACAACACTGCTTATTTTGTGGGGTGATACCTTAATAAAGACTACTTGGCACTCGCGTTAGAGCCCGCAGCAGTTTTTAATGCAGAAGTCATGGAGCTGGGGCCTGTCCTGGAATTGCAGACAGGTGCACGCGCTCCTCAGCGCAAAGAAGATTCTCTCACTTTGAGCACCAACCCTTAGAGAAGTACTGGCCTATGGCTGAAGTGTGTCACTTTTCACAGCAGCACTCAACAAGAACTGGGACAATTAAATAGCGAGTTTCCATGGGGACCTTGTTGCTGCTTTAGATTCTTGTAAGGGGGAAAGAAGAAGCCTTTGTTTTAATATAAGATTGACAACTCAAATGCTTTCTGTAGAAATGGTGGATGGAAAAATCAATGGTGGGCAGACAATCTTAAAAGTGAAGAAGGCCACAAGAACAAGTGCAATTTTTTTTTTTCTTCTTTTTTTTTTTGGTAAAAACAGAAAAGAAAGGAAAACAAGCAGCTTTTGAGCTCTAAAGAACCTGATTGTAACATTACTGATGTCCTTTCTCTGGGCAATACAGACTTAACTGTGCATCCCTGTAATTACATAACAAGTCCTTCTGTGGGAACTTCCTTTGTTTAAATACTTATTTCACAGAATGCAACCTAATACAGAGAGACAGCCTAAGATTAACTCCATTTGTTTTGTTTGTTTTTCAGTATTTTGTGCACAAGTGAAAAGCCTTCTTGGATAATTAAGACTGTCTCTAAAATCACAGTTACAGTATGCTGATCTCAAAGATTACACGGAAACTCAGGTACTGATGCTTAACTATAAAAAATAAGATAAAACAATATTTTAACCCATATTTTACTAAGTTTATTACACACCATAATATTTACAAAGTTAAATGTTAACTGTAAAGTTTCTATTGTGTGGGGTTTTTTAAAAAAAATTTATTTTTTTTTAAATAACTGTGCCCTGCATTTAATAACCCTACAACAAGTACAGGTCATTAACTGAATCTGTGTGACTGCATCAGGAAACAGGCAGTACTCTTGTGTTACAACAAAACAGTTTATTTCTGATCAGTGTTTTATATTCTATACATCCTTCACAAATTTAATTTTACATAATCGGATACTTCATTTAAAACGTAAGATTTAAGCTTCTAGTTCTTCCCTATAACAGAAGGCTGGTATAAGTTATTTGAAAATGAGGTAACATTTCACAGAACATTTTTTTTCAAGTTTTAGAGAACTAAATTTGCATTTCGTTAAAATCAAAAAGTAGGAAAAAGATGTTTCTTTACAAATGACTTTGCTCAAGTATGTGTTCAAAGAAAACAGGATAAAAAGGCTTTTTTTTTCTTCTAACATTCTGTACTGTACTGTGTTGTTCAATCAATAGGAATTAGCTTCTGCCATTTGCTAAAAGAATGAGTAGTGGGGAACAGGATATGTTGGGAATTTCATAACTGGTAACAGAACCATTCTCTTGGGTAAACCTACAGAGAGAAGAAAGGGAGAGGACTCTAAATAAGTTTAGTGATCCAAAAAAGTCAGACAAGAGCTTACAGTATTGTTCTCATTAACCTTTTCCATATCAGTCAATCAATGTGATTTTAGGGTGCAGACACCCATAAACAGTAAAACTTCAACACTTTGCACTAATTTCCAACAGACGATGAGCTTAATGTTTGCTTTTATTTTTGTTTTGGTGTTTGGTAAAATTCAAGTAAGCAGAACTCTCAAAAGCAGTGTGTGTGCTTGGACTTGAAGCTCTATTTCATAATCTTTATGATAATTCATCTCTACTATCTCATTCTATGTTGTAATTTCATAGGCCAGTTACAGTTGCAGACACTCTAGACAGGCACTGCTGTGCATAAAAGAACTCACAAGGAAACTGTTGAGCAGTTTTGATAAGCATCCAGGTAGGTCAGCCAAAAATCAAGCACCTACACTAAGTTCTGCATCTGTTTCATTATTCTGCATTTCCTCTCCTGTATTGAAGTGGCAAATCTGGAAAGATTAATATCTGCCTGATTTCATGATTATTAGAGTTCTTGTGGCCTCGCAAACTTCTGCACAATTAAAAGGTTTTTTTGATCTTGCCTATTTAAATTCTAGTATTTAACCTACGTATCCATTTAGAAATCACAAAGCAGCAACAGCAGGTATTCCAGAGCACCAGATGATCAAAGTGAAGTTTCCCAACATGCAACAGCTTACAAAGGCAAAAAGACATGTTTACCTTACAGCCAAAAAGCATTATCCCAGTATTCTGCATCACAATCGTAAGACATTAAAACCAGAAACTCTTTATGTGAAAAATGGGGGCATTCATTTCCACAATGCTTTGAAGTCAGTGATATGTCACATACACACAGCTAAGTGATTAAAATCCAGCTCCCAAAATAGGAATCATGGGGAAAAAAACCCCACAAACCAAAACACAAACAACCACAAAACAGAAGGAATGAATGAATGAAAAAAGCAAGAAAAGCTGACAGGAAAGTTGGTAACAATTGTACTCTTTCCTTCAGCAGGGAAAAGATTCCTCATACGTCACTGTGTGTCCCTGCTTGCAAAATTACATGCGTGCAGGTACCACTCATCTTAGTTACAGTCAGTGGCTATTGCTTGGAAAGAACCAGAGGTATTTTTTTAAAAAAAATCTGTATCATTAAGTAAGCCCTCAACTAAATTTCCTTTCATTTTTCCTTGAGAAAATGTATAGTTGTTCCTTGTGTACTGCAACACCACGAGAACACACGGCCGTCAGCTGCTGTTTGTTAAAGCACATGGCCAGTCAACAGGGCAGGAGTTCTAAAACCAGAGAGGTTTGCTTCAATTTTGAAGGAAGGATCCCACAGTCTAAGTGATGTCCTTGGGCACATTCTCCTTCCCCTTTCCATTGCAGGAGTATAAAATAGGACCAGCTGATCTTAGTCACGAAAAGTTAACGTTTTCAATAAAGCAGCAGCAGCATTCTTCCACTGTTTATAGCTTGTACCTCTAAAAGAAGGTAATGAAATGAATGTTTCTAAATATTTTAAACTTTTATTATGCTATCAGGGGAGTTGGTATTGCCCAAGCTATATAAATTTGAGAGGAACAAGTATTATGAATGCTACAGAATCTAGAAAATGAATAGCAAATTGCAGGCTTAGTTTCTTGTATGAAAAACCGCAGGCCTAGGACCGTACTCAACTTGTGATGTGAGCAGCAGGGTTTGACCCGGCCCGAGGCCAGGCCAAGATGTGGGACTGGCTCTGGGGGACTCGCTCTGTGTGTGCCCGGACATATCACTGACTCCAAACTGCTTTGCTCCCATTGCCACATAAACCTCATTCAAAGTAACCAAAAGGGCCAGTTAGAGGTATGCATTGTTAGTCTAGCATAAAAAAAAAAAGCTGCCAGGTAGGGAGAAGCCGAGTTAAGAAAACCTTTCCATCAGAGCTCTCTGATTATGAGTTTATTTTACAATCTTTGTGAAACCAGTGCTTTGCCAGCCTAATATCACTACGTTTCTTAATCAGAAGCATTGTGGTGAATTACCATGTCCTCGCTTCCTTGCAGTCTGTGCGCTAACGGTATCCGCTACACAAACCCCATTCTGCTTGTCCCAAGCAGCAGTGTTTTAGCCTGCAGGGGCTGGGGGGAGGTGTATATGCACATACTGTACTGGAGATTTCAGAGAGTTGACAGCATTAAGGGAGCTTTGTCCACAAGCCACTTACACTTGAGGACAAACGTTTCGACGTTACTGTAACGCCATTTAGATAAATATTGGTCAGAGAGGCTGCAGTAGGCCCTTCGGTAGTCTTTGAATGGAGCACAGATTGGCTGTAAATAGTAAGAAAACGACTTCAATTCAGTTTCAGTATGAAAGGGAACAGGCAATTAGAACAAGCAGTCCTTCCACAGGTCAGGCAAAGCATAGGCAAAAAAAGCTACTCCAACCAAAAAAGAACCACAAGGTTATGGCATAAAAGAGTTGTTGTTGTCATGGTGTAAGAGCTTTAATCTCTTTGAATTTCTGCTTGGACTGCCACATTTCGACTGCCACAACAGTTTCGGTATTTCTAATTTGTTAATTATTGGGCTATACATACCGTAAGCTGGTGCAGCTGTACTGTACCCATATGGTGCTCCATAGCCTGCAATAGAAACAGATGAGGGATGGGTTTCATTTCCTACAGTATCTGCAGACAGTGTTTACACAGCGGCACACAGGGAGAGAGCCTTTCTGCTACAGGAGGCAGGACCACAGAAAAAACAAACTCGCATTTGTATGTATAAATATTGCTGAAAACACTAAAATTGTTCTACGTGGTCACTTGAAGAACAAGCTACCCAATTACTTTATTAAGCCTCAGGATCAGAGTTAAATTGCTAATTTCATTTCATTAGTGTTTTCTTTCAACTGAAACCCTTAAATCTGTATTGTTTGAGCATAGGGTGGGCATGATCCAGACATCCCATCTTTGCTTATGTTCTTCCTAAAATACAGATACAGTCTAATGCAAAGAACGGTAATTTTCCTCAACTCTATTATAAAGAACGGAATGCTAGATACCTGTGGCAGACACCCACATCGCCATCAGTAAAGCTCCTGTGAATTCTGCTTTCTCTGCCATTTCTAACAGACAAAAAAGTTTCACAAAGGACATCTGAACACCTCAAGGCAAACAGGGAACAGTATCTTTTTTCCCAAAGAACTAAGCATGACTCTGGAGCGAGACAAAAAGCACCAGTGGTAACACCAGTCTTGGTTACTACATCTCACTGATTCATGAAGGCTTTACAGTTTGTTTTTCTGGTGGGATCACTTGTGTCCATCACAAAAAGCAAGAGATTTCTGAGAAGAATAGGGGATGAAGAGAAATAATCTGCGAAGGCCAAGGCCAATAAAAGCTTAACAATTACAGTGACTGGGAAATTAAACCTATTTCTGGAGTGATTCCATGCTGGCAAGAAGCATGCCCCTGGCAGGTTAAAGTGTCTCATAAATGACTCCTTGGGCAGAAAGACAGTTCCAAAACCAATGTTAACAGCCATTAAAAATGAATTACTTGTTTTTAATATTTATAATTACATCAACATACAGGAACAATGAAGACAACACGCCGTCGACTGTGCCAGGAAGCAACTCTACCAAACAAGAGGGCTCTGCTATTAGCATGTGTGAACCGCTGAGGGGCATGATCAGAGCTCAGGCTGTCATCTGAAAACCTGAGCATGAGGAATATAAGTTTTATTTTTGGAAGCTATTTGATTTGTTTTGACTAAGGAATCTCCAGCATTCTTACAAATCTGTGATTCTTATTCCCAAGTAAAAGTAATGCCTAGATCCCCTTCACATCACCTGCAAGACTCAGACACGCTGTAGAGTCACAAAGAACAATGGGCTTTGAAAAGTAAGGGGAATGAGAAAGTCAACATTTTGTTACAAGTTTCTTGTGTTTACATTATAACACTTTAGGCTCTTTGTGCCTGTCATATTACAAAACAACACAACAAAACCCCCTATGCTTCAGCTCTTCAAGCTGGAACAGTTTTGCCTCTGTGGTAGCAAATCTGCCCCGAGCAATCAGCAATGAGAGATCATGACCAGTGACTGGCCTGCTCTGTGTGCTGAGTACCAAGGACAAACATGAACTGAAGGCCCTTGGGTTTCAAAAGATGTTTCTGCTAATCACAGCAACTTGGCAGGGATGATGAATTAACTGCAGAGTATGAACAGAAATTCTTTTGGTTTTGTTTTTTTGGCCACCACAGAAGTTACTAATAGATGCTGTGCTCACATACGCAGTTCAGGTAGAAAGTTTGTGGGAGCACAGCAACTCCCAAGCCTGCCAGCTTAATCTCTACAAGGGTTTATTGGGAAAGACGCTCCCAGTGCTAAAGGGCACATGATCCAGGAGGTTCTTAGCTAGAAGTGTTTGGGGAATTGTGCCATGACAGTGAACTATGAAGAAGACATAATGAATTAATAAAGCCAGGAAAGCCATTATGCCCATAACCGTGTGCTCTGTACACACCAGGCTTCAAGTTGTACACTCATACAGGACAGGCACTGACAGTTTTTCAGCTCTTCTGATGTACTTAAAGCCTCATGAATTCTGCCTTCTCCTTGATCTTGAATGATTAAAGCTGAGGACGTCACTTGCGTGTGACTGACATACATGGAAAAGAACACCCCAACAGACAAAAATTAAACTATTAGTGTCATGCCTTACCTGGTGTTATGTATCCAGTTGCAGCAGCTGCCCCAACAAATGCCCCTCTTGTTAAAGCACCTCGTCCTCTACCTCGAACAGCCTGGACTGCTGCAGAAACAGCTGTATTGACAACCCCTTTAGTCTGCCCAGAGTAATAAAAACCAGCAATTCAGAAAGTGAGTGCATAGCTGGAAATACAAGGCCATCTGCATTAAATCATCATCTTTTAAAATGTCTTCAAACATGCTTGTTAAAGGCAGAATACAGAATGGAAAAGTACTGGCATAGAGAATGTGACGACTTAGTTACAGAACAAGAACAAACAAACAAACAAACAAACAGAGATGTGACCATTGACCATTTTCTTTTGTAAGTGCATTTTATGATACATTCTGCTCCAGCGTGAAATGGCAAGAAAATCCTAATTCTAACGTATTTGCACAAGAGAGACAAATTGTAATCCTCTGGAGGAAAAACACTGTTGATTAGTTTCTGATCTGTTCAAACTTAATAGCTTTGAAAGATCATTGTGGCTGTTAAACCTAATGGAGGAGACCGAGCTTTTTATTATACAGGTCTTCCTCGCCAAACAAAACGGCTCACCTGAAAAGGTGCAAAAAAGTGCAAAAATCTCAGCTTACTCCAGAATTTAGAGTTGAGGCCTTTGCCTGGCTATACATGACTTACCCCTAAGCCTGCGCATCTTCCAGGAACAAGGAGCATGTTGTGGCTCTGGGCTGAAACACGGGACTTCACATCATCACTGCATCAACCACTGACCGCACTGTACCTCCTCAGCTGACCAGCACCTCTCTTTGTGCTTCCTTTTCTACTATATTTCCCACAATATGGTCCCAACTATCAGATTATATTGTTATACTACAGTTATTATACAAGAATAAAAATAGAAACCTTACATGTGTGCATAAAACAAGAGACTGAAATCAGTGGTTTCCTGCAGAAGTTCCTGTATCATAAACCAACCCAAAGTTGTGATAACAGAGCAGTCTAAAAAGCAAATAACAATTCTTACCTGAGGAAGAATCTTCTTTTTCTTGTTGTTTGCTGCGTTAGGCCCAGAAAACAGTTTTTCAAGTGCTGCTAATGCAGCACTTGCTTTTGCTACTTTCTTATTTGGGCCTGCACCTCTGAACTTCTGCCCATCTACTTCTACCTGAAAATTGAGACATGAGTTTATGCCTAGCATTTATCCTTAGGAATGCCATGCTGCACCCACTGCTCACTGATGTGCCATCCAAAAAGAACTGATGTGTCAAAAAAAATCCTCAGTGTTTTATGTGAGAAATTGCTGTTGCCTCTAGATGATGAAGTTGATGAAGAATACTTAAGTGATCCTGTGAACCAGTATATTGCAGATATTGGGAATCTGGAATGTACAAGTGCAATTCAGCAAGGACCAGTGTATCTATTTGATACTAAATTTAGCCAATATGTGTGAGCTTCTCAACACATGAATGATATCACTACGGAACAGGGGTTTTAGGATCATTTGAGGCTCTCTTTATCTATCCCTTAAAGCAACATCTTTGCCAACACTGTATGTACACGACTTTAGAGCCCAGGGCTACTTGAGACATTGCACAAGTATATGAAGGAAAGAAATCAAATTAGTTTACCCACAACTACTGTTATTCTAAATACCCCTGGTAAGCTGGCAAAAGGAGATTTGAATCAGGTCACTGACATGCAGTTACCAAATATGTTTGCAAAATTTGCAAATCAGATATTTTTGTCAAGCTGTGGATCTTCTACTTCCCTCCTCCTCCTCATGTCAAGACATGATGTAGTTTGGGGCTGTCAGAATCTAGTTCTAATTCTTACTGTATTTTCCTAAAGCAAAGACATTCCTTTCCCTGGTCTAATCACCACAGCAGCAATAAGAGATACAAAAACCTGAAACTATCACTACCAGATATGTGCATTGCAAAAAGCAAAACACAAAAACTCTGGACCATAGCAGCAAGCAACTCCAAAGACGGAAGCACTGTTAATAAGACCACCTACCAACAACTCCATAACCCTGTTGCACTCACCTCCATCACAAAGCGCTTGTCATGGCTTCCACCTGTCTCAGAGATTAGTTCATACTTCAGACCTCTTCGTTTTTCATTGAGCTCCATCACTGGGTTTTTGCCACTTGCTGTGAGTATAGGACCCTGAGTTCTTACCTAGAGAGACATTTACGGTGTTGCTTTAGAGCCTTCATCTCTTCAAAATGCGGACAAATATCTACAGCATTGTGGCATATGGTGCCACATGGGCAGCCACTTAGAGATGGCAGCACAATCAGTGTGTCGAGCCTCTGCAATAGCTTGTTCCTCCCACCACTCGCCTCGGCAAAGCTTCCTGGAACAGACCTACAGCAAAGGTAACGCTGCCTTGGCTTCAGTACAACATGCTGTGCTAGAACACCAGACGGGAAGTCGCTTCTCTAAAATACAGCAGCGGGACAAACAATACTGTAAAAGAAGTCACACCCTCTTTATTTCTATTGGTGAGAGCTGCTGTCCTGGTGGCCTGGCACAGCATCCGCACAGCACCAAACATTACACCGGCTGCACGTGGAATTTAAGCCCTGAGGGTATCCAAAGCTGAAGCTGAGGCCATGGTGTCAAGTTCCTTGAAATCGAAGGCTTTATCACTGAAAGGACAGATTAGCCTTCCCAACCTTGCACACATCTGCTCGATCTAATTACGTCCTGGCACTACTGAGCTCTGACTGAAGGAGTCTCATATCCCAGGTCACATGTTTCAACAGAAATATCTGTAACTGTTTGGGATGTGAGGAAGGTAAAGCTGAGACCTCAGCACACCAGCAAATCAGCCTGCATCAGAGTGCATTCAGCTACAGTTACAAATGACTACTCACTAGTGAAGAAAAAGATAATGAAGGGATCAAACCAAAGTTTTCAAAAGCAACATCTTATTTTGGATAAAGATCTGGAGTCCTGGTACCAGGACCTGCTCTTAGAAAGTAAGGTGTGTCAAAAGTGTAAATATGGAAAACCGGAGTCGTGCACCTTGGGAAGTGTCTTGGTCATTCTAAAAAGCTTTCCCAGTCACAGGACCGTACATAAGCTGACTAGAAGAGACAACACCCATCTCAAAGAGTTTATGGTCTTATGAGGATGAGATGGCTGCTCCACCTGAAACCTCAGGAAAGGAGGCACCAGGATCAGTTATTTGTCCACAGGGACACAAAGTCTATGGCAGATCTGAGACTGAAAACTCTCTCTTCATTTCTCATCCACCACCCTAACTATAAATGCCATCCCCTTCTGAGAGAAAAAAAACCAAAAACAAAAAACCAAAAAAATCCCCCAAAAACTCCAGCACCCCTCAACCCCCCAACCAAATAAAAGCGCAAACCCCACAACGTCTCCATCACTTGTACTTTTTAATGCAATACTCACCTCTAGGGTAGCAGAGGTGTCAGCTGTGGAATTTCCAGTATTATTGCTTGAGATTGAAGACACAGTTTCATTTTTACCTTCGGTATCTGATTTTTCATCAGAACTCACACACTCCACATCTGCATCAAAACCAGTTGGATACCCCATGGCCTGTAAAACCTACAACAAAACCACATGAAATGAACTGTAAAATAGGCACCAGTACAGAAACAAATACAAAGCTGATCACAACATGGAACAATGCTGTACACTTAATAAAGGCTGATTGCTTAGAAATGCATTTCCGCCTGTGTTAAAATGGAGAAAGACACAATAACAATGGGGGAAATAGTTCCAGGCTTCCAAAAGTGAAATTAACATGAACAGAAAGTTCGGTCTCAAAGATAGCAATTACTCATGAGCATCATTCTTCACACAGAACCAAGAGTCTGAAAAGAACCTGAACCTCCCCAAGAACAAAGTTTGCAAGAATCACTATGTTACAAAACCAAATTGAGAACCTCAGAAGTAACTCCAGGCTCAGCTCTCACGCAATCATGGGACATCTGGCTGCATTTTCAGGGCTTCTAAACTTTAAAAAGGTCAGATCTAGAAACTGAAATGGGCACATTATTCCATCTTGTAAGTGTGGGAAAGCAGGATCCAGATCTCCTAGGGAAAAAAAAAAGGGGGCAGGCAGGGGAAGCCAGTCTCTACCACACCATCCATTTCCTCTTGGCTTGAATCAGGGATGTTTTGAAGTGTAGCCCAAAATTTGTGTATGTGTAAATTTAGAGAAAACAGAGCTGGGTACACAGCAGCACAGATCTGGCTGATGCAGAGAAGTTCAAGGGCAGAGAAGTCACAGCTTTTCAGGGCAAGATTTCTATGACTTTTTTTAAAAGACTGCAGGGAGGGAGGCAAAATAAAAGAATGAGGCAGAAGGTCTGGAAGGACACACATGCAGAGAGCTACTTTTCCTGGAGGAATAACACATTCCCTTAGATATTTCTGTACACTTTGAACTTGAAAGCACACGGGACAATGGGATTTTCAAAACTGAAATCAAAGGAAAGCAGAAAGTTGCCAGATGAAGCTTCTAAAAAGGAAATTCTTGTTCAAAACAAAACGAAGCACAGAATGACAGATGGGCTTGTTCCTATCAGAAGTGCAGTTCTATTAAAAGAGGTTCTCTTCCACATAAATTTTCTGCAGGAAACTTCCATTTCTTCCCAGAAACCCAGCAGGCTTGTTCTGCTTTAGCAGTCTGAACTGTCCTCACACAATACAACACGGATGTTCATGTTGGGCGTTCCAGTCTATCACTGTGTTACAGACCTAAGCTCAGCCACGTAGAGCACCTACAAGAAGCAGGCGCAGGTTAACTAGTACCGGAATGATACCAGTCCCATACTGCAACACTGACTGGAGACCAATCAGTTCTGTACACTGTTTCCCCCAGTGTGCAAAGCTGCCCTTCAGACACTGAAGACAGGAAACAATTCCATGTTCCCAGGAACTCCCAACCCAGAGATGGACACGGCGAAGGAAGAGGAGAACAAGGGAGCCACCAATATGCCATTTTTAAACCAAAGGGAGGAAGGAGTAGAACAGAACAAAACTGAACCCCTCAGCCCAGAACATAAGCACCACATTCAATCCATTGTCACAGGAGCTGACCTGCAGAGCCCTGGGACATTCTTCCTCCACATTTGCACATTGTCCCTCTCCTCTGCTGGTATAAAATCAGGGATGCTCTTTGAGCCATGCCCATCTGTGTTTAGAGTACACAGTTAGCAGCTCAGCTTCATCCAATTTTTTTTAATTTTGAGGTTGTATATCACTAGTTTTAACCATAATTCACACTCTGTTCCAAGATCTGGGGTTAACAGGTCACTTCAGGCTGCCTTACCTTTACTGCCACGTGGAGCTTGGCTGTTTTCTTAGAAGGTCCTGATGCTTCATATGTTGTACCATCAACATCTACAGACATTGTGAAGACTGGGGCATGGACCGGACCAGACTGCGATAGCAGCTTATACTGAAGCCCTGGCCTGATTTGGTTGAGCCTCATCAGAGCATTCATGAGATCTATTGCTTTACTATCTAGTACTAGTATTAGACAGTAGAAAAGAGGGTGGGGGAAGAAGAGAGGGAAAAAAAAAAAAAGGAAAATGAACAAACCAAGATGAACAGAAAATAAACAGTTTGCATTTCAGTGTCTTCTGAAGGAGCAAAATAACCCCTCGGCCTCTTGGAGGTTGAGTATAACCCTAACACTGGTACATCTTTAATAAGCCATTTCATTCTCCTTTGGGTAACAACTATAATTACCCATTTTCTCATATTGTTAACACGTTTCTTTTGCAGCTAGCTATATTATTCCTGGCTGCTATAAGAGGAGTAACAAATTTTATAGGTAGAGAGGAACCAGATCCAGAACTGGCACCAAAGTAGCACAATGCAAATAGCCCCCAGAACTGACTGGCTGCCAGCAGTGCTGAGAGACTTCTAGTCTGTGCAGATACGCAATGTCAACATTTTGTAGATTAAGCATTTTATTTTTCTTGTGAGAGGTCTTGAGAGACCAACAACTAGCTCAAGAAGGGGAAGAATGCAAAAACGCAAATCTTCACACAGCAAAGTCACTGCAGTATTTTGAAAAAAACCCCACCTACAGGGACATTATCAATAAAATACCTCAGCTGCTCGGGCAACTTAAATTTTACTGTATCTTGATGGGGAGTCCCATTTAAAAATGCAAGTCATTCAGTTAGTAAAACATGTCAGGGAAAATTCACAATAAGAGAGGCGTTGGACGCTCTGAATGTGGGGTAATAGAGATGACAGTTTTTGTGCCAAAGACTTTTTCACATGCTATTCTACACCAACACAGAGAAGCTTTTAAACCAGCTCCCACTGCGCAGCAGATCTTTGATAACAGAGGGGAGAGGTGTCGCACTTACTTTTCCTCAGATTACGCTTCATCTTTTTATTTGGATCTTTATCGTCCCCGACACTATCTTCAAATGGTCTCTTAAGAGCAGATGAACCTGTACCTAGGGTATAAATTTCCTTGTAATATGGATATGCTATTAGAAAAACAAAATTCCATAGCAGGAGTCTGTTCCTTCCCATACTGTTCCTTGCATATTTATAATGAAAAGAACTCGACCATCAGTCAAAGCTTTCTTATTGTTACACATAAGCCAATATCAGTTTATTACTCACTGTACCATGCCATGCCCGATATCTGTTTCCAACATCATGTGTGATATAAGGAGTGTAATTCTGCAGTGTTGTTTTTTACATTTAGTCCAAGGCAAGGACTGCAATAGTATTGTTTTTACAAAAAAACCCTATGGAAATTTATTTTCATTATATATTGTTTTCTAGGAAGAACTCTCGAGTAATTCTTGTCATAGATACTCATCATTTGCTTTTTGACCAGTTTAAAGTCTCTCCTTCCCCAGCATAAGAATCATAAACACTACTTTTACTCTTCGGACCCCACTGATTTGTGCCTAAAGAAGTCATCAGCTGTACTCTCACTGGACTGCTGCCCCTCTGGTGGTACTTCTAAGAGAACAGAACTGCCAGATTTTCTCCTAACAATGAAATATTTTTACAAAACCCCACATTTAACACAAAGAAAAGCCTTTACCTTGCATTCACAGCATATAACTTAGGAATTTCACCCATTCTAAATTAATCCCTCGTTTACTGCCCAATTAGTGATTTTTGGAGCAAAAGCCACCTACCTTCTTTGTCAGTTACTGACCAGGAATATTTCTGAAATGACTTATTTGATGGGAGGGGATCCATTTCCAAGATCTTATAGATCTGACCAAAGGCCGATAATCTGAGGGCGTGCTAGAAGGTGACAGTAGAAGCCTAAGTTACACCACAGCACTCTTTGCTGGTAGAGCACCCAGCTGCTCGGAAGTACAAGTTTTCTACCTGTGCACTGTGCGTAATGGCTTCTTTTTGCTGAACTGTCATATAGGACAAAGCATCTGTTGGCTCCCGCTCACAGGGGTCGTGCAGACCAGGGCCTCCTAGGAGGGAACAAGGCAAAGCAGATTGTTCAGAGTAAACAAGAAGCAACGTGAAAATGGGGACTGATGGACACTGCAACAGCCCGTCTCGGTCTTCAGCGGTACGGGATTCAAACACCGGACAACGCAAGCTAACCCCGAGGTTTTGCTCCCTGACAGCAGTCACCACAGAACTTACCAGGGTTAACACTGCACATGTACAACAATGTGAACTAAAAGCAGTAGTTTAATAAAACAAAAAATTCAGATAGATATGTTGATTTTGGTAAATCTGTAGAAAGCAGATCATTGTTAGGTTTGTTTGCAACCACTTAATGAGATGGGGTTAATTTATACACAAACCTTACATTCCCCATTAACTTCTACTGCATTGGAAGTACTCATTCAAACAGTTATAACTCTGCAACTTTCTTTTTTTAAAAATTTTAAACAAGAAACCATTCATTTTGCTCCAGTGCAGGTCAGGAGTTCAAGGCAGGCATTTTTCATCCAATCATTCAGCAACAGCAAAACGTTAAGGCTGTCTGATCAATCTTTTGTGTCCCTGAGGTTAATTTGGCCCCTTACCAGGAAGGAGAATTCCGGATGCCAAACACTCCATCACTCGTCGCAATGCTTCCCCAGCACCCAAAGGTCTGTTACAAGTACCTATAGATTTTTCACATAGAAGCTCGAGCGGCTAGAAGACATTAAATTACAATTAGTGTGGACACAAAGGTAACTGTAACTGCAGTTAAATACAGAGGGGTAGAGGGGAAGAACATTCCCATCAGCTTGCTTCAGTTGGAATCCACTACGGCTCTGCCAGAGACATCCATTCCAGGGACAATTCATGGCACATGGATTTGTTCCCTTTTGAGGAAACCAACTGCTCTCCATTAACTGCCCAGGAGGTCTAAAAGGAGAAGTCTTCTAGAGCCAACTCAGGCAAATGTTCTCCTCCTCTCCCAGGGTGCTCAGCTCCACGGGAGAGCAAACGCTGCCTCCCCGCAGCTCCAGGCTGTTCCTCTCGGGTTCTGCAGCGTCTGGCCCTCCCCAAAGCTGCTAGGGTGAAATGGCACCTCTGGTAGGAGCAGCACTGCCATGGCAGCAGGATGGTTTTGAAAAGCTAAACTTGGAAGCAACATGTGGGATTCTATACAAATCCACGAGGATGTCCAAGGCCCCACAATATTGTGCCTCTTTCCACGGTATCTGTACCTCCTACAGACTGAACAAATACTCACATTCTCTTTCCTTCCTATACGCACTTTCTACTCAGGTAACAGAGGTGAGCAAAAGGCAGTGGGGTTTAAAGAGGAGTTCCACACAATGCACTGTGTGCTCCAATCCAGACACTGCTACAATTTGCAGGAGATCCCAGACCTGACCTTGTGGCTTTCAACTCTTGCTGTACTTACCCATCCTTTCAGGGGTGCCCATGTGGGGACTCTGTTGCACAAATCCCGCAGAATACGAAGGACAATTACACATGATTTTAGTCCATTTGCCCTGGCCTAAAACAAACAAAATGATTCCAATACACCTGCAAAAACCTGGCTTTCAATTTTGCTTTTCTGTTTAAATGCACAGACTTCTGGGATAGATTTTTTAAAAAAAATATTACTTAATACTTCATCAGCTTCATGCAAAATAAAAGCAGTTACATTAAATACTTCAATTTAGAGAGACATATGAAAAAGGAAGCGAAATGTCAAGTTTGCTTTTGTAGCCTCATGACAACTCTAGACCAGTTGGCCGTCTCCCTGTCACATCTGCCCTGGTACAGTACAGCACTGCATTCTGAGTTCTAGACCCTTGCTCTATTAGGGACTAATCAGAAATTAAAGAGGCATTAAAATTAAAACTGTCTCAAATTAAACCTTGTAAGGCTACAATAACAACAAGGTAAGAACAAAGAGCCAACCTGAAACCATTTGGCGTGCCGCAGAGACGCCAAGGCCTCCAGGCATTTCTGCCTGTCCAATAAGTCCGGAGGATCTTTCATCGCAACATTATCTACTGGTAAAAATGGGATAAAAAGAGACAGATACAATTTGACCAAGGGGTTTCTGTCACAATACAAAAAGAGCGGCAGCATCTCAACGAGATAATAAGACTCCCAGAATTTAAGTGCACTGTGTTATTTAATTTAAACAAGCCATTAAAAGTAGTAAATGTGCACATGTGCAACAGAAGCAAAGGCATTCACATCTTGTAAAATAATAGTAATAATAAAGATGGCCACTGCTACAGACAATCTGGGATCTTATTAAAAATGCAGAACACATTTCAGGGCAGAAAATAGCTATATAGCACTTATTTTTGTTGGGCTGTATTTGGCTTCTTTTTTCCTCTTCTTTCCCTTCTTTGTGACTTTTATTCCACAAAAGTGGTACAGAATTTCAGAGAGACAAGCTTCTTTTCATGACACTAAGATATTTTGGGTGGTACTAAAAAAAAAAATCTGTAATAGGTAGAAAGTGAAGTTATGTCCATGCAATTGTTGAGAATTCCAAAGAAGAACACTGAATATATTTGAAGTGTTATTGCATGAACAGTACTAGCCAATATAATTCAATGAAATAAATATACAATAAATTCTAGTAAGAAAATTTACAGTTTGATTAATCTTTCATATAAAGAAGTTTGGTAACTTCCAGATTATTAATGCGTTAGAGAGTTAGCCCCCTCCTGTAAAAATCAGAGGAAATTCAAAGAAGGATTTGAGAGACAAGACACTGATATCTTCTGCAGAGGTTTACACTTTTTTATTTCTCCCTTTCTCTTTTTTTATCCAGCATGCAACAAACTGCTTTTAGCAGTCACATCCAGTTCTATATTGAGGGACATTATGCATCAGTCCTTTCTTTCCTGATTTTATTTTTTATCATAAGGAGTTATTAGCATCCAGATTCTCTGGAAGCTCTGCACAAATGACAGATTTTGCATATCTGTGAAATCAGGTTAAAAATATTTTAGTTTTTGGCTGACATGAAAAGAACAAATTGGAAGAACTAAATGAATCCATGGCTCAACTAAAACCTTGAATACACTCTCCTTTGAATGCACAATTACTCTTTATTTCAAAATAAATAACTGGGAAATACAGTCTTTTCATTATTCATAACAATCAATTACTCCAGCTCTTGAGAGACCTATGCAGGTCTGGACAAAATATCCATTCTAAATTGAAGACTATGCTAGATAAGCAAAATCCAGCAAGACATTTAAAATATGAGGACAAGTTAGGAGAAAAAAGTACCATTGGTTTGTAGTACAGTTTATTAGTAATGCCTCAAAGTACTGTTCATAGGTTTCTTTGGATTGCATTGGTTGCACGTGCAATTGCATCTTTAACGTTAAGGTCACTTCACGTCCTGTGCTGTTCAGTGGGAAGGTTACTCTGGTAAGAGCACATTATGTTATGACGGATAAAAGAGCCCAAAGCCAAAAAAAACCCCAAACCAACCTACAGCGTAAACCTGAAGAAAACCAGGTATCTTGTCTGACAGCTCCCAATTGCAGTTGGCACCTGCTGGCAGCAGGTGACTTCAGTGCTATAAGCTTATTTTCTAACCCCAGTGAACTTCACAGCAGATATTTGCATTGTTTCTTATTGCCCTCATCAACGATATTACAATATTGGGATTAATCACTCCTCTTGCCTGTTTTCCAAATACAAGCTGCAAAATTGGATTTCTATGAGCAGAAGTTGGATTTCTATGAGCAGAAAAGGTCACTCTGAAACACAAAACTTGCTTCTAAATTTCCTTTGCAGTTTCATTATTTTCAGGAGTAGTGTTTTGCAGCACACTATTACTAAATGTACATCTATGTAGTTCTGTAAGAAAACTTTATTGTGGACAATATAAACATCTGCTTAAAGCTCATGTATTGTATAAAACAACTAGTCAATGAATGATCAGAATCTTATTTTAAAACATTAGAAATGGCAAAGGTGACTGATTGCAAAATCTTTAGTTTATTGCAATGAACTGGGACTCAAAATGCCAAGGGACTTTTAGTTAGTATTGTACAAGGCTTTGCTAATGTGTGTTGCAGCCATTGACAAAGTAAATTAATTTTTCCTTTCAACTACAAAACATAAATAGAATATGCATCATCTGTCATTCAGGTGAATGAAAAGGCTTCTCTATTCTCATAATATTTATTTTCAACAAGTTAGAATCTTACTTTTTCCTACCGGATTAAGGCTATTTCCAAAGATGTAAATTACAAATATCTTGGAGAATTTTGCCAATTGCAAATTGAGTCCTAGTGGCCTGAGCACCTTTTGCAGATGTTGCAGTCAGCCAGCTTTTGGGTGCAAGATTCTATTAAACAGAAAGATGAAGAGAACAGGCAGTGGAGAGGGCGAGCGGCTTGCAGCAGGCTCCCTTTCGACACCCTCGGGAAAATGGCATGTTTCTTCATGCTCTGCCAGTCAGGAAAGTGAGACCAAATCAAAATTTTTAAATGTGATTGCAAAGCTTTCCTTTTTTCCCTTGTGGTTTGAACAAGGAGTTTAATAAAGAGTTACTAATAAAGCCCTGACATTAGCTCACTGTGTGCAACACAGAACCAATCCTTCAGCAATTCTCTCCCGACTTGCTGTGTTTATTCTCTTCACACAGTGGCTGCAGCTCCTCTCGCTGGAGCCCTACATGGAGCGTTGCCTGCTCCGAAAACGGCAAAGCCAGTCTCTGGCTCGTGGCCCCTTCAAAGCACTTGGCCCCTTGGGCGCGTGTCCGGCCGTGCAGGCGCAGCAGCAGCACCCGCAGCAGCAGCACCCGCAGCAGCAGCACCCGCAGCCTGGTTGTGCGGGAGGTGCTCAAGAGCAAGGTTCGTTTCAGCCCCGCTCTGGTAAATGAACTTGATTATTGTTAAGCAAACTTGTTACTGTACACTCAGTAACAACAGCTGATTTGCAAGCTACGAGGTTCTGGTCTGGAAAGCCCAATTTATATTTTATGCTATGACTAAAAATTCAGTTTCTTAAGAAGTTTGAATTTTAAACAGTTGCAAAATGTAGGAATTTTAGATGCTTGACTTCTCAACATGAGAAAGCAGAGCTTTATGGATAGCCATTTGTGAGAAACACCAAAATGCACACACACATTGGTCCACTATTTATTTTTGCTAACAAGCAGCAAAAACAAATAGGACAAACACCACATCTTAAACATGAACACTTTTCCAAAGAGGTGGGGACTGAAGAGAAATCCAGGAATGTTTTTCGATGCGTTCTGACATCAGGGCATGAAGGCACACACAGCATTCCTACAGAACAACGGGGACCCCGAGGCCCCTGGCCTCGCCGCCTTGGTTAGAGGAGAGATTAGTGCCCATCCCACTCAGCGCAAAATCTTGGTCAGCTGCCCGTGGGCTCTGCTCCCAGAGCGGCACCTGGAACCCAACGGCCCATCTTACATGGGAGATAAAAGGCAAGTCAACAAGCAGTTTAAGCTCCTTCATTCAAAAGCGTGTATGGAACAATGCAAAACAGTTTTTAAAACTGCACAGACAGTGTATTTACATTTGTTGGCATTAGTCAGGGGTACTGAAAAAATACAGCAGGACTTTCTTTGGAGATCAAGGTATTTTCACTTGACAGTTTCTCCAAGTATCTTTCCTTGGTATTGGATATGAAATTTTTGGTCTAAATTTGAGTGAAAGTGACCTAAATATGGTTGGAAATATTATGGGAAAAAAGTATCCCCTCCCCTTTCAATTTACTTAGTGACACCTTCATAGTGTTTCATATACCATTGAAAAGGAATATGATAAGCATCTCTGTTCACTTGTTGATGAATCAATGTCAAAGAACCTGGGCTTTAAACCAAGATCCATTACCCTATTAACTATCCTCATCAGCTGTACAGAAATGACAGCGTAACACCACTCCAAGAGGGGTAGTAAAACCATTTTAAGTTTGAAAAAAATTAGTAAAGAATTTTGAAAAATATTTTAAGATACTGAAACCAAAATAGAACACTTACATTTTAAATATAGGAAAGCATCAAAATTCAAATCCACATTCAGTTTAAGATTAATTCAGGAGTCTCTACAGTTTACTGCCACAAGATCACTTTTTGCAAGAAAATACTTGGACAGAAGCCTTTGTGCAAAACTGTATCCCCTTGTGAGACTCTTACAAATCCTTAACATTTGTTCTGCACTTTGTGCTCTTTCTCACAAAATTGTATCAGCTGCAACAACTACAGGGCTGATCTCAGCATCTTATGGTGAGTTGAAGAACAACTAAAGTAATATGCAATTTATTTTTAGTGGTCTTGCAAAAGAGCATGGTTATTAATTTGAGAATAAACAGACATTGCAATAAGGGAATCTTTGCCATTCATCTGTGTTGCAGGATTTTTCTGCATCTAAGTGCTGCCAAAGGGTTCCAGGTCATTTGAGAAGGGATCCGTCCTGCCATCGCCTCCAACAAACCGGCGAGAAGCTGACCAACATTTCCCACAGGTCGGGATTTCAGGGGAGAAGGGAGGAAGCAAAGGGCTTGTGGCGAGTCTAGAAATGGGAGGAGAGCGCCAGGGAGTTCCCTCGCCCACACGGGCCCGGCTGCCTCGTTGTCATGACAGAGAGTGGCCAGTTGGTCAAAGGTCTGACACCATCCAGTGGCAAAGTTTCTAGGGATAGGTTTGGGAAGCGGAAGCAGAAATTACTGTCAAGATTTTTAAAATAAAGTATGGCTACATTTGCTCTTCTCTATTTCTCTTGGTTCATTTCCAACCTCACTGGTACTACCAGTCAATATTCCTTTAACAAGGGGCATGTAACTATATGGACATCACGCAGTTAGGGAGAAGGAACAGAAAGAAACTAAGTTACAGTTTTCTATATCTATTTTGCTCTAAGGACATGAGGTACAATGTTCAATTCAGAAGCAGAAGTGCTGTATTGTAGGCACTGTAACTTCAGTTGTATTCCAGTTAGGAAATTCTTAAAGCGAGAACATACACATATGTATCATCACTTAATCAAAATTGAGGGCCAGGACAACATACTTGCGAGCTTTGCAGGAGAGTTTTGTGTCTTTTTTTATGAGAAACAATTTTATGAGTTTTTCAAGATACTACAAACCAATCCCACTTGACTGACTTAATTTGATAACAAGACTGTGCAGCGCTGGGGTGCTCAAGAATTAATTAGCAAGTCTGAAAGAAAGGAGAACTAAGATCTAATTGTATGTCAAAGTTAACACCGTAGCAATACTGCTTGCAAATGAAAACTGCGTATTTACAGGAAAACCAAGTGACTGTCTTCTTTTTAAGGCACAAAATTTGGCAATAGCCAGTCTAGTTAGTACAGGATGCACAATTAAAAACCTGCTTCCCAATTAACCCTGTGCTGCACAGTCAGGGCATTTAGATAGAACAGTCTTAAAAAAAGTTAAAACGCTCTGTGTACCTCCTTCCTTCTTCTCTGCTTCATCTCGAATGAGAGGGGATGTAAGGATCACCTTCAAAGTTAGCTTGGGCTCCTTTGTGTTACGAATAATAATAGCTGCCTCATTTACATGCTCCTCCACGAGATACTTCTCTTCTGTAAGTTTCTGAAAGTCACCAATAAAGATTTCAAGAACCTTCCAATCAACTGAAAAACTGCAGAATCTGTGTGCATATGCCTTTTAACTAATGAGAAGCCTACAGGACATTGCAACAACAATTAAGGCCTTGCCTCCCTCATTAAAAACAAACAGAAAAACCCCAGTAACATGCTTAAGAAGAAAGGTCTGCAGCAAATTTCATGAGAATACTAAGTAATCCCACTATATTATCACTTCTTTTTTTAATAAAGACAGAAACTGCTACTTCATAGCTGCTACTGTGTGAAATACCACCAGCAACTTTTGTCAACTACACACCTCTCCAGTAATGCCGCATCTAAACGTACCAGCTCTCGTATGCACAACGACCGACACAGCCGTAACCATCAGTGCAAAGGGATGACGGATGCCAGCGCAGGAGCTGCACTGGCTCATGTGGCCCATGTACCTGCCATGAATTATGACCAAATATACCTTGGCCATCTCTTACCAACCCCAAGTTATTCTTCAGATGCCCTAGCAACAGAGATGTCACCACGTCTCCAAACAGTCTATTCTGATTCTTAGCCACATATATCATCTATATGACTTATTTTGCAACGAGCTTGCCCCTTGCTACAGTTCAAATTCTCATCCTACCTTTGGCAGCCATGTGAGATACTGCACCACCGTCCCTTTAAAAATAACCATTAATGTCTTAAAGCATACACTTCCATTTGGTCTTGCCTTTTTCCAAACTAGATGATTTTAATTACATGGTTTTCTAGGTGCTCATTCTCATTTGTCTGATTTTCTCCAGTTTGTCCATCCATCTCTCTCACTCCCTTTCTACACAGCACTTGAAACTGGATGCAAGATCCCACTACCACCCACTTTCTCTCTAGAGAGCACACCAATAAATCCAGTGTTTCTTAAATTGTTTTCCATAATTTTTTTCTTGCTTATATTTCTTTCGTAGATAATACTACAAACTGTCTTATCATTTGTTCCTTTAATGTGCATTGTAACAGTTATCTCAAGTGATCTGTATCTGCAGGTCTTTCAGTAGTTCTTCGAGACCTCTCTTGACCTCCAAAATTACAAAGATAACCACAGATGGTTCCAAGTCCTAAAGCTGTTCCTTGTATTTGTGAGTTTGCTTCAGCAAGACCATATGGTTAGAACATATCTAACATGTATTTTAACAACTACTTTCCCTGTTGTGATCTGCACTCTTCCAGCTCCTTTATTGTTGGGATGAAAATGTTTAAGTGTTCTGCTTGCCAGCAGCCTTCAAAGAAGCAAAGCAGAAGCCGTTAACATCTCTGTACCTCATTTACTCTTTTTGTGCACTAATGCACCCATACCTTCCTTCTCCCTCCGGTACGGATGTGTCTGCAGAACCTCTCGCCGTCTTTCATGCCCACCATCGCTGCAGCTTGTTTCATGAGACAGACTCCTCTTACCTCACCTCTTCTGCAATCCCTTCCCTCATAGTGCTTCCCCATAGGATGTTACCTACTTGTCCCCTGGATTTGTTGCAGCCTCTACATCTTGTAGTTTTGTCTGTTCTGTTGCTCTCTCTTTTTTTTGAAGCATATGCTAACTTTTCTTATCACTTTCAACCCCTCTTATCTCACACCTCACTACAAACAAGTAAACTTTACTCTTTACTCAATGCATCCCCATCATTTCCAACAAGTAAAATTTACTCTTTACTATTCAATAGTTCCTTAGCATTTTCAGCTATAGGTAGGGCCACATCTGCAGGCATAACATTATCTCATTAGAACATGCCCTTTATGTGAACAAATGAACAGTGAGAACAAACAGCTGTCAAGAATGGTAAAACGTGGAAATAAACACAAGGCAGAAAAGCAGATCAGGAGAAAAGCAGACCAGGTTTGGCCACAGTCTGGAGAGAGGCACTTGCAGTGGAATACTTCAGGGCACTGTTTCTCAGCAATAGTGCGTGTCAGTCTGGAAGCTGGACTGATTATTCAGACTCAGAACTCTGCCAGAAAGGTATTATCCCTTGCTGCTCTAAGGAGACCAATATTAGCTGTAAGTGCTGCCTACTGGATGCCAACATCAGAATTAAATCACCATAAATAAAAATAATTATGAGCTCATGATCAACGTGAGCTAAAATGAGCAACCACCTAAAGTGACTTGTTCTCACTTCAGAAGTACAGAGGCATTTCTCTTTACCCTGGAACGGCCCAAGCGAAGCAAAGCAGCTGCAATGTAGAACTTCAGGTTCAGGCAGGGGGACAGGGGACAACACCACAGACGGACTCTCATGCTCGAGCAGGGAAGATTTCTGGGACTGCAATTGAGCTCATGTTAGTGGTTGGACCAGAGAGCAAAAATCAGGTGGGTTAGTTACCAAACAAAGGTGAGCTGCCATCACAGGAGAACTGACATCACAGATAGGGGTTAGGCAACAACAGGAATAAGATGTTAAATTTTGTGAAGTTACTTCATGTTGCCACACTAAACGTGTCACATACCCTTGATGTCATCCTAGATTCAAAGTATATTTCTTTAATCTATACCAGTTGTCTTTTTTCCTGGAACAAATTCCAGCCTTTACCCGAGTACACTTTGCAGTGTGCTCAGCCACTGTTAGAGGACTACCCTAAATTAACTCACCTGAATTTGAGCTGGGAGATTGTCTTTAACTGTACATAACAAGGTCTTTGTGGGTTTTTCTTTGCACATTAGAACCAGCTCCAGATCCATATCATCTTTTATCAGCAAGCCCTTTGCAACCAAGCCAATTCTCATAACACCACACAATGTCCGACCACCTTGATCCCTGGAAATGAAGTAATTTGGAGTAATTACAATGGTATTTTCACACATTCAGAATATTTGTCATATCCTATCACAGTGAGGAGATAAATGGGACTGATGACTGTCCTAAAGTGACGTATCAGCGATCAGAAAATGAAAAGCATACGCTCCTTTTATGCAGGTAGCTCCTGTGAAAAAAAATCAATTGAAGCACTGCTTTGCAATTCACCTGAACACAGAAGTTGCCCAGCTCAAGTTACAAAGCTTCACAAAGCTCAAAAAAGCACAAATTCACTATCTGCAGATCTCTTCTCTGCACTCACCCTACGTGCTCCCATCTCAAGAAGTCCAAATATATCCACTTCCTCCTATGAACATCAATACGCAACAGAATCAGGTGACACTATGACTTATGGAGAAGGAAAGGAACCCATTCCGAGCAGAACAGTAACAGACGATGAGGCTCAACTCACTCACTTGGCATTGCTTTCTGCAGCATCCTCCTTCACTTCCACATCACCCTCACATTTTGTAGACTTGTTCTTTTCATCCATCCAGTCAGAGACATGTTTAAGGGCACATTCTACTGTTGATACCATGTTCTGGACAGCTTCAAGTTCCTCTGGAGATGGATAAATGGTTGAATGTTTCACCATAACATGGCGGTCATCATTAGCAAAAGATCGGATAGATCTCTGTTGTAAAGTGGGAAACGGGGGGGAAAAAAAAAGAACAACGTTATTGGATTATCAATGCAAAGACACTGCCTGAATGGGAATCCTCCCTGACACCATTTCTCTCCTAACTTTGGTGCTCCAACCCAGATGGACAACTCAGGTAGTCAAAGAAACTCATCAGTCGGGGTCTAGTTTTATCCCCTGTACTTTCACAGGTTTCAAAATGCTTCCCGGAGTTCCCTCTTGTGGCTTATCTGCAACATGGACACTGAAAGAACCTGCAGCTCAGCCATGAAAACCAACAAGCTGAATTTGTTGATTCATCCCACCATCTCTTATCTCATGAAATACCAGTTAGTTAAAACAGTCCAACAAGAACAAATTAGTAACTCCTAAATTAGTAGACATTTGGTTTCTTTTCTAATGAAGAGGGACTGACAAGATCAATTCTTTATTACTATTTAGGCCAAAAATTATAGCAAAACAGGACGCTATTTAAAACACAATATATCGACAACTCTGCTTTGTCAAGTGTTCTTCCTCCCTTTGTGCTCTATAACAGGTAAAAGTCTTATCTTAGATCTTTTTTCTTTTAATATAAATGTAAACACACAGCCTATCAGCAGCACTCAGCTACACAAATGTTAGAACACTGTATTTAAAATTTATGGCATTTATTCTCATTTCCATTATCTCAGGAATAACCTTATAGGACTTAAAATTACACAAACACGCTTCAACTGCTCTCCAGATATTTTTCAGGAACTGGGTAGGTTTATTGCCTTTCTGTGAACACATTTTCAGAATCTTACCATCACAACATTCCATACTCACACAGATTTAAAAATTCAACTTCCCGAGCATTCCCAATTTGCAACCAATATACCGGCCAGATTAGAAATGACTCCTTATTTAAACAACATACACCAGCTATATTTGACAACATGCACAGAACCACAATCAATCAGCTTTTCACACGCATGCACACAAATACGAATCATCATTTGCTTTTGTGAGGAAGAGGTGGAAGGGGAATATCAGCATTTGGTTATGCAATCTGCAAGTTCAAGGTCACCCATGTTTGCTGCAGCTTGCTAATGCCAGTTTTATTAGAAAACCTTATGAGCATCCCCTTCATTCATATTTAATAATTCATGTAATGCAGGCTCACAAGGCAACTCTCCAGTTTTAAGAGGCTGACAATATATCAAATCTCATTCGTTTTGCTCAAAGCATGCAGCACCATCTGTAATTTACTGCAAGGTCAGAAAACCCCCTTCCTCTGGTTTTGTCAGGCCGTGTGCAAGACTGTCAGCAGAGAATGTTTTTAATGCAAGCCTAGGAAAGATGACCAGTACCTACCATGGTTTGTTAGTGTTTCAGCTCTCTCTCCCTCCCTTTCTCCTTTTCCCTCCTCCTCGGTGTCTTTGCTAAGCCCTGTTTTGTCTGACAGAACTTCTTCATAAGCCTCTCAGTCCCTTGACAGCTCCAGAGTTCACACAGCCAAGATGCTCTGGGCGTCACTTTCTGTAATTCACCTGCAGGAAGAGAAACAACTTGAAACCTGAAGAAACAGCATGTTAATTCCAGTAAGCGTTCAATGCAGCACATTAAGTCAAACCACCGATTAAAGCAAGCAGGCTTCGAGATGGGGAGGCAGTCACCGAACCATTTATTCCTGAACAACAAGCAGATGTCACTGTGGAAAGCAACTTCCGTAACGTGCCTACACATATGTAATGACTTTCCCATGCCAGTGAGAGCTTATCTCAGGGTAGTTTGGCAGCCACCAGGAATCTAAGGTTCTGATATGAGAAAAATGGGAAATCCAACATCTCAAATGTGCTCTATATGAAACCAGATCAAGAAGTCTCTATTTTTATGTCACATGTGCTTTAGGAATCAAACACACTATATCTAATAATCAAAAAGTAATTATCTGTTGAAATCCCCAGTGCAGCCCTCAATCCTGAATGTGTCAAGACGCTGTACAAAAACCAAGACTTCGGGTGGCAATAACTGTAAGTTGTTACTTAAAAAGAAAAGAGTGCATTACAAGAAACTGAAGACATAAGACTTGTGAGAATGTTCAGCTGAAATCATCCCCACCGCTGCTTCTGCCCTTGCACTGCTTTTGCCAGCACACAGCATTTTGAAGGTCCTGCGGGAGCAGCCCTCTTGTACTAACTTAGGAAATAAGCCCCAGCACTGGCAGCACAAGGAACTGCAAATAACACTGGGTAAGACAGGAGAAGAGCAGAATAACAGGGCAGGTACTGTGAGAGAGAGGAAAGGAAAAGCTCATTGCATAGCATGACACTCCAGTCCTTGCAGAGAGTTCCTGTTTTCCTTTCACTGCACATATTGTTGCATCAGCTTTTCAGGAACGTTTTGAAGCAATTGGAAACCCAGTCAGTAAATTTCTGCAGGCTGACACACACACTCAAACGTTTTCCTTTTTTCCTGTATGTCAATCCTCCTTCTCTAGCAATATGTTGCATATTGTCTGTCAGAAAATCCTGACATTGTTAGAAATTAAAAGCATGTTTGGCAACAGCAGAGGGATAGACAAGATGACTTGAAAGCCTTGTAGATGCTTAAACATCAGGGATGTGACAGGGAATAATTAAAATGTTGCATCCCATTGAGATTTGAACATGCCAGAGGAAAGGCAACAACAAATCCTGCTTCACTGTTTTCCTAGCAAAGAAGAAATGAAGGGTGTTTACAGGACCAATAGCTCTGGCAGCAAGTGCCTAATAGTTGTTTGTACCCTCACACCATTGATTTAGGCTGTAGAACTGGCTAAAACAAAAAGCAGCCAGACAAGGATACTGTGCAAGGGCCTGTCTGCTCCAGCAGCTCAGGACTGCCAAGGAAGAAACCCCCAGAGCGTTAAATGCAGCCCTACTAAAAATACTTGGGAAAAGCAAGCTAATGAAAACCCTGAAGGACCTCACTTCTTATCACAAGGCTATATACCCTACCAAGGTAGACTGATACTCTACCAAATTGCTTCCCAGAAGCGACCAAGGAAGAGGATGTTCTTTCACAGGGCCAGATTCTTAAGAGATCCTGAAAGCCAAGCAGGGACAGCTAGGAGGAGAAATAAGCAAAGATTGCTGCTTTGGCACCATTTATTCTGTGAGCTCGTCATAAGCACTGCCACACTAAATAGCCTTTGACCATTGCCAGAAGCAACCAGACTCTTTACAAGGTCTCTGTTTTGCTTTTCTATAATAATAATAATAATAATAATAACATGCTTTTTGAGTCAGCAGATGGCAAGCTAGAGAGACTTTCATGAGATGTTCAAATTAGTTTTCAAACTAAATCCCAGCTCTCTTCTTCCCTGTGACTACTACATTTCACATTTTCAGTTTGCTGTCTCCTCTGGTAACTGTAACTTGGCAGTTCCAGGCAGAGAGAAGGGCACTGGAACGTGCTGCTGACTCCAGCATGTGCCCGGTCTGATGTCTCAGCCCCCGGCAGCACTCCAGATCACTGCGGGCTGCTGCTTATCAGCTGCGCAGCGTCCTGAAAGCAGATGGGCCCCCAGAGCTGAGCAGGGTCTGGGGCATCAGCAAACTGCTGGGCAGGCTGGTGTGGGGAGGACAGGTCCAAACCACCTCACCAGACACAGCCCAGGCTGCAGTTCCAGTTGTGCCAAGTGCTTTTTGGTGTTCTTTGAATATCTGAAATGGACCAAAAAGAAATGTTTCACAGCTATGATGGGGGTTAATCTTGTACCGGACCAATGAAGCAGAAATACCAACACCCTCTCAACACTCAGCCTTAAGCAGGTAGTAACCATCTTGTTTTCAAGACAGGTTCAAGATTCAGTGACAAGCAGAAGTTGTTGGTTGAAGGTATTTACAGGCTCGATTCTACCTGCCCTTTTTTCTCAGCAGTGAATGGCTGAGGTGAAGGCATATACAGCTGAATTACGAAGGGATCTTTACTATAAAACTCAAAGCTGGGAAAAAAATCCTGAGAGTTGAGTTAAATGATGCCTTTCAAGTGATTAACATCCTAAGAATATTTCCTGGAAATGCGCACAAGAGTGAAAACCTAATATAGTTCAGACTTTGAGAGAAATTTTTCAATAACAGAACTAAACAGGAGGGAGTTTACTATAAAATTGCAGACACAATATACAGAACAAAGTACATTTGACAGCATGCAAAATTAAATTAAGGAAAACTAAAATCAAATCTGCTCCAACCATATGGACTAAGGCAGCAGAACACAGCTCAGCACCCAACACATCAGAAAGCATTATGTAAAGTGAGCAGCAATTCCATAAATCCAACAGCCTCGTTTTACTACCAGGCTCCAGCAGGATATTTGTTCCTGCATCCTCAGGGAAGGAACGGCTGATGCCCAGACTGAAAAGCACAATATGAAAATGGTTGTGTTACCCAGGAGCTGCCACCCACACTTGCAAGAGAATTTCTAGGAAAAGCTACTAGCACTACCAAGACCTTGGCAACCTTGACAAAGTCACTTTATCTCTCCATCATGTGGCCCTAAAAGTGTAAAACAAGACTGTCTCCAAACCAGGTACCAGAGGAGCTGAGTAGAGTCTGCAATGTGCTTTAAAGTCACTGGGGATTTGACACATTAGAAATGTTATTAAAACACCATGACAGTCTAACAATGTTTCCATTAAACATCCCATTCTTCATAGAGGAAGTTTATGCTTTGGCACCAGATAAACAAGGGAAAGAATTTCAGAGGAGGCCTTTGTAGTAGGATCTATCCCTGCATCTGCAGTTGCATTCCCAGGAGACAGACATTTAAACAGCCACAAGTAATGAATGTGCTCGGCTACCTTTGAGTGCTTGCAAACAGAAAAGGGAAAAAGCAGGTACTTGCACTCCATGGGGACTGAAATGTAACATCAGAATCCGGGAGCTATCATCTTCGAGAAGGGAGACACAGGTACATTTGGCACCCTGGTACCCCGTGGCACAGGGTGGTACCTCGCCCCGAGCGTTACCGCTGCGATGGAGAAACCAGGGTCACCAGACTCATCTTCCAGACCCCCACCTGAGTGAGCTGCTCTTTAGGCTCCTGGCCAGGCCAATCAGAATACCAGGAAAATGGGCTTTAAATGCTACATCAAGAAGGCACATGCCAACAATATTCAGCTGAAAGCATTAAAAACACCCCCCACCCTCCTAATCTACCCTCACACCAGTATCTGCCCATGAGAACTCCAGTTAGAGCGTACACCACCCTAAGGCCCCTCCCGGCCTGTGTTAACAGAGCAGCAAGGACAGCTAAGGTTGCTAATAACAAACCAGGGAGTATCTAACACAGCCCAAGGTGTACTGGACACAGTAATAGAAAAGAAATGGAATTTATACAGATACAAATTGCACTTGCCCTTTTTTCTTTTTTTTTAACTTTTAAAAGTCAGAATACGAGACATGTAACCTTAAATTGGAAGTTTATTTTGACTTCTGCTTTGCATTCAGGAGACAGGTAATTTTTCGTCACTTTGTACAAAGTGCTGCTGAAAATATGCTGCGTTTTTCTGCAGTATAATTTTATTGCTGGCCTTCTGCCAAGAGTCTTTCTGGCAGCATCTCCCACAGTTGGAAACTGTGTATCTGGGTCAGAAAAGACAAGCCGCTTTTCAGAACAGCTCAATACATTTGGCAGAGAGGCCGATATTATAATTGAGCTCTTTCAGCAACTCTTTTCATGATGTACCCAGACACCAAACAAAACAAGATCTGCAGTGTTGATTAATGTCAAAATAACTGACAGAGAAATATCAAAATAGTTTTCCCTCATGTTATAAGTATCAACAAACCGAGGGGAACAGATAAGAAATACAATTCACGAGGATTCAGTGAGGAGTATGGGGCAGAGAAATAGGCAAAGTGTGACTGACCTTCTACTGTGCTGGTATTTCCTATTTTAAATCCAAACTCCCTGTACGCTGTACAGAGCTGGTTTCTTCATATGAACAGAAATCCTTGTCACTCACAACCACACAAGCATTCTGTAAAGAAGTGCAATTGTAACACTGGGATACATATTTAATAAGACTCCGAATGTTTCCAACAATACGCTCAGCATTCAGTTTCACCTGGAGACTCTATTCATAGGAGTTTTGTTATGCTCCGAGTAATGCAATTCTGGTAAAGCTGCATCTGGGTTACCCTCTAGAAGCCTGGAATATTCCAGCCAAATGATTAATTACAACACAACACTACAGCTAAAAGCTGGAAAGGTGCTTCCTCTGGCAAATTCTTACACTTCATACAACAAATCCTTGAGCCTAGAATTACTGCTGCCTGTTCAGTTCTCACAACAATTTGAGAAAAGGCTCCTGTGCTCAGGAATCTCTGACTCATTTATTAAGGTAAAGGGGAAGGGGAATATGCAGGATTTATATACCCCATGTTTTTAGCTCCTGAAAGAGGGTGAAGAAAAGACGGTCTAAGGGGAAATCATCACTAGCCTGACAGGAAGGTTAAAGAAAGAACACGGAGCCACAGTGTGAGCATATATACCATCGTTTGAAGAAGAAAATGCTGTATTTTAGATAGAACCACAGGATCCAAACGCAGGAAAAAATACACATTAGTAGAAGTAACTGCAGATATCAAAGTATTACGTATAACAAAGAGAAATCGTTTTGGAAGGAATATAAATCCTTCTCCTTTAGGATTTAAGCTTCTGTTCAGTACTGAGGACAGAAGATACAGAAGATACAGCCCCAAACTCCCTGAGCAGTCTTCAGAGCAGCGCACCAGCTACAATCCTCAAGGTATTTTTTATATATATATCTTCAGATTTTTATATGGCCTCATGTTCCCTGGCACCTGCACAACACTCAGCACACCAGTCACAGCTAGTGCTACAGAGGCTCTCTAATTAAATCATTTTGAAAATCCCTTCATGTTCTGGTATGGGTGTCAAGGTACAAGACTGAGTAGAGACAAAGTTCAATGTATTGCCTGCTCAACCAGTCAGAAACATCCAAAACAGAATTGCCTATAAAACTGAGCACCACAGAAAACAAAACATCTTAAAAGAAGAACTTCTTGGCAGGTATCTTAAAAAAAAAAAAAAAAAAAAAAAAGAAAAGAAAAACACCCCCATAGATTAGATAGTACATAAATAATTAATAGCAAAGTATTCATTTGAGACAAGACAGAAGCCACCACTGGATTCTCAATGTCTGTGGAATGTTAAAATGATTTCTGACTCCCAACATCCTAACATAGGCATTCCTGCTCTTCTGGCTACAGTGGACAATAGAAACCTGATGCTGCTTGGCAGTACGCACCCACTTGTGAAGCCGCCATCACTTGACATCTACACTCAAAATCTTCTGAAATTCATAACACAAACTACATTCATTTACAGATGAAGAATTAACTAAATTAATGAAAAGGATTACATTATACTGAAATGACACTCACCATCTGCAATGTTATTTTTCCAGAGACAAAGCTGGTTTAAGCAAAATTCTGGACCTATGCCTGAAACTACATCCCAGAATCACTGTTGTACCTCCTCAAGCACACGGTGCAGTTTGGTGCCGCGCTGAGCTCACCCTCCCAGCCCCGTCCTGCACCTGCATCCCAACGCTAAAGCTTCACGGACTCCTTGATCCTTCCCATGCCCACATCATTCGTGTCTAATTCCCTACCTGCGAGGCTTGCTTTGCCCCGGAACCACGGCGGGAAGCAGCCACAATGTTTAAGCACTGAAGAACAGGGACGTTCCTTCTCCAGCACCCTCCAGCTCAGCTGAAATAGCTGCAGTGCCCCAGTTTCTTCCCTGCTATGATTCACAGCCCACAGGCTAAGGCTGACCTGAGCCACAGCCGACCGACTGCACTTGACACACGCAACCTGCACAGGAAAAGGCCACCAAGGTGTCCCTCTTCCACCAGGAAAGTGTGTCTTCTACAGAACTGTGCGGCCACGGGCGTATCATGGAAAGGGATCAACAGCACGTGCCCAGCCTGCAAACTGGAAACCATGGCACGGCCGCCCTGCGCTGGTCGCAAGAGAGGACAATGAGCTGGCTACGGTAAAATGAGACCTGCACCTATCGGTGGTTTGCATTTCTCATCAACCACACAAGGAAACAGCAAAACACATTTGCTCTACTACCTGTTCCCTCTTCTGTGTTTCAAGCTAATACATATCTTGGCAATTTTTAAGATGAAAAAGAAAAGCAACATGGATCCTAAACCTCTGTGTTATAATTAGTAATTCTTTCTTACAAGTAATACAATGTAAACACTGTATGCAAGATTCACATTTTTCTAATGTTTACATCAAGTTGCCAAATATTAATAATTTTTAAGAATAAATGCTATCCTTGCATCTAAAATTCCTCTTAAAGGTGAAATTCAAGCAACAGTTTCTCCCCCTGATGTCAGTATGTAAAGAAGCTGGCGGTTTCAATATTGCAAATCCACACTGGCTGCTGTGCACATCTGCCTTTCAGCCAGTTTAAACATTCATGACTCTCCACTTAAATGCATTTTCCAGTATGTCAGTCTTGCTGCCTCAGTGACTTTTTTTTTAATTAAAGAGAGAAGATTTAAAAGTATGTGGAAGAGAAGACCATGAGACTCTGCAAGTATTGTGCAAAGAGCTGTTGTGCGCTGTGCCCATAACACATCCTCCATCAGGCTTTTACCTTATATTAGTTCCACTACAACTACTGAACAAATTCAGGTTAATTTTTCACTTCCTGTATAACTGGCTATTTTGTCAAAGAACATCTTGTCAAAGGTTCTAGGTTACTAAAAGCTTCTTTAAGGGTTTTTTCTTGCCATCTCTCACCCATCCAGCCCTGTTATTTTCAGTTAATTTCTCTATTCTCCTCCTGTGTCTTAGATTACTATTTCCAGGGAAGTGTGAAGCTCAGTGTCACAACATGTAATGCCATGGTAGCATCTGAAGCAAAATCTGTAACTGTCACCTTAGGCTGTTTTGGAAAGAAAAGCCTCCCCTTTGGGAACCCTCTTCCCTCAACCCGCAACCCCAGCCGGTGTGTCAGCAGCGCAGGGTCCTGCCGGCTGCTGCTCCGCCGGGGTCACTGCAGCCCCTGCACAACCCAGCCTGCCCTGCCATTAATGAGCTGCTTCCACATGACTCACTTGAAATTGATTTTATAAGTCATTCACACAAAAAAAGAGATTTTTAGTAAATTGTTTCTAAAAAGCACATGTTCCAAAAAAACATTATTCAAAGCCAATGCATCAGTGTTATTAATGGAAGCACTTGGAGTGTGATGAATAGTAGAAATAACTATGTGCCAGCAGAAGCTACCAAATTTCATCCAGAATATAGTGCAAGAGCCCCTGCAACAGAAACAACAGGGATCCCTCTAAGGAAGAGTATGCTGGCTGCCATCAGTTTTCAGCCTCAGAATGCAAGTATTTACTTCAAATGCATAACCCTGCCCGAAGACTTGAATTAGTTTATTGAGGCATGAAAGCTGGCAACAATATCTATAATGAAAGTGAAAACCACCACCACATCAACATGTTAGATGGTCATGTTAAGGGAGAAAGAACTGTCCGTTTGACATTAGAGACCTCAAGTTCTGTCTTGAACAAGATTTTGTAGTAGAAAGTCCTAGCTTGGCTAACAGGAAGAAAAAAAAAAGTCAAACATTTTTGGAGATTTACAAAACTAATATAAAAAAATCCTGTTTCCCTGGAAAACCATAGGAGTCTAAAAATATTTTAAATTGGCTTAATCCAGCATCATCTTGCTTCAGCAGATCTACCCTGCGTGCATGTGCTGTCACATCTGCCAACTCCAGTTGCAAAACTCATCTGTTACTCTTCTCTGCAGTTCCTACAGCGCAGTGTGTAAGAGGAGAAAAGACAACATGAGCAGCGACCATCCGTGCTGGCCTTGCTCAGCGTGAAGACCACAAGCTAAATTGCAAAATTAATTTCTCAGTGCAAGTTGTATCCGTCAGTCTCATCCTTAGGAATTTCCTGAGATGAATAACGAATCCCACAGCCTTTTTTGTTTGCTTATTTTTAATATTACATTGAAACTTTAAAAGTTAGCAAAATTATTTTTAGGCGTCTGTGGCACTATATTCTCCAAAGTCACTGGAGAACACAGCTGTGTAAGGAATTGATCTTGAACTTGAGAAGTTTCACTCAATTTTTTTTTCTATCTTTTCAATTTTAAACAAAATCAGGGCGGGGGGGGAGGAAGAAGCTATCATTGATAATCTGCCGATCCCACCTGGATGTCATTCTTAAGAACATGGATACGACTTTGCCGGTTTAGCCTCTTTTTTTTAAATTTCACATAGGACTATGAATTAGTTTAATCTCTCTTCATAGATAATGATGCCATCCCCAGTGTGCCACTTGATTCTCAACAGCGTGAGACACCTTCCGTTCTCTGGTTAACAGAGGCATCCTCAGTCCTTGCCACTCTCCACTGTTTTCTTTAGATCAGGTAATCCGCATCATACCTTGTTCCCCCATCAGCATTAAGCACCACAACAGCAAAATACACAGCTGTGACCAGCACCAGTGTCTGGGGACATCGCACTGGCCACAGCCACAGGAATGCGCTCCAGAGCGAGCTGGAGGTCGACGCCGAGACATCGCGGTAGGACGGCAAACCCAGCGCGGGACGGCAAGCGGCTGCAAACCTGGTTTCCTCCGAGGGAAACAAACAGATGGTGCAATCAATAGCAGCATTCAAAATGCTCTCAGCTTTGCTGGGAGATCGATTTACAACAACAAAAATCTCACTTTCTCCCCAAAGCTCACTTCATACGCTATAGTTGCTAAAAGTAACACTTGAAATTACTATCAGGGGAACGACTAGAGAAAAACAATCAACGTTAGTTTATTTGGGGCCATTAACTTCTATCTTGTGTCTAGCCACTTCAGTTCCCCGACAACAGGAAATCTGCTGCTCCTGAAAGCAACATTGATGGGATTTATTTTATTTTTCAAAATGTGCGCTTGGAAAACCACAAACTGCCAGGGTAGGAGAGTGCACAGTTCAACACGCAGAGAGCAGGATCAAAGCCAGAAAAAAACCCAGCTACTATTCAAATAGATGGTATTCTCCTAAACTGGACAATGGGCTATATCAAACCTTTCATCCTTCAGTGGGAAGTTAGGAGGAAGCTGGATTAGAGTCTGAACAGTTTTATTGCTTGCTTAGCCACCTCTGTAAATCTGTGCCCATATCACACCACCGTCATTATGAACAAGAACCAAAGGGACAGGAACACCTAATTCTGCTCTTGTCAGCACAAAAATCCTGCTTGTTTTTTACAGTCTAAAACTATACTTCTAGTGGTAAAAGTATGTCAGATTATAATGCCATCAACCTAGCTCATTCCACAGTTCAAACAAAATTCGACTCTAAAACTGAAACTCTTGTGTTAATGAAAAAAATCCTTTTAAAGAAAAGTACATAAATGTGTTGCTTTGTTCACTGAAAGAGCATTTACCTCTGTTGTTTTCCGAGTTCTTCTATTTGCTTTGCATAGCTCGTCTATCGTGAAAACAAAGTCTCTGTATTCGGCATTCTCCGTGGTATTTGGAAACTCCTACGCTTACTGCAACAGAGCAGGCAGAGGCCACCAAGAACCGTTTCGAAAAGTTAGTTCATCACTAATGAACTACAGAAATACGTTAAAGAAAACAACAAAGTGAAAGAATATTCTTCCAAAGGCTTTTTGCTTGTTTTGAGAGAAACAGAAAGGATGTCATTAAAGCTAGCTAACACTTTTTTACTTGGCATTTTGCTCTGAAACATTTACAACTCCTACACTGCAGGACCAGGAAAAAGACGCCCGAACCACCAGTGCAGAACCCTGAACACAAGAAAAGGTTGTCCCCGAAATTCAGTGGGCAAATACTACCAGACACTTTGACGCTTTACCGAGACAAAATCCACAAGTTAAATTTAAAATGATGATTTCTGCAGGCACTCAGATGTTTCTGTTCTAAATTTTCTAGAAATTGCAAATTAGAACTTGGCAGGCTTTAAACTGACCCAGCATGTGTCCTCTGTAATCCAAATCATATTCTGCCCTATTACTCTGCAAAACTGTTCGGAAAAGAAATCATGCCTTTCAACACATGGTTTCAGACAAGTGACAGAGACATTCCATTTATCTCTGTGCTAAGAACAAAACTTAAGTAGTGTTTTTTCCTCTTGGAATATACCCATGAAAATTACAAGCTAATAGAGGAATCAAAGTTATCTCCATCAGAGAATAAGCATAGTTTGCTGAAGAAAACTACTCACGCAACTGTATTAGTTCAAAGTGCTTGTGGTAATTTTTTTCCATGTACCATGGGGAGAATATATCACATTTCTAGGTGCTCTGATCTCATTCTTAAATACTGCAACTAGACACCCACCAAAGTAGGCAGGTGTCACTAGGCTGTTTTGTGGAAGCAACCGGCAACCCCTGCAAGTTCATCAGCATTGTCTCTGCAGCCACTCGAGATTAAGGCTTTTTGCAACACCATGAACAATAAATTGAATGAAACAGCTCAGAGTTTACAAACCAAAGAAATCTGGGAAACTACTTCTCCATCTACTGGTAACCAGACAGTACTACCCACCATTTCCTTGCTAACCTGTGGGAGGTTGCAATCGCCAGGCTGGATTTAACTGCAGCGCCTAAAAACCATTACTTCATCTCTTCCACCTTGATTGCAGCATCAAGCTTCAACTGCTTTCATTAGCAAAAAAAAAAAAAAAGAAAAAAAAAAGACCTCAGCTACACACGCAAGGATTTCACACCACTTCTGTTGTGCTGTTTGCATTTAGAAGAGACCCCACTCACTGCCCAGCAACTTTGGTGACTTGCCCAATGCCACAGTAAGTCGGTGGTAGGACTCAGAAGAGCAGTTAGTTTGTCATTTCCTGTACACACCAAGCATGGAGCACGATCTCTACCCCCTCTCTAGCTTTCCAGCCTTCATTTAGGCTTCTTCAGTTTGATTAGAAGAGACACTGCATCGCTTTTGCCATTCAGCCTCTCGCTTGCAGGACCAGAGCCATCCCTCACAGGCCAGCTTGGCAAACTCTGCAGTACATGCTTGACAACAATTACCTGTAGATTCATGAGATTCAAATTAGCAATTTGATATCGGAATATGGTGTGATTAAACTCAAGAATCTAATTCAGAATGTGCCCTATTTTCAGGCATCAAATTTTTTGAGCACTCCTCTCTTTTGAAAGGAAAACTGACGTGGACTTGGGAACCCTATGTGTCTTTTTCTAAAGAGGACAATGGAGTCCCTCTTTTGTTAGGCAGCAGGACACAAACTGTCTGTTCTCAGGAAGAACAGGAGCCAGAAAAATCAGAACATTTCAGGACACCAGCAAGGGACCTGAGCCATTCTGCACGACCGGGGAAGCTCTGCGGCCCCACTCACAGAGCAGCCCACTCCTCAGCATTGACTTCTCACTCGGGACAAGTTTTAGTGTACTGTTTGGTTTTGAAGAAAAAAACCAAAGGCAATTGTCTTTGCCACTTGGCATTTTTAAAGCTCTACATGGCATAGGAGCAGGTTATGGAAGGTAAGGGAGTTCACTCTTCTCTCTCTCTTAAAACAACAACAAATCAATCAATCAAAAGAAACAGCCTTCACGCTAGATACTGTGTACTCATCTAGAACACCCAAAACCAACTGAAACGGATGGTCAGAAAGCATCTGACTTAGAAATCAGAAAGAAACTGGCAACTCCTGGATGACCAGGCGTGCGTGTGCCATCGCTCCCCTGCCTGTACCCAAGTCACAGCTCAAAGAAACCTCCTCCACCTTCACACCAAGCTCCAGCCACCCAGCTGCAGCGCGCGCTGTCTGAGCTCGCTCAGAACGGGCTCCGCGCAGACCGCAGCCCGTGCTTCCACATGGCAACCCCAGCTCTGCCAAACAGCCACTCTTCCTCCCCATTGATTATACCGGTTTTCTCCTTCTAAACCCATCTTTTGTTAGGCTCCTAGGGAACCAACAAAAGAAAAGCAAACGCACATGTGACAAACGTACGGCTTCCCTTGGACTACACACATTCTGGATATTTGGATCTCCAGACAAGCAATTCTGCCTCCTGTACAGCAGATCAACACAGAGAGGGGCCTAAAAGCTACCCAGCACTTCTCAGCTCTCAACCAACATTCAATCTATGTTGGTTGCATGATGACTTGCTACTGTACTGTGTGAGGGGAAGGAGAACTCATTGAGACAAGGTGCACCTGCTAAAACTGGCAGTAAAACCAGTCGACTACTGCAAATCAGTCGTGCCCAGTGCAAACAGAAAGCAAGTCTTTGTTCTGCCACAAGAGAACTCCCTCACTGCAAGTATCACATACAGATCAAACATTTAAAAGCAAAAGAAAAGAAGTTAGCCAAGGGATTTATGTTAAAATAAAGATTACAGATCGCAGCGTGAAAGAAAACAAACGTACCACTGAGTCCCAAGCCCAGCCAAGCTCTCCCGGTGCAGTTCTTGCTCTGAAGGAGAACTGCAAGGAGACAGCCTGAGCCAACAGTTTCTACAGCAACTGCAGAAGCACCAGTACAACGATATTCAAGCCCTGCAGTAACTGCAGAAGCATCGGTAAATGGATACTCCAAATACTGAAGGAATATTTGACAGTTTCAGCTGGATTCTCTTACCTCACTGGGCAACTCATTGATCCCAATCAGCTCAGCTCAACTCTGTATTTGCCTGTTTCTCTGCAAACTCTTCTGAATCCCCTTTACCCTGAATACTATTTCAGCATACTTGCTCCACTCCAGAATTTCACGGAACTCGACACAGCCATCACAGAAAGCTTTGTAGACGTGGTGCTGGAAGGATGACCGACATCATCCTGTAAGGGAGAGATCGACCGTGTCTCTGCACGGTGCTGCTGCAACTCCTCACCCGGGTGGAATGCTGTTATGACAATGACACTACACTTACGTTGCAGTACTAAAAGCACACTTGGAAGCATCTCAACAGGAACCCAAACAGAGGTATGTTACCACCCAACTGCACAGAAAAAGCAGATCCATTTGTAACACAAGGTTATTTTAACAGAATCCATATTAAGGAACAGAAAATACTGCACCTAGGCGCTTGCTAAGTTTTCCAACCAAGAACTGTAATTTATTAAAGAATGTTTAAGGCAGGCCATTTCTCATTTATTTTTCAAGAGTCTGCTTTAATATGTCAGTGCCTCAACAGCTGTGGCTTTATCAGCAGCTCCATACAAGCGTTCTTTGCAAGAGATTTTTCCCAACTCTGCAGCCTTGCTTTGTTTCACACAAACTTGGCATGAAGCTCAGGCTCCTGACCCATAGCAAGAAGTTAAACAACATCACTCGTTTGTTTTTAAAAGGGTCAGGAACTCTCCAGTTTCAGGTTCTTCAGTGTTTGGGATGGAGGGGAACAATATAGAGTCACAATTCAGGAATATTTGGTATTCAACCCCTGCCTGCAAAGAACATGGTTTAATCAGAGAACTGCCAAAGATTTACTTTGTAAACTGCTCTTATTATTGTGGATGTGGCCTCACGTGGCCTCAAGAGTTCATTACTTATATAATGCTGACTCCCAACTACCTGCTTTAAACAATATCCTTTATCTCATGGGCCAACAAAGGGAAAATGACTGAGTTCTCCCAAAAGATAAAGCAGACTGTATGGAAATAATAAACTTGCAAAAGACAATCTTATTCCCACACTAATGTTAGTAGAAAAGAAACAAAGACAAAAACATTTTGCTTTTATTTTTGTGCCTTTTATCGTGATTGATTCAAATAGTACCATCACTATTTACATGGTGACAGCTGTTTTTTCTAAAATGTGAAGTACTGTGAAATCTGAAGTGGAAAAGTATCTTACAAGTTGCTAAAGCATAAGCATGCAAAGAAGACTTCTAGATCAAATTTATTCCTCAGCGGGATAGTTTGGAAGGAATAGAGTACAGTTCCAGCCAACCATCTCTTAGTACAAAGTAATATAAAAAAAAATTTAGCAACTACAAACTGTGTCTAGGTTTCACGTAACTTGCTAAGATTGAATATCCAACCAAATTTTTTTAATTGTCAAAAATACCCCAGTTACAGGAGGTTCTTGTTCACCTCCAAGGTGGGAGTCATGATTCTTTTCTCTTACACAAATTTAGACAACTGTGTTCTCTCTTCAGCCTCCTGGCCATCTGTAGAGATGAGGAGGTGTGTACAGATGTGGGCTCAGCCAGAACGAGCTACTTCTCTGAGCTCATATTATTGGCAGTCACCAATTCCACCCTCACCCCCCAGAAGCAAAGAAGTTCTCAGCCTCGTCTCACCCCCACCTTCCCAGGATTTGCCTTTCTTCCTGGCTTTCCTAGAGCACTTGCCACCGTATCTGCGAGAGCACATTTATTACTGGTTTTAAAATAACAGTTTTTATAAGAGAGAGGAACATTTCAGGTCATTGTAGGGCATCTTCAGACATAAGAAATGAAATTGTGCAGTAAATCAGCAGCAGAACCTGAAAAGGGACCAACTGCTCCCATAATCAATACTTGCAGTTTGATCACCAGACCTTCTGCACGGGGTCGCAACGCTGCCCTGTGCCCGGTATCGCAGAGTTTCCTCACTGGGCTCTGTACCAGTTTCCAGCTTTAGAAGGAATGCTCCCAGTCGCTCTGGGCTTGACGGTGATGCACATCATGTAACACCATGGTGAGCATCCGTAAGAAACACTACAAGCCAAGTCTACAGAGGCCCAGTGATGCACCCACCCCTCTTTAAGGTCATCCACATGGAATAACTGATTACTTTAAAGAAACAAATAAAGTTTTTATATGATTAAAGACTTGGACGGCATGACCAGGTAACCAAAGAAGCCCTAATCTATTTGTTATGTCCAATTATCTAGACATCAAATCAAGAGATCATGAAGCATTAGGACATTGAATAGCTGCCTACTAAACACTTCTAGCTCTCCGAGAGGATGACAATCACTAAGCACCTATGACATGGGAAAGTCATTCTTCAAGGCAGAGGTGGGGAGAAATCATTTCTTGGGCATTTATTTTTCCTCTCATCTTCTGCAGAGTTAAACCAGCTGAGAGAGTAAAGGGAAAGACATTAGAATTGGAAGTGGAGTAGAATTCCAAATGTTCTAAGTGTCTGTACCATCTGCATTTACAAAATAACTCCAGCAGGTATCGGAGATTACATCTTGAGATCTCGTTTCTGAGTCCGGCAATGTCAAAAGTCTTCACGAGGGAAATAAGATGAGCCCAAAGCTCCTTCACTGTAGTTAGAGTGCAGCTGCCAGCCCCAATAGCTTCTAAGGTAGGATTTCAGTCTGGTTTGCTTAAGGAAAAAAAACATCTCCAGTTCTTACTGCATTTATTGTTCAGGAAAGGAACTGCAGAAGCCAAGAACTGAGACCATACAAATTTTTCCCTCTCTTTATTTCAGGGTGAGGAGTTACATAACTAACATTCATCTGAAGTATTGCTAATTTACATTGACAGAAGACCCACCTAGACACAATTTTTATGTCTCTACATAAAAAATAATTTAAAAAAAAAAGCTCATCAGGTTCCTAGACTCCACCTCCATAGTAAAGTACAATTCAATCTGAAATTTCTCTTACTAATCTACTCTCAAGTTGGTCAGGCTTGGCTCTGGGGTGCACAACTACCACAATATATTGTATTATGGGGTTAAACACTTCCCAGATTTCTATGGGTGCCTTCCAATCCTCCATTTTCTTTACGAGCACTTTATAGTCTTCCATACCATCCTTTACAGATTCCTTGCAACCCTTTCCTTTCAGCTGCCTCCCCCGAGCTGGTGTTCCCTGCTCATCACAGCACAGCCCCAGCTCTCCAGGGCTGGGCGTTCCCCAGCACTTCACTCCCTCAACACACACACTGCACACCTACAGCTCCCCTTCTATTCCAGACTCTTTTCTGTTCCAGCAAATATTCAAAATTTGCTGTATTATACATGCAGAAATCAAGAAAAGTAGGTAAGGAAAAAAGTACTAACCCCACAGAGGGTCAGAGAGCAAACTACAGCACCCCATAAGCACAGAAAAAGAGCAAGTTGCCATGGACAAAGAGCCACCCCTTCAGCCCAGAAGTATCAAAACACAGCAATAAATGCCTAACTTTTCTTCTTGTCTTCATGCTGGGGAATTGATGTCTCCACCCAGAGCCCTCTGGGAACATCACTGGAGAACCAGCCACCGCCGCCAGGCCTGGGCCCAGCAATTAACACCACAGAAAGAGCTGGTATTCAAATGCGACTCCAAAATTGATTAAATGTTAACACACATTAGTCAGCATTTTCAGATCCACTGATAACATGTTATTTGTTTCTATGGTTAACAAAAACATCCACAACCCAACCCCATTCATCTTATCTCCATAAGGTTACACCGAGTGACCCCTTCTGCTCACACTACAGAGCGACAGAACCACAGCTGCCTCCAGAGCACGGAGAGCTCAAATGCCTTTTTTCTTTTTAATACAAGCTTTTTTTTTTTAAAAAAAAAAAACACGAACCTGACTGATTTGTACCATCTTACTGTAGGCTTACACCCAGTTTCCAGGTGATATGTTTAGTACAGCCATTTAATGTCTTGCTAAGCAGGCTGTAAAAAGACCATTCAAGTTAAACACCTTCATTATTCAGGTATATACCAGCTAGCATTTTTAAGAGGTCACCCATTTCAACAATGGCAACCAAATTCAGTGGGGTGCAGCATGCTGGCTTTTTTCCTTGATGAATTTAAACAGCAAATATGAGGACATTAAAGAGAGATACCACATTTACAGACAGGGTTACTTACTCTTGAGGACCCTGCTCCCGAGGCTCACGTCTCCTCAGCCTCCACAGTGACTGATCTGCCAAAGCTCATTTCTACAAACACGCAACACTCGTTCCCAAACCAGCTCCACAGCCGCTGTGTCTGAGTTTCACCCCCCGAGCCCGTCCCGGCTCTGCCAGGAGCGCAGGTACTGCCGCTGGAACTGGGAACACACCGAGATCTTGTTTAGGGTCAGAATCAACTCGGTTGAGGTTGCTTGGGTGAACCGTTTCCACATGCAACATCACACCTGTGTCCCACAGAATACTGAAGACAGTCAAGGCCCAACATTTAAAAGCCTACGCTGACTCTCAAACTTGCGGTATTACAAGTCAAACAAGAAACGCGCTTCGTGTCTTCCCTCCCAAGAATCAGAGGAAATGGAGAAGTCAAAGCCTCTAAAGTCAGCTCGTCCTTTTCTGCTCCTGCTACAGTGCAAATACTAAGAGGCAACATCAGTTTCTCACCATTGAGCTCATTTTACTGTCAAGCCAAATGCCAAGTTCTGCTTCAATCAGTGTTTCACTTCTTCAGCACTAACTACATCAAAGTTTAAGGTCTAAAATCTTAATTCTGTTTTCTAAGATTTCCTTGAGTTGTGTGACATCTCGTGAGTGTTCTTCCCAACCAGATACTCAAACATTTAATTTTTCAATAAAGCCAATTAAAAGTAAATCCACAAAAAGAACAAGAAGCAGCAAAACATAATTTACTGTGATGCCAGACACACCCCAATTTTATTTTAAGCATACAATTAAGAGTAATCTAATTCCCCTATGTAGACATGACATGAAAGAGAAACATTACTGGAAGAAGAGCTTAATACTATTGGTACACAAACCTTATGACTGATAAATTAGAGCCTAGTAAAACAGCATATAATTTACATTTTGTTATGTCAATCACAAGTAGCATCTTGAGGCTCCTAAATAGTACGCCAAACCACAACGTAAGAGAACTAATTTAAATCAAACCGTACAGCAGATCACTTATGTTTTCACAATCCAAAAGATCCCCTAAAATGACTTAGCAACCAGATTTCATAAGATTATTCCTCTTCGACATCCATTTACATCTTTAATTTACCAGCATGTTATGAACATATTTTACTACAAAAGAATTATAAAATTTTGCATAGCTACAGAGAAACCAATGAAGTAAAACAAGGGCATGGGTTTAATAATCCATGGCCTTTGCTGCTTGAGAAGCCAACCTGCAAATATGCAGGTGGCCCCGCTCAGCTGCATGAAAATCCACACACTGGATTAGCCCCAGAGTTCCTGGGTTTAACCAGCAGGACAGAGCGGCCAGTACCATGGTCTACATACCTTTTAGTAACACCACAAGTGACATAACCTGTATTTTTCCTTATGCTTCTCATATAACCAGCACCTTGCCTACATTCCTATACCACAGGGGAAATTCATGAAATTAATTAATTAATGCATTGCAGAGCAATCTCAAGTACAAGCAACAGACCAACATGGAGTGGCATCCAAGAATTCTCTCAGTCCTCTTCCCTTCCATCATGTTTAGAGGACCAGAAACATAAGGTAATTCAGCCACAATGTCCCGAAATCCAAAGTGTGAGAAGCTTAAGTTAACTCATTTGTAAGAATTCCTATGCATGCTTTTTCTTAAAGGAACACAAATTAAGGTTTTCAAAGAAGTTACACAGAAACACTGTGCCACTGTGTGCAGCACTATCTATGCTGCCATCAGCGCTCCGTCAAAGGCTCGCATATAAGAAGGAAAAACTGCACGAGTGCCAAGAAATGCAGAAACACAACTGAAATAACATTGTCTCTGGTCTCGTAGCTTGTATTAATCACCACTTTTAATAAAAAAAAATAAGCAAATATATTCAGGTAGGGCAGGTTAGGTTTTGGCTTCCTTAAACACGAAGTACAAAGTTCTTATTTGTGAAATCACGCTGTGAGTACAAACGTACTCAAACTATGATTTCTACAGAAATGTTTGAGACTTGCATTTTTCTGCTATTTAAATCTATAACAGGAATTTTCCTTTTAATTTCGCCACTGCAGCATATACAGCAGTAATCTCTACTTGCCAATACTGCTCCGTTCATAGCAAATCCAGGACGGTATATCAGCCAAGTGCTCCTCATATGTATGTTGTTAGAACAGAAAAGTCCTTCCCCCCCAACCTCGATACAAAGCAAGTTACAGAAACCAGAAGGCTAAGCTGGAGTCCTCTGCCGGCACAGCTGCACTCACCACAAATCCCGGCTTGCTCAGGGCCAGCCTAGCGAGGTGCAGCTCGAACCGCTGGGCACTCCAGCTCTCTAAGCATCTCCCTGCGATGACCAACACGTTCCAGGTACCTTCCTCAGCTGACTCCAGCTCAGTCCATAGAAATACACAAACTGACGCTTTTTTACTATTTCACATTTACACCTGGACATGTTGGCCACTTCTAGGTGGGTGGACATCACCACAACCAAGGATAAGACACTGCAAACTTCTCCCATGTATTTTAACAGATACTCCAACGAGGACGCTCACAGTGGCGTTTTTACACACTCACAAGCTTGTGAACCAGCCAGGGCATTTCCCTCTCCCCTCTTCCAGCCACCGACCTGCTCTTCAAAGAGCTCTATTTACATGCCAAGTTACAAAGTTCAGCTGCTTCCAAAGCAACGTGGAAAAAGTGCAGCTTTTATGGTTCTACAGTGAGGCTTTTCACAACATGAAGCAGCTTCTTAGACTATTTTTTTTTTAAATTTCCAAACAGGATTTCGCAGTTAAAAAAAAAAAAAAAGAAATCAGTCCACACACAGGCCTTTGAGGAACCTGAACTGAGGGGCTTCAAAAGAAGAGAGCTCTGCAACCTTAAGCATCACGTTACTGAACAAACACCCAGAGAAAAAAAACAACACAAGTCAGAAAGAAGGGCTGCCAAAATCTGCACATCCACCCGAGTTTAAGCTGCTTCTCCAATGTTTAGGCAAGCCGTGCCTTTTGCCATCTCTGTTGTATCTTTCCATTTGCTTACTGTTTCTTCTCATTTGCTTCTGAACTTTGGGGATGAAGCCCTCACTAGCAGCAATCCTCACCCACTCTCTTCCCCACCTCTCCTTCCATTCTCCGCCAACATGAAGCAGAGAAAATGATTGGAAAGTTCCAGAGAGAACAGGACACGTGCCAAGAACTTCCAGAAGCAGGTCCAACTTCCCCCAAACTACCAAGAATTTAACAAAAGCTCCAGGCTGCCACGGCCTGACAGGGATTTCTTCTTCCTCTCTACCCTGGCAGGAGACAACTACAACCCATCTTTCACATTGTCTGATGGCCCATCTAAGGAGTGGACTATTTACATCCTTGGAAAACACTTTTGCTTTTCAGAAACTACGAACAACCACCTTGCGCGATGCAGGAACACAGCAACACAAGCCCAATGGAGACGCTGTCGGGCCCTCCTCCCTTCCCGCTCCACAGGTTCGGGTTTTAAGGCCTCCTCTCCGAGTGGAGGCGGCGCTTTTCCATCTTCCTGCAAACATCAGGCCCTCTCTGCCTCCACAGTTGCTTCCTTCAGGTATCTCAAAAATGGTTACCATATCTTTAAAAATAAAATCAGCCCAAGTTTTACAAACAGGCCTTCTCCATTCTTTCCAAGAATGTTAAATTATTCTGCATGAATGGAGTTATTTCCATTTTCTGTCTTTACCCTAGAAGGGCATGTTTCAAATGCTCACTAGAACACACAACTATTTTAATTTAAGTTAAATAGTCCAGCTATTTTAATTTAAATTAAAGCTGTGCAAATATTTTTTGGAACTGGAGACTTGAAATACCTTATGTTCCTGACAACAATGCCCACTTAAGTCTTTCTTTAACCACACTTTGAATTTCTAAGTTTTCAGGACAAAGTATGATAAAACTTCTAAAAACATTAACAAACTACAGCACACAGTTAACGAAAAAAAGAAAACAAACAGACACATCCAGGACCCCCCATGTTATAAATTTTTTGTCCTGCTGTATTGTGTGGAAGCTATTTGGAATGCACGCTCTCTGGAGCAGGACATTTTATTCTTACTTTCTGTAAATCACATGGAACCATTGTCAGAGCCATGTAAATAAATAATAAGATATTTAGTTAGATAATGCATATTTCTATTTTGATTCGAAACTCAAGTTTTGCTCTACTTAGTAGCCTGAACACGACTCCTCAGTTATCCTTTTAAAGTTATCACTTCCAGAAAAAAATAGCGGGTTAATGATTAACAAAACCCAGTGCAAAGCAAATCCAGAATGAAAGAGAAAAAAGAGAGAGAACCAAAACACTGATGATTTTTCGATTTTTTCCCTCCCAGCAGGAAGCCTGTGAAGGTACCGAGGGACAGTGCCGGGCTCCGGGACCACCGCTGCTCCAGAGGCGGGTCCGGAGCGCAGCCCGGCTGAGCCACGGCCGCCGCGTCACACCCCCGCACCTGGCGCTGCCGCCCGGGGACCCCGCGCACACCGGCCCACTTCCCCTCCCGCTCCGCGCCGTCCCGACGCGGCCGCAGCTCCCGCCCGCACACACCTGCGCGCCCGCGGACAGGTACGGAACAGCGGCCGCCTGCGCGCAGCGCGCCGCCGAGTCCCCATCTCCGCCCCCGCCCGCGGGCCGGCGGCCCCTCCGGGCACGGGAGCCCCCCCGCCCCCCGCCCCCGCCTCAACGGCTCCAACGGCGGCCGCGCCCCGCCGCGCGCAGCAGCGCCCCCGCTCCCGCGCCGCCTCCCAGCCCCCGCGCCGCCCCCCGCGCCGTGTCCTGCCCTTGCCTCCTGCCCGCAGTGCCCGGTGCAGTGGGAGGAGCGGTGCCCGGCGCCCGCCTCTCCTCCGGGGCGCGCAGGGAGAGCTGCCTGCCGCCCCGACCCCCTCCCCGCCGCCCGCGCGGCCGCTCGCCCGCCTCACCCCGCTCGCCGCCGGCCCCGGCGCAGCCCCCCGGCCCCGTCCCGGCTCCGTGGCCCCGTCCGGCTCCTCCGGCTCCGCAGCGGCGAGCGGGGCTCCGGCACGTGACAGCGCCCAGCGCCCCCATAGGCTGGGGCTGCCGGGCAACGTGAGCCCGCCCCCTCCCTGCACCTGAGAGCGAGCCTTACGCCAGCTGCGTAGGGGGACGCCGGGCGGCCGCGCCAATTTCGTAGCGGCGCGGAACCAGCCGTTTCCTCCCTCCTCGCGGCAGGCCGGCGCAGCCTTACGGAATTGACGTAAAGCTGCTCGCCTCGGCCGGTTTCCTACCTGGGGCCGCTACTCCTTGCGTTAACTGCGTAATCCCACCCGCCTCCCGGGGAGAGAGCTCTCTGCAGCTCAGAGAGCTCCTGCGGCTGCGTGGGGTAGGAGCCCCCCAGCCTGCACCCAGGAACGTCACTTACGTAAAGCCCCTCAAAGAGGTCAGTGTTTCTTACGAATTCTCCGTAATGTCGTCAACGCGGGCGCTGCACCTGAGAGGGCTCCCGTTGCGCAAATGCCGTAGGTGCTAGCGTGCCTGGCGCAGAGTACGTTAGCGGCGCGATAGGGTCCTCCGCATCCCCGCTGAGGGGCGGCCGGGCCTGGCGGCGGGAGGCAGGTGTGTGTTGGGGGGGAGCCTCGTCCCTGCCCCGTCTCCGCTCAGGGCGGGGAGGAGCCGCCGCCCCCGTGTCGAGGCACCTCGGCGGAGACCGGGCGTGTGGTTTCACCGTCGCCCGGCCCCGCTTGCAGCCGCCCAGGGCCGTGTTTGTAGAAGTCCCCACAGGCAGCCCCGCTCCCGGCCGAGGGCAGGAGGGGTGAGGGGCGGGGCAGGGCCCTGGCGCCCCTCGCCTGCGCAGTGCCCGTCCTCGGTGGGTTTTGTACCCCATTGCAAAATCTAAAGCAGTGCAGAAAGAGAGAAGTTCCCGAAATTGAGCTGCAAAGTAGTGTTTCCACGTGAGTAGCTGTTCTCTGGAACCCTCCGTGGTTGTCTGAGGACGTGAAAATCAAGGCAGCTTTGGGGTGGGTTTAGGCAGGTTGGGCTTCACAAAGAATGCAACGTTCAATGAGCGCCATCCTTGTCTTCTAGAAATCAAGAGAAATGGGTCCAAGATAGCTTTCAGCTGCCCTGTGGCAATTGTTCCTAATCCCAGACACCTGGCAGTTCCAGAGCAGGTGGGCACCCCGGGAGGCTGGAGAGAAGAGCTCCAAGTGCTTTGTTCATCAGACGCCTCAGAGAAGTGCTAGCGTGCTAAAACCTTTAGGTATGAGGATTTTTTTTTCCTTTTGTATGTGTGTTATATAGAACCTTGATGGTTTTGCGTCCACATTCAAATGGCTGATATTTTCACATGGGTGCTTCAAGCTTTGTGCCAGGTTTTCTAGGTTAAGTGCCTCTTCAAACTCAGCTTTTGACATATAAGTCCACAGCAATTGTATTTAATATAACTTTTTACACTTTTCAGAACTGATTTGATATGGGCTCTAAAGATGAAAGTCAGTTGACTGGGGAGCTCTGTGCCAAAATAATCAATACACAACATGCTGTGCTGAAGCGGCCTAGGAGGGAACGTTGGCAGAAGGCAGTGGGATCAGGAGATTTGCAGTGCTGAACTGAAACAGTAACTTCCATTCAAAACAGCGATTTGCAGCATTAGAGTGGAAGCAGGAAACATGCGTGCATAAATAACTTTAAATGTAGAAATCCAGCTTGTTCAAATTAAACTTACATTTTGTATACTTCTTTGCAAGCCTGTGGCTGAAGTGTCACTGTAGTTCTGAACAGGCAGACATAGCTCTACTTTTGTAACAAACTTTTATCTCATGCTGTTTAAGGAATAGAAGGAGAAACAAATATGAGGGATCTCAGTTACTGCTTTCAAGTCTAGGATCGAAAAGGTTTCAAAGCAATGACTGAGTTTAACTAAATCTCCTGTGTGGCCTTAAAATATCAGTGTAGGCCTTGAGAAGGGGCAAGAAGATAATAGCTAGAAAATCAAGTACCCGTTGAAGGACTTAATGTGAGAACATTTTTATTTGAAATTGATTACAGCAAATAGAGACACAGTAGAAATATAGTCCAGAGGAAGGCTGCTGGAGCAGATAGGGAATGGGAAGGGGCAGCTGTGAACATCAGCGGCTGTGTAGCGAAGGTGGGAATGTAGTCAGGAGAGAAAAATCTGCAAGAGATGGCATCTCAAATAGTGAAGCTTTTGCAGAGCCACAAGAAAGTTATTTTCGGCTGTGGTCTGAGTGAAATCTTGAATTTTTCTGTTGAGTTCTCCCTTGGTCTAATGATTTGCCAAGGGCAAAAACACAGAGGAAAGGGGATTGATAGATTAATTTAGAATACAGGGGATTGGAAGAGCTTTGGCGCTACAGTACAAGAATGTAAATTTAACAGGGAAAAGAACATCTGAGGTTTGGAAAAAAGTTAACATCTGTTGTTAGGCTTCATGGAATAAAAAGGAAGAAAATTGAATTTATAATCTAAGTTCACTGAGTAGGAGATGAGGACTTCAATTGGGCCAAAAGCAACCTGGAATTAGTTACCTTGTGTAAAGTTAAAGTAATTAACATCAATTTGCTCTTTTTTGGGGGACAAAATACTGGCATAGAAAGATTTTAAATATATAACTATGATGGAAATAATGTGTGTTTCCTGTAGATGTTTTAACAGAAATAGGTTAGGATGGTCTGATTTTAAGTACTATGGAGGTTTTGTGCTGTAACAAGGGTATAAAATGGAATAAAGCCAATTATATGAGAACAGTATACAGATCTGAGCTGTTAATGCAGAGAACAGTCATGGTAACTGAAGTCTTCTAAGACTATTTCACTGGTGTTTACTGACACAATAAATGTAGAATTAGTTTGTAAAAAAGACCCCTCTCTTCCTGGACTGGTTTTCCTGCTTGTAGCTCTCATACCTGATTATGCTGTATTCTGCAAAAATGATAAAGAAATTATGTTACCAGTATTAAATAAAAAAGAGAGGCAAGGCAGGAGCCAGTATACATGACCAGCATGTGAAAGCAGTTTTCCTGGATACCGAAAAACCCCAGAAAAACAGAGGGACCTTTTACAAAATGTTGATAGCTACTGGTTTGAAGCCTGGAGTGAAGGGAGCACTGAAACGTGCAGTGGGGCAGCTCCACGGGATGGGGGGGCGTGGATGATCAAGCATCAGCTACTAATTCTACATTGAGGACTAAATGGCTATTAGCTACAGTAAAGGGAAAGCTCCTACGTGAACAAGAATGAAATGGAACTTACAAAATGTAAAGTGTTTGGTATTGTTTACAGACAAATGGGAATGTTCACTGAGTGCCTGAGGGAAGAGGTACTTTTCTTTTGTTATAACTCAGAAAAGAAATCTCTGTTTGAGACTTAACCGTTGTCCACTGACCCAGTTCTTTACAGGTTTCAAATTCTGCCTTTAGACACGTACTAAAGTTAATGGAATTTGTGCAAAGGTATCTGAGGACAGACTTTGAATTGGAAAAAAATAACTCTGTATGAGACGTGTATTTAAAAAATCTTTACGTGTGAAATTAATCTCATAGGGTTCACAAGAAATTAAAATAACTAGAAATTGGAGAATTTGAAAAGGAACTTGCTTGACTTTACATCTTTTTAATCTATAAAAAAATAATTGTATGTGTTAAACTTTATTTCAGTGGGAATAATCGCACATTTAATGTGGCTGTTTGCATGCTTTGAAGTTTGGCAGTGTTTAAATACTTTCCACACACGAGGCTTGGATTTAGGAAGGTGATAAGCTAAGAAGATGACTTGCAAATGTGAAGTGTTTTGAAGAAAATCTTGGCGTTTGAAAAAACAACTGATGTTTGATGACAAGAATGAAGTTGGAAACAATTCCATACAACATAAACCAGTGTCCAGAGCCACTGTTCTGTCTTGCTGTATTTGATTGTGTGGAGAGAAGTAATGAGAAAAGAAGGGAGGTAGAACGCCAGAGGACAAGGAAAACAAAGTGAAAAGCCCTGATGGTGTCCGGCTTCTACAAAAAACCACAATCAACAGCACAGAGAGCAGAAGGTGAAAGTTAAAAGGTTATAATATAAGCAGCATAAAAATAGATTTTGAGCGGATTAAAGCTGCATTCAGAAAGGATAAACATTTTTTAAAAATCCCCTATCTTTGCAGAGTGTGCAAGTATTAAAACCCAGAGTCAATAAAACATTTCTGCAAATCTGCATTAAAATCAAAGGCTAAATATTCGAGTAGTCAATTGCTGGGGGTGGAGAAAGGGAAATCAACAGTGAAAACTTGGCAGATTTGAGTTGAATCGGTTTCTCTGCAGGATGTGGTAAGAAGATTCACAGTGGGAGAAAAGAAACGTGAGGTGATATCAGTACTAGAAAAGCCTTTGGGGTAGATAACCATTGCTTCTCTGTTTCCTAGTGTGGATCCTGCAGAAGTTGATCAAGTTCAAGTTTGGTAGTTCTCAAATGCCATCTCGCCGTTCCTCCAGCATCCCCTGGTGTTCCTCTGTGTCGGAATTTACCTTGTTTTGTGTATACTTGATATCAGCCTTTATTGTTTTGTTTCATTCTGTTCTGCCTTCATTTTTGTTTGGCCCACAGCTACTAGCTGATGAAGCTGTGGCATGATGTAGCAAAGAGTGTTATTCTGAAAAATGCTTATAGGATCTGTATTATTAATATTTTTTTAAAGTATATCTCGGGCATAAATGGGAGAGAATCAAGCAAATTACTATCCAGTGTGGAGGGTACTTAAAAATCTAGAATCTGTGCTGCAAAACAAAAGATGATGTGCATAAATCTGGCAGTTCTTTGTGTACCTAACTCATTACCAAGGGTTTTACACAGTACTTGCCAATATCTGGTGCAATCTGAATGATAGTTGTTTGACTTTGGACTGGAGCAAAGGAAATAAAATGGAGGAAAATTAGGCACTAAAAGAGGAGGAATCACACCATGAAATGTACCACGGTGCTCTTCAAGTCCCAGAGCAGGCTCTGGGGGTAACATTTCAGAGATCTTTTTAGCAGTGGGGATGAGGATCAGCTTGAAAAGCAAGCAAAACTGGAACCGAGTAAGTGGGAAATACTTTCAGATTATGACTAACGCAATTATTAGAGAGGCTACTGCATGCACTGTGGTGGATTTAGCTTCAAATAGGATAAAAAGTTATGCCATGTGCGATTGATTCCAGGTTGGGTTACAGTTTAGAAGTGCAATTAGTGAGTCATTTGCTACTTTATATCAATTATTAAAGACAACAAAGGTCTAGGTTTAAAAAAAAGAGTGCATTTCTCAGTATGTTCTGCTCTACTTGGTAATCTTCTGACTTCCCATTTTTGTTGGACGTGTCTTGGCTTGCCGGGTGTCGCGGTACGGCGTGTTCCTTACCCTGTCACCGCATCCCTTCCCTTCTGTGTCTGCCGACAACCAGCCAGAATGAGCAGCTTCCTGAACCGTGTGTGAACAGAAGTGCTTGAATCCTGTTGTTAGAGGTACTGTTTAGGGCACAGTGCAGCGCAGCTAACCTTGCCCACCCTAACATTGGAATTGGTTTGTAGACTGTGCTGCCTTTGGTCTACTGGTTTTATTCTCTTCCCTATCTGGCAACTGCTGAATGTATAATTAAAACTTTTCTACTAGTGGCCGTGACAAAACTCATATCAGTGAACAGCCTTCTGTAAAATGTGAGTGCACGCACACAGACATGTTTTCTGCTGAGATTATTTCATTGTCTTGTATGTTTCAGGAGTGTTTCCTAAGAAATTAAAACTTTGTAGTTAATTTTTTATTAATAGTTAATGGGTTTTGTTTGGTCGTTGTTTTTTCTTAAAAAAAACCAGGTGGTTACAGGGCATCTGAGCAAGGAAGGGTGGCAGAAAGAAGGTTCTAGAGCCGTGTCGTAGCTGAGCCTGTGGGGCTGGCAGTGTCTCGTACAGCAGGTTTCTCATTGCAATTTAGTGGCATAAAGTTCCAAAGACTGACCCTTGGGCTGCAGCTTTCCTCCCTAGAGAAGCCGGGGCTGTATGAACAGACATCCAAAGTAGGGCTGGACCTCAGAGGTGGCCACAGTTTTCAGTCTTATAATACTTTATAACACACATTTGAGATTTGATCCTGCGATTGCCTAACCCTCACCAGGATTGTGACTGTTGTGGTTAACACTTCTATATTACTGTGGTTGTAGACATGATGAACCAATCTGGAAATCAGCTGGGTTTTTTCCATGGTGTGGGTAGGATACATGTCTTTATCTCCTATCAATAGGAGATAAGTATTTTCATACATATCAGTGGCAAGTAGATAAACATTTGGGGAAATATGTTCTTTCTAGAAAAATGACAATACAGTTGTAAGAGTGGTTGTTTTATGGAAGAATGTGATTGGACCAGCTAAGGGAAGACAGAAGTTTTGTGCAGGTCCTTAGATATATTTGGGGTTTTTTTTCCTTTTCCTTTGAAGTTTAGGATTGCAAACCTGCCATCGTTCCAAAGTAGAAGCAACTTGGGTGGCCTTTTTATCACTAATAGGCAGAGTAACTAGGCAGGACTGTGACTCCACTGAAAAGAGGCTCTGTCATACAAGAGGTTTTCCAGGTCAACGTTAAAAGCAAAATATCTCTCATCACATGAGCCTTTGTACTGCACACGTATTTTCTAAATGCTCTTGGCTTATCTTTAATGTTTATGCTGCTATCAAAAATAAACGCAGCTTCCATCTCTGCGGGTGTTGTATTTAACATCAACAGTGAATAGGCTTTTTCATTCCTAAATGCTAATTTTCTTTCTGTTTTCAATCTGTTTCTGGTACAAAAAGTTTTTGTTTTCAATGGCGTTTTTTTCTTTTCTCTTTGGTTTTTTAACTGCATGTTGTGTCCTTTTTTTTGTCTATAGGGATCTGTATTTTTTTTTGATGGAAGCAAAAGGTGCGTGTCTTTTGATGACCCTGAAGCCTAAAACTTGAAACAGAGTTTGTCTGAGTGCAGCTGGCAGTACAGTCATCATAATAGTTTGAAAAAAGCTTTACCAAGATCTCTTAGGAATAATAGTGATTGTTAGATAGAAATAAACCACTTTGAACTGTGGTCAGCAATCTGATCTAAAAATCTTGCTATAATGAGAACTTTGGTTATAATTACGTAGTTTTATAATTTCATTAAAAATTCTGTGAGAGTACAGCCAGAATTCAATGGCATTTGGGAAATGTTCATAGTCTGTACCCTCGGGATCAAATACTGACCTTGTTGAAGCTGATGTGTTTCCTGAATGCACGGGTACCCAAACCCAGTATTGCAACGTGGGGTCAGAACAGTTTGTGATTCTGAGGTCTGTTCATCCCGAAGCAGTTGAAGTTCTAGAGCAAATAGATACAGCCAGTGCACTAAAACCTCAACCTGACACATGGGGCTTGGCACATTCTGGTAACCAAAATCACAGCAGAAGGCTCACTCTTTGAAATCTCTTTTGTCTAATCTATACAGTTTTGTAGGGCTGATCTTCAAACTTTTCCTGCTCCATGTCCCAGGCGTTCTGCGTTGGATGTCATCAGTCAGCTTTTGCAGATAGTGCTACCTGCCCCCTGCCGAGTATCTAACAAGGTGCTGTGAAACAATTTTCCTGAGACTGAGTATTGGGATGTTCCTGCTGACTTGCAAATCGTTCCTGTTTCCTTGACAAGAGACAAGTGGCCAATTTGATTTGTTTCTGAACACCATGAGGGTCACTGGAAATGGGGACTAAAATACATAAATAAGTGCTCCCGGCGTCTCTTGTGGGGGAGACTTTCTTCTGGGTTTTGGTTCATCCTGTCTCTGAAATGGGGGATAGTGGTGATCTACTGAGGGCTTATGCAGCTTGCTTAACAGTGCTTGCTGTACCTCTTTGGGTGGCATATTCCAAACCCATCTGTACCATAGAGAAGAATAATGATCTGTCTACTTTTGGGACTTCAGTACTGCTGGTACAAACTGCTTTATTATTTTTTTTTTTTTCCTTTAAGAAATCCTACCGTCTCCACTGCATTTCCCTTTCAAGGAAAAGCAACATGCTTTTCTAAGGTATGTTGAAGACAGGAGGTGTTTGACCATGCTTAAATGGTTACTGGTGATGTTTCTCATCCTTTGCTAATAAAAGACAGTAAGGCTTTTCTGAGATTCGGTAAAGGGTTTTTTTAAAATTTATTTTGCATATTCCCAATTAACGTTTACCAACAAACTTTTCCTAAGTAAGTGATTAAATGGGATATGTGAAGAACGTGCAGTATTTTTGAAGGATAATGTCCTATGGGGCACTTAGTAGGAAGAGTACTAATGAATGTTTGTAATTTATGTTGGAAGTCAGCATGGCGTATTTGTTGTAGATATCATTTAGTGTAATAAGATTTCATTATAAGCAAAATAAAAATGTTTTTAAATTATTGGAAAATTTTCAACGTGGAAGTGAAAAGAGAGAGAGGAGGTTTTCATGTTTCCATTCAGTGCTGTTGCGCTGTGCAGCGAGTGCCCAGCCTGCGGCTCAGCCCTCCCGCTGCTCCGATCGTTGGGCTGGTGCTGCTGGTCCCCCGAGCGCAGCGGCTGCTCCCAAGGGCCACCGGGCAGCCAGCGCTGCTCCATTGATCTCTGCCTTGCTGACTCCCTGCAAGGTCACAGAACTGGCAGCTACAAAAACTGTGTTCTGTGGAAAATTTAAAGGGGAAGAGTAGAAGTACCTAGCACGGAATGTTTGCGGGGTTTTTTAAAATGCGTAAATACTTTTATTTGTTGAATCTTCTATTTTGCTTCTGTGGAAGTCTAAAACTTGGAAAGAAGTGATGGCGGAAGTTTGTCCATCGTGACCCGTTTCTTCAGTTTGTGAGTTATGCCCTATCCTGCATATTGTTCCGTTCTATATTTGTTTTTTGCAAAAGGGTTTGAAATCCTGCATACTGCTTTCTCAGAACTGACTCTGATTAATTTGGGCTTTTTGTTGTTTCAAATGTGATGGAAATTTGGGGTTAGAAAACCCAAACAAACCTAAACGCAGTCTGCAAATGCCTGTGTTTGTGTTGCTCATGAAACACTATGCAAATAGCGCTCACTGTCTTTGTCATTGTTACAGTAATGCTGTTTTTCTAACACCGAATGCTGGCGGCTGCGCTCAGCAGGTCGCGTTCCAGCCAGCGCAGCCTCTGCCAGGGCCACATGCTGTCGGGTACACTGTTCTGCTTGGGCCATTCTAAGGGTATTTCCATGACTATTTTAAAGCTGTGTAGCATGCTGCATGTGTCCAGTCTAGCAAAACGTGAGAACTGCAACTGAAAAAAGTGCATTAGCAAAGCTGAAGTGCTTAAATACTTGAAAAGCAGAAGTGTCTACAGGGTTTGAATAAAAGCAATGGTCCAAACCGCATGAACACAAGACTGGAACACCACGGGCAGAACTAAGCTGTACTGCGTTGTAAAGGGTTTCAGGAATGGTGTGGCAGAGACTGGAAAGGGAGTTTAATTGACCTGGTGGAACTTGTGTGATGTAGAAATACAGGGATCTTCCCAAAATTTTGCGCAGATACAGGTCTGTTCCAGGAAGAAGCTGGAGCAGCTGGTAAAGGCAGGTTGACAGATGGCCGGTTTGTCTGGATCTTTGGATGGATGCAGAGGTCAATGCTGTTGACATCGTTACTTAAGAGCCTGGATACCCTGATGCTAAGAGCATAAAATAGTCAATAAGTATTATAGAACATTTGCTTTTTATGAAATACTGCATGCAAATTTTTCTTACCTGAACTCTTCCAAAAGAAGGATTTGCAGGAATCTGACAAATCTCAGGTTTATTGTTTTAATTTGTACATTTGTATTTTTCCAGGCTTCGTGCCAAATAATGAAGGAGAAGAGAAAGGTGCATTTCCCAACTAACTTGTGCAGCACTTGAGACACCAAATATGCAGTGTACAATTCTAAAACTAGTTGTGTTTCAGGAAATAGAGGAGTACACATCTGGACTGGGAAACTCTAATGTGAATGAGTCTAGGGATAACAGAGGGATACCAGTAATGGTAACTCCCAACCTGTGCTGAAATAACAGGCAAATGGAGATTTTGCATCTCTAACAGCGGTGACTTGGCTTTGGAAAATATTAATATAGTGGATGAAAAAATAATATTCTAAGTGGCATAATTCTGAATTAATGGAAATTTGGTAGATAGTATATTCAGTCTCTGCAGGAACGACTTCTATTGAGAATTTGTAAATCATGTTAAGTACACACAGTTACTGCTTGCTCTGATTTTAACCCATATTTGTGTTTCTTCTTGTAAAGTTAACAAATCTTTAGTAGCAGATCCTGAAAGTTACCACTACCAAAACATCTTGGTGTGTTTATGCTTACTCTCTGTCTTTGTTTGGAGTGTCAGAAGAGGTCCACAATATTTGGATAAATGCATACTTTGTACATAGAGCACGCCTGTCTGATGAAGTGCAGCTGGTGCACATAGAGCCAGCGTGGCTAACCTGGTAAATTGGCTAGATGAATTTCAGTTAATTGAAGTTTTATGAAATGGTTTATAATAAGACGATCTTTAATTATGTCAGTGTTTCTAGATTAGAGTTTTCTTGTGTGGACAAAACAAACAGTTATTATTAGGTGAAATTATCATTCGGAGGGTTTGTGATATTTATTTCTGAGGTTAAATGCCTATGGTTTATAAACTCTGTCCTGAACTTCAACTTGTACAGTCTGTCCAAAGTTTCCTGTCAGAAAAAACAGTTGATAAAAGTTACTTGTCCTTAAAGAGCCTTTTTCCTAAGCCCGCTTTACTAACTATTGTATAATGGGAAGCATTCTGGCTTGGAGTGTATCAGCCGTGATGTTCTGCAACTTTGTGTGTAACTTGCTCTGAATGGCACGATGGAGTTGGAGACTCGGGTAGAGAGGAATAAGGGCTGGAGACCAAACTGGTGGTGAGCAGAGTCCATGTGCCCAAGGTTAGGCATAAACTTAGTTCACAGCGTTCAGGTCAATCCTTCTGTAAAAGTCCTGCAAATGCGAAATTGTCAATTCCCTTTAATTTATTTGTAGATCAAATGAGTGGTTATTCCTGTATGTATTTATGAGGTTCACAATGTCATGGAGGTTTTAAAAAGACGGTGAAACCCAAAGTGGAGAGCAGAGATTCAATTTGCGCAGGTCTCCTTGGCTTGACTTTATTTTTCTTGTGGTGAGACACTGCAGCTCGTCCCTGTGCTGGGGGAACTGCTGGGGTCACGGGCTGCCCCTGCATGGCATGGAAGGTTGTGCCGCAGAATCAGAGCTGATGCAGCATCTTTGAGGAATAAAGCATGCAGCTTCCTCAGGCGTGGAATGATAAACAAGGTCTCATGGAGCAGATATTCATAAGTGTTGTAGAATACTGTTTATTCATGTTGTGAACCAGATTGCAGTAAGTAAGGAACATATACTGTGTTTCTAGTTGCTCTCTAGAAGCTGGTAATTGAATTATCAGGATTAGGCATGATGTCTTTGGAAAAGGAGTGTAAAAGCAAGCCTAATTTGATTATTGCAGCAAATCCATTTTCTGTTCATTGAGAGTTGAAGGAAATAGTTTGATGGTTCAGAACTTCTTATGCTCTCTCTGTTACAAAGATAGCTGCTGGTATTTGAGGTTTTGACTCTTGTGTGAGACGTGATACTACTGTCTGTATCCATGAACTTGTACCGGGTTTCCCTGTGTCTCAGTTCTTCAGCAGCAGGGACTAATCTTAACAATTCTGCACTGATGGAGGATTTTGATTATGTGTTCTGTTTCCCAAAGAGGATCCTTAAAGAGCGTGATGTGAATTGAGGAATGTTTTACTTTTCATGTAGCTGCACGTAATTGTTCTTGAGCTGCCTTTTACCTAAGCAGTTCGCATTAGTTTAAGCACTTGCAATTGCCGAGTTAATATTCTTGATCATGTTAACAACATCTGTTTTGGGAGTTATTGCATTTGCAGTTCCGAATGCTGCCTGGTGGAGCTGTGCCAATGGTAACTGGTGGAGCAGGAACCTCTGGATGCTGTGGAAACGCAGCTGCCCCAGCACCGCTCATCACGCACTCGTCCCAGTGAGCTGCTGGGACCTGAACAAAGGTTTTGTGGGGAGGGACAGACACTTCTGTTATGTTTAGCACAGGGTAGTCTACATCCTCCTCCTCAAAACTTTAATTTGCAAAAAAATGGTAAGTTTTTCTTGTCATAATTGCATTTGTGCCTTACTAACTGTGATTCTCTCTGCCAGTATCCACAATGACTGTTCTCTGTTGTGCTCAACGTTATCTGTGTTTTGGTTTGGTTTTCAGGATATGAATATATTTTCTTTTCCATAGGATAGTGATATGGTGGGCCACGAAAGTCATTTAGGGCTGAGTCAATATGTCTTTTTGCATAAGTCATTACCCAGTTACATATGCTGTAGCTGCCGATCTCCCAGGCTGGTCCTGCAGCAACGTTTTCTGGAAAGGCACCATGTTAGGAGAGGAGGTTACAGGTTTTCTGTCCGAATTACCTTGCAAGGGATACCTTGCTGTTACATTGCTATAGAGCAGCATAATTCAGAGCATTATATGAAAAGTGTAATGGTCAGAGCAGACACAATAACAGCACCATCAAATATTGATAATGTAGGATTATTAATTAGAGCAGGGGTGTAGGATTAAAATGTCCCTTGAGTTTCATTCCCCATTTGATATGAGAGTGTGGTTTTGTGGTCAGAGAGTGGGAAGCTCAGGACAACTGGAATCTTTTCTCCTCTCTTCAGTGTATTTGCTTAATGTTCTTAGTGGTTCAGTGGATATATAATACTATTGACCAGAGTTCATAGAATTATGATATGCTCCTATGGTGGCACTGCTGAGAGGGAACTTTACAAGGATCTTTCTGTTAGTGTAGCTTAGACTGATTTGTAGCTCATAAAAAAGAAAAACACGTCGAACGAGCTGATAATTTGCAGTCCTGTCGTCCTGGAGTCTCCTCCTCCTTCAAGGAGCTGCCTGCTTTTGTCAGCTGGAGAACCCTGGCTGGGTTCCGTGGAGCAGAGCGCACACGCCGTGGGACCGCTTGCCCTCGGTGCGGAGCAGACGACAGCGTTCTGCTCTTGGTGGTGTGCGCAGTGCTGAACTAAATAGATATCAAAGTAAAGAGACTGAATTGAATTTCCCAGGTACATAGCCCCGCTTAAAAAGGAGCTTTCAAATGTCTCACACTTGAAAAAGACACTACAGGTTAGAAATGAGATTTGCATTTAGAACAAAGCCCTGATCTGCATTACTAATAGCAGCTGAGGTCATTAAAATAGAAATAATTTCACTTTGAATTTCTTTTGAAGAGTATCTGCATTCTCTGCATCATTGGTGTTAGCTTTTCTTTTCCTACAGTTTTGATCCATCAGGACAGTACAGTAAGGATTTGTTTTCCTCTTTAGGTGTTTTCTGGTTCTAATATTCTACCTAGAAGAAGTGTTTTAGACCTGCTATAATCATACAAGTTCTGTAAATTCATTCTTCCATTACTATACCTGAAGTGAGCATTCTTGGCATCCCTCAGTATGCACCTCTATGTGCTGTAGCATTTTAATGTTCCTTCTGTGTCCCCAAGGCTTTTTTACCTGATAAAACTCTCCAGTCTATCTAAAGCATCTTCTCTTCTCTTCTCTTTTCTTTTTTCTTGTTTTCTTTTTTTCTTTCACATTTTGAATGTTTCCCTGCACTCTCTAGAGCCATTAAATGTTCTGACTATGCACTTCAGGAGATCAATATGCTTTTGGTATTCAGAGGCATTATCATTCTGAGGCTGTATGACTCGTATGTATTCATCCTATTAACATCTGCTCAAGATTCCCGAGGTCCCACCACAGCGAACAGCGAACGACCGTTTTGTCCTTGGTCAGGCTCTGTGGATCAGGTGCCTGACACCTGGCTCATTGTCAGACAGATTCCATTTCACTCTTTACTTTGTTTTGGCCTTATTTCACCCCTAGAAGCTCAGTTTCAGCTGAAGGTGAATGAATGAATTGGGAAGGGTTGCGTCTTTTGCTGCAGTGGCAATTCCTGTGTATTACTGCCCAAATAAATTATTTGGTTCCTAAATTGTAGGAACCTGTTCTGATCCAACAGTGAGATTCTATCAGCCCACAAGGATGTGCTCATAGTTGAAGTACTGTTTCTGTAAAGCAACAGAGAAAGACAAGAGATGAAGTCCTCTGCTGGGCATGATCAGCAAATCACTGTCCTTACTGGCTAATTTAATGGAGGATTATGAGCTTTAAAGTCATGCAAAGAGGATGAACTGTGGCTTTGTCTTCAGTGTTAACTCCAGTGGATATTTGGTGGTGGGAGTACGAAGTGTCAGCTTTATTGTTTTAACAGAAATTGCCAATAGGATTAAATTACTGAGGGGAAATAAACAAGGAAATTGGAGTTAAGTGTGTAACAGTGCTGAAGTCAGTAGCCAGGGTTCGATTCACTATTTTAAAATCATGTCTGAGGGACGTGACCTTTTACCCACTTCAGGTAAGGCCATTATTCTGGGGCATCTGTGGAGAAGAAACAATTGACCAACGTGGAAGCTCCAGTCTGTGAAATACAGATCCGAAAGCTGCCCAGCACTACCCTCCAGTGGTGTGAGAGTCGTATTTACAAGCATGTTGGATCATTTGACAAAAACAGCAACAAAACCACTTCTCAATAGTCAACACAACTTCAAAACACTCTTAGATCCAGGCAGTGTATTGGACACATCCTTTTTCCTGCTATAACGTTTTACTGCAGAAGTCCTTGCCTGAGACCTTGTTACGCTGTTGGCTGCTCAACATTCTCACCTTCCCCTCTGCCCGGAGAGGCCCCTTGGAAGGGATTCTCCTCCACCAGGCAGCTGTGAGCAGGGGAGGAGGATCAAAGGGCTTGATGGTGACCTGCAGCAATCCAGCGCAGGCTCGTGTAGGTCAAAGGGTCCAGCCGTGGTTAGAGCCTGACTTCTGTGACTTCCCTTAGAGATAACCTGGCAGAGGTATGGCCCAGTCTGCATCTGCTGCGAGTGGGCTCGCACATTGAAGAGGAAGCCATAGGTGCCATGCATGTGTTTGATATCCTTATGGTTCTTACAGTTTGTTTGTTTTTGGAATGAGGCATGTGATGAAGATCTCTGCACAAGAAGGCAAAATTGCAAGGCAGAGTAGGTGATTTCGGAATTCAGGCCAGGCTGCTTCAGTTTGTCCCCTCATATCCTACCCGCGGTCTTCCCATAGTCTGCAGACAAATGTTGGAGTCTAAGTAAGTTCTGCTAAAGATATCTTTTATCTGTAGAAATAGTATTCTTTAAAGAGGACCTGGTGTTGTCCCAGTTCCTGAGCCGAGGCAGGAGTTCCCTGCGGGTTTGCTGTGTGCAGGTGTGTGACTGCCACGGCTCCTGCCCTGGGCCTGGGGCTGGCGCACGGCAAGCCTGGGAGCGCGTTGCCGCAGGATGGCGCCTGCTGGCCGGGCTGCCAGGGCTGCGAGGAGCTGGAGCCCGAACCTCCGCCTGTGGGAGACGTATGCTACATTCAGTCTTAACCCACAGAGATATTTCCTATGAAACTCTCGTAAATAAATGTTCTCTCTACCTCCTTCTTGCTTAACATTACAGTTTTATCTGAAATTGATTATTGTGCTCCAGGGAAGTGAGACTGCATCAGAACTCTATTGAATTGTTGCATAGCAAGAAATACTGACCTTTCTGCTCTCTCTTGTCACACCAATTCATTGCCATTACCCACAACTGATCCGTGTCATATGCTCAATACTCTCTGCTGTATCAGGCAGCTTGATTTCCTTGCCAGCAGTTCTGATTAGCAATGATGAGCAATGTGTCTAAAAAGTGCAATTAGGGTGTCTCGAGTCTGGAAATTGTGTGGTTTTTCCAAGTTTTAATAGCAACTTTAAAGTTTTGATGAACAAAGCTCTTCCTTGGCTCTTCTGCTGTGTGGATGTTGCGGTAGGTCTCACAGTGTTCAGTGTGCTGCTTGGTACAGTCCTGAGCATTTCAGGCTGTGTCTGGTTGCATTGGTTTGGCAGTGCTGGCAATACATGAGTTTCTTGTTAACTCCTGTTTTCACACTATGGAGTTTGCTTGAATGTGTGCGGTGCAGAAGGGACATCTGGTGGCCAGAGGGCAAAGTGGTGACAATGCATGTTAACGACAGCCGCTTTGGTTATTACAGGAAAGAGCAAATTTTGAGTTAGAGCTTGGACCCTGGAGGTCTCCCGAGCATTACATCACCAAACTGCATTTGAACTTTTCAGTTCACAGAATTGGCCTGTGAGTCTGTAGGCTCGGAATTCCAAAACCTGACCTTTTAAAAAATGTATGTGACACTTTTCAGCAGTGATGGGAGCATACTGAAGCAGTCGTTTTTGCACACTGTTTTTGAGTGGAACTGGAGTTTGTTTGTTAACTAGCTCAACCTGCCAAGTTCTGAGCCTGCACCCACTGTTAGTGTGGGCTCCTTTGTTCATGGCTTTGCCTAATAACCCTCAGAGGATGAAGTTGGGGAAAAATCAGAAGATTTTGGTGCTGTTAGCTTGCATGGTTCAATTTAGAAAATCAGACTTGAATTCAGTGGTGAGGTTCCAGAGCTGTGAGGAGGGAAGGTGAGGCTCTCTCCTCTGAGGCAGGTACCATGTGTGTATGGCAGGAGATAGGAATGTCTTTATTCCTACCAGCATCTGTCTGTCATACTGGCTGTCATACCACATGTCTAAACTCTAGTGTCCGATCTGTAATATTAGGCTCATTTTAAGCCCCGTGTGAGGAAAGATTGTGAAACTCATGCAAGTGTACATTGTTCTTTGAATGGAAAGCACAGGCTGTTTTGCTTAGGTACCTCACTGCACAGTTCATTGTGAACCGTTTGTAGAAAAATGTATGGGATTGTTTTGTGAAAAGTGTACAAAAATATAGGATAAGGGGACAGAAAGGATTTGCTGAGTACCCCAGACCTACTGTCTCTCTTTTCTCTTAATCCAGCTCGCTGCCCCATTTTCATGTCATGCATTTCCGGCTTGCAAAGTTTTCTGCCTGCTGAGAATAGAAGCCTTGCTGTTACGCTGTCCTTAAGTCTCTTGTAATGAGTGTTACGCAGACGAAAGCAGCTGTGTCCTTTGGCTCTAGTTTTAATGCTATGTTAAAGAGCAGATTATAGATGCTGGACTGCAGCGATGCAGAGGTAGCACAAACCATGGCCAGTTTGGGGAAGGCTTTAGCAAGGATGACTAAGGACTTGGGGCTTATGCTTTAGATAACAAATCCGCACAATTGTGCTCCTTCTTTGGAAATGTAGGCAAGCCTAACAAATCAGGGCCTTACCGGAGTTGTATCAGGGTCCCCTAATTGGACTAAGCTGGTTAATACCCACATTGGCCTTTGGATGCCGAAGGGTCTAGCACAGAAATGGTCTGCCATTTGTGCTGGCAACATATCATAAAAATGCAACCATGACTGTTGAAAAAAATTAAATTCTAATATCCTCACAGGTAGACACTGGATTAAGGTATTTTGATTATTATAAGAAAGGTGGATGTCTTGACCTGTGCAGGCTTTGCTAGCTTGGGTTTTGAGTCCTGGCAGACACTTGGATGTGCTCGCAGTGAACAGTGGTCAGAGAGAATAAATGAAGACTTCTTCAAGAGGATCCTCCCTGTTGACCTGCTCCAGCCCCAGCACTTGCAGTGTGCATGTCCTGGCAGCCGCGGGGATCTCCCTGCTGGGGAAGGTGTCGGCTGAGAACCACATGCTGGTGCCATTTCCCAGGCTGTTCGAGTCCAAACCCTGCTGTGACAAATGCAGGAAATCCTTCAAAAAGGTACCGTTCATAGCATTCCTGCATGTGTAATATTATTGACACATTCGCCATGCTAGCAGTTCAGTTTGAACCCATCAGCATGGACTTGACAGACCAAATGAAGACTCCAAAGTAAAGCTCGGTCACTAGCACAAGAAGCTACGGCTTGAGACCGTCTCAAATGTACTGAGAGACACCAAGAATGTTCCTGTCTGGAGCTTTTTAATTGTTCTGACTCTGCTAAACTGTTTTGCTCTTTTCTGAGCCTCGCTGTCCTGTACCAAGTCTGTTGTAGCCAAAGGCTCTGTTGGGTGCGAGCTGCCACCGGCCACGCAGCACAGTAGTGGCACCAGACTTGCATGAGACATAAGCCTCTGTGGGATGACCTTTACTTTCATATGTGTGGAGATTTGTTACGCTAATTCTGTTTTGTGAAAGCTGAGCGTGTCCTTCAGGTAGACATATGAGCCATAAATTACTATGGGTAGTTTTATTTCCCCTGTGTTGTGAAGTATTGCACTAGTTGACTTACAGAAGTGGCTGTATTCAGTGGAGGAAGAATGGTTTCTTGCAGTGTTAATTGTGCAATGGATTTATAAGTATTTGCTTTGGTTGTGGAAAAGATGAGTTGTTAGGATAATTCACACAGGTGAGGCAAAAAAATTCTGAGCAGAAAGATTCTGCACATGTCAGTGGCTGGTTAAGCCCTCTGACAGCAAAATGAGAATTTAAAGACAGAGAAATGAGTTCCAGATGGTTGTGGTAACTGGCAAGAAACTAATACTGAGGCTGATCTTGAGAAAACAGACTGAAGACACCAGAGATGAAAGTGGGGGCAGGGTGGTCCAGATAAGGTTGATAACACATGATATATCATCATCTTTGGAGCATTCCAAGGCAGGATAGTGAGATGAACCATTTGTTGCTGAACTGCAGTGTTTTGGTGGTGAAAACGCTCTTGCTGTGCCTGTTCTGCTTTCTGCACCGAAGCTAAAAGCAGGGCAGTAAATATCGCTGCACATGGCCCATCAGCCTCTGTCCTCTGCAAGGATCCTGAGATAACAGAAATGACTCCTTGCAGGATCGCTGTTGTTTTCCTCGTGTGCGGCCTATCTGCACCAATTCTTTGCTATCTTGCATATTTCTTGTTTGACGTAGGAATTTGTATGGCATCTTACCTGCTTTCTATTCTTAGTTGTCAGTGGAAGGGTGAGGCAAGGGATGTAATTCTCATTACAGTCAATTTAATCCAATTGTGATGTGGGTTTAGAGGTACTTAGAGGGTCACAACTGAGTGTGGGCTCTTTTTCCAGTTACTCTCACAAAACAATGGGCACATAATTTTTTCCCTTATAAAACTGAACACATGCATCTAAAGGTGGAGATGTGGTTTGGTGCTTGTGCTATGCAGATATTTCTGTTGATCTCTGAACTGTCCCTTAGCTGGGAAAGAGGGTTCCTGTACATTCTATGGGTTTGTATGTTTTGAGGGTTCACACATCTCCTGATGGATGAGAGAGAGCAGGAAAGACCAGTGTGGACTGAATCTGCTCTTTGGGATTAACAGTGTGCCTTTTGTGTCTTTTGTCATTTTCTCTTTGAACAAAGCAGGCCCTATCAGAAAATTGTGATTGATCCTCCTCTGGCATTTCTTTGTAAATATGAACTCATACGGAATCCTGCATCCAAGAAATGAGCCCCGGCCACCTCAGTCCCCAAGCTGGTTCTGAGCTATGGAGGAGACACCAGGTTTGTTTTTTCATTGTATAGGTGGAGTTCCAACAACAGAAAGCAAAAAACCACCCAGGGTCCTTTTTCCTTGTTGCCTTGTGCTGTGAGTCTCCTGGCCGTGAAGTTTCTCACTTCGTCCCGGGCCGCCCGGTTCCCAGCGCGGGCCGTTCTGAGCCCGCCCCGCCGGCCGCTGCAGGCGCTGGCGCCCCGCGCGGTCCGATCCGGACATCCACGCCGCGTTTTCGCTGCGCTCCGGCGCGGCCTCTGTCCAGCGGGCAGTGCTGGTCCGGCGCGGGCAGCGGGGCCGCCCGGCCGCGATGCGGGAGCAGCCGGGGCGCTGCACGGAGAGAACGGCCACCGAGACCGGTCATGGAACTAAAGACAACTACACCCAGGGCGTCCAGTGCTGCTCTCCTGCTGCCACTCTTCCTCTTATTTTGGGGTAAGTTTTTTGTCTTCTGTGCCTGATTCTTGCCCAGTTACTGTGCATTAACTTTGGATCAAGTCTGTAACCTGTGCTTGTATTGCAAAGGTAGCTAAACAAAATGCCACTCTCACAGTTAAATTTGAAGGCTGAAAACTTCTTGTCTGAAAGGTAGACAGGCATTTCATTCTAGATATGTTTTTCCTTCTATTTATTTGTTGTCTCCTTTTGTCTTTCTCCATGTGCACATGTACATATGCATTTATTCACAAGAGCTAAAAGCATGTGCACTACCATGTAATTGTATTCAGCTATTACAGTAACCATTTTCTCCATTGAAGAGTTCTGAATTTTACGGTTGTGCCCATACAAAGGAAACACAGAGCTTTATTTCCATTCTGTATTCTTTAGAAATACATCTAGGCAAAAGAGGAGTGTACCTAGGGGAGTGTACTGATACGTTGGAGTGCCAGATACCCCTGGTACAAAATTTGGAGGAAGAAGATAGTCCATAAGTATTCTCACTTGGAAATCTTGAAGAAAGCAGATCCATCCTCAAAATGCAAGAACTGATGAGGTTACAAAAGAGTCTGTCACACTGATGGGGGGGGGTTGGTTTGTTCGTTTGTTTTCCCCATATTGAAAACTTATTTTATTGCAATAGAATATACTTGAGTATACTGGGATTCAAGTTCACATAAACATGTCTTTGGGCTCCCAAAGCCACTCTTGTATACAATTTCTTATGCTCGCTGAAAAAAAGATTTCTGTGTTTCTTCTGGAATGGGTGCCTGGAGATCTGCTGGGCCTAGACACCTGGTTTAGTCATCTAGGGATTATAAGGTCACGTCAGGAACATGACCAGCCTTTTACTGGAAAGTGATTGGGACTGAACAGGCCTCCTTATCCTGGCACTGCCAGACCGGTGTCTGATGTACGAGTCCTGTTTGGTTTCCACTGAGCGGGGACAGAAATGCTCAATGACGTGAAAAAGTGCAGGTGAAACGTGGAGAGCATGCAGAGCATACAGTCAAAGTGGCTTTTCTCTGCTAATATCTGCTGCATTGGGCATTTTCTCACATTAGTGGGTGAAGTTTATGTACTTTTTTCAGAGTTGGAGAAAGTTTTCAGCTTTTCTTTTGATTCCCCAACAGTCTTTTTTTTTTTTTTCCTCCTCTGAAGCCTCCCTAAATTTCCTTTTGCTCTGATCACCTCAGACTATGACTATGAAAGCCAAACTACGTTTGGGGTTTTGTCGTTTGTTTTTTTTTTTTTTTTTTTCCTTTTTTCTCTTGTACCAGCTTCTTTGTCCAGTGCATTCGCTCCAAGTGCCTGGAATTCCTCTGGCCACAGGGAAGCAGCAGGACTGTCTTTTGTATCTCGTAACCATAGCTACTGGTTTGGAGTGTGAGGCAATTATGGTGGCTTTGCATTATGCAGAAGGGAGGCCGGTTGCAAGAGGGTGTTGCTGGGTATGTGGCTGCCAGAGCTGGCATGTTTCTGGGGATTTGTGCTGTTTGCCCGTTGCACTGATAGTTTTCACTGCTGGGTGAAGCTCTTTTCTCAACAGTGATTTACTGAGAATGTCGTTTTCTTTTGGAGCACAGGTGGATGACGCATCTTGGTGCAGCCGGGAAAGCTCAAAGAAAGCGCCAATTTCCATAGTCTTTCCACCTGCTCCTATTTTGAAAGGGGAATTCTGCCAGATTTTAACTATAGTGAATGGTGGTATTTAAGTAGTGCTTTTAGAATTTTAAGGCTATGAGGAAATGCCTTTTCTTGCCCTTGTGATGTATATGACTACTTTTTTTTTTTTTTCCTAATTGACTGAGTCTAAATGTCATCGAAGCATGGACTGGCTAAGTTATTTGTTCAAAGTTTGTTGAGAAAGTTCTGATCATCCGGATGGCCTGTTGCACCCAGATTGCCTGTAAGCATAAGACCATCCTGCAGCCAGATCCACCCGATTTCTAGTTGTTTGAAATAAACTCCATAGAGACAGAGGTTCAGACTGTTCGTGACTCCGCTTTTCCTGCTGCTGCCTGTGTAAGGGGCAGAATGGCCCTCAGCTTCATCTGTAGTGTTCTAAAGGAGATTCTGGAGGGCAGAACTGAGTGTGTACTCATTGCTGTTCCCACAACTCTGGCCAGCAATGAGCACAGTAATTCACATACCTTTGGCCTGGAAAATGCTTTGGGTGCCTATTGAGGGAGGACAAACCTTTTTCCTGGCAGTTTGCTATCTGCTTTAATGCAAACTCTTGAGATGAGCTTGGGCCTATGGACAGTTTAAATCTTACTCACTTCGAAAATGGAAACAAAGAAATAAAAGCTTTTCAGCCATTTTGTTCCTTGTCAATATATTTAAATAAGAATTGGACCTTCAAGCTTGTGATTCAATCTGGTTAACTGAATCCACAGGAAACCCCCTGTCTCAGTGTTTGATCTGTGGAAATAGCTGAGAGATCAGAGAATGTGTAAACCTTGAAGGTCAGCTTGGAGGAGTGTTTATTAAGGGAAAATACGGGGGTGTCTTAAGCACAGAAGATCAAAGAGTTACTGTGGCAATATATGCAGTGCTATCATAAAACATAGATTTATAGCTCCTGTCCTTCTCTGAGTTCCAGCAGCATGATAATAGGAGTTACATCTTCAAATCTGCATTAAAACAGTGGGCAAATAATGAAAATTATTTAGCTGGCTACTTTCTCTGTATTAAGAGTAAGTTTAATTCCCTGAAGTGGTATTTCTGATAATGCTGTTAATGCCGCTGGCCGTAACGCTGGCACTGCTCAGCCATGTGGATTGCTGCCCACCCTTTGGCACCATTGAGCAGTTCACTGGGTGAGAGAGAGCCAGGAATCAGCTTTCTGTTTCTTTGAGGGGGTAAATATTATGCATATTTCACAAGGGGAAACTGAGCCACTTCTTACACCTGTCTTCATGAAAGTCCAGTGGTCTAGGCCCTTATGTGTTCTTTATATTTTACACTAGTAGACTGTGTAATATCTCTGCCATGAAAAAGCTTTGTCACACCAAAAACCTGGCATGCAAATGTTGTGGTCTGGAACTTGTTGGTCTGCAATAACAGAAAACCACTGTAAGAGGGCTGGAAAGTGATGAAGCCACAATATCCATCTAAAAATTTGCATAGGAAAAGCTGAAATCTGAGCTGTGTGCAGGGGCTTCCCGAGAGGTTGTTAAATTAGCATCCAAACTGGCAGCTGGCTAAGAAACTCGGCTTAGTGCTTCATCTACCAAAACTCTACAAGATGTATCAAAGCCATGAATAGTAATGCTCTTTTTTACCTTCTTTATTAGGAAGCAGATACTTGGTGTAGGTCTGGGAAGAGTTTTCTCTCTCTGTGTCAACAAAGAAATGAGGCTCGTAAAGCCCTAGAATGCATAAAGCCACCCGAAAGGGCCTTGTGCGCTCCCTGGACAGGTACGCTGAAGGTACTTCCTAAAGAAGGATTTGATTTTACTCTGCCGTCATCTTCCTTAGCAGATATGCCATCTTTTCAGAGTTAGCAAGGGTGGGTGACCAGTGTGAACGGCCCTTGAGGGCTCTGGTGTCCGGTGGGTGCTGGGAACAGGCTGTGGTGTGTACCCTGGCACTAATCCTTCACCCTGACCAGGAGAGGGAGAGATCAGCAGAGGTCAGCAGGGATTTACTAATATAAGCACATGCCTTCCGGTTGTCATGGAGACACAACTCTTTCCATTCCTTTATTCAGAGTTTATTTAGTAGTTGTGTTACCCTGATACTTGCGGTGGAGGGTTCCCGTTCTGCCCTTGGCCTCGGTGCTCAGAGGGCACAGCCTGGCTGCTGAGAGCTGCGTCCGGCTGGCACTGTGAGCATTCGCGGTTTGAAGGTTCCTCTCCCTCGATTGTGTTTGTGGTGCGGGTGGGGGCTGCTGCTGGGCAGCCTGATGTTCTCACCTCTTGGCTGTAAATTGTCCTTTTGCAGTTGTAGCGAGTAGGGCACCTGAAGGAAGCCTCTTTCTCCAGAAGCCTGCGGTACCTCTTTGTAAAAGATGAGCAAGATTTAAAATAGCATGGAAGTCAAGGAACTCAACAACAAATCTATGCACGAAAGGTACTTCATACATCATGACTGGGTCATAATTTTGGAAACATAAATAAATACTCATCAGCATGAAGCAGTCTTTTCCCAAAGTATAAAATGAGCATTTTGCTGAGAGGTTGTACACAACAGATAGTGAGAATATGAAAATGAACTCTGAGTGCAGTGCACATGCATGAACAGGTATTCAGAGATGGGTTATTTTCAGTAAGTACCACCGACTCTGCTTAGAATTTTTTTTGTGTTCATGGAGATTATATTGTTTCATTTGAATCACACTTTAAGTATAATTAAAAACCAAACCAACCAACCCACAAACCCCACATTGATCACTTGTCAAAATTGTCCTTTAGTCTGAAGGAAACAAGGGAATCTCTGGGCTGATAACCTCTGCCTGCCACTTCCTTGCTGGAATTTTAAGTGACCATTAAGAGCACCTTTAGGGTAGTTATCAGTGAAGCAGTGTGAGGAGCTGGAAACTTCAGGTACCATGTGCATGAATAGGGTGACACTTAAGGGGACCCTGGAAATCAACAACTTTAGCTGCTAAAATTCAAGTGAGAGAGAGGTTCATGAAGATGTGGCACTGAGCATTTTCCGTGAGGTTGGGTGTATCCCCAGCTTGGCCCATCCATCCTCTGTTTCCCAAGACTTTGAAAAACAAACCTGTGAAAAGCAAAAACAAAAACCAGAAGCCGGTGACTAATGCTAAAGCAGCATCTCACAAACGGTGAACTAATAAAAATGACTGAAGCTCCTTGTCCTGTGTATTTTTGTCTTAGCAACTCATAATTGGTCTCTAATAAAACCTTCTGCCAGCAATGCCAACGTAACATCAGGATGGAGAGGTTGTGCAAGAAGTTACTTCCACGCAACTCATGTTGTGGGGGAAATAACTGCTGAGATTTCACAACATTTGTGAGATAAAGCAGAGTAGGCAGAGTTGAGGGAGTTTGTTTTTTAAAGAAAAGGACAGAAACCTTCCTACAGCTCTTTGAGAGCCTCCTCCTCCCGCACTATGAGTTCCCGCAGCTCCATGAGCCCCCGCAGTGCAGCAGCATCTTGTCCTGTGTCACTGGAGTGAGAGACGCTGAACTGCTACCGGGGGATCTCAGATCACCCAGCACCTCATTCATTTTGGATTTCTCTTTATGGCTAGAAAACTTGCTGTTGAAACTGTCCTTTGACAAGATAATTTAGTAAAGGTATAAAGTATAAAATTATTAAAGCCTGTTATTAAAACAAAGCTGGATAATGCAGCTTGCTTGCCTAAAAGTGTTACAAAAGGTCACAAACCTCATCTTTTAGGGAAAATCTTTGTCAGCTACCTCTAAAGTGTAAAACCAGACCTGTCCTGACAGAGCTCAATGGATGCTTTATATGCCACTCTGTTAGCCTTTGAAGTTCCTCCTAATCCACCCCTAAGTGCCTGGAACATATTCTTCAAAGAAACTGTAGGCTTCTCCAGTTTCGTTTCAGAGTAGGGTTGCAGGATGGAATGATTGTAATATATTTGAAAATGTTTTTTTCACTTACAAACATCACTGATTCGTAGTCGTCTTGTGAAACGTAAAAAAATCCCAAGTGTCATTGTTAATCCAGCAATAACTGCTTTTGTGGAGAACTATAAACTTTTGTCATTCAACAAGTTCTTTGACCTGAATGTCACCATTTTCATGGAACAGTATAGTCTGAATTCCGTGTTTTCACAGTTGGTATATTGTGCAGCAGGAAAAGCTAATTTATTCATTTTGCTTATTAGCATTTGGTACATGTTCATATGCTATTCATATAATAATCTATTCTAAAATTGAGAGAAATTATTGTATGCCCTAGGACTGATGGATGAAAATAACAAAACTAGAGCTAAAAATGTCACACGTGTTCTTTCTCCAGCCAGGTGCTGGTCCGAGTCTGGATACCCCTTTAGTACACAGAACTCTTGCAGGCTCGGCGTTTAACTTCAGGTGACATCACAAGTGTTGTGCTCACTTCTCACTGCTGAAATCCCCCTTTCTGACATCCCTCTGGAACAAATTGTGTTTTGAATTAGTGTCTCATCTGTGGAATTATTTAGCCGGAAGTTTAGCACTGCCACTGAATGAATATTAGGGTTATACTATATTTACACAGGAGCTTGCTTTGTCCTTGCAAAGTGTATTTTCCAGTATTAGTAAAGGCATGCTATGTACAGGGGAACGTATGATATAATCTTGGAGTTAGTGTTGTTAATACGTCTGTAACCTCTACTGAGTAGGCCAAACATGGGTAATTTTCTGCAAGCTTCAGGTCACAGAATAATTTGAAGTTATTTAGATATTGTTTCATTTCTTGGAAAAGACAGGAAATAGCAAATGGATTTGATGTTTTATGTTTAATTGCAAGAAGCATTTAAACTGTCTACTTACAACGAAAGCAGAAAACTATATATGTAGTCTTTGAAATGACTTCAGCCTGCCAACACTGGCAGTGCTTGGTGATTCTGTTGAAATGTGAGTTTCTTTGCAGATGAGTCTGCTGCAAATTGGAGAAGTTGTTCGGAAGGTGCAGTGGGCTTGGTCTCTATCATGGGCTGTGCTCCTGGCCTGTGGAACATGCAGCCTGGGACCGGTTCCTCATTAAGCCTCCAAAGGCTCCCATCTCCTGCCTAGTAAAGCTCTTTTGCAAATAGTTTCCTGGGCTCCCACTCTTAATTGCTACAGAGATTCCTGACAGATTCCGTCATCTTGTTTTCTGCCTGACTGGGAATCTGAGAATAAAAGGGTTGATGGCAGAATAAAGAGATTGCTGGACAGTGCAATGCTCAGCAGCTCTCCCAGCATCACATGAGAGAGGAAGGGAGGGGTGGGCTGCGGAGATGATGCTGGGAAGGAAAAGGGCTGTCTAAATCCCTGAGCCTCCCTCCCCCATCACCACTGCCCCTTAAAAGAAGACTTAGAAACACTACAGTCTTTTGGTGGGAGGAATCTGGAGGAGGTCAGGGCAGGGGCAGGCTTTTGTAAACCAAAGTCTCCTATAAATCCCTTTCAGGCCCCGAAGCCGGATGCCTCCACCTTCAGGTACAAAGAAACTGAGGAGCTCATGGGGCAGCGAGCCGATAGAAAACCACTGACACAGATTAACTACTGGGTGTGTAGAAGGCGCACCAGAGCAAGGCAAACATGACCAAAAATGGGCTGGGATAATGATGGCATGAATGAGAGAATGCACAAGGTCAGCTGAGAAGTGATGCTGTTGGTGCGTGATCCTGGCAAATCCGTAGTGTGGAACTTGGCACCTTAAAACAGCGTTTCTCCACTGGTAGTAACACGGTGAGGGCTGAGGGTGCTGAGCTGTGGGTAGTGCCAGAGCTGTGGGTAGTGCCGGAGCTGTACGTAGTGCCAGGGCTGTACATAGTGCCAGGGCTGTACAGGCCTCTGCCGTTTGAGTAACTGCCCATTCTCCACCTGCAGCTCTGTGGAGTTTGCCAGAGACTGATTCCTGTCACTCGCTGGCCCACAGTCACGTTCAGAAGGTAGCAAAAAGGGCAAATGGCACCTAAAAGCAAGAACAAGTCCAGTGGTTGGTTTGTGAGTGCCTCTGAAAACCAGGCATCTAGTCACCTGACTTAGCAAGAAATTCCTGATTGCCATCGTATGAAGGCGTGTTGTGTTCTTTATAGTAAGTGTTTGATTCTCCAGACTCCTTCTCAGCTAACGGCTAGAACAGCCCCATGCAGGGTGGAATTTAGATGGGCAGTCCCTGAGTTGTGTGTGGTGGTCGGCAGAAGAACTTTCTTCTTTAGGGCTACGAATGCTGACTAACAAAACATCTCTTTTCTCAACAGGAACTTCATACTCTGAAAATGATAGCGGCTGTTCCTCATCCCCATGTGAAAATGGTGGGAGCTGTAAGGATTTGGAAGTAGGTTACCAGTGCACCTGCCCCGTGGAGCCTATAGCCTACATGGGCAAAAACTGCGAACTCCTCTATGACGCGTGCATTAAACACGGGTGTCCTGCCCACAAGATTTGCAACAGGACTCCAGGACTCCTGGAGTATGAATGCATGTGTATGCCTGGCTTCACAGGTGTTGACTGTAACATTAATATTAACGAGTGTGAGAGCAACCCCTGTAAACATCCTGGTTTTGAATGTGTAGATGGTGTAAATGGATACACCTGCAAATGCCAAACAGGACTGAGTGGAGAAGACTGCCAGACAGAAAGCTCCGTGTGCTCTAGCCACCCCTGTCTAAACAACGGGACATGTGTTGAGGGTCCTGGGGAATATACCTGCATCTGCCAGCCTGGCTTCAGCGGGGCCAACTGCAGAGACGACATTGATGAGTGTGCGTCCAGCCCCTGCCAGAACGGAGCCATCTGCCGAGAGGGGCTGAACGAGTACAGCTGTTTCTGCGTGCCAGGCTTCCAAGGACACAACTGCGACATAGACATCAACGAGTGCGCGTCCCGGCCCTGTCAGAACAACGGCACCTGCCTGAATGAGATGGATCACTACGTGTGCAAGTGCGTCCCTGGCTACACAGGTACCTCCCGCGCTCGTGTGCTGTCTGGGTGGTTGGGTTACGTCTTGCTGTTCCTGCAGTTCCACACTTTGCCTGCTGCTCATGTGTCTTGCAGTGTTAGTAGCTGTCCTGAAAAGCTATTGTTTTACAGCTATGAGTCTAAATCTGTTGTGCGACCGATTACTTCTGGAGCGTTTGGCACTGTGCGAATAATGGCATCGGGCTTGTTGTTGCGGCTTCTGGGCAATAGTTGAGGCTTTGATTTCCATGGATGCTGTGGATGTTGAGAGACGTGAATCCAAGAGTGGAAGTGGGGGGACTGTCTGAGACCTGAGTACTAGATATGATTAGCTCTCAGCATGAAATTAAGGCAGATATAAAAGAAAAGAGATTTATTTTCAGGAAATGTATACTTAGTGTTTCCGGGTGTAATTTATCTCTGCCTATCCAGCCTGTAATACTTTGTCCTGTGCTGCAGGATTTCTCTGAGAAGTAGTCTTTTTGGAATAAAGTGGCTTTTAGTTAGATATTTCTTCTCCAATTCTTTCATGCCTGGCAAATGCTTTTTGGCATGTGACATAAGTATCTGGGGTTCTGTGCATTTGTGCTGATGGTGACTCAGAGTAATCTCCACCTGTGAGTTATCTGTGAGGGAGGCAGTCGGGGTTCTCCGTTCTCCAGCCCTGCTTATCAGAGTGGAATGCAGTTGTGCTGCGCCGTGTCTGCCTGGTACCACCGAGCACAGGAACGTCTCAGCCTTCCTCCTTGTCACCCACTGAAGTGTTTAAAAAGTTAGTTTGCTGCAAGGAATGCTGCTGATTACCAGTGGAATGAGAAGTTACAACATCAGGAATGCCGTCCCTGATGCTGACTCACTGATAAAAATGAACAGAGGTGAGGGAGAGGGAAAAAAAAGCATTTCTGTGTAGGCCTTCAGATTAATACTGATTTTAAGTATCAAGCATAATTATGTCTTTGTGAATCAGTTTCTTTTTTATCTTTATGCTGAATTCTCAATTTAGGATTGTGGGATTCCCCTGCCAAGGAAGTGATAAATGACCCAGGCAGCTGGAGGAGCTTGTTGTGCTCCGAGTTATTCTGATGTCAAATGTGAGGCTTTGCCCTATGATCTAGCGCTTCATCCAGAGGCTTCATCACCACAGGCTGGCAAGGCCAGGTTGTTTCCTGGTGCTTGCAGCTGGAATTCGGGGGAAGGAAGTTTTGCGTGGGTGTTGACGGGTTTGAAGGGCAGATTAGGGGGCCCACATTCCGTCAGGATTAGGATGGCCCTGTCCGCTGTGCGGGGAGCCTTTGCCGAGAAGGGCAGATTAGGTGGATTGGCAGGTGCCACTGTAATGACTGAGGTTTGGAGGTGATGCCAGGCCACAGATCCCAAACCAAACCAGCTATCACTAGATTATTAAGAGCTGTATGCAAGATCAAGATTTTATGAATGTTATTCGTGAAGTGCTGACTAATTGGCTACTTCAACAAACCCGAATGAGACTAAAGCTTCACAAATACTGGAAACTGTTTAGTTTTGATAGAAGACTAAAATCCAAAAGTCTAGACAAAATAATTTTTTTTCAAATAGAAATCAAAGGTCCTTAATTTGTGAGAATCACATGCTGTTCATGAGCTCCCAATTTTCTTATGGCAAAATGAGAACAGATCACTATGCTGGCCAGTTTGGGTTGAAAATGTGGCTTTTGTGGTTCCAGCTCAGAAGTCCAGGCAGCACAAATATACTTTTCTAGATTTGTAACACAAATATTTCTCTGTTTTATAACAAAGGTGTGAACTGTGACACTGAAATAGATGAATGTGACTCAGACCCTTGCCAGAACGGGGCCCTGTGCAATGATCACGTTGGGTTCTACACCTGCACCTGTGCACCAGGGTTCCAAGGGATCCAGTGTGAGGTGGACATCAACGAATGTGGGAGCCAGCCATGCCAGCACAACGGGACATGTCAAGACCTCATTAACAGGTGAGAAATCAGCGGTGTTTGGGCAATTAGATACCAGGACTGATCTAAAGGTCTACTTAGTGTAACCTGTGAAAATTAGAGTAGAAATCCATGGGAAGAATTGGATTTAGTGTTTTGTACATCACAACTCCACTTGCTCCTTGCTCATACTGGGCTTTGCAGTCAAATTAAGAGCTCATGCCTTGCTCTGTTTTGCTGCCCCACAGCTACCGTTGTGACTGCAGTGACACAGGCTTCGAGGGGGAGCACTGTGAGCTGGACATCCTGGAGTGTGCCTCTGCACCCTGTCTGAACGGGGCCACCTGTGTGGAGGGAATCAAACACTACAGCTGTGCCTGCTGGCCAGGTAGGCCGGAAATCTGGTTTGCTATGCTGACATGTAGGCACGCTGCAATGGGGAGCATGTGCTAAATTGCCATGTTGAAGAGGTAAAGAATTAATGATGCTGCAGGGTCCAGTGTGATTTTTTTTTTTTTTTTTTTTTTTTAATTGTCTGAAACAGTGAGGCTGCCACTGCTGCCCTTTACAGGCCATTCCAGGATCCAGTTGACCTCGTTACTGGGAAATGCACCCTGATTATCAGCCATAAGATTGTCTTTCTCTTTTCTACCTCTTTCCATCATGTGTTTTCTGTCACAAGTTAATGCTTTCCTGCAAATTGATTATTTGACTCCTGCGTTTGACATAATGGAGAAAGTGGAGGGTCCTGGGACTCCCTGCTAGCTGAGCTGCAGTGTCTTCTGGGTCTTGTTCAGCCACAATGTTTGGGAGGTTGATTCCAGTGAAGTTGTGCGTGATGTTGACACTGCTGTCTCCTGGCAGGTTACACAGGGCAGCACTGTGAAAAGGATGTGGATGAGTGTGCGACAAGTCCCTGCCACAACGGAGGTGTGTGCTTCGAGCGATCCAACCAAGCCTATTACGGAACACGACCTGACTTCCCCAGCAATTTCAGCTATAGCCAAGCCGCTGGATTCCTGTGTTGGTGCCAGCCAGGCTTTGCAGGTGAGTGCTGCAGAAACCGTTCATCCTGTCTCCACCTGACAGGTACTGCACGGTTTGAGCAGATGGGAGTGGAGCAATGTTATCTGTGCAACACAAATCACTTAGCGACTGGTGCTTCAGAGAGAGCGGCAGCCTGATGCATCAGGAACGTGCTTCTGTTCACACGCTGTGTGAGTACATTGCAGAGAGCTGCGCCAGTGTCACTGCGTGTGCAGCACGCCTGTCTGGAGGCTGAGGCAGCCGCCTGTGCGCTTTCCCAGTGCTCTGATGGATGCCCCCTGGCTGTGCAGGTGCCAAGGTGGTTTCTCTTTGTCACTCTCATGATGTGGTGGAATTCATCCCCACAGGATATCCGTGAAACTCCTCTTCAGAGGAAACTGTTTCCCTAGAGTCCCAGATAACTATTGTGTTTCCTGATGAGACTGCTCTCATGACAGCAACTGTATAATCAGCGTGGGTAGGAGAAGAGGGTTCTTGATACCTTGCTCTTGGAGCTAGAAGATCTGTGGATGTTCAGCTGAAATATCACCCTTTCCCTGGTTTATAGACATGTATAAGAGGCTGGATTTAACAGCTGGGGAAATCTCCTGGTAGGAGGGGCTAAGCAATATTAGTTTATTCTTTTTTGAGAGAAAAATTAGAGTTTGGTCCACTGTTACACAGATGGGAATGGTTCAGAAGTTCTGATCCTGCCACCGCTGCCTTTCATGACCCTGGAAAGTCATTTGACCTTTCTGTACTTCATTTTCCCTAATTATTTCAGTGATGGTATCTGTTCGCCAGAGTGTCTGGAGAGACACAGAAATTCTTTTGCATTTTTAGATGGCAGAAAACAAGTGCAAAAGTCATGAATGCAGTTGTCATTCAGATTCTTTCCTTCACTGATGCACTCATGCACTTAAGATGTCTCTTTGTGTTTTCGCTTTAAAGGGGAGACCTGCTTTACGAACATCGATGAGTGCGAGTCCCAGCCCTGTCAGAATGGAGGGCTCTGCGTGGACCGTATTGATGGCTTCCTTTGTCACTGCCTACCAGGTTATTCAGGTAATACTGGTGGAGGGGAGTGGCTGGAATCAGGTTCTCGTGGTTACTGCTGAGCTGCTGCGTTGCTGCAGGGCTGGACTGCAGCACCGGGCAGCCCAGGCTGCTGAGCAGGACTGAGGTGAACTGCGGGGAGTGCAGCACTGGTGCAGTGAGATGTCTGCAGTTCAGGGCTCAAATGCCATGAGAAAGCTCTGCGATTTTGGTAAGCTGGTAGGTTGTGAACCAGATTTTGAGACATGAGATCAGCTATTCAGAAGAGTCTAAGATCAGAATAGCTGGGGGATCTGTATCCCGGAGTGAAGTTCACTGGGGGAACCGTGGGGTTTTTTTATACATGTTCTATGAAGGTGAACAAAACAAGCCTTCAAATTAAAAAAGAGGTGCCTAACATTCTGGTTGTCACAAGCTACTGACTGTAGCAGATTGGATCACCAGCACATAAAACATCTGTAAAGCATCTCCATTCCCTGACACCCCTGGATGAAAAGAGCCAGCGAGTTTTGACTGAAGGCAGTAATCTGCTATGTTAGGAGGTCAAAAGGTCTTTGTCATGTGAGCAAATGAAGCCTTCTCTGTTTACAAGGGAATGGGGAGTCTGGATTCTTACAGAAATGCCCTGCCTGACCTTAATGGGTCTCAGTTTTCCAGCTGAGAAACAAGGGGATAGTGAATATTGCACATCATCTCTGTTGGGAATGTACACTGCTAACTGCTACTAAACCTCATCTTCATTTAAAATATTTGTTCTCAGTTTTCTGCATCTTTCAATTCCACATGTACTCTCTGTTTTGAGCAGTTTAACACCAAAGGTAGTTTATATGAAAGGTAGCCCCCAGCACAATCTTGTATTTCTGTATTTTTGAGGTGGTTGTAACCTTGCCATAGTGTTACCAGGCTGCCATCTCGTGGGAAAAAGAAAAACTTGAAGCCAGAAGAAAACCTTGTCCCTTTAGCTTCTTCTAACAGCAGGTAGCAACGATCTGGAGACTGTCTGAGGCCTGTATTGCATGGGAAAGTTTCTGTTTTCCTTCTGCGGTCGTAGTGGTTGAGCTGTGTTGGTGTAACTGTCCAGCTCTTTCCTGGGCAGACCCATTACAGAGGTATTTTCTCTCCCAGAATCTCAAATCAACGCCTAGTTAACACTTTCTGTAACTGGGCCGAATTCTCTGTGGGGCTTTCTGGCCTATCTCGTTTGCTTTGGATTCCTAATTTAGACTAGGCTGAGAAAAATTCGCCTTTGTCTTTGAAAACAGGCTTTTATCTAAGGTCTTTATTGGTACTTTCTTGGGTAGTTACAATGCTGTACTCATGAGCTGAGATCTTGTCCAAAGTGATGGTTTAAAGTTTATCCTACTTGTCAGAATTCTCACTCACAGATGTGCCCTGTTCGCTTATCCTCCCAGAGTTCAGAATTGCACTGTGCTTTGCCAAACTGCAGATCTCTTTAATCCTTTCCAATTCTTAGCGTGCTCATGGGCAGAAAAGCTGACAGAAACACAGGATGATGGGCAAAGGAGCGCTAGAGTTCATTCTGTTGCATCAAATTTGGGTTCATTAGTACTCGAAGGGGATTAGAAGCAGGTTGCTCTTCTGGATATTGCTTTTGGTGAAGGACTTTTGTCTCAGCCGAGGTAGTTCTGACACATTAACGCAGTGAAAGGCTGGGAGCAGTCTGAGAGATCACTGAGTGCATGTGGAGGACTGGAGCTGACAGGGAAATAATAGCAATTAATCTCCCCTCCTTTGTCAATTAATCCCAGTACAGTCATGCTGGGTAAACAGCTTATTACTTCATATTAGGATCACAGAACAACTTTGTGAAGCTTCTCATAATGTTCCTGTTCAAAACGCATTTCTGTGGCAGCTCAGATCTGCTGTGAACTTGGGTTTAAGCTGCCTCCGCTGATTAAAGTGAACTTGCTACTCTGATGAAGAATGCTTTCTTGGGGCAGCAGGGGGTTCTTTCTCTATTTTTTTTCTTCAGTCTGAGGAATTTGGGGAGTGTTGGGATAACAATGTGAGTCAGGATAAATTCTTTTGCAAATTAACTGCCTCAGTGCTGTCCCAGACTACAGCAGTGCAGGGAGATGAGGCAGCTCTCTCTGAAATGGAGTTGTTGCAAAAGAGGTGCCCCATTCCTGAGAGAATGGCACAATAGGTCCTAAAGAGTGTTCAGCGTGTCAGTTTGTGCTTTAGTAGAGGATGTATCCTGAGAGTACGTAAGAAGTGTGAATCGAAAGATTGCATGGGTACTAAATGACATGAGAAGGACAATGAATCTTGCATGATCTTGGAAACTATGTCAACTATGGTCAGGAGAAGCAGCATGTTAGGAAAAGTCTGGTTTTTAGGAAAAAACAAAACAAAAAACAGCGCAAATGAATTATTTATTCGTAGGTATGGTTTCAGCCCATCATGTACATACTAGGCAATAGTTTGGGCCAGAACATGAAAAAGACAGGTACCTCCATTTGGAATGGGAACTGATTTTTAACTTGCAAGAGTGTAGTCACTTAAGTAGAATCTGGTTAGTTCATTAAAAACTTTTACACGGCCTGAGCGCTCCCACTCATATTTCCTCTCCTGCTAAAGTTGCCTTTAGAAAGGCAGAGTCCTAAACCAGAGCGCTGGGGTGTTGGGCAGCCCAAACGAGAGGGAAGAGCCCCGACATTTCCATGGCAGACTCGTCCTCGGCAGCGGCACCTTGCGATTGTGGTACAATTCTGAGCTTTCTGCCCATGGCTGAGGAATGCTGCTACTTTCCTGAGAAATCAGAAGGTGGTGTGGTGGTAAATTTGGGAGGGATTGTGAACGTGTCTCACTATAACTGGAGTGCTTATTGACCATTTTACTTCGTTCAGCCATAATGTGCTTGTCAATGGTCCCTAGAGAAGTAGGATACCTCTGTGTAGCTGGCTATAAATGGTTGCTTTGTGAGAATGCTTGAATTCCTGGGTCGTGGGTCATGAAATAAATGGGAGATTCTTCCTTCTAACCGCCTTTGGACAGACTTGTGTGTGTGTGTGTGCGCAGGTACTTCATGATGTCAGGTTTGTTTTAGAGATGTAGCTTCCACAGAAAGGGCAGCTCAGAGGTTAAGATAGTAAAGAGATTAGAGGACTGTTACCCCTTCAACAGAAGCCCTTTTGGTAAATACAGCTGAAGGGAGCTGGAGAACACTCAGTGAGATCCCCCTGCTTCCCTTGCGTTCCACACTGTGTCTCCCTTCTGGATCACAGCTCCGTGGGTGATCAGAGCTTTTGATTTCCCTGCCGTCTGCTCAGGATGCTGCGAGAGTGGGCGCTTCAGTCTAGACCCTGCTGGTGTCAGGTGAGTTTTGATCAAAAGTGTCCTCTGAGATTCTGATGCTCGTGACTGCACAATCTGTTTGGAACTGGCCTTTTGTGTAGATTTTCTGACTTCATTGTTGCAGTAGGTGGTTGAATGGCACAAACTACCTACTTGTTTTCTCTCGAGCAATAGCAGAAGGGGTGGTACTAGCTAATATAGGTACTATTTAAATCTGTGCTAGGACAGGTTTCTGCGTGCATAGGACCCAGATGTGACTCTCAGAAGTTTTGACTCCAAACAAACACTCGCAATATCCTTCCCACTTAAAATATCTGTAAAATTGACTGACATGTTACGATTGAGCGAAGAAAGCAAAATAGCTACAAGAGCTGTTGGAATGCTTTCTTTTAATATCTTGAAGAGATACTGCTAGCGCAGATTCCAGACTCTGATGTGTGGGAGTTTTTGTTTGCTTGGACCTGACACTGATACTAACAGAGACTCCAAGTTTGGGGAAAAGCTCCCAGATGACATTTCTTCACAGAAATAAGAACCTTCTCTGGGTTCTTTGCAACATGAAAGCAATTCTGCCCTCAGGAACTTTACAATATGAGAGCGACCACATTTAGAAACAAACGAAAAAACAAACCAAACCAAAAAAAAACATTAAAAAATGAGATGGCAACAGCTAATTTTATAAGGTTGCTAATGAGGAAAGAGAGTTTTTATTCTGCAGTGCCGTGTTTGAACCAGTACAGTCAGCATAATGCAGAGAATTTCCTTCCATTCAGTTTGACTTCAGAGAACCAGGTCACGATAGTTAAAACTTGAGACTTAGCGAATATAGCAGAGTGGAAATGCTTGTGCTCACAAATGCACAGAATGGGAGACGTGGAGGAAGGAAACTGCACGAGGTGCTGGTCGCTGGGTAGGTCACTGAATGTACAGCAGGGCCCGGGTTCCACTCTGTAGCTGGAACTCTCCTGATTCATGTCATTTGGATTTTACACAGTAGTGGAAATGCAGCTTTTTGGCGTAGCCTCTAAAAAGAAACATCTATATTTTGGCCTTATTTAGGGAATGTGGGAGATTCACCAGGGAGGCGGCAAGGGCAAGAGATTGTCTCTTGACTTTTTAGTGCTGGAGCTAATGCTGTGGATGCGGCAGGGTATTACTGTAATGCACTGGGTGAGAATACGCTGTGAGCAGGAATTCTTCTTGTCAGCGTTGACAGGGGCCAGCTGGGGAGGGTTAGAGCCGGCCTGGATTAGATCGCAGCACAGGGCTCTTCTATATTGGCTGGTTTCATCTCCAATCCTTTCTGTCTGCCTGGCACTGGGCAGCGCTCACACTCGTTCTGCCGGTTCAGTCCAGCCTTTTCTGTCGTTCCTCCCCCCATTCACCCCCATTTTTTTTTTTCCCTTTACTGTCACAAATGTCCACAAGGAGTCGGCCATGGAATCTGTGCTGATTGGCGTGATCCTGAAGGGAATTTTTCTGCTAGCAGGTAATGAGATCTAGCCAGTAATTGCAATGTGTCCTGAATGTTTGCGTGCCTGCCCAGGGCAGGGAGCCGGCTGTGCGATTAGTGGTAGCTGGAGGCATGAGAAGGAACAAGAATTGGCTAGAGAGGAAGAATGTTTTTATTTTGAAGAGACCTAAAGTTTTGTTTTGGAAACTTTAGGGCAAGGAGTTTCCTTGTTGCTGCAAGATGAATGCGTGTGCATCTTCACTACGGCTCTGCCCTTGCTCTGTGCAGCGATCGGATCCGCGGTGTCCCAAGGGGCACGGGTCCTTGTTTCGTACTCAGATGTGCTGTGTCAACGCACAGGTGTCTCCCTGTTACTTTTGTGAAATGCTTGTTTTGCTTTTTACAGGTGTTTTAATGATTTTTCTTTACTGAGAAGCAGATTTTTGTTTTAGCTCTGAGGACAAGCCCTTTGCTGGCCTGTGCGCGTCTCCATCTCCTCCCCGCCCCGTCTCCTTGAGCAGTGGTGCACGGTGGGAGAGAGGTCAGAGCGGTGGGTTGCCATGGAAATGGCAGTAATTGTGCAAATATAATTGTGTCGGGTTCATTTGTTGTGGCTAATTCTCTCTCTCCCTCCTCTCCTTTTTTCTTTTGATAATAATAATACAGACCCTAATTAGGATGCACCAGGGAGAGGTTGCTGAGAATTCAGCTCTTAAGGAGAGGGCAAGCAGTGGCTGCCCCGCTGAACCCGCACCTTTCACAATTGGGCCCATGAACCGACTTTGTCATACAAGAGTTTTTGGTATATGGCAGCTAAATTAGAATATCTCCATGTGTGCTTATTCTTGTAACATATTATGTATCTATTGAAGTATATGATTCTTACATTATATACAATGAATCTTTGCTTTTTAATAGCAGTCAGTAAAATCATTACCTTCATTCAGAGAATAGTGAGCTCTGTGGATTTTAATAACACATCTATGAAATGTGTTTGTTCTCACCACATCTGTAACACTTTAGAATTTAGCGATTAGGTTTGTGTTTGAAAAAGGTTATTAAAGCTCAGCGACTTCTGAGTGTCTGTCTCTGCCCCAGCCCCTGTGGGTTATTACTTTGGGACTATTAGCTTAAACACTGTTAAATTAACTGGAATGTTTGAAAATACTTGTCTCCAGATAGGAGCCTTTTAAATAACACTTGTCTGATTTCCAGATAACAAATTCCCGTGATTTGCATTTGTTAGTTTTTAACTAGATAAGAAACCCATTAAACATTTTAAAGTCTCCTAATGATGTAATGAATCAGATTGGCAACACTGCTCTTACTATTGATAGCTTGAATGTTTACTGTTACTTGAACTAAGAGACGTAGAGGGAAGAGAGGCAATTACTTAAGAGTAACTTGTTTTGTCAGATGGAGTTGTCCCCCCTTTTAAGTTTTTTTACTATACCTGAAAAGGGATGCCTAAGCTTCTCTTAGGGAAACAAATTAGTTTTGAACTTCTTTTTAATATACACTTTCCAGTGGGTTTGCAAAGACACAACTGTCCATGTCTTGGAGAAGCTTGGAATAATGGATACCCAGGAAATTATCTGTGCTTCTGGCTGCTGTAATGGCCTATGGCAAAAACTTATTTGTTCTGGAGTAGGGAAAAGTTCCTTTATTTTGCTGGCACCCCCTTCTGCATTTACACTCTGTCATCTGCAGCCCAAACCCAACAGGGCAAGAATACATTGGATGTTGCGTTAGAGGCCCTTTCCTTTCCTGCTCCAGTCCTGGGAAGGTTGGCTGTTTGCTGGCAGAAACAATGACAGTGACAAAGACCATGCTGGTGGGTTTGGTTCCTCTAGGACGAGCCGCCCTCCTCTCTCTCTGAACATTTCCTTAGCCCGTTTGTAATCTGTGAGATGAGACAGTACTGTGTAAAGACCTGGAGAGTCAGCTTATTCTTTTCACTCATTTAAAACAAATAATCGAAGAAATCAAACCAGCTGCATCCCTTGGGAAAGCCTGGTGTTTAATTAGCCACCAGCGTGGGGTTGTGCACTCACCGCAGGGACTGATTTGCCGGCTGGTGCGCAGCGCTCACCCCCAGGTGTGGGCGGGAGGCTGGGCCAGCCGGGCAGGTGTTCCTGCTGCTGGCGACCGCGAGCGCCAGGAATGCGGGACGGGAAACGGGGCTCTCGGCCTTCTCGGAAATGCAGCAATTCACCGCATCTCTCCCTTTGTTATTTGTTATCTGTTATACAAACCAGCGCTATCTTCTCCTCATTGCTCTGTAAATATCAACAGCTCTGATCTGAAATGAGCAGCATCTCAAGCATTTGGGACTATACCAAACCTGACTATCTTTCTGACACCATTCAACAGCCTCCCCCCTTAAATCTGACTGCAAACTTGCCTCTTGCAGTTTTGAGAGCCCTCCAGTCCCCTGATAACTCAGAAAACGCATTCCACGTAGTTCTACTGCTCTGCTGATTTCTTATATATCCAATTGAAGTCTTGCCACCTTCTCCCAGACCGGGGTTCTCCAGGCTCAGACTTGGCCATTATACTGTATTGATTCCAACACATTTCCTTCAAGTGTGGCCATCGCTTTGTGCTGAAATCTTAATTTTATCCTTGCTGGTTCCTTTACAGGTAGGATCACACCCTGTGTGCTGAGCAAGCCCAGCATTAATATCTGGAGCAAGAAGCTGTGCTGAGGTAGTATTAGCAGCTCTGAATCTGTCCATCAGCCGAGCTCTTCTTCATTATTGGCCAAATTCAGTGCTTTTCCACAGGCACTACATAGAGCAGTTCTCTTCAAGTCTATGTCAGTAGAGATCTGTGTCCTAGAGAAATCTGAGGTAGCGTTGCCCACAGAGCAGCTCTAGCATAGCTGGAAAGTGCAGAATTACCAGAGCCTTCCATTTCTCTCCCAGTGCTTCTCTGAGCTCCACACGCCTTATGTCCCTACACAGACACAATCCGACATTATGGAGCTGGAAGCTGGTGTTGGGTCTTGGCCCATCTGCAGAGGTGGGACTGGGAACAGCAACGAGCACGGGCTGAAAAGAGGAGAGCGGCTGGGCCAGCCAGGGTGTTCAGGCGCTGTGCAGCCTGCTGGGAGGGGGACAAACCATCCACGCCTGGATTCAAGGAGCCTGTGTCTTTGCTAAGCCTTTTTTATCACATACCAAGTCCAGCTTCAGTGCTCTAATGCCCCATGTCCCCTCATCTCTTTCCCTCAGGCAACTCTCTAACCTCTGACATGCACATTCTGTTTGGTGGCTTTTCTTTACAAATGTTTTTTGTGTTTTGATTCTCCTCCTTTGTGTGCAAATTCCTTCTTTTTCTCTCTGCTGTCCTCATTGTGCTTGGGGTGTAATGCTATTAGATTGGGATAATCCATGCTTGGTTTATCTGTGCGACTGTCTCTGAAGATTAGTCAAAACCAATGGTATGGGCCAGATAAAGTGAACTGGTTCAGAGGGGCTCTTCTGTCAGTCTGGAGATGTTCAGGAAAACGACAGCAGATTTTCATTAACCAGATTTGAGTGTAATGTCTTGTAATTTACTTGAGCCCTGGTGGGATACACGTGCCTCGAGCAGACAAACAAACTGCAATGCGGTACTTTTCACCCAGTTCCCTTCTGCAGGACTGGGCAGAGCTGAAATCAGCTTAGCACAAGTATGGCAAAGTGCCTGTGGAGTGTGTTTTGTTTCTTGTTTGGTAATGAATTGAGTTTTGTGAGCATTTCACAACTGGAGGGTTGTCTGGGAATTTAAATTTTCTTAAGTGAGCCTTTCCAGCAACTTCCCTGGCTAGTGATCCATTTTTGACGCTGTCTGCAGCAGCAGTGCCTGGAACATGCTCCGGTCAGACCTATGGACATAGTTTGAGTTTCAGTGTACCAAATCTGTAACTGAAAGAAGCATAAAATCCTTGTCTATACTGTTTTGTGACTCTGTTATCCTCTGCATGTTGCTTACCTGTGGTGTTGGGGTTGTCTGGGAGAGGACAGCAGAGCCGGCCGGCGCAGGCTGGCTGCGGCTCTCTGCAGGGCCCCTCGGCCCCGCAGGGAGGGCAGCACACGAGGTTTTCTGGCTCTTTCGTTGGTGGTGGCCGTTCTGTAGTGAGCGTGGGGCTTCTTACTGGCAGCTCTTGGTCTTTTGGTGGTTTCCTGAAGAGAATGGCCGAGGGAGTGGCAGTGCTGGGGAGGGCGCTCTGTGCCTGGCGGACTTACCCTGGGCAAGGGAGTCACAATCCCCTGCAGTGAGTTTCTAAATCTCTTTCGCAGGTGTGGAATGTGCTGTTAACATCAATGAGTGTGAGGAGGGTCCCTGCAAGAATGGAGCTGTCTGTGAGGATGGCATTGCTGACTATACCTGCCACTGTGCCCCTAGCCAGGATGGCATTGTCTGGGGAGGGAAGAACTGCTCTGTGAAGCTCACTGGGTGCCAGACGCACGACTGCCAAAATGAGGCCTTGTGCATCCCAACCTACCAAGCTGAGAGCCACGGCCACCTGTGCCAGTGCCAGCCTGGTTTCTATGATGCCACATGCTCAACACCAACAACGTTTTCCTTTGCTTCCAGAGGGTATCTCCTCATTGAGCTGCCCGTGAACAATCAGAGCAGGAGGGACGTAGCAGGAGATCAGCTTGCCAGCGTGTCCCTCTGGTTCCGAACCACCTTGCCCAGCGCCATCCTTTTTTACCGAGGCCATGAAGCCGAATACTTGTTCCTGGAGCTCTTTGAAGGCATTCTGCATGCGGGACTGAAGAGGGAGGATGTTGGGTACTCGCTGCTCCTGGAGGGGCTGCGAGTTGATGATGGCCAGTGGCATAAAGTTGAAGTTGTTCTGCACAGCACTGTGCAGCTGAAGCTCTGGCACGACTCTTGTGACGCGGGTGTCTGCCTGCAGAGCTCTCCTGTCCCACACGGTGCGGCTCTGGTCCCGCACGCCTTCCTGAACGTGTCTGTTGGAGGTGCTGAGGATCCGATGGCCAACAACACACGGAGCCAGCAGGGCTTTGTCGGCTGCCTGCAAGACTTTGAGGTGGATGCTGCAGCCGTGCTCCCGGTGGATCTGCCCCTGGGCGAGTCCTCCCCGGTGGCGCGGGGCTGCGAGCGCACCGAGTGGTGCCTGTCCCAGCCCTGCTTGCATGGCGGGCTGTGCCTGGACCTTTGGACAACCTTCAGGTGCGACTGTTCCCGGCCTTACGGAGGCCCAGCTTGCTCATACGGTAAGTGTCGTGTGATTTACATCTGCCAGCTCCTCTGCCAGGTGGTGCTTCAAAGAGACCAGATAAGAAGCATTGACACTAGCTCTGGAAGCCACATTTCCTACTTGACCAGTGAGAAAACTAGAGCAAAACGCTCTGTAAATAAAATTTTCATTGATCCCTTTTCTGTCACTTGCTCCTGCAGGAATGATTTCCAGTTTTGTGGTGCAGAAATTATTCCTCGTTGAGCCAGAATCTCTGACTTCATTATCAGATCTATGTGATTGCAGGAGGGTAGGGAAGTTGTTTTACTGGGAAAAGTTGATCTTCTGAGTACGAATAGGAATGTATTGCTTTATAGATAAAACACAGTGTTAGAGGAAGCTCTCTGGCAATTTTGAGTTAAAATCATATCTATTTGCTTTTTTTTTCTTGTTTCTGCAAGGCTTATATTAATGTGGTTCCAGTTTTTTGTTTCACTCTTGAGCCCTAAACAAGGCAAATACAAAGTTGTGCTGCTGTTACCCAATTTACAAATTTTAAAAGCAACTTTGTAGCTTAAAAGTCCTTGTGTAAATCTGCTAGGTGGCAAGGACTCTGCTAGACCTGCTTTTCCCTCTTCTGCTACTTGGGTGCTTGGATTTATGCCCCGCAGAGAAAGCGAGGACACATTCACCTACTTATTAATTTCAGACCTGTGTGGGGAGAGAACATTGCAAATGTTGAGAAGGTCTTGCCCCGTTCATAAGGAGTGGCAGCTTAGAATATCTCTGTGCCAGCTGCATTCCCCTTCTCATTGAACCGATGTGCATTTCTTTTCTCTTCCAGAGCACCCAGCAGCAACATTTGGCCTAGAGAATTCCACCAGCTTTGCCTCTTTCACCCTTGCTGATAGCCTTGGTGCAAACTTCAACATCTCCTTTTTCATTCGTAGTCGGAAACCTAACGGTTTGCTTTTGCAAATCAGCAACGAAACAGAGCCCTGCCTCACCGTGTACTTGAAGAACGGCAAGCTGAAGATAGAGACGGCACCAACAGATACTGTGGCGTTACCAGAAAACTTAGTTGATGGGAGAAGGCATTTGGTAGCTCTGTCTTTCCAAGCAGGAATTGTTGGTGCTCACCAATCGCACGCATACCTGGAGCTAGGACAGCTCGTGGCAAGACCTCTTTTAGCTGGTTATGAAGTGTATGTTGGTGGACATCCGAACCCAGGCAGCACTGACATGTGGGGAGGGTATTTTAAAGGCTGTTTGCAGGACGTCCAGCTGAACAGCTTCCAAATACAGTTTTTTCAGGTTGAGAACTACAGTCTGCCACAGGAACTTAACAGGACTCACAGTGGTAACCTTGTGAGTGGTTGTGTCTCTGATGACACCTGCAAGGTACGACGTCTCTCATTTGTCTCTACATCTGTGCAGTTGTTTATTATCATTCTGTGATTACAGAACAGTTTGATTGTTGCGGATATTGGGAAGATGAGCTTTTTTAAGTATGGAAGGACACCTGCTACCATTATGCCCCTACTTCACTCAATATGCTACATACAATTTAAGCACCAAGTTTTCTCCAGCTCCCCTGTAGTTTTGGTAGTCTGTAGAACTCGGGCAGTCCGGCTCCTGTGCTGCCTGCCTCCGTTTAGCCAAGCCCACAAACACTGTCCAGACTCCACCCTCTAACCAGTAACTTTCCCAGCTCCTCCATCCCGTTTCAGTTGCACAATCACCTCTTGCCCCAGGAATTTGTTGCTCTGGCACCAGCAGTTCAAGGAACTGTCTCCATGGTGCCCTTAGATCAGCAGCTGTCTCTCTTTTATGCCACACATGAAGATGGGGAGGCCATGCTCCCCAGTTTTGCCCTTGCTCATGGTGCTGTGCGTTACTGTCATGCGTCTGGTATGAGGTGTGTCCTTCTAGTGACAGAACTTTGTGAGGTTTTCAGGAGCATTGCACCTTGTTTCATGTGTCCTCACCTTTGATTTTGTGCTTTGTTCTTTTCCAAACTGATGGAGCTCTGCCTAGGGACTCTCTGTTGCTCAGCAGTGCACACAGGGAGAGGCAGGGTCTCAGGAATTTCTTGTGCAGAGACCCTCATGCTTCCTTCACTGCTGTTGAATCACTATTTTAATTACTACTTCAATTTTAATTTACTTAAGTGTTGCTTGTACCGGTCTTTGTTCTCACATTTGCTTCTACAAATTCTCTTAGATCTGAAGATGAACTACACTGCTCCTAAATTCCACTATTTTGTTTTTCAGTCTGAACCATGTCAAAATGGTGGCAAATGCATTGTCACTTGGAATGATTTCCATTGCAGCTGTCCAGCAAATTTCACTGGGAAATTTTGTGAAGAGAGAGTCTGGTGTGCAAGCGACCCATGCCCTGAAGCTACCACCTGTATAGATGTTCTAGCAGGATATGTGTGTAAGTTTCCTGCTTGTGTGTGGGTAAAATCCTCAGTGTTCACTGTCTGTAATCAGCATTCCTAGTTTGTGCTGTTGCAATGACTGGAAACACATGCTGCAAAAAGGAAACTGAGAATGATGCCCAGGTACACACTCTTGCAGGCAGCGTGCCTGCGGATTGACACCAGAGGTTGGGACAGAGCAAAGACGGTACTCAGAGGTGTTTCCTCCTGTTACTTTGACTTGGTCAGGGAGGATTTTCTAGCAGCAAAAGGGAAATAGTTGTATTTTTGTGCAGTGCTGTGAGACTGATGAGCAAAAATTCCTACACAAGAATTATTATTATTAGAAGTGCAATTGTAAACAGGAAGAGGTTTAAGGATGTCAGCAGCCAGGCCTGTAATCCTGCTCACACTAAGCTTACATGATTCTTAGGGGAGAGAGCCTGCCAGGAGTTTGCCATTGGTCTGTCTCAAACATGACACCATCTTTCAAATCCCTTATGCTCTACCCCTTTGTTTATAGGTCTGGCTAATGCAACATTCAACAATTATGCTGCCCTTGAATTTACTACCAATACATCAGTGACTAGAACTCTGAGCAGCGTCCAGGTGGATTTCAGAACCAGGGATGAAGATGCTGTTTTGCTTCAGGCTGTGGAAGAAGTGGATTCCCTGCAGATAGCCATTAAGAACTCCTCCCTGCTTGTTGACATCAGGAGCGGGAACAGCATCGAAGGCGTCAGCTTCCGGAGCCAGCAGCCGGTCACGGACGGCGCCTGGCACTCTGTCTCTGTGGCTATGGAGGAGCCATTGGCGCTTTCCTCCAGGTGGCTGGTTCATTTGGATGGGTCTGTTAATGTGACTCTGCAGGGAAATGCTGGGAACTTGGACTTCCTAAAGAACAATGCCCTGGTTGTTCTGGCTGAGAATTTCACTGGCTGCTTAGGACAAGTGAAGATCGGGGGGATCTACCTGCCGTTCGCTGCCCACATCTCGTACCCCCAGCCAGAACAGTTCCAGCAGGCCAGCAGAAGGACCGTCCAGCTGGGCTGCGCTGGGGCTGATGTTTGCGCTTCTGGCCCTTGCCTCAACGCCGGCACCTGCGAGGATTTGTTCAATTCCTTCAGCTGCGCCTGCAGCGCTGGCTGGGGGGGGCTGCTGTGCGAGTCCAACATTGACGACTGCCAGTCGGACCCATGTGTTCATGGGGACTGTGTGGATGCAGTGGCGGATTTTCAGTGTGAATGCTTCCGGGGGTTCATCGGGAAGCGCTGTGACATCAACGTGGATGACTGTGTGCGGCACCAGTGCCTGAACGGAGCTACCTGCGTTGATGGGGTTTATGGCTACTCCTGCAAGTGCCCTCCTCAGTACTCAGGGCCTCGCTGCGAGTAAGTGCCTCGGTTGGTCTGATGTGGGGTCAGAGGAGCCCCCAGATAAACTGCACTTTCACTTTGGCACACTTGGGGAAAATTTTTCATTGCAAGTACCTGGTAGGTAAAACACCTGAATTCTGCTGTGAATTGGATGGTGCTGACCAGGCCCAAATCCTCGCTGAAAGGTGCTCAGCCTCACACAGGATGAGCATCCTTCCTTTTCGTGTGGTTATCCCCGTGCTACATTTCAGAGCTGTTTAAAGTGCACGTACTGTAGCCTGTTGTCACTTCCCTTCTGCATTCCCTAAGAAATCCATCTTCTGCAGGATTTTACTCCCCTCTGGTATATTCCTGTATTGATTTTTTTTTTTAAAAAGAGTATTTACTCCTAGACTGATTATCAGCATTCCTTCAACCACGGGCTTGGTTGTATTTTGTGGCATTGGTGCTAAGACTAAGGGCATTGTTTCTGTGTATTGGTTAAAAAAAAAAATGGCTATTTGAGTATCCTGTTCCTTATCAAATGCCTGTACTGCTTAGCAGTGCACATTTCATGATCCCTCCATGGAGCTCACGTAAAATTCAGTGGGAAATGAGTACAGAGTCAGGAAGAGGGCTGGATTTTTTCTGATAAGGTCTATATTTATAACATTTTTATTAGTTTGGAAAAAATCCTGCATATGCTAGTCACAAAGGTACGTCTCCTATCAGTAAAGGAAGTATGAATCAACACGTAACTTAGACTTCCATCTACTTGTGCCTGTTCAAATTGAACACTGAGATAAATACCTACGTGGCTGAACTTTGGTTATCTAATCTGCCCAGGCTGACTTTCCTATTGTTCTTGCTCCATTCTGATGCAGTTACCTGGTACTTGCATTATCCTTCCGCAGCCCAGCGGTGCCGCGGTTTGGTGTTCCAGCAGCATCCCGTCTCTGTGTCTCCATCAGCAAGACCAGGCAACTGTGTGAGAGAAGTCGTGCTAATGCCACAGCTCCTGCCTATTCTCTGGGCATGCTCCAAGTCATACTCTGATATTGTGGATGATTTCTGAGACTATTTCCTTCTCCACTTGTGTCAGACTCCCTCCTAGAAATGCCAATGGCTGTTTCTTGCTTCTCCCAGGTGGCCGTTCCCGCCTGAGCAGTGCGGTAAGAACTTCACGTGTCTGAACGGTGGCAAGTGCACCAGTGAGAGCTGGGGAGCCAACTGCACCTGCCGGCCCGGCTTCACGGGGAGGACGTAAGTGCTGCTCTTCTGGCGCCTGCAAAGGAGCTCGAGCTCCCATTCTTACATCAGTGGGACAGCTGAGCTGGTTCAAGTGCTTCATCCTCTTCATCCTTTTGCTGTTCAAACAACTGCTCCAAAACTGTAAACTAGCTGTTACTTTTAGGAGGGGTGGGCTTGATATGATCCTGCTGACGATACTGATTTTTGCAGCGTGAACTGCTTCCAAGTAGTTCTTGTGCCTCATGAGAATTCATTAACTGTGCTAGAGACCCAGACCGGCTCCAATCATAGAGAAATGACAAAAGGGGAGGATTGGTATCAATGGGTAGAACTTGCATGTTGTTGGACCCTAGAGAAAGCACCTGAAAAACATGCAACGGGAACTTTTTGAATAATGGGGCTTTTATAGGCTGTATGATCTTGTGTTCCATGGCACAAGAACATACGTGAGAAATTTTATTTAATTCTAATGCGTGTTTCCCTTCCAGTTGTCAAATCAATATAAACAAGTGTGATCCAAACCCTTGCCAGAACGGAGGCACGTGTCAAGACTCTGAGAACAAATACGAGTGTGTGTGCAGTGCCAGCTACACAGGAGAGCGCTGCGACATCAACGTAAGCACTTCCCTTTGCTCCTGGGAATCCTGTCTGTCCTCGCAGCCCGCGCATTGTGGGCAGCAGCAGGAGGCTCAGCAGGGCCCTCGGGTACCGGGGTGTTAGTGACACTGCCCAGGGTTGCAGAGTCCCCACGTGTGTCCAGGCTGAAGCGCACTCAGGGACTCAGTTGGTACCAAAGAAAGCTGATCTGTGCAATTATTGTTTCTTTGCCACATTGCTGCGTGTTGGTCTCCAGCACATAAGCAACTGCAGCAAATACTTTTCAGTATCTGCATGGGCTGCCCTATGGTTTTGAGGGCTCTCTGCAACTTTCCTTGGATTTATGACTCCTTGGACAGTAATCTTTCTGCAGTCCAACTGCAGCAGTTTCAAATTACTTACATCTCCCCCACAGTCTCTCGGAGAATGGAATTTCAGCTGGCATTTATCTTGGATGAGATAGTTACAAAGCACCTTCCCTCTCCAGAGATCTGGGTAGAAATGGATATATTTGGAGAAGGGGAGTCAGATGAAGCCAAGATTGAAATGATTCAAGTACAAGTAACAAAGTAGCATCCTTTATCTGCTGAGCCTGGTTCTGACCCATGGGCCTGTGGATGGGCAGCCTCGGCGGTGCTTTTCCTTTCTGTGTGAGCAACGCGCTGCTGTTTGAGGCTGGATCCTTCATACACTCGCTTTTTCTCTGTACAGCTATTGCATGGACAGGCAGCTTGTCTGGTAACCTGGGAATGTACTAACCCATCCTGCACGGCCGTGCCAAGCTGGGGTTTGCTGCTGTTGCTGTTACTAAGGGTTCTGCGATGCATGTGCACAAGGTCCCTCCTGACATTTCCAGTTTGCATGCATGGACTCCCTCAGGCAACTCTGTCTCCTCTGTCCCAGGACACTTCTTGTAGGTTCCTTGTTTTCATCATCCTCATTAGTTTTTGCAGAACATCTCCCTCTTGAAAGGCGCGGGCCTGTGGTGGGGCCAGGTGCGGCTGCTGGTGGTGTGCGCTGCTCACAGGAGCCGCAGAACCGAAGGAGCGTTTGTTCCCTGCGCTCTCCTGCTCCTTCCCCCTCGCGGCAGCAGCAGCTGCAGAGCGGGCAGCAGGCCGTGGGGTGGGCTGCTCAAACTCCTGTGGTGTTGGTACCGTGTGACTAATCCGCATGCTGTGCAGAACTAGAACTAACCCCTAGTGCATGGCTTGAGTTGGGGCAGGCTCAGGGAGTCAACTTCAGCCGTTTGCAGATGGCGCAGGGACTTCAGGTGCTCTGGGAACATTCCCTCTGTGCTGCTCTGTGACATTGCCATAGACCGTATGGTGTCCAACAGCTGGAAATAATCAAGCTTTTGTTTTTATCTGAAAGGTGGTAGATACTATTTTTAGCAATAAGAAATATTTTTTGTTTTTAGGAATATTGTAATTTTAAAGCTTTCTTTAATGACAAAAATGCCACCTTTTTAAGATGTTCTAATGGTAGCAGGCAGCTGTGCCCTGTTGTTAGCCATTGCTGCACAAGGACACTTTGCTTTGCAGCAGTTTTGCAGCTCCAGGATTGATCCCATTAATTGTCCATGTGTAGTTTTGCTGTGTCCATGGCAGGTTGGCTGCCCGGCTCAGTAAATCCATGTACCCTGCATGAATTTTTGTAATGGTATTAACTGTTCCATTGGTAAATCTGTTTGTAACTCTGCCCCATTGACATCAGCTTCGCTAAAGCTGCCAATTAAACAGTGTCACTAATGAGCGTCACTAGTTTTGAATTAGAAAGAAGAAGTCAGAGTTTGTTACTGTCCTTTTAAGTTTGAACGTGTTTTGCTGAGAGATGAAGGAATGAACACGCGCATTCTCTGTGCAGGTGCCTTCGAGCCCTGTACTTGTTCCTTGCTTGTCCTTTTCCATCCAGGTACAGATGTTCTTCTTTTTATCTTCTTTTTAGTTTTTTTTTTTCCCCTCTAATCTGGCCATTTTGGGTTCTTCAACATAACTCATCATAACCACTGGAGTTTCATTGTTTCTCCGTTAATTTCTTTTACAGAAAGGGACTCCAGGTGCTCTCTTCCCCTCCCCACTAATTGAAGTAGCTGTCCCTGTAGCCTGTGGCTCTTTACTGCTACTCAGTATTGGTCTCATATTCATGATTCTCACTGCAAGGAAGAGGCGCCAATCAGAGGGAACCTACAGCCCGAGTCAGCAAGAAGTGGCAGGAGCTCGGCTGGAGATGGACAGTGTCCTAAAGGTGCCACCTGAAGAGCGGTTAATATAGGCACTACCCTGGCAAGGAGATGTGCCTGCAGGGTCTGCTCTGACCTTGATCTTTCTCCAGCACTTGCAGCAGCACATCCACCCTATCTCAGTTCCCTAAGGCTTGGTAATGAAGACGTGGACGTAGACGCACGAGGCAGACTGCGTGCAATGGCTGTTCAGCTGGTTTCAGCTCATGGAGCCAGCTGCGCAGCACTGGCTCTCAGGGAGCCTCTTGTCCCCTTTGCTGCCCCGCGACGGCCCCGGCCGGTCACCCCAGCAGCAGCTGTGGCCCCGCACCTGCTCTGAACTTGCTCTGGCTCCATTCCACCCCTCAGGCAGCAACAGCATAGATAAATCTGCTTTAAAAGGCAGGGTTAAATTAGGCACTAATTTACAGATTAAGATCTATATATACTTTTAAGGAGCGTTGTATAGAGGGTACTTATGATTGGTTTGTATATACTGTTCTGTTTTTATTGACAACTGAAACCCACTCCAAGCTTTTTCAGTTCAGGTGTAGGAGGTTTTCAGAAGGAGTCAGTCTGCAACAGCAACAGCAGCTGTGACCTCCTGCCCTGTGACAGCCAGCGTTACAGGGAATTGTCAGGAATTACTGAAATCGTACAAATGGATGGTTTATGAAGTGACCTCTGTTAGACATTCCCATGGTACCGCGCAGGCAGAGCGCGGTGGGGTTGGGGGCCAGTGCTGGAGCTGTTGGCAGGAACAGCTGCCAAATGCTGAACTTGGGGCTTGCGTGTTGGGGGGAATGATGAGCAGGAACGGGGCACCAGCCACCCTCTGAGTTCCCTGGGCCCTTGTGTGACAGGGAGGGGACAGCGAAAGGGGGGACGCTGCTGTCTGCACTGTGTCAGCACAGAGCACCTAGAGGTGCTGGGGCTGAGGGCTGTGAAAGGCACTGTCCCCGTGGGAGCTCTGAGTAACACCCTGTTCTACCACAGCAGCCAGTGTGGGCGCATCTTAGCAACTCCTCGGTGGTGGGAGCAGTCGGGGCTGCGGGGGCCGCCCTTCTCCTTGCAGTTGTTGCAGCCACGGCGATTGCCATGAAGAGGAGGAGAGCAACTCAGGGAACGTACAGTCCAAGCCGGCAAGAAAAAGATGGGGCTCGAGTGGAAATGTGGAATGTAATCAAGATGCCACCGACCGAGAGGCTGATCTAAGACCTGGGGTCACACAACAGGTGCCATGTCATCCTTTAACCATCATGGAACTGCTGCAGCGTCTGTCTTAGGTGTGGAGCTGTGTTTTTGTCAGACAGGTCTGTACTGCTTTAAACTATTAATACTTCATAGGTACAGGTGACTGCCTGCTCTCACTAGGCAGTAGGAGTCAACTGCTTGAACAAGCTGGGTTATTGCAGCTTATCCCATAAAAGATTGGTGTAAAACGGGTCCGCCAGAGCAGTAAAGTCAGGGGTGGGGGGAAGTTCTGGAGGGGCCAGAGGAGGAGAGGCAGCGAGCGCTGGCGGTGGCAGCGCAGGGCCGGTCGCAGCCCCGCTGCCAGGACCGCACGCTGCCTGTCACCAGCACAGGGGTGCCCCTCGGGGAGTCACGCGGGGCCCTGCAGCCCTCGGAACTGTCCCTGCCACCCGGCACCAGCAAAGGTGCTACACAAGTGAGGCGGGTCTAATTAACAGGAATCAAACCACTGTATCAAGAAATAATGTGAATAATGTGGCTGTTTCAAAAAAATGTGTCTGTGGTTCCTCTGCAGAGCTAAGCCAGGTGACTGGGGGGGGTATTTCCTAGAGCTGCTGTCCTGCAGCTCGGCCAGGGTTAGCATTAGTACCTACTGCTGTGCTGTATTAGACACGTCTACTAAATCTCTTCTGAAGACTAGCCTGAATCATAGGAATATTTTAAGTGCCTTTGTGAGACTGAGTTGCCAGTTACAGTATTAAGTTTGTGGCATAGAGGCTGTTTATATGGACGAAACCCGCTCGCCGTGCGTTGGGCTGTGGGCTCCGTCACCGCGTGGAGCCGCTGGCTCGAGGGCGGCGCTGGCACCAGCAGCACGGGACAGACCGTCCGCCATCCCTGGGGTGTGAGGAGGGGACACGCTTCCAGAGCCCCGGGACAGGAGAGTGGAGTTTAGTTATCGGTGACTTTGAACACAAAACCAGGGCTCGTGTTGCAGCAAGACACAGCATTCGATGTCCACTGCCCTCAAGAGGATATTTATTTTGTGGCTTTACTTCTCCTTTGTTACTGTTTTAGCTGTTAAATGTGCTATTTCTTCTTCAGTGTAATGTGGCAGAGCCTGTGGAAAGAAATGCAGCAGAGCAGGCCCAACAAGGTCTAAAAATCAGTAGCATTTCAGGATAATTACTACAACTATTGATGAGAAATATTTTAGAAACCAGTATCTGGTTTTTAAGCTCCAAAATACTATTAATAAGCAGGGTGTGAATCTGCCCACCGTGGCTCATTGGCACGGCAAGAAAACGCTGTTCTGCTTTGCTCTTACTTTTTTTTTTTTACTGTAGCTGTAAGTTTTTCTTTAATTCTAAGCAAAGGGAAAAAGCACAAAACTACTGATCAGGTCTGTTTGCTTGAGAACAGGTCTGCATACATGCAACTGCTGATATAAGGTGACAAATGAAAATTTTGGAAAATAGAAAAAACAACCCCAAATGAATCACCATTGAGAGACATGACAATATTTTGTGTGAGAGATTTTTTTTTTTAATTCAGCCCATAAAGATTTGTAATACACCTTCAGCAACCTCAGAATATGCTTTGGGTTTCAGACCTGGTTAAAGCTCCAGGTTGTTCGTTGCCAGGAGAGGCCTGTACTTCTATTTTTTAGCTCCGCTCCACTTTTTCTGTTTAAATTGTAGAAAAATGAAGGCAGCAACGGGATCTAAATGAACCAATATTACCCCAGCCTGTGTTATTTTGAGAAGAAAACCAGAATTGTGTTATAAGAACCAATGGGCACTAAAGCTACTGAAATATCCTGAAAAGCAACAAAAAGCTCCAAAGCCCACAGCAGTAACGACACCTGAAAACCAGCAAAGGGCTGCGCTGGAGCAGCACAGCCGGTGGTTTTATTCCAAGCACCCAAAGCCAGTACAAGCAAAAGTGTTAAATACTTTGTGTGTCTTGCGCATTTCTGCAAAATAATTTATGAAAGTGTTTTGTTGTTTTGTTTTGTTTTCCAATTATGAACTTAACTTTCTTTTGATATTTAATGTTTGAATATATTTTTTCACAGAACTGGATTTGCTGTAGTTAATGATTGTGATCCTGATTTTTTTTTTTTTTTTGTAATTGTAAATTTTGTAATTTGTAAAAATTAGAACATCCTTCAAAAGAAATTTACAATAAAATTTGGTCAAAAATTGGCCTAGTTACCTTGACTTGTGATTTTTTTTTCCTGAAGAGTGACTTGATGTCCAGTTGGCTGGTTTTGGTCTGCAACAGAGTTTGTACAGCTGCAAACCCCAACGCCTCTTTTACGGGGCTGTCGCAACCTGCTGCATTTTCTGTTCACCCATTTCAGTGTTCATCTGTGATTTTATGAGCAAAGAGGCAAAAATCAGACTGTGCAAAGAGCCATGAAATAGCCAGCGGGCACTGGGCCCTGCGCAGGAGCCGGCAGGGGTGCAGCAGCAGCGCTGTCCCGATCTCCGGATCACCTCCAGATCACCTCCAGGTCCGCAGGACCAGCCGGGAGCCCTTCCCACCTCTCGGAATTTGCCTTGGACGTCACCACAACCTTCTGCTGTTCCCCAAGGACACAGGGAGGCTGCAGCAGCTCTTGTCTACACTGGCTCACTTTTGAAATACCTAAAGCTGTTAACCTCCAACAGCTGGAAACAAAGATTTTTTCTAAGCCTGGATGTTTTAAGCAGCAGCAGCTAAAGAGGCTTCTTATTCACTACTAACCAATTTAATTTGCTGATGTCTGAAAAAAAATCACTTTGATCATAAAGCCTGGATGGAAGTGTACAAGGAGCAAAACACATTAAAAGAAAAGCATTACAAGTAAAGTAGATGAACTCGGCAGTGCAGAGGGACGGAGCTCAGGAAGCTGGTTGCTGGCGTTCACTTACGTGCCCTCCGAGGAGCATGTGAACCATTCCCGTGGCCCAACGGGAGCAGGTCCCGGTTGGGTAAGGGGAGATGAACGTCCCTGAACTATCGTAGTTATTTGTGACTGACACGCTGACCACGTCCGAACCAGGACAAAAACCTGTACAGATGTCAAGGAGGGGAGGGAGAAATCTCAGCAGCTCAGACAGTCATTGCAGGTTAGAAAAAAACCCTCCTGTGTGCAGAGAAATGACAAACCTCTCACAATTAACAGGTAATAAGGTAATGAGAGAAAGGGCTTCAGTTACAAAATGCCTGTCTTGACAGTTTCCAATTCCAATGTCTAAAATGTTCCTAATCTAATGAGTGAACAAGATATAAAAATGGTTTTACCATCTGTACAGCATCAGATACATACAACTTAAAAGAGTTGGGTTTTGTTTTAAATAAAAGTTATTTCTAATGGAAGAAAGCATCTGTAAATAAGCAAAGCAGTACCAAACAAACAAGTATGGTGAGCACAGGAAAATGTACAAAGTTGAATGTAAAGTAATTGATGAATAATATCAGACAAAAAGTAAAATAAACATTTCTCAGATTAGTAAAAAAAAAAAATCAAAAATCCTTCTACATCAGCAAAAGCAACGTTTGACAGCCGAGCTGCTCTCCCAGACAAGCGCAGGCTGTTCACAGCTTGCACTGTTAGGAATGAGCCACGTTAGGAATTCCTGAGTTTAAGACAAAGAACTAAACGGTGTCCCAGGGCCAGTCTGACCCTTAGTGACGAGCAGCAGGTACCAGCGGCTCCGGCTGCAAACCGGCTGGGGACGGGACGCGCTGCGGAGCTGCGGGCTCCGGCTCTCGGCAGCCCGGTCAGCTCCTCCCTTCGCTCAATGCCCTTGTGCTCAGCGTTAATACTTCCCAGTGCCTCAAAGCCGACTTGAAAAATAACGCAAGAGCACTTGTTTGTCTAAAAATCAACTACATAAAATATTCCATAATATGGGCAGAGTAAAATAACCAGAGATGCAAAATGATGTGCAGTGATACAGAAGAACCTGAGCGCTTTTCTCTTTGCTTCAGCATGTGAAATAGGCCTACTCAGTATATCAGTGTGCAACACTACAAGTTTTTAAAAAGAGTACGTGAAATTCAAAAGGCATGTTGTATGCAGAATTTCTAGTGCCTGTACATACCCACCATAATTGAGAAAATTTTATCATATAGCAAAGGAGATCTGAAATTCCAGACTGAATTTATATATAACACTCATATTCTGAACTGTATAAAATAAAATGTAACTATTATCTTAGATTTTAAATATTTTACTATGCAATACTAAAACCATCTGTTGTCCAACACAAAAAGAAAATACAAATCCAGCTGAATGGCTTGTCAGAGTAACAGGACTTCACAGAAAAATGTAATATTAATGTAATACCATGAGCTTTACCAAACTGGTGGCATTTCAGATATTAAGAGTATTTTTCTTTTGTATTGCACAGACTTGAACGCACAGCCATTTTCATACACTAGAGTAAGAAAACTTCCAAGATTATATGAATAAAATAGATACACTGGAAATCAGATAAAGCTTTACAAGAATTTCCCCATGTGTCCAAAATTATTTCCTTTCTCGAAGGCTTCATGGTGATGTGATTACCTCTCTAGAGCAACATGTTGTACATCAGATTGTGCCCAAATACAAAACAAAAAAAAGCACCGCTTAAGGAAAACAAAACTGATCACTGCAAAGACAGCAGCTCCTAGAAGGGATGCCAAGAGTAAGATGAAATTTCTTGAGGCTACTATTGCCACAAATGAGTGTCTTAGAAAACGCGACCGAACGTACCCTTTAGCCTTTCCATTGCATCTTCGTACTTCGGGACCTCACAGTCCGGTTCCTGGTGCAGTTAATGTCTCGTCACACCAGCAAACGCTTCTCCTGGGTGTTCAGACGGGCTGGGGGAGCCGAGCGCTCGGGCCCCACAAGCCCGCGGTGCCGGCTCCGAGCTGCCCGTCCTGCCCGCGCCGCCCAGCGCCGCCGCTCCACCCGCCGCCGCTCCACCCGCCGCAGCACTCGGCTCAGGAGCTGGGAACGTTGTACCCCAGGGTTTTTTGCTTTTTTTGTTTGTAATAATCAAGTAAGGTATTGTTACATCCCATTCATATACTGTCGTTTATAATATTTATATATAATATTAACATATACATAAGAACTAGGATACTCTTTATGGCCTCTATTTTCTGATGTATTTAACAAAAACAAATAAAAACCTAAAAAAGAAAAACAATTGCTGGTGTTTCCAGTTCCCCACCAGAGCTGCAGGACCAAGCCCTGAGCAACTGCTCTGTGCTGTGGTTTTGTTGCAACAAGGAATTATGACAATTCTGCACCAGAGGGTCCCTGTTACCTCTCAGTGCCCATGTACTGGGGGAGGGAAATAAAAACTCTGCAACAAAAGCTCATCTAATAATCTAACCCACGTGAATGTCTGTATTTCAAGACAGGACAAACTCAGACCCTAATGGATTAATTCAGTGCAGCCCCCCAGTCCGGGTGTGTTTGCTGCACTTCACACGGGAAAGCAAAACATCCGACCTGTAACGCAGGAAAACTGCACACTGTACCCACAGGCAGGAAAACCCACTCGTACAAAGTGCCGCGTTGTGCTCCCGGCTGTGCCAGGGATTGAAAATACAAGGGAAAGAGCAACTTCTTCATCAGCGTGTTTGAAAAGCTACGTGTGGAAAACCAACCCAAACCCAACTCATCCCCAACGACCTTCGTGGTCAGCGCAAGAGTCCTGGGGGTTTTCAGTGAGGAAGCGCTTGCAGGGACCAGGACAACGGGGGGACTTGGGCAAAAAGCCCTGGTGTGTGAACCGCGGCAGGTGACGGTCCTGCAGCCATCCTGGCTCAGCTTTCTATCAAAGAAATGCTTGGGTTTATGCTGGCTCAAAAAAACAACAAAAAATCCTCTGTGAATTCCAAAGGGACATCAAAAGGCCATTGGGAACGTTATTCAAAGGTTTCCCATCGCTTTCTGAGCTGTTCGACCTTACCTGGTGTGGACGACACGTCTTGCTTCGTCTTTTTTAATAAATCTTCAAATGGATCTTTTGTCTCCTCAGGTTTCGAGGATAGTAACACTGACTCTAAGCCCTTCGCTGGCTTGGAAGGGATCAAAGGGGGTTCGTTGCACAGGAGACCTAGTGCTTGTTTGGGATCTACCCTGGAGCTGGCCGGGCCCTGTGCCGTTCTGGTTTTGGCAGGCGCGGCCGAAGCCGCGGGCTGGAGGGCGCTGCCGGGGGCCGGGCCCGGGCTCTGCAGCAGGAAGGAGCGAGCCGGCACGGCCGGGCTGAACAGGTTTGGCATGGAGAGGGTTGAAATGTTTGGTTGAGGTCTTTGTGGGGGGTAGAAGCTAGAATTAGGTGTTATGAAGCTAGAACTATAAGCATGACCTAGAGAGGGGGTGAAAGAGCCCCTCGGGGGTCTAACTAGAGGCACCGAAAGGGCTCCGGGCACTGTCTGTGTGAACGGATTAGGAGATGGCTGTAAAAAAGGGGGTGGTGCAGCTGGGGAGGGGTAACCCAGCGGCTGGACAAACGGTGCAGCGGGAGGGGGCACGAAGTCACTTGGCGCCGAGGCAAAGCCGGCTGCAGAAGGGGCAGCGGCTGAGCTTTGCAGGCTGCGGGGACCTTGCTGCGGGCCGCTGCTTTGCCATCCGGCTGTTTTTAACGGATCCAGGAGATTAAGAAGGAAGTCGCTTTCATTACCTGTGTTCTCTGTCTTCACTTTGACAGGCTGGAGCATCTCAGCAGTGCTGGCAGCACTGGACAGAAGCTGAGATGGATGAGAGGAATAACTTACAGACTGCTGCATTTCAGGGTCTAAGGAGACACTACCAGCTCCAAAGGGCTCTGGGAGAAGATCTGAAACCAAATGGCCACGTCCCGTACTGGGGGCGGTGAGAATGTCTGTTGGCCCAGCTGGAGCCTGATGCTTGGAAGCCCTGGGTGCTGGAGGCGGGGGCACTATCCCCAGTTCAGGTGTCTTTCTTCCCTGTGGCCTGGGAATGGTGATGTTCCCTTGAACGGTGGGATTCGGTTCATCCTTTTCTGCAGGAGCCAGGACGCTGTCCCTGCTGCGGGGTCCCCTTGCTGGCGGCACGTCCCCCAGGGCGGCCAAGGGCCTTTCCGGGGAGCTCTGGGAGTACTTGGTAGGAATAGCCATGTCGTCATGGCCCATGCTCCACAGCTGCTTGTAAGCGTGAGACAGCTTCATGGCTGGCACAATCCTGTTCCTCTCGGACACACCAAGATCCATTCTCTGCAACAAAGCATTAAAAAAAAAATTAACTTTTACTGATCTCCTCACAACACAGAGGATAAAGTGAAGACAGGCTGCTGAGCCATGAGAAGAGGATGTGGCCACGGCAGAGGGAAGAGCACGCAGCCCGGGAGGACAGGCAGGGAAGCAGAAGCAGGACTCTGCAGTTTTAATTCCAGTTCTGCCTCTAATGAGTCGTTTGGTTGTGACATTTTGTGGCACCTGTTGTTAGCCAAGTGCCGATATCTGAGGTACAGAAATTGAGACGCCTTAATCGCTGTATGGAAAAAGCTGTCAAATGAAATATCTGGATAGAACACAAAATTAAATATTTTTGTAAGGCAGAAATGACATTTCTTTCTTTCATGTCACATGAAGATCTCAGAGTCTGTTTCAGTGTGGCACTTTCTAAGTGGCATATATTCGGTGAAGTTCCTCATAAAGAATCTCTCTTCTACAATCTAGATTGTTCAAATGATGCTTAGACCAAAATGGCCATACTAAAAAAAGGTCATTTAAAAACCATGCAGTTTGGAGGGGACCTGAAGATCCCCAGGTATTCATTCTCAGCATCAGCTTCAAAGAGAACCGTGTGTGATTGCCCACGGACAAAGGAGATTCTGAGGAACAGGGCAAATATTTCTGCCTTTAGAAGTAAAGGCTGCAGGTTTAGTGAAGAAAGTTACTGACTTATAACAGAGTGCCATTACAGTAACTTCTTAATTCAGAAACAAGTTTTGAAACACATGAACAAATGCCCAGAAAATGGATGCATCTACCCAATAGTACGAAAATGTTCCTCAGAGAAGAAGAGCAGCCAGGCAGCCTCGGCTCTGTGCGAACCCCAGCACACACGCAGCCCTGTCCACACCTGGTAATCAAACGTGCATCGCTGATCCCCCTCTTCTTTGGGAGTCCGCAGGTCTTCCAGGCTCTTCGCTTGGCTGAGGGGCTGAGCCTGGGTTTCAACTTCCAAGTTAGGGAAAATGTCTTCAAGGAGGTTGATTTCTGTGGCCTTGCTCGAGACAGGAGCGCTTGGAAGCGGAGGCTCTTTGGACTTTTCTGGACTGAGCGCCTCTTCCCCATCGGCACTGTCCGATTCTTTCAGGGCCCGGTATGGCTGAGGCCTAGAAAAGAAACAAAAATCATGTTGCAAATTACTGTCTTTTTTATTTAAAACAAAACACAAGTGTTTACTAAGGAGCTGGATGGCTTCACAAAAAGCTTTTGGGTGGAAAAATACAGTTTATAGTGCCTTGTGAACAGCAGGTGTGTGAGCAAAGTGACCAAGGCAGAAGGACACACAAAAATGATCCAGCACTCAAGAAAAAGGCATAAGCGGGAACAACTGGGAGGAAAGCTGCGATCGTGCAGTTACAGCCAGGCTGATGAGGGAACCCTCTGGGTTCTGGGTTCTGCCAGCCTGGCCCCAGGGCAGAGCCCGGCTCCCCGTGCTGTGTGCTCCATGAGCTCCGTGTGCCGTGTGCTACATGAGCTCCGTGTGCTCTGTGCGCTCCGTGTGCTGTGTGCTCCATGTGCTGTGTGCTCCGTGTGCCGTGTGCTCCATGTGCTCCGTGCGCTCCGTGTGCCGTGTGCTCTGTGTGCTCCATGTGCTCCATGTGCTGCTGTGTGCTCCGTGCGCTGTGCGCTCCGTGTGCTCCATGTGCTGCTGTGTGCTCCGTGCGCTGTGCGCTCCGTGTGCTCCATGTGCTCCATGTGCTGCTGTGTGCTCCGTGCGCTGTGCGCTCCGTGTGCTCCATGTGCTCCATGTGCTGCTGTGTGCTCCGTGCGCTGTGTGTTCCATGTGCTCCGTGCGCTGTGTGTTCCATGTGCTCCGTGCGCTGTGTGCTCCGTGTGCTCCATGTGCTGCTGTGTGCTCCGTGCGCTGTGTGCTCCATGTGCTCCGTGCTCAGCTCCTCGCACGGCAGAGCCAGCGCTGCTGCCCCATGTTCCGCAGGCACCTACATTCTCTTGCTCCAAGCTAACTCAGCACGGAACAGAGTTCGGTGTTTTCCTGCAATAATTGGGAACACTGCAGAGTTCCAATGATTACACTGGTGTCATCTTATCAAGAAACAACACAATCCATTATGGAGACACCTATTTTACATTTACAGCCAAGGCCGAGTTAGCAGGATGCTTTTCTTGCACATACCTCAGCAAAAAAACGAACACCAGCAGATTTGCATACTGGTTCTGTGTACAGAGAACAGCAGCATAATGCGCATCCAATTAATAACAAGAAGTGCCATACATATCTGTGGTGACTGGCAGCCAGTTTTAGTGTGGCATTTAAACAAGGTTTCAATTAAAAGAAAATATTGGTGAGACCTGCGAAAACAGATACCATGGAAGAACCCTCCTCCTCTTTCCATATTTTATTATAATACATCTATATCATGCACATTTATGAACAGCCCATCTCACTTCACTCATCAGCACACCAACCGCAGGCATCCAGCTGGCACCACGAGACTGTGACAACACAGGTGCAGGACAGACAGCCGGTGGTACACGGCCTGAGGAAGAGGGGGCTGTTGCGAATCTTCGTTGTATCTTTAGTCTCTCACATGAGCTGTGCTCATCTGCTAAGCATTAAATCACACTGCAAAACAACCCCTGAGGAATATTCTGCAAACAACCCCTTTTAGCGGCCTGGCCTCCTGCACCCCAAACAGCAGAGCGCGGGGACCTTTTCTGCCCTTTGCCACTGAACCGGCTGCACTCACGTCCCCTCCCCGTCCGTCTGAACCCGCCTTCTGCTTCACACGATGACTTCGAGCACTTGGAGGCTCCGCTATCAAACTGCGAACCTCCTTCTCCAGCCCCATCTAACACAACAACGCAAACCCACCGGTCGCACAGCACAGGAACGGCAGCAGGTTTGGCCAGGAGCACAAGCAGCACATGGGAACAAAGGGCAAGTGCAAGCGTTACATCCCACAGAGCTCGAGGCGATGTAAAACCACAAGCTGTGCCCTGCTGCACAGGGCTTCATGCAGGAGTGCGCTTTTGCATGCTGTTACGTATCAAAACAAACAAGCAGGAGAAATGCCGAACATTCATCAAGCACCGGACAGAGACTGCAGGAGCATTTCCAAAAATCCAGGTATAGGAGCAGGCACCATGACCAATGCAAAACCCATCATCTGAAGACTGAATTAATACAATGAAAGAATAAAGAATAGACCATTCAAAAGGAGCAGAGAAGAAAAAGTTTTCAGAGAAGCCAGAGACAGGATCCTCTTCCTGCTGAAATTCATCATCAGAAGAGTCCTCAGAGAGGAAGACCGTATAGTGTCGCAAGGGCTTTACAAGGCTGGGGGAGACAGGAGAGAAAAGGGAGTTATCAGGTTGTCACACTCAAAGCTCCAGAGGAGAGAGAAACCAAGTGATTCACAGGCTCTAAGTCATTTCTGAACGTGGTGACTGTCCCCGCCAGGAGCTCTGCGGGTACACGTTGAGCTCTGCTTTTCAGGCAGAAAACACAACGGATGTGAACGTGCCGAGCGCTCCCTCCTCGGGACGGGGACCCAGCCCTGCAGTCACACCGCATTGCAAAAAGAGCCAACGCACACACCCACATTTTCCCCACTACATTTTCTAGAGAGCTGGGTGTCTTTTTGTTCTTTGGGAAGACATCTCTGCTCAGATTCCCTGAGCTCTGACTACAAGCAAACAAATATTAGATCCACCTCTGCTTTACAGAGGCTTAGACTGACATTACTCTAGTACACGATTCCTACTTGGATCTGGTTTTGAAATCTGAAATTGCTTCACACTAGAATAAAACCAAAACTCTCCAAGGGTTTATGTGAAATGCAATTTCTCAAGTAAGGTGTATATGTTTCTTTTCTTCCCCAGTCTGGCAGGAAAGGGACTCAAGCTCATTTCTCTGCATCACAGGACAGTAACTATCAATCTATGCATTCGTTATCAGTGGCCTGGAACAAAAATCCTTTCAGATGAAAACTTAATATCAGAAGTGCCTCTGGAAACACACTTGAGCTGTAATTAAAAAAATATATATATTTTTTAAAGCAAACAACAAAACATGCAAAACCCCATAAAAAGCCCAACAAGAACATATTAGTCATCTTTCTTTTATACCCAGAGGTCAGATCTCCAGGGTTTGCTCTTGTACCTAATGAAGACAATGCTTAAATTTTTAGGGAATGTAAAACTAACCGTGCATGCCCATATAGGTCTGGGTAAACATACGCTGGTTGAGGGATAAAAGAAAAATAAATCTTGCTGATTTTATGAACACTTTTTTCTATTATCTATTGTAGCTACCAGTTGCTTCGCTTCGTTTTAACCAAAACCCCAGTAAATTACTCTTTTCTGCATATAGCAGAAGCTTCTAACATCCGCTGTTTCCACTTGCTGATACACTAAACGTTTGGTAACTCCATATAACAAATATTTGGGCGCAGCTGCCCTCAAAGCGCTGTCTCTGACACCTTTTGTTTGCTTTCTGACTGTGCTAAATTCAAATGCATTGCACGTCTGCGTGCACATATTAAATAAAGCAGGGACAAACTATGAAGAGGTAAGATTGGATCTTGCTGGCTAGATCATCAGTTGCACTTCAGTGCAGCTCGGTGCAAATAAGATGAAATATACAGCAAGTTAATACGCACCAGCTTGGTTGCTGCTGCCAGACTCCTGAAATGAAAGTGGGATCTCCTAATTAGAAAAAGGAAAGCACTTCAGTTTCACTGCTGCTGTGCTCTGTAGTAAGAGATTTTGGTCCAAGATGAGGGATGAACAACCTAAAACTGCCCGAGTTTAAATTTGTTATTAGCTTGAGGCAGTCGAATGCAAAAGCAGTGCCTGTTCCCTCATTAACCCGCGCGGGCCCCGCGCTCGCCAGGCGGGCACACAAAGAGCTCGGAACGGGCGGGTCACCGCGCGGCTCCGGCAGCGCCGCGGCCTGCCAGCAAACAAGGGGAACAAGGGAAAAAAGGACGTGTCCGTCACAGCCCCAGCCCTCATCATCTCCACATGGCTGCGCCGCTCCTGCCTCCCTAATCTCTGCGCCAGTTCCCATGCAGATGACTTGCTGATCTCTTTCTAATGTTTAGTTTAACATGTCTTCGGTTAGCACCAGCATGTGACAGCGCTGACAGCCGCGGCTGTTCCTTTTTAAATATCATGTCAGAAACACGGCGCGATAAAGCTGGGGATGCGCTCCATGGCTCTGCGCACCATTATGATAGTGTGGGGTTCCGTTTTAATGAGGAAGATCTGCATCTCGGGAGCTTTTTTCATGTGTCAGGATGCACGGACAAATCAGCAGCACATCACGCTGCCCAAAAATGAAATGCTGACAAATGTAGATATTTCAAATTTAATTGACACCTAAATGTACTTGAGATAGAAAAAATATATACAGAAAATGTGAGTACAGGATATGGGAATTAATAAGGAGAATTTGGTAATAATTTTAAAAGATATTTTAGTTATGAGAAATTTGTGTATTTTATTAACTGTGTTGCTTTTTCCTGTTAAAGAAATTATGGTACAAAGGCGTTGTATGGATTTCTTGTCATGACTCCCCTGAAAAGAGCTTCCAAAATTTGAGGGAGGATTTTTTTTTAAATCAATATATTTTTTAAAGAATAGCCATACGGCAGCTCTAGGGAATTAAGGAATTTGTCCCTCTTAGACAGTAAAATGAAGACAATGAGAGATTCGGATGCGCGGGCTTTTTCTTGCCAGTCTGAAATAGGAGACTCGGGACTGAGGGGAACCCGGTAACTATTTGATCTGAACAAAAACCAGACCTGTCACTCGAGTTCCTTCCTGCACCTGAGCGTGAGTGAACAAAAATATAGAAATAGCTATGTGATTCTTAAAGTGGTACTTTGTATACTGTGAATAATCAGAGGAGCAGAATATTTCCACAAAGACATTAGCATAAAGGATATTTTAAATTAAAACAACAAAAAAATAATTGTCTCACAAGTCATCCAATCAGACAGCAAAACCAACCGCTTGTGATCACTACACCCAGTAAAGGCAAGTAACTAATTGCTTTATAGTTTTTATGAACTTTTGACAAATTTTGTAGAGAGCTGGAAATACTAACAAAGAATTGAAAGTGGGAACGAGGTGGATGACGCCTCTGCCTGCTCTGACAGATCTGGATACAGATTCTACAAAGTGGTTTCACATTTTGGCGCTATTATTCAGCGCTAAGGCTTTAGTCACCGATTTCCCTGCAGACAGCGCATCTCCTTACAAAGGCAGGCCCCGGGCACTCTGCAGACAGCAGAAATAGGCCCCAAAATTAAAGTTTCTTGTACCGAAAGGTGGGAGAGCTGGGAGAGCCGGGGAGCGCGGGGCTGCGAGCGCAGCGCCGGTGCCTCGTGCCGCGGTTCTCGTTCGGTGCAGCTGCCCCCAGGCCGTTTCTCTGCCATTTGCCGTCCCTTTGCTGGGCACCTGCTTTCCTGGCACCTCCACCGTATCCCACTTCTACGCCAGTTCTCCCAAGGCAGAGGGACCAAAGCGCACACAGCACGTCCTGCCCGCTGCGCCCTGCGGTGTTTTCTTTCTGATTCCAGCCATTCCTGTTCCAACAGGTCCTTGCTGCCTTCGCCTGCTTCCGAACTAGACGCCCTTGCTTGCAGCGATGCCACGAAAACCTTTCCCACACGCAAACGCTGTGCGGCAGAGCTCCGAGAGCCTGCTTACAACTGGAATTGAACGTGCTGCATGGGCCCGCATCATTTAACACAGCCATCACGCCGACTTCATACTAAATTCCGTGTAATAACACGCTATGGCACTGCAGCCCGTTCCCATTTGCAGGGTGGAAGGGAAAGCCATTAGCTCCTGTGCTGCGTCCTGGCGGCTCTGGCAGCCGTAGCGATCGGCCGCGGCACCGCCGGGCTGCGCCGGCCCCACGGCCTTTGACACGCTGGTAATTGTGAGCCTGACCCTCTGATTTCCTATTTTAATTTCCTCCCACTCCGCACGCCCTGGAAGGCGGCTCGTCGGTACTTACAGAAGACAGATCCCAGAGCACTCGGGAAGTCTATGCTACGTTTAATAGGAAACTTGCTGTGGTGTAAAAGAGAACTCTCAAAACACCTGCCTATCCGTTAAAAACGCAACGTCTTATTTCTGTGAACAACTGATTTGTGTTCAGGGAGGCACATCCCACGTGTCTAGGATTGCCCCAGGTGGCAACCCAGCATTTTCTGAGCATTTTTCCTGTTACCTTATAACTGAAAAGGTTTTTTAAAAATGAAACATTTTAGATTTAATGGCAAATTGTTATGAATTATAAACATCACAAACCTTGAATTATCGATAAAATCGTAAAAAAAAAACCCAATTTCTATTGAAATAGAAAAAAATTTCACTGAAAATTTTGATGTTCCACCAGCTCTTCTAAGTATGGTGGTTTAATAACAGGCATTACAAACAACCTTGGGTGATCTTTGAAGTCCCTGCTCCTGCCCTCCTGTGTTTTAACTGAAGATTGACAAACTCACATAACTGAAGATATAGATTTCCTAATATCACAAGAAACGCATTAATAAATGTAACGACCGAAAGGCTGCCCACACAACGGTTCACCTTTCCGAGCGGCCACGCCGGGGGACGCGCTGGGCGCCCACACCCGGGACACGGCCCCGGAGCCATTCCAGACCAAAAACTGAGGGTTAGTTTTAAATACAGAAACTGCTCATGGAACAGAGGCTCCTCCTCACAAACTTACCCCACGTGTGAGCACCTGAGAGAAGTAACTGGCTAATAACTGGGTTTGGAGCCAGTGTAATTAAGCTAAATCTTTGGGTTTAGTTTAAGAAACGCACCCTCTCAGCACCGCTGCTGCTGTCATGGGGCCTCCTCTGAGCTGCAGTAAGTAACACGAGTGAAAATATATATTGTGGTGTTTTCAATTCATTTTAGTATTATCCAGGAGAGAAAACAATGTGATTTTTTTAGAGAGACACCACCCGGCTTTATGTTTTCATTTCAGAACAATATGGGAAGATTATTTCTTACTGAGACAAACAAAAAGGAAAGTTTGTCAAAAACATCATGAAAATCCTATCTTTAATTAAACATTTTTCCTTTATTCAAGATGTCATTTTGAGATAAACAGTAACGAAAAAGGTCAGGATTACTGAGTCATTAACTACTTCAAAGGCATTCACCTGAAGTTGTTTCTTAGGTAAGCTGAATTGTAAAGACTCGCTAAAATTAACAGCAATGAATTAAAATCAAGCAAAATAATAATTGTAATTCAATATATTACTAGCATTAATATAGATACTAAGTTTATCGTTCATGTTTCTGTTTATTTCTGTTGTGATACTGGCAGGAATTGAAAATGCACGTTAGCTGTAAGCCACACCGGAATAGCAAGCAGCTTTTGAATCCAAACATACATAATCCTTCATACAAAACACACATAATGATTAAATTGACTTAACTATCCTTCATCTACATGCAGTGAGTCATCATATTAAATATTACGAAACAATTTCTTTTAAAAATTCCTGTAATCTTTGTGCAGGGACAGCTACCACCCTGTAACAGCACAAGTCTTTTCACAGGATTTGCAATCTACTCCACAAGAGGGCAACCAAATTCCACTGTGAAACGGATAAACTATCCTCTAGCATGTAAAAGTGACTGCTCATTTTAGCCAAAAGCCAGAATACGTCCCCATCCTGGAGTGGCTGGGAAAAGCTAACCATGCACTTCACTTCTGGGGGTGGGGGAGACCCAACCTCCTCCTCTTTTTTCCTCTTAAACGGTCATGACAGGGAACTGGTGCCCATGTGGGAAAAAGGCGTGTTGAAAGAAAACAACCGTTTTTCTGTTTATGGGACTTTAGTATCTCGAGATACACCAAATATCCTGCAACTCTGGGCATCAGCTAAGGTATTTCACTTTACTGACACAGCCACCACCACAGGCTGGGATGTAAATAAAGCAAAGTGGCCATGCCATGAGCAATGACGTTGTGCTGCAGGTAGAGATGAACCACAAGGGACAGATGGGGTTGGTGTGACCATCTTGTGGCCCCTGAGTCCTGTGCGCAGTCCCGGGGCGACCCCCCCGCACCGGGCACCAGGACACCCGTTCAGGACAGCACCGAGGATGCTGCACGTGCACCCGTTCAGTCTTGCCTGGCAACAACGGCGGATTTGAGGGACGTGGCTAACAATTTCATTTAACGCACAGTCCAAAATAAAACAACAAAGAAAGGAACAAGCCTCCAAAACCTGAAAACTTTCACTGAACAGCCTGATCAAATTATATCTAACTCAGCAAACCAGAGTTTTTGCAATAAGTAAACTTTGGTTTCTTGAAAAAAAAATCATACAAATTTTTGTTAGTTAAAAAATTACTTCCAACTGTAGTATTTTTATATTTCTCCTTTGGCCAGGTCCAGTTCTGAACGCGCTGTTTGCTGACACAAGTGGAGAGAAGCAGAGTAGCAAAGTACTCACTGTTCTGGACTAGAAACCGAAGTCCGTCGTCCTTCCACAGCAATGTTGCTCTTGGGTCTCTTAACAACATGAGGTCTTGGTGGGCGAACCTATTACACACACACACACACAAGACAGTTCAGCAAATACTCCAAATTGATCAAACAACAGACATAAATAACGAAATATGCATAACCACATTTCCAGTGTCCTGTTTGGTACAGGCTAAATTTCTGATAAAAGATTCCCCAAATGTGAGTTTCCCCTTGTACAGTTAGTTGTAAATCCTGTGTGTTGCTGTACATCGTATTGGAAAGAGGAGTCTGGCACTGACATCATGATCCTTTTGTCCACTTGTTCACAGGAACCCAACTTCTCAAGTCAATGTTATGTTATGTGACCGTATCTTTTGTCGTCTGTAATAAAATCCAAAGCTTTTCCACAGAAGATGATATTGCTGCCAATCTAATCTTAAATAACATTTCCATCACCTTCTAATGTTCAGAAATCAAGCTTAATCTACTTGCATTAACTCCACAAGCAAACAAGCTTTACTTCACGGAAAGGAATAAGCACATCTGATCCCTACCCAGGCAAAGCTGGTGCACGTGCCTGCGCCAGCGAGCGACCCTGGTGACGGACCGATCCCTTTGAGTCAAACGTGGGAACAAACACGGTCAGCATCAGGGGCGGGCACTACAAACCAGCTTTTCATTTTTTGTTAAGTACTAGCTTACCTGAACGCGAATCTGATTTGCTGGCTTAGCTGAATGCCAGTTTCAACAGAAATGCCCCAAATCCTCAAAGTTTGGAATCCAATTCAACTTCCGACCTGCCTGAGCTCGTGCTCCCTCAACAGCCGCAACACAAGGCGGCTGTTGAAGGCCAACAACCCAAGTGCTCTTTGGATGAGGAATGAATTTGTTTGCAATGATAAAACAGATGTAGATTCCCCCCCACCTCCACAAGTTTTTGCTTATTTACTTATTTTTAACGATTATTTGTTGGGTGGTGAGGTGTTTCCAGGCTTTTTTCTCCCCCTCCAGGCACATAAACCTCAAGTTTCTTGCCAGGAAAAAGCCACTGAACTGTGTGTCGTGTGTCTGCACTACGCAGCAGTATGCAGAAGACAGTAGCATGATTATTGTATTGAATTTTCATTTCAAAGGAAATGGTGTACAGCAGATATGATGAAGAAATCCAGAGATGTATCACCACTATTTCTTAGGAAAAAGGGCTTATAAAAAGGTCAGATGTTAAGGTCTTGAAGATCAGTCCCCACACAAGGCTGCTCCCCTCCACAATAGAGATGGCTTAAGAATGTGAATTTATGGCAGGAATGGAAGGATTAAGTTTGTGGCAACTTCAACTGAACTTGCAACGTGGTGAAACATGGGGAAAAGAACAACAGAGCTAATTAGACGAGCTGAGCTGTCAGAGTGCGGCAGAATGGCTCGGTGCCAACAAACAAAAGGAATGGGCTGGCAATCAGCAGGATCGATGAAGAATACTGCTTCATTAGGGCTGATAAAACAGAGAGTGCGTGCGAGAGAGGGGGGAGAGAAGCAAGAGGAATGGGGGGAGAAGAGAGCGAGAAAGAGAAAAAGAGAGGAAGGAAGAAAGAAAGCTGTTTAATTAAATCTGAGCTGGAAGATGATGTGTAAAGCTGGCTTGTCATCATGCTGTGAACACTTTCACCTTTGGGGTGGTTCCCTGGGGGAGTGATGGTGATGAGGGAGAGAGATGAGAGTTTGGGATGGCTCCAGGGGCCCCCAGACCAGGAAAGTGCAGGGTGACACACTAAGCAGGATTTAGAGCATTGTTCGTGGGGGACTGCAGGGAAAAACCAGGAATCAAGCCAATTCCTTGCTGGATTTTGAGCCTTATGAAGCCAAATAGGCAAGGTTAAATGCTTATCAAATGCAAAAGTATGAAAGAAATCCAATTACATGAGCACAGAGCCAAAAGAATAAAGGTAAACATCCAGTACAGAAGGGTTAAATGTGCTTATTACTGTCCTCATCATCTTTATGGATAATTATTATATTTTAACGTTTTCTAATTGAATGAAGTTTCCAAACAGCCACTATTAATCCAAACAAATCTCTATTAATTATAATCAACAGCCCTCTCTCTTTCATAATACCACCACAACTCATTTCCAAAACAGCAGAACGTAAAGAACATATATGTTCTGCTTCCTTAACCTTTCTTTGGTCTGTGTTTGTGTTTTTATTATCAGTAATGACTCATATTGGAAGGACTAGTGCCCATGGAGTCCTCCTCGTAACAGATATAACCTGAACACAGTAAGTATTTCTCAAGAGTTCTGGTACCATGTGGAATTGGTTGGAAGAGCAGAGGAACCCGGTCTCTGCTTTCAGTGCTCGCTGGAACAGGCGAGGACAAATCACTTGCCGATACCCACCTCTGTAATATATGCCAAGACTCAGAGAGGGAAAAAGCAGCCTGCACAAAGTATTATTTACACACACAAAAATGTGTTTCAACTATTAAAAGCAAAATAACAGTTATGAACAACAACAAATTTATGTATATTTGGTACAAGCATATTTTTGGGAGTGATTATAATCATTTACATTTATCTTGAATTTCCTCTTGATGAATGAAGCATTTCTGTTCCACTTATTGACACAGCTAGATGAATGCAACAGGAGCTTTTATTATTACATTTCCAACCTTTTATCCATCACATCAGGAACAAAGACAGTTGACACAAACACATTACAGTGAGGACTATTAATGCACTACAGCTGGGAGATTAAACAGTCTTAGCAAGACTTCGATGTAATAAATGACTCAATCTGAACAAGACTGTTTAGCAACTTTAGCAGAGGGGAATGGCACTGTGCCCTCCTTCAGCGAGGGGAACGGCACCGCGCTGCCGAACACACCGCGCGGCCTGGGGAGCACCCTGGGGACCGCTCGGGACCAGGGCAAGTTCGTTCCCGGCCTAACGTATCTGGGAGGGTCTCCCATAGCAATTACATTTAAGAGAACACAGCTAAGCATAATCAATGCTACCTTTGAAACACAGAAAACACAAATCTTCAGAGCAGGAATCCATAAAAGTGGCTCTGTTAAGCTAAACACCCAGAGTTAAAAAGAGAGAGAAGAAACACATGCTTTGAAATGTAACAGGAACATGCACGAAGATCAAAAGTTAACACACACCCAAGTGCACTTGTTAACCAGTTGCCTGCTCATTCGAAACACATTTTTGATAAGTTTTAGCAAGATTAGATTTGAAAACTTGCATCTCTCTCTTATGCACGTACATGTCTGTGTAAGGAAGCAAGGAGTAAGATGTATTTGCCTTGTGGGGGGATTATATTAATAAAGCAAAAGTCCTGCATGGAAATAAATCTCTCCCAAGGCTGTTGCAAAAACAACACCCCTTCGAAACTGATACCACTCTCCTGTACTACTGAAAAAAAAACCACCAGTGGTACAGGTCCAGCAGAGTCTCCGGTTTTCAAGCCATCTGGCGTAGTTAATATATAACACTTGTCCAAGAGTGAGTGTTTGGAATGAAAAACTGCTGAGATAAGGTACGCCTGCCTCGTGCAGTACAGGTATAGCACCAAGAATAATTTCTGGGTAGTTCTCCTGTGCAAGTCACTTCCTCTGGCCAACACGCTGTACCTACATCTTTTCTACTCTCTAATTACACAGAATCCCAGCTTGTATTTTAAATGAACATAAAGTACATATGTATATCATCCATAATGTGGTACTAACGTTCTACTGCCCAAATATAGACTTCGCTTTCTTCATGTGTATTCACTCATCTATCCCATGGAGAAAAATTCAGCATCTCAAATTAATTTAAAGCAAAACTTGCAGGGAATAAATACCTTCTCTTCAGACTTCTGCTTCCTTTTGTATTTGAGTTTAGTGCAAGTCTTCAAAAGCTCACTGGCTAAAAACTTATGCCAGCCTAGCAAGAGTTTTTGTTCAAGAAATCACCGCAAAAGTGAAAACAAATGTTGCAACAGCAGCATCAGTTACCTGCAGAACTGTCGGAAAGCTGCAGAACTTGTCAAAGAAAAGCAGAATAAATGCAGGTCCCAGGGCTGTGCCGCAGCAAAGAAGAAGGGAGTTTAGGAGCATAATTCACACATTGCTTTTTTGCAAAGTTTGACAATCTAAACTACCGAGGTTTAGTAATGCTACTCAGAGCGCAGTTCAGGCAGTGTTAGGCTGTGGCGGTGAAACAAACTACCAGCTACTCACGGGCCTAGATGAACGCTGCAGCTTGGGAGGTGGTGGCCGAGGCGGACGGAGTCTTTGCTGCTGTATCAAAGTGGAAACTAAATTAAATAGTCACCTACACGAAAACACCTCTGATTTTGTGGCAAAAGCAGTATGAGTGGATGACAACATGTGATTTACCTTCATACTCACCTCACGAAACACTTTTTTTTTCTTCCCCCAGGGACAAATCTCATGAGCTAGAAAGTCCCACAATAGGAAAGGCAGCTGTATCTGCTTGTTGCCATAGCTTAACCCTCAGACAGAAAATGAAACCCTACACAGATGACTGCATTTCTCTCCAAAAAAGATTCCAGATTCGTGTCTCAGGAGTTCTTAACTTCCGATGAGCACAGTCTTTATTCTAGATCAACAGACATCCTCTCTCAGCTCCCCTCACACTGCGTAACAGCGCAACTCCAGCCTAGTGAGAGCGGAGAACAGCACTCTTCCACGCGACAGACGCGCTCCGGACGGGCGAGCTGAGGCGCCCCGGCCCTCCTGAACCGCTCTCCTCCGCACGTCCCGTCACTCGGATCGCCCTCCGGAGCAGGGCTCTGCTGCTGGGCATCTCCCTGTCTTATCTGCTCCGCCTGAGAGCACAATCTTAAAACATATTTAACTTCTGTTTCGTGACACGGCATACTTATATTCCATTATGTTTCAGAAGCATAAAGGAACAGCTGAAAAATCTGAAATTTGCACTTTTCTACCTACTTAAAAGACATTCACTTACTACCTAGCAACTTCCGCAATATTTGATGATGCAGAAAAACAAGATGCAACTATTATTCTTTTTTTTTTTTTTCCAAATCTTTCATGCCTTCTGCATAAGTACGGCTGAAATCAGTGCTGCGAAGCACAGAAACGAACAGGCGCAGGGCAGGGAGGAGCAGCGGACCCGGAGCCCACCAGCAGATAACAGTTATTTGCCCTTTACCAGAGCTTAATTTTTAATGTTGATGCTAAGATCTGTCACCAGCATGGGATAAGCAAGTATATTCAAACTACATGAAGACCATATTTACAGGAAAAGCCATGGATTTGAAGTTAATTTGTTAATGCAGCAAAATACGCTGTTTCTAAAAGGTCAGTAGGGGAAGCTGTGTTGGAATATCAGCCTAATTACCCGTGCTGGAAGGACCAACGGGCACACGGCAGCACGCAGCCACACTGCTAAAAGCTGCTAAATTGCTATTTGAGGTATGTTCCTAAATGTATGTACTACAGGTTTTCCAACAAAGGGAAGAAATGTCTAAATTAGCACTTTCTTACCAATAGCTGTTTACCAGCATACCTTTCTACTCTAGATATTCTTAATTGTCTTGTTCTAAATAATTTTGAAGCAACAAGACAGAAAATTTGCACAAAGCCAATTTTATGACTGCAGATCTGGCACTGTTTTACTAATTATCAGATGAGTGATTTTAAGCTATGAGATGCTGCAGGAAGAAAAACCCTACATTCACTTTTACACTGTAAAAATACTATTTAAAAATTATAGATCCCACATCTTATAAAGCAGCTATTATATATCCAAAGAACTTTCACAATACAGCTGTTTATGGCTTTTATACTAGAGAAAACATTACAAAAAGCTCATTTTTGGTCTGTAAGGTAACAGCTCGTGAGCAAAATATTATCCCAAACTAATTGTGGATGTCTGTTGAGATTTTTTTTAAGTGGTATTCAAAACAGAGCCTTTATGAGTAAATTAGAGGTGCTATTTCATTTGCAGCAACAAGTGCAACAAGAAAAAAAAGCATAAAGTAAACATAATTAGATGAAAGCTGCTTTGTCAGTACACATAGAAGAAGTGTTTTTCAAGTAGTACTGAGGAGTTTTTCTAATTATTTCCTTTTTTACATGAATATCTTATTTCCTTCAGAAATTCAGGACTGGTTTCAAAACTGTCAGTGCGTTTTAAAGACAAGGAGATACGGGAGAGAGACGCACAGCCCTGAATGTGCCCATGCTCAAACGCGGCAGGCTGCAAGAGATCTGAAGTGCTGACGTTGGAGGAATATGCTGGACCTCAACTGAACACTCAATAAAAAAAGGAGAAGATAACAACACCGAAAAATGTACGGTACCTAAAAAGATTCAGTAGAGAAAGCAGATGGAATCTGAGAGGCAGCTGTTTTATTGTCCACCCAGACCCCTGCAGAGCGCGCACACTACTTTTTACATACTCCCATATGCACAGCTTACAAACCGGGACGACAAGAACACTGTATGCTTTAGAGCATATATTTTAAATTTACATTCTGAAATACTTCAACAGAAATCTGCTGGGTCCTGTGATAAAAATAATCTCCGTGTTTTAAGGGATGCCTCATTCTTCAAGCCGTGTTTGTAGACTGGGAAGGTAGAATGAATCTGGCAAAAATGCAGGAAAGCCTGTGGCTGTGCCGATAATTCATGAATGGGACAAGAACTGCCACAATTAACCACTCCGATTAGTTTCATGAGGAAAACAAGGCCTGTCTCCTTACCTTTCTAACCTGAAATCTTCCATTACGTTAATAGAGAAGTAGGCGGTAAGAGAAGGAAATGAAAGGTAGGTGCCTCAAAGCTCCTGTTTTCTGTAATACTGAACAAGGATCTTTATTTCAGGCGTCTGAATCATGTCTGGTGCCATGGTATGCTGCCAAAGATGGGTACGTCCATCCCAAAGGCACTGCGAGAATGCTGAGAATGAGACGGGTACCTTTTTGGGTGCGTGCAGTACGTGCTGAGCAGACACAAGCAGGCCCGGCCCCACAGCAGCATGTGTTCTTATGAGATGCTGATGGGAAGAATATTATGTGCTAGCAGTTAATTTGTAATGGTAGCTGTGGTTTAAAGACCTGCCAAGACTTCTGATTACTTCTCGGCTCCGGTGACAGGAAAGTTCATATACAAACAAGCGGCACAAAACCCACAAAAGATGGTATCAACATAATTTGAGATTGTGACCACTTAATTCTTCTATTTCACTTTTATCTGCTGAAAATAAAGCCTGACCTCCTCCCATCTATACACACATTTGGTTCTTCTAACACACTATAAAAAACAAACCAACCAAAACAAAAACCCTTAACTGTATTACACTGATGTTATTCAACGCTTGGCAGTTTGAAGACTCGTGATGTCTTCCGAAGGAGATAACTGCCACCAGCCTCTCATTTACCTGGCCCCGTTCCCCGCAGAGCGCAGGCAGTTAAGCTACGTGCTGGAGGTATCTCTTCCCCCAGGAAACAGGTGCCTACAGAACACAAAATATTTAATTCAATCTAGAGTCATTCTGGTTCAAAAAAGCCTCATGCATTTTGTTTCTGTGTGGTGAGGCGTGAGCTGGCTCTAGGGGCCGCACGCCGGCCGGGCTCAGGCTGCGTCCTGCCAGCGCATCCAGCTGCTCTGCGCTGCTGCTGTGGGGCTCTGACCCCAGCGCTCCTGGCCGAGCCTTCCTCTCGCAGTTTCCTTCGGCAATCAATGCCGTTTGGGTAAGGGCAGTAAATTACACACAAACGCACACACCAGTTTTTGTTCTGAGAAGGCATAAGAGAAAAAACCAAATTTCTACTTACAGAATGGACTTCTAAGTGAATTTCTTTGAGATATTCACTTTTACATAGACCACTGCAGCCCATTTTACCTACTCTCCTTGTTCCTTAGGGTGGCCACTGGTGACTTAGTACTATTTTGGTTATTTCTTCGATATTTTGTCACCTCCTTTGCACCTTGTCTTTTGCACCAGATTTCTTCTGGACCCCGCAATAACAGCAGAATCCCACACTGACAATAACCAAGCCTCAGTCCTCGATGGACAACGCAATGAGCACACAGGTATGTTCATGGTTCTAAGGCTCATCCAACACCTAGAAAATAACATATCCCGTGGACTGTACATTGCATGATACGCCTTAGCCTGAAAGCAGCACAACTTTCTTTCCTTCAGAAAGAGAGTAAAACCACGATGGTCTGTTCCATTACTGCATGATGAAAGGACCACGAAAGAAAGTCCTTAACTCATTGAACCATGCCCTTTCTGGATTACTGGCAAAACAGCAAGGAGGAGTTTTTTCAGAACTATTCACAGAGATAAAACAAGGAAGGGTTTCAGAGAGAATCTCATTGAGATTATGTTCAAATTTCCAAAGGAAGTCTACCAAATTGAGGTATATTTTGCAGTGGCTAGTTTTCATTCCATCCGTTTCTCAACATACATGGATGGAGAGACATGTTGCAAAAAAATCCCAGACCCCAGGAATATATTTATCCCCGTGTGTTAACGTCTATCCATCTACTATCTCAGCAGAGTTTAAAATCACAGCTAATAGGTTAACAACTGTTTTTCTTCTGCTTCAAATGAAGAATATCAGAAAGCTGGGGGAATATTCGGCTTCCCAATTTGTTCTGACTGCTCACTGCTACCTGCAATGTCTGTTTGACAGGACTGACATTTTGTACCGCTGTGAGATGGGAAAACGTGTGACATTTTTATTCATGGTGGCGTACGCCCTTGTAATGATCAGCCCTGGTCGATGTGCTTACTGCAGCAGCCCCGAGCCCTCGGAGAACAAACAAGAACCGAAGGTGCCAGCAGTTCGGCTGCCTTATTAAACACCACCAGGATTCTAACGAAGAGCAACTGCTGGAAAATCTCACTGTCAAATCCTCAAGGACATTGTCAACATGGAACTAACTACATATATTTTTCATTTAAAATAGCGGAAAATCCAGCAATGCAATATTAAATATAAAGAAAAAAGCCACGTTATTTTGTGTGTGTTTCCTTTTGTAACTGGTCATTTTGTCAGCTTTGCATTGGGCTTTCTGTGGGCCAGATACTGGAATTCAAATCAAGGAGATCATGCAACCCACATGATTCAAAATGTTGGAAAATGGACACATCCCTTATTATCTTTTAACAGCTATTCCTCTCCAGCAAGCAAAATACTTGTACAGGAAGAAAAAAAAAAAAAAAGAAAAAAAGAAGAGATGGTCTCTCATTTAAGGAGTTGTATAAACAGCAATGCCTATCTGCTTCACTCAGCTCCATCATTCCCCGAGGAAGGCTGCGTGATGAGGGGATGCTCCTCCGCACAGACACACGGGACACACGGCTCCTGTCTCTGTGGCACGGCGCTCGCAACCGTTTGACTCGGTATTAATCAGTCCAGTTCTGAAGGGCAAATCCAAAAAACGCCTGGCCAAACAAGCAACCACAGTGGGGTTAGCAGTTAGAAGAATCATATGTTTCACATACTCTCTCCCTTTAATCTTCTAGTTTAATCCAGGGGCCCAGAGGTCATTTCAGACAGTTCTGGCTTTACTGCACGTATCAGCTTCATAAGTAATACATAAGAAGCTTCTGGATGCTGATCTACATTGATAGACTACGCAAGTCATCCATAAGACCCTCTGAGCTTTTCTCAGGTTGTCAATCTAGGTGATTTGGTTAGCCTTGTATGTACTGATGTATTTATTTTATATGTATGTATTATTTATAAAGCACAATTCTTCTTCCACAGGCCAGCAGTGATGGACCAAGATACTCTCTACGAGATATTTATGGGTTCTTCAGCATAACAGGACTAACAAGGAGATTCTGCAGATATGTTCAGCTGCTATTGCTTGTCACAGAGCCCTGGGAGGTCAGCTCAACCACAATATTTTCTCCATACACCCAAGTGTTACAGCATCTGACTCGCATGTACCCAGGGCAGTAAATTTATTCTGAACATCCCTGTTTAAGAAGCGCTTGAAATGCCAAGACAGCTGGAAAACACTAAAAGCCATATCCCAGAATGTGCTTTTTCATGGGTGAACACATCTGCTGGATGCAGGACTGCAGCCACATAATCCTCCTGCAAAGCATGAATTCCTACATAGCATGTGCTACATACACAGCACATCGCTGTAGGAGCTGAAGAAGACGTAGCTGTCTCATTAGAAAATACTGGCAAGTGAGAGCAGGAGAGGCAGTAACCTCTGGGTATGCTCTGCAGGTGGTGTACGTCTTCCTAAAGCGAGCGCCAGGTCTCACTTGTCAAATATTTACACGCATGACAAGAGTGCAAGCCTTTAGTTAGAGAACTCCTATCCCATGGATTGCCATTTCTGCAAATCTTGCACACCACAAAGCAGGATTTCAAACAAATGAATTATTTTCTTGTCCACTGACATTGTTTTTACTCCCCTAAGAACACTGTCCCCTAAGAACCTGATGGGACATTAGAGTTGTCTCAAGCAGACATTAGACGGACAAGTGCTTCTGGGCCAACACACTCGCCCTTCTTGCAAGGTGACTTACTGAGCAACAGTGAATTTCTTTCTGAAAGAAACAGTCAAAGAAAGGGGTGAGAAGAAATGAGGGTAGAAAATATGCTTTCTGAAGACAAAATAATTTTAAAGAACTAGGCTTATACTTTTTCTACATCCACAAAGAATCAAATGGAGAGAGGGAGGAAACCCCATGTGGCTCAACAGAAAGGAACGGGGAGATCATATAGCTCATCAGTGGGGTAGAGCGGAATGGAAGCTCATTTTCGTAATGAAGGTACCTCTATTGTCAGAACAGTTCAGAGTGGCAAGAGCAGGAGGCTGGCTTTGCAACCACAGCACACTGTTGCATGAATATTGGCAAATGAACTTGTTTTCCCCTTTCCCCTTTGGTTTCTACCCCAGTGCCACACAATGCCTGCTGTGATCCAGGGGAATCTGCTATTGTTCCAGCTCACCTGGGTGTGAAGGGAGTCCCAGGGTCTGGCGCGGGAGCCTTCCTCCCTTCCCTGCTCCACCTCTCACCCTGCAGATAATCCCTCCCGCTGCCGCCTCTGGCCTCAGCAACCGCTTCTGCATTTCTGGAACGCAGCCGGCTGGCTTTCTCCCCATCTTCCCTCTGACCTCTTAATGCCATTTAATCTTCTTGAAGAAGAAACCTGCCCTACAACACAGAGCTGTTTGTTCTGCATGTCTAAGTGCAGATCATGAATGGAAAAAATGAACGTGTTTATTTATGCCAAGTAACCAAAACATCAATAAGCTGGCAATTTCCATTTTATGGCCCGCAAAAGTTTAACAGCAGTAAGAATCAGCTGGGAAGAGAACTTGGACAAGTCTTTTCACAGTCAGATAAACTGCTTTAGTACATGAATATATTTTCCATTTGTTTCACAGTTATTTACATTAGCACCCAGAATTTTTTTTTTTTTTTTTTTTGGTGGCATAGAGGCAACTTATAAATTTTCATGTTTGGTTTGGGTATAGAGATATTAAGAACTCATCAAACAACATACTTCTGAAATCAGACAAAATTGACCTGCAATACAGATCACTCAGTGAAAATCAGGAAGCAGAGGAGACTTGAGGCTGCTGAGCGCGGCGCTCTGCGCAGCACCCCGGCCGCTGAGCACGGTGCACTGCGCAGCACCCCACATGGCGCTCCGCGCAGCACCCCGGCCGCTGAGCACGGTGCACTGCGCAGCACCCCGCATGGCGCTCCGCGCAGCACCCCGGCCGCTGAGCACGGTGCACTGCGCAGCACCCCGCATGGCGCTCCGCGCAGCACCCCGGCCGCTGAGCACGGCGCCCCGCACAGCACCCCGGCCGCTGAGCACAGTGCACTGCGCAGCACCCCGCATGGCGCTCCGCGCAGCACCCCGGCCGCTGAGCACGGTGCACTGCGCAGCACCCCGCATGGCGCTCCGCGCAGCACCCCGGCCGCTGAGCACGGCGCTCCGCGCAGCACCCCGCATGGCGCTCCGCACAGCACCCCGGCCGCTGAGCACGGCGCTCCGCGCAGCACCCCGGCCGCTGAGCACGGTGCTCTGCGCAGCACCCCGGCCGCTGAGCACGGTGCTCTGCGCAGCACCCCGGCCGCTGAGCACGGTGCTCTGCGCAGCACCCCGGCCGCTGAGCACAGTGCACTGCGCAGCACCCCGGCCGCTGAGCACAGTGCTCTGCGCAGCACCCCGGCCGCTGAGCACAGTGCTCTGCGCAGCACCCTGGCCGCTGAGCACAGTGCACTGCGCAGCACCCCGCCCGCTGAGCACGGTGCTCTGCGCAGCACCCCGGCCGCTGAGCACGGTGCACTGCGCAGCACCCCGGCTGCTGCAGCTCGCCACCAACGCCGTTCGTGAGGGAAGCCAACACCCCAGGTATGAGGCTAAAATCCTCCTTTTCCTAACCAACGAGAGCTTTCGCACAGTGTCTTACTACTACAGAAACCATTGTTAGAACAACTCCAGAAAAAGCAACCCTCTCAAGCGAAGCCTGATAACCAGTCACCAGGATGGGCTACAACACCGCAGAATGCCACACAGTCAGATAATTGCTGCTAAATTTTTGTGAACAGTCAGCTGAGGTGCTATACATACAGAGACATTTCAAGATATTTCACTGGTATTTTTTGTAGCCTAACAACTGCAGATCCACAATTGTATTTGGAAAAGCTAGAAAGTACCTCACTCTAGGGTGAGAGATAATGAGTTAAAATTAAAGGTTGCTGCTGGCTGGCTAGCCCATCCCCCGTTAGCTAATCTGTCATGTAATGAAGAGAAGCACCCAGCACAGGACAGCTAGCTGCCGGCTCACTTACAGCGAGCTGATTAAGAATGTTCAACCAACAGCAGACTGCAGACCTTTCCAACGAAAATAAATAGACTGTATGCAAATGTGTTTGTCACTTTGACAGCATGTCTCAATTAAAGCATCTCGCTGCCGTGGGTAGGCTCTCGCTGCAGCGCCACGGCCCAGCCGCGCTGCATTACTGATACACGGGGCTTGACCCTCATCCGCATGCATGCATTTTAAAAAAGTCTGCCTTTCCCATATACACCAGCATAATACCAGCAGACATAGAAAGCAAGTGACAATGAGAAAAAAAGCCTCTTTCATCCTCTTCAGTTTATAAGAACTGTGAATGCACAAACAGCCCTTCTTTCAGAGTTCTCGTGGCTTTTTAATTGTTCCCACCTACTGTATTCTAGACAGAGTTAAAAGTGACACTAAAATCTCTCCCTTTAATCACTAGTTAGAAGCCATTTCCCATTTAAACAGTAAATCTTGCTGCCTTTTTCCTCCCCAAAGCCTTAATTTATATTTCATAAACCTGAACATCTTTTCCGCTTGACTCAAAGTACGATTTAATTTTCATTTTGGCTATCAGGAAAAAAGGAGCCGAGAAGGGACAAAGGCTGCGAGACAGCCCTACACCTGCTGAGCTCCAGCACTTTTGGGGGTGCGCTGGCAGTAACAGCATTTAGCGAGCGACCCCTCAGCCACATCCAGTGGGTCAGGAAAGCTGATGGGTGCTCCTTCGGACGCACAGAATGTGATCATTACAAAATCTGAAAGTGACCGTTAAAAAACCTCATGCATTTAAATTTGCACTTTCCACTCGATTATATATTTCATTAATCGACAAAAATGTTTGAACCATCCACCCTTCATAAAAACGTAAAGGAAAAAAATGGAAGTATAGTATTATCTGGATTTCTGACTGCTTTCCATGACACGTCACATTTTCCTGCTAGAGCTAGATGGCTACATTTCTCCATTAGCCCCAATTCCTCTCAACTGTACTGGCACAGAAAGTAAGCAAAAAATAACCCCCTACTCAAATATTTAATTGGAAGAGAAACTGTTTTAAGAAAAAGTCTCCAAGAATTTACACTTAGCGCAGTGGTGAAAGTTCTGAAAGAAACACATCTAATTCTGAAGTGCTCCAGCCAACATTGCTCTGAGCAATGACTGTATCTTGTGGAGCCCTAACACCTAAACAGTCAATGCAGTGACAACCACTAGTTTCTATTAATAGACACTCATCTAAAAATCTGGTTTGCTTCACCTGTTTGAATTCGCACTTACTTTAGAATTGTTTTAAAATTACACTATGTTTCCTTATACGAAATCAGGTATTCACTCCTGTTTTCTCATCATAATACTGTAAAAAATAGATACAAAGAAAGGAGAACTGTGAACAGAAATAACGTTGGTTTTTGAGTCAGGCTACACTTAATAGGGGAACACTGGCAAACTGAGAGAAAATACTGTATGTTTTTCCATGAAAAAAAAAAAAAAAAACCAACAAACCACAGCAACTACATTTTCTAAATAATTAGCTCTTAAAAAACCCCACATGACCAAACTCACTCCTCTGCAGACATATCAAAAGAAACAGAACAGTAACTAATGTGTATAGCTCAGTTGTCAATACTGAAATACAGAGTACGCTAATAAGCTATTAATTGATTTTTTCCATCTTAGTTCATCGCATTTAATTTTCAGAGAAGGATAAAATGCTTTAATAGTTGGATGTTCCATATTGACACTAATGATCTGGTTAGATAACAGAGGACATTTTAAATGATACATCCTCAGTCCTGAGGGCTATAGCACTTTGCCTGCTAAAAGAACAGCAAAACAGTTTATAAAATTGCTCTAATGACTATGCTTTCCTCTTGCCATTCTCTTAGAATATTTTCCTCAAAATCATCATGTGAACAAAAGGCATCAGTAAACCCCAGAAAAAATATGGTCTTTAAAATCTTTAAATAGATACAACAGAAATAAATCTATAATAACATAACTCATTTGCAAAAAAAATAATGGAACAATTGGTATATTCGTTATTGTGACTTTTCTCTGAACTATTTTCGCCGAGTCACACAATTCAAAGCAACCGAACACTAAGACATACCTGACCAAAATGTACTGTGATTGGTCTTCTGTCTTCTCTTAATTTAGGGTCCTTCTTCTCCACCAACGGCGACGGCGCCGTCCTCGGCAGCGGCTCCTCCGGCACCGAACACCCGTTCTCGGCAATGTCCTGTGTGGGACGACAAGGTGAGCAGCAGGGCCAGGAACGGTCTCGATTAAGGGCAAGGGGCACAAAGGACACACTAGAGGGGAATGCTGACTTACAGTGTTGATGTTAGGGAGAAAAAAAGTACAGAAAAGAAAACATCATTACAATAAAACATTTTGTTGCACTTTGTCAATCAGAGCTTGTACACAACCACTCTCTCCTCCTAAACCCAGTGCTGGATGCAAAGAGACACATTCAATAAAACGTCTGACTTAAACATGCAAAAGCCAGGAAATATATAGGGAGAAAAAAACCCTATAGCTCAACATTTTTATTCTAGGAACAAATGAGCAGAAACCTATGGACAGGGCTATTCTGCTTTGTGCAAACCTAAATAAAAATAGTCATTTTATTTACATAACTGCACAGAATTATCTGTAGCAGAACAATCAACTTGTGGAAGCGGCGAGGAGAGACGAAACTCACAGCTTAGTTAGCTTTGCATTTTGTCTTTGAGTCTGTTTGTACTGAATATGCCTTGGGGAGACTGTGTAAAACAAACTGCCTGGCAGGATGCTTTATTGGTTTGCTTTGCTTTTGCTTTTGCCATTAGTCCTCATCTTCAGAAGTGACCCATCAACCTAGGCTGAACAACTTGGCAGGAGTACGTATGGTATATGTAACACAGGTTTTGAAAAAGACAAAGGCATGCAGACATAAGGAATCGGAGAAGGAGAAAAGAGTTTGAAAGTCAGTTAAGAACTAGTCCGGAACGCAGTGGGCCCCAAACCTTACATCTCTTTGCAACAATGTCAAGGAAATAATGCTTGGTAAATATAGAGAGAAACCTGCACACACTGTGGCTCTGCCAGACTGACCCAAGGCTGGCTGCTGCCCCAGCCACCGCTTTGATTGCGGACCTTTGACTTGCCCCCTCCAGCTCCCGCCTCGCCAAGGCACAGTAATGAGACATGGAAGCTGATGGCCAATTAGAAACGGTTCCTTTGGACACGGGCTGACCTCATGTGTTTAGGTCAAATGAAACAAAAAGCTGGATGGACTTTCTAAGGGGCTTTGTCTGCTCCACAGAGAAGCTCAGAGACCTTTTTAGATCCAGCTGGTAGAGCCATGGTTCACCAATATGGGCATGAGGATCGTTGGGAAAATTAACAACTTGTTAAGGTCAAACTAGAGAGAAAAACTTTTTCCTCCCCCCGTGCTCCAGCTGCACAATGCTACCTTGTCTTTAAAAAAATTCCACAAAGTGCACTGAATTAGTAACAAAGAGCCCTAAAACAACAACAAGACTTGTAAGCTTCTGTCCAAGTCAAACTGCAGCTCCAAACCAGCAACGAGCTACCAAGGGACCCGGTCAGTTTGGGAATCACATAATACACGGCAGCAACATACATATATACTGTTCTGGAACGTAGCAACACTAAATACCAACTTTATTTCCGTATTTCTATACAAGTACGCCCACGCTAAATGCGTCCAGCACAGTGAAAGCGCCGGAGCTGCCCGGACAGCGGCCGTCCCGGCACGAGGGAGCTTCCCCAGCCCCCGCGGCTGCAAGCGCCGCTCCCACCGCCGCTCCCACCGCCGCTCCCACCGCCGCTCCCACCGCCGCCCCGGGAACCCGCGGAAACGCTGCGGCTCCCACCGTGGCACAGCTCCCGGAAAAACGGCCATCTCCACGTGGAAAGAGTGATCGCCTAACAACTGACCGTTCAGCTGACATCTTTACTGCCGATTTTATTTTAAAGGAGGAACTTCAGCGGATGAGTAAGATGTATACTTACACATATGTAAAGTTTACCCTGTAAACTGAATAAGGGTTTATTCTGCTTAAATACACATTAGTCAGTTTTCTAGGGACCTTTTGCAATGGACTACAAATTCTGTCTATTAGAAGAGCAAAAAACACATTCCAGAATGTCTAAAGGGATCCTTCAGGTTATTTTATAAACCTCGATGAGTTGTGTCTAGCTGTACCGATAATAAAGCACTGACAACAGCCCACTGGTAACAGACATTAACTGGAGCCACACAGGGCTCTGGTAGGTAAAATAACGTTGAATACGTTAATGCCAAATGCCCAACCACTTAGATAAATTGTCTTATGCAGAAGCTTTCAGTAAGTTACATTCTCCTTACTGAAAGTTGAGGATGGTACCATTCATATTCCTCCTTCTTCCTAATTCTATGTAGTTAAGCTTCAAACAAGGCAATAGCAGAGTGACTTGACCACCATGGTCCATTTGTGAAATGGAAAAAGCAGCCTTTACCAAAAAAAAGAAAAAAAAAGGAAAGAAAAAAGAAAAAAGGAAGAAAAAAGTACTGTCTCAGATATAAAATAAAGCTACCATGCTGTATCTATTAACAATTATTTGCTTTCACTCATAAGAATCCTCTGAAAACTATTTCTGTTGCTTTGAAATACTGTACCACAAATGAACAAGGGATGGAAATAGAGCCCCATTCAATCTCGACTATCATATTAAAGAAGGACCTTACACACACCACAGTGACCTCTCAACAGGTCAATCCTGCATTTCCCATTTGCAATTCAAACCCAAGACTGGAGCAGACCAAGGGCAAAATGGGCTCTTGATTATATTTAAGAGGTCAGCATTGCTATGCAGAGTTGGAGGAAGCAGACCTCGAGCTTTATTGCATTTTTAAATTCTAGTTTGTACAGAAGCTGCTCATATTTGGCGGGGAAAACTGGAAAAGGGATGTTTATATTTGACTTTTCCTTTCCAGTGGCCTGCACACTTTTTGTATTTATAATGGAAAATAATATGTTAAAATGCAGCAGATAGTAAGTTCAGTTTAAAAAGAACCCTAGGTTACCCTTAGAAGATGAAAGACTAGCATCTCAAATTTGGCAAAAATTAAGTATTTAATGATGCTAGAATTTCAACCAGTTAACAAGTGCACATACTAGTAAGTAAACACATGAAAAATACAATGTTCTCACATGCAAACTGGCGAGGATGCACTAATAGACTTGTCAACAGAGCAACACAGACACTTCGATTAAAAATAATATGAGGGTGACCAAAATAACTTTTGCTATTTTTATCACTTTACACAGAGCAACAGCTCATTTTAGAGTTATCTTCCTATCTTGCATTAAAAATAGAGGAGAGGATGGGATAGAAAAGAACAGATTTAAGAAGAACGGAGAGTAGAGCATCTGTGTCAGCTTCTCACAGAAACCCTTAAGCTCTTGTGAAAGCGCATGTTGAACAATCATGTTTAACCATCTCACTTACGGAAAAGCCACAAAACAAAATTAGGCCATTTATTTGTAAATGTTATGTGTGTTTTTTAAAAAGAGTGCTTGCTGCTTGAAGGACTAGGAAGACGACAATAATAATAAAACAAAGCAATGAATGAACGAGACATTTCTCAGCAGTTTACACAAATGTCACAGAACAGCATAAAATTATATTACCATTTAAAATACAGGAAAACAATCTGGTCATTTTACACAGCTATAACTGCTTTAGAAATGCATGTGAGAAGACCAAGCATTTTATTATTCATGAAGGTTATGTCCAGAAGTGAAACACATGGAATTACATAAAAAGTCCATGTACAAGAGAACTGCTTCATGTTTCTAATATTTTCATGTGATGCCTAAAGTGGTCACACATAAAGCAGGAAGTCTAATAAAATAAAATAGTATTAAAAGCATCTGGAGCAACTTTATCTTCCGCAAAAACCTCTAGCAACGTGCTAGAGCATTTAGAGAGTGAACAGCACTGGGACTGTACATACAATTCATTTCATCAGTTCATAACCCGGCTGCAGAATAATCCTTTTGAATCAACATTCTGTTCACATGTTCAGGTAGATTCCTGGTTGTGCCATAGGAATAAATTTCCAGTGCTATCTTAAGATGATGGTTTAGAAATTTAGAGAAGAAATTTACAGAGACACCACAGGTTAAAAATAAACCCAAACTGTTATGCAACAAATTGAAAAAATTATTTCTGAGAAGAACTTCAGTTCTCTTAGCAAGCTGGCTATCCTGTTTTCCCAAGACACTCTAATAGCTCTGCTTCATAGAATAAGCAGAATATCTGAAACAAACCTACGGCAGAGTTATCCATTCATTCATAGGGTATGTATCAATATGACCACGCTTCTGGCTTGGAAGGAGCAATTAGTCTTGGATAACAACACAATTCAGCACTCTTGGAATTGAACCATTTACAATCAAACAAAGACAGATTTGGAGAACAACAAACAGTTTGAGAATTTTTTTCTGCAATAATTCAAACTTAAAATGAACACCAACTCTACATATTTTACTTCCTTTATGCCTAAACTTTGCAGGAGACACTTGTGAAACATATAAATCCTTTTCCCAATGACCGACACCATACTATTTTCCTAAGAGATTACTATAAAAATAGCAACAATTTGGCATTTGCACAAAGTTCCGTGCCGTTACTGTAGGACAGATCTCCCAGCTCACATGGAGTTCCCTTCCACAACGTACAAAGGACAGGACAGGGACCACTCCGAATAGAACACTCCATTTTCTGGCTTTTGTGGGTTTAAGTCAGAGCCTTAATGTATTTGGAGACAGGCTTTTTTTGCCTGTGAATATTTATAATAGTGTGAAAAATCCAGGACAGCTGGTAATGCATTTTGAAGTGTGCTAACAACACTATATCAAACAGCTTCCTATTGATCACATAATGCTTTTTGTGGCTAAGTATTTCATACATGGTGCTTATACATTTTGAATAAGAACTTCAAGTACCTTTTGCTTCAAGCGGTTTTTCACTTCTTTTATTCCCATTTTTGCGTGATCTTTTGCCTGCATGAAAAATTAATTTAAGTTAAAATCCCCTTCTATTTCCAGCAGCGACAATGCTGGATCTCAGTGCGTCAAGTTTCACCTTCTCTAGTTACTAAAAACAGCAAGGAAAAAACTGTAACAGGATACCCAAAACATATTAAAACAAATAGCAAGCTAAAACACCCAAAGAAAGAAAAACACCACCCCCGACACACAAACACGCTAGTTGCAAAACTGTGGTTTTCTCCGTTTTGAAGCCATGTTCAGCGTTCATCCTTTCCCATTCCACACCTCTCGCTGTTCACCTGTGCTCCAAGTGAACCACCAACAGCAGCAGGAGACCTGCGGACCTGCCCCTCGCGGGGCTCCGGCTGCCCCTTCAGTCACCACCGTTCGTCTCTGCCTCACCTCCGCCTAACCTCCGCCTAACCTCTCCCAGGCTGCAGGAAGGCAGGAGAAAATCAAAGTTCGAATAGTTATCTCAGTGCTTTCTGTAGCGTTATTTCCTAAAATTGAGCTGATAAGAAATCCTTGCTTGTTTCTCTGTTGTTTTACCTTGCGCAGGGAAGCTGGCAGCCATACATGATAACACAGCAACATACAAGCTGTTTGTTAACAGAACGGGAAACACTTTCATTTAAAGAATAACTCAGTAAGTTGGGCTCTAAATAAGCAGGTATAAGAAATCTCAAGGGAAAATTAACTGACATTTAGAAAAGATGGAAACAATTTGGAAAATGAGAGGATTCCCTTATTTCGATGAAGCTGCAAGCAGAGAAAGCCGAGGTAACAATGACTTCCAACAGAGTAATGATGAGATGGTAGAGCTGCTTAGCAGAGCATATAGGCACCATTTCCCAGAAATAGGTCTGTGTAATAAATAGAATTTATCATCTACACTTTCAAAAGAAATCACAAGTTCCCCTTCTCCTTTGCGTTTCAATTATGATTAAGTTTCAAAATGACTTTTGCATTTAAATTTGAAATTTAGATGAATGTGTATTTGAAGTAATTTTGTGAGTCCAATAAAAATGAATTCAGGTCTTGAGTTTCATTGGAAAGGTTAAACCAGAATTGTAATTAGACTCTTATCTCAGTAGTAAGCCAGTACTTGATACTTACAAACTTATAGACGGTCTTCATGGCAGGGTTAGCCTTGGTCTTTACTGTATTTAAAATGGCTCCACTTCCTTTCTATAATTATAGTAACAATAGAACAAATTTTATCAAAGCTCTTTAAAGCAAACAGCAATTTAAAATCCACCATTCCTAACTTAAAATAACAAAGCATTAACTATTCTTATTAGCAGAGCTGTGCACTAAAATGGTAAATGTAAAGAAAAAGAACACAAGGAAAAACATATTAAATGTTTCTGTGGTTTTGCAGAGGAACCCCAATTCTGTTTAACACTGCAGTCTGCAAATGAAAAATGTCAGGGGCTCCTAATGCAAAGAGCCCTGATCTCCCGGGAGGCCTCGGAGTGCTCTGGGGCTGGGCCGCTCACCCTCAAGCACGTCCTGTACATTGCCCGGAAATCCCGCCTGAGTTTAAGACACAAGCGTCCCAGCAAACACGCAGCGTCTGAGGCAGAAAACTCCGGGTCAGGAAAGCTCGTAGTTCAATCTGAACAAGATCTTCCTTCATCTTCCTTTTCATGATCCCACAATACTATCTATTAAAAACATGCTGCCTTTTTAAAGATCTAAGTAGTTGATAAAGGGATAAATTGAGGGAAAATGAAATCTAACTGCAGTCATAAACATTAATTCGGGAAAAGCTGAACTGCACGTGGTGAATGTAACAGAAGTCATAAGACCATAATATGTCAGACAGAATAATCTGCTCGTCTGGTTGGAGTTTTACACATCTTCACACACCATTGACTGCTGCTGTACAGCACCTTGTTTGATAAATACAGGAGATGGGGAAAATCCAAGGAATAAAATCTTAAAAATCTCTTATTTCAGTGCAAAATTATATTTCCAGAGGTTGGATACAATCGGATGCAGTTTTAAGATTTACTACATGACACCTAATCTTCAGTAAAAATTATAAACTGTTGAATTTAATTACATGCGTTTTGATATTCAGTCTCAGCCGTCCCCATTTCTCATAATTTTGAAATTCATTGTCATCCTAAGTATTTATATATATTTATGTATACATTTTTACCTATCTAACTATATGATGAGATTTTTTGGCATTACTGTTATAAAATTTGTTTAATTCAAAATTATCAATATAATATTGAGCCCAGTATTTTGTGTAAGGAACATAATTCTATTCATAACCAGGACAACAGGCAAATGGAATGCTACTAAAGTCAATTCTGTCAGAAAACAATTCAGTCTTTCCTACTGACTCGTACCATAAACTAGAAGTATTTTACTTTTCCATACATCACATCTTATGCATCAAACCAGAATTTTTTAAACCACCTGTCAATAATCAGCTATAACAATGTATTATTCTCTAAAATTATTTAAATTTTTAATCTATACAACTAGAGCACCAAACCATTATTAAAAAGAAAGAAAAACCACATTATTTTCTAAAATGACAATAAGTTACTTCCACTGCCTCTAAGACATTAAAAGTGGGATTCAAAAAGTAGAGAATTCCTATGGTGATTTTTTTTTAGTGTATTTTTAATTCTGTTCTTTGCTTCATCTGAAGAGTGCGTTAGTTTTGCCCAAGCCAAGCCGCGCTGGGCCCAGCTCCAGCCTGCGGGAAGCGCCAGTGACGCTCTGAGGACAGAGCACAGAACTGCACCACGGGCAGCAAGAACTCCAAGGGCTGCTGGAAGAATGTTGTGTTCTTACCCTGACTGTAGAGAGCCACTGGTGGTACAATTTGTCACTACCTGGAGAGAATCACAAAAACAAACAAACTGTAACTCTCTGCCGAATAGAAAACAACCTGGAAATGTGAAGTGTAGCACTCGGTGGTTCTGGGAGTAGGGAGAGTCGAGAAACAGAACAGGACAACCATCCTTTTAATGGGAACACGACCAAGAATTGATGATCTACCATTTTTCTTTTACTTGCTATGAGGCATTTCTATTGTATCTGGGTTGTCTTTAAGACACCTGAGAACACCAAGTTTTTAAAGATTGCTAAAAGACATTTAAGGTGATCCTGGGTAAAGCCAAGGTTTTTTTAGTATCCTCCATTACAAGAACTCTTTTAGTTGTACTTTAGCCAAGTGGTAAAGCTGAGGTTTTGTAAGACTGAAAAGACTTTATTCAGACTACAATACATTACTCAAAGTTATTAACAAAAGGAAAGAACAAAAATTTAAGAGACTTGAAGCTACAGGGATCAATGCAGCCTCAGTTATTTAGGTGAGTAACCAAAATGACCCATTACATCATGATAGCCCACAAACAGTAAGTCAAGAACAGTGTCTGAAATGACTTTAAAATACTGTATTTCTTACCTGCATATTCTCCCATATTTATCTCTTCTTCGAAAACATCACTGAAGCCCTCTCCAGAGTTCAGAAGATCCAGACGGCCATCAATGAACTGCATCAGGGTTAAAAGAGTATAAACACATCAACTATCTCATCCTTTATCTTTTCAGAAAGACTTTACTCAGCATTTGCTAGAATAACCTCAATGTTACGAGAAGTGACTCTAAATAGAATGAAAATACAACCAAAACTGGCAAAATGTTTACCAATGCGAAAAGGTAATGCTGCTTCACTGCAAAACCAGCATTTGTGTGTTTGTCTATACACATAAGTTTTCAGCTTCCCTGAAGCAGTAATATCATGTTTAACAGTAATATGCTTTCTGTACAAAGTTTACAGGAGATACATTGGGTCTAAGTATGTTCAGATAAAACTGAGCACAGAGACCTTTAGGGGGAAAACCACACAGCTCTTAAACTCTGGCAAGCCTTATCACCCGCCCCTGAGCCAAGCCAGCCAGCGGGAATTAAGGTGCTGCACTACACGAATTTTCCTCATTATGTGGCTGACAGCTCAAGGAATATAGGAACAGCCTTCAAAAAACCTAATTGTATTGTTAAAGAATCTGATTCTACGTTAGAGCAATTAAGGCGGTACCTGCTTAAAGAGCTGGAGCTGAATGGCGTTCTGGAGAAACTGCCTCATGACAGCAGAGCGGTGGGACACAAACGTTTCCTCGCAAAAAGTGATGGGTTCACCCTGTAGAGTTCAGAGCATTCAACACTAAAAAAGCTTTGTCAGAATCCATTTGAATCCACTGTCTCCATTTTATCTACTTCCTTCCAAAACAAACAGATAAATAAAGTATGCCTCACATAACATCGAGTAAACTGCAGTTTATTTCCAAGTTTCAATCATGAGACTGAGAAACAGGTCGGAGTCTACAAACTGCGTATCGTTAAAATAAACCACATTTGCTTTACGCACATTTCGCTAATGTTGCTGAAGGAGCTTTCACCATCCAAAAAGGTGACTTTATTTAATGTCCCCAAAATATGACACACGGTCATCCAAATTTGGTATATTCTCCTTATCTGCAGTTAACCTGCACAAACAGGGCAGGAATGTCTGTGCTGTTCAGAAGGAACAGACTTCCATATCCTGAAAGAGGGAAATTTCCCTTTTTCACAACCTTGTTGGCAAAAGACAGAAATTGTTTTGCAGCTCTACTTTTATCTTATTTTAATGAGTTCTGTTCATGCTGAAGTCTGCTGTGCATCTGCCATGAGGGCACGAATCTCCTCCACACTTAAATCTACAAATACTTAGTGTAGCAAGCAGATAGATCTATTGAATTAAAAGCAAGGAAGTAACAAACAATGACAAAATTATACCGATACGGAGGCTTTTTCATACTCACGTTAAAATATATTTGGACTCTTCATCTGTTGAGTGTTTAAAATCAATATTAGACAGCAAAAACCCTTAAAGCACTCCCTTTAAAAGGGTGGTATCATTCCAGTTCTGGGAGCTTTTTATATTAGCAGTATCATTTATCATTGGCTGTGTAAAGTCGGGATAACAGGGTCACTAAAAGCGATGTGCTAAAAACCCCCACGCCGCAGGATTGCTTTGAGCAATCCAGTTTTTCCACAACAATTTTTGAAGCCGCTCTGTGGCCCCAGGACCTCTAACACCCAACCCACACTAAAAGGATACTGAGTCCTCAGGACTATGTTGGGCAAACTGTGATGACTCTCATTTCTTAAAATCCAGAGGCATTCACCATCTTACTGAGTTCACAATCGACTCAAGTCCCTCACTGACACGTTCCCCCAAGGTCTGATGGACCCTACGGCTGGTACCGTCCTTTGACGTCACCGACCTTGCCAGCGGAACCAGACCCTGCAAACAGTTCTATGGGGTTTTAATGCAATTTATGAGGAAAGTGAAGGAATATTTGGCTTCAAATAATCAGGCTGTGGTAATAAAATTCTTCCTGGCCCCCAGTGAATCTGACAACCAGGATCACCAAGATGATACAGCACTTAGTAAGAGAAGATCTCAGGAGACACCGAATCCATCTGTTGTACAGAAACTGCAGCGACAGCCGCTTTCCCAGCAAACAACAGGACGTAACATCTACTTCACCAGCAGGAAAAAGGCTCTCCCACCAAATCCAGCTACCAGAACATAATAATAGATGCCTGAAATATATTTGTGTCTGAGATAGATAAAATCTGAAGTGCGAAAAGAGCTGGGAGCAATATATGTAGAAAAGTGTAGATTAGTCCATGATCAGAGAAGTTGTTCGAAGGTTCAGCTTTCATTTAAGCCTCACTTAGAGAACACTTCAAAGGAAACAAGCAGCCCTTCCTCCAAACTTCGCGAATCAAAAATTTCTCCCATGGCCAGAGGAGAGTACGAATATTGTGGAAAGAACCAGGTCCTGCCAAACCGAACCTTCCTCAGCTCCCCCGCGCAGCCAGCCCAGCGCCAGCAGCTCCTCCGGCCGCCGAGCCGCGCACCACTGCTCCAAACACGCCGCGGCCGGGGAGCCGGCATTACCATCATCTTCACACACTTCCTTCCCCAAAGTACTAACGATTGAGTTTGTTCATTGGGTTGATTAGACCTTTTGACTTCTTAAGAGACAATTCAGGCTCAACTGCTGCCAGATGATAGGAAAAACTTTAATCATCAAGGTCAAGCGTGAGCTTTTCAGCTTAGAATGCATTAGTCCCTTCCATCCTCCTCCCGACCTCCGGAAGGGTGAGCACACTCTTGCTAACCCCCAGCCACAGCTTCATTACAAAAACACAAGATGGACAATAAGACCATTCTCTCAACATAGATTTAGTTAACTGTAAATTATAAAGCTAATCAGCCCTGCTTTTACCGACAGGTGACATTATACATGAGGGAACACGCTAAGAACTGCAAACATTCTGTGAAATGAAGGGTCTTGCTCACATGTAAAACAATTATAATGGCTTGTCCTGATAAACCCATCAACTCCTAAACTTGCTGTTTCCAACAATTAGAATTTAGGCCTTGATTCGTCAACACCTTAAATATCCATTACTCCCCCCTCCAACCATGAATGCATAACAGAAGCTGAGATAGGGCATTGCAAACGCTCTAAAGGTGTGCACAGTGCCGCTACGCGAGGAATCTGATTTGATCTGTAGAATTAGATAATTCACGTACATGTCAAGATTGGATCACAAAATTTTTTTTTAATAGAAAACTGTATACATTTCAAAGACATCTAATCGTCAATTTTAACACAAGAGAAGTAACTTTCAGATTTAAGACTAAGATCTAAGACCCCCCGATGCATTGAAAAAATAGGTGCCTTTTCTTTATGTCTTTGCAAATCTTCCTTTATATGAATATTTTATATTCACATGGCATAATGAAGTTCGACAGGGCAGTGCTGCTATCTCCTCATCCCTTAAAAAGCTGGAAAGTTTCAGCCCACATCTGTTCTGTTGCCAGCCATATTTTTAAATTGGAATTCTGTCACATCCTAAAATAACATTTAAAACTATTTAAGGCAGCAAGTGAAAAATGAAAGGTGTCTAGGACTTCTTTCAGAGTTTTGTGAAACCTGCTGTTGTATTTTAAAAAGCCATAATGCAAATTGGAAGATAAAGCCTGATTTTGATTACCTATTGCTGTAAAAAATTTCACCGTGATTCCCTGTGTTGCAAGGAACTCGCTTTTCCCCAGAAAGAAAAACCTTCCTTCAGAAGAGGGTACAGGACACCGTGCAGACGGTTATTGTCAGTGAGAGAAGTATCACGTGTAATCGTCCGACTGGCCACACTAGCAGGCAGGCCGGCTGACTGTGGACGGCAATAACTTCTGCAGTGAGCATAAAGGACTAAAAATATGTGGGACAGAAACCAGCACAGATTAGCAAAGGACTTGGAGGAAGGGACAGAGGCAAACACAAAGAATACCTGAGCAGCTGTGTGCCTTTCCAGAACTAACTCATGGAAATGTACCTATTCCCACTCCTGCAAGAGATGAGACACCAAAGTGTGCAGCTGGGTAACGGGCTTTAAAGCCAGCATGGGACTGCTGGAGAAAACATTAACATAATAAAGAGGGGGTTCCAATTAGGCCAATAGTGAGAGTCTCTTGCACAAGCAAAGATTTCACAAAACTTGATTCTAAGGAAAAAAAAAAACCCCACAACAAACAAACCACAACACAAACAACCAACCACCCCAAACCAACGCCAAAAAAACACCCACAGAAACACAACAAAAAACCCACAAAAAACAACTAACAACCCAAACCTGAAGACTTTGTTTAGCCAACCCTAGAAGTGATGCCATGGAAGACAGACGTAATCTCTTCTGCATTATCACAGTCAGCATGTGGTGCGGGGTAATGAATTTTGCGCTGCTGTGTGCATGCCTTCAAACCATGGAGGTGCTCTTTCAAAGCCCCTCTAATAAATACACAAGCCATTAGAGCTGCTCTGTAAACCAGCCACAAAATGAAAAAATGTGGGTGGAATTTAAAGGTGCAGCACAAGATGACAATGTGCCAGTCCACGGGCTGGAGCTCTAGCGTCAGCACACGGCGCGGCAAAACCCCAAACGTGCAAGAACAACGACATGCAGGAGGTTCATACATCACTGGGTTATTACTGCCTCGATGGTGCAAATAACCACAACCTTTACTAAAATTGGTTACATTGCAAATGACAAAGTAAAGCCTGTAGGAATATTCTAGGAATCATCATACTTCAGTGATCCAGAATTATAATGAAGCTAAGATAGGAGGATGATCTTCCTGATCTGGATCTATATGTCAGCGTCAGATCCAACAGCAACCAAAGACAAGTAACCGCTCTGCAGACCTTCCAGGAATTGTGATTACAACGTCAAGGAAAGATTAGCTCATCACAGCTGAAGAAGGATCATCAGTCAGCCAGCAGGATTCCATAAAGAAAATGTGAAATTGGTGACGGACACCTGATAGGACACGGGCTCGTTCAGTTTGCAACCGTCACGACAAATAACCTCCCCATAAGCAGTACATACATTTAGCACAAGAAAGCTCTTTGCATCTGCCTCAGTCATAATGGAATCAAGAAAGCATAGATCAAATACTCTGCATTAAGCAAACGATACCACAGCTTTATTAGCATTTCAAGATGCTTCTCAGGAACAAAGAAATCATGTGCTCAGAGATTTGACACTTCTTCTAAAGAAAACTAAATTAAGATTCTGTTCAAAAAGAGAGTACTAGTTCTGATAAATTAGTATTGCTAAGTCTAATCTTGAAAAGCATTTAAAAAACATGTATTTACCAACACAGACTGTACTGTCCAAACACTGTTCCATTACCAGTCCAGTTTCAGACTCTGTTTTCAGGTTCCTCTCTAGGGTATATAACCTCTGGTAGAGATACATCAAAAGAGAATATCCTTACCACTTCTTTTTTTTTTTTTTTTTAATAGATTCACAGCATCTACACTTTTTATAGCATATACTTTTTATAAGATTTACAATATCAATCAAAATGGGTCATTCCTCTATTTTCACAACCCTTGCAATTGCTGGCGAATTGGCATTTCTGACAGCTGCCATTCTTCTGCATGTGATCTGGTAACTCCTATAATAAGTTGTAATAACATCACTGAAGGAGAAATAAAAGGGAGAAAGGTGATTGCTAGTGAGTCGAATCACTGACACCAGTCAGAATAGTTAATCACACCAACATCCAGTGCACGGTGTGACACGCCGGAGCTCCGCAGGGCCAGCGAGCTGAGCCCAGCGCGGAGCTGCCTCTGCAACACAGCCCGGGGACAAACCCCACGCTGGGGGACAAAACCACTTCACGTGCTCCCCCGAACTCCTCGCCTGCGCACAACTGAACAGTCACTGAAGTGGTTTTTCTGATTGTACTACAAAGAAGTAGAACGCAGCTTGAACTAACAAAACAGAAAAAGCCTGCAAAAATGTAGAGTTATTTGTGGTTGCTGGCTGTAACCCAGTTTTCTCATGTAGATATTGGAAGTTAATAAATGCCAAAATTTTACTTTGTAAGCATTCTCAAAATTCTTGCATAATTCCCTGTATAAAACCAGATACCAACTGGAGCTCTGAGTTAAAGACTGCACGAAAAATATCAACTAATACATTCTTGACCAAAACTCAACTAAAAGTCAAGTGTCCTCAGGAAGGACATACCTCTGTTTCCTACAGCCACTGAAGATATTTACCAGCAGGCTGCCAGCTAGGATGAACAACTTAAACACACAACTCAATTATTATAACACGCAGATATTCAGACTTCATCAAAATCTTTATACCAGTAGATTCAGGGAAGTTCAACAACAGCCCTTTACACATTATTTCAGACAGTAACCTCCAACATCATTATAGGATCTGACCGACTTCGCACAAAACCAACTTCAAATGAAATATGAATCTAATGAAAAATGTGTAACTGGAACAAATTTACGTCACATAGCAATGTTTTTGTTTCCCCTTTCAAACCCTTTTAGTTTATTAGGACACCTGGCATTTTCATGTTAGACAAAGTAAAATGACACGTACTCATATTTGCAAATAATGAAACGACTTTAGTGTAACAGAGCAAGCCACCTCTGCCAGTGTTTGTACGGCTAATTGAAGCCATTGCCTGCCCCGATTCCTGAATCCCCATCACCAGCCGTGTTCTGTCCCTGAGCAATGATCCAGCCTTGCCTCTCTAGAACTCGAGCAACAAACCTGGAAGATAAAGTGCAAAGCAGCCAGCAAGAAAGCATCTAGGGCTGGGGAAAAAAAAATTTAAAAAATCACCATTTCACAGATCAAGAATAAAGGCATGAAAATAATAAGTAACTTGTACATGGTCACAAAAGTCTCTGGCAGAGCCAGGGAAAAGAACCGAAATTTCTTTAATCCCTGTTCAGTACCTTAAATACGAGGCTATTCTTCCTCTTCCTACTTGATATTGTGTCAATGCATGAGTGTAGGTGTTGAAAGCCTAACAAAAGAAAAGTAATAGTATGGTATTATGAGCTGAGAAACCTAATCTTTATCAGATACAGCAAATCTCTATGATGCTGCCTGCACCAGGAACTCTCTCTTTGTCCTGAATATGCTTTAAATTACTGGTATAATGTGTACTGTATATTGTTCCACTCTTATATTTATTCCACAAAAACCCCTGTGGCCTGCATGCGATTTTATCATTAGCTGGCAAGGTAATTTCAGGGCCTGGTTCTGCAATCATTCCATGAGCAATACTCCCATTGAAGCCAGTATATTCTGCATGCAAAGCAGCTACCAATTCAGGTTCCCTATAATAAAAAGGCCTTTTTCTATTTTAACTATTGTGGAACATTAGTGACAATACAAAAAAGCGGAAAAATTACAGTGCAGTTCTTCATGTGAGTTATTTTATACTATGACAAAATATAAAAGTGTGCTTGGAAACACGATCTACACAAAGAATTTCCTATGAGATAAATGACAAGCTTTTGTTTGTATGTTTCACTTATTAAAACAACAGAATACAAAATATTTCTAAATTTTAAAAAAAAATCTCTGCAAAACCAATAAATGATTGGCCAAGACTTAGAACTGACCAATATGCCTAGAGGTCACAAATGTTAATATTTTACTTTCTTTTGATTTCTCAGATACATGTAAAAAGCTCAAACTTGTCCAAATCAATGAAGCTTCCAGGATTCACTCAAGTAAATATGTCAAAAATATGTTTTCGTGCAAGATGCATACGACCCCCTTGTATCATGATCCTCAAAACCACATTGAATAAAACAGCTATTTTCAAGATGAAAGTATTTTAGATAATATTTAGATGCTAATACAGATGCAGAAGGAGAATAAACCAGTTTCAAGTTCACTAAAGCAATGTGAGATAAGCTCTAGTCATAAAGGTAAGTCATGAAATCCCGCTCTCTTAGCCAGGTGACAAAAAACCCGTCTCTACAAATACAATGGATATAATGGAACTGAACTTTAAATTTTCACTGAGTTAGAGACGCCTAGTCTCTGGTAGATATACTAATGCACAAGATATAAGATACCACGATATGCAATGCCACCACCTCCATATAATATCTGGCAAAGTAAAGGCTGTTACTGTAACAGAACTCGCTGAGGTTTGATGTGTCATCATGTTATGCCACTTGATATTTTGGTGTGGAAGCCTCGACTATTGCCGTGAAAAAACATAGCTAAAAAAGAAGGGACTTTAGAGGAGGAACTGACGCTGTCCCCTGAGAGGGGCAATCAGTGCAATGGCTTAGGGAGACTGGAAAAGGTCTCATTCCTTTCTGTTCGACACATGCAATGGTCTCTGGGCAAACAGAAGTGGTCAATGAGTAATATATAAATGCATACACATATATATGCTTGCTATGGTTGTTCATCCTATACGTGGGATTAGAAATCTGTAACTTATACCATGAGACTCTTAAAGGTGCAACACCATCCACTCCTGGGATCCACTGGAACTTGCCCCACCAGAGACACTTGGCTCTATACTGCTTGTTCCAGACCATAACTGCACAAACGGCTTTGGGAAACAACTAAGAAATCAAGCCCACAGCCACTCCAGAGGCTTTTCCTCAAAGGTGAGGGGAAAAAAAAAATAGTAAAGCATTGAATGAGAACTCTTCATTCTCCCCTTTACCATTTATTTATTCTTTGTTAGAAAGAGACTTAGATGTTTACCACATGAGAAGGCAAGACAGAGAAAAAGCAACATTAGTAGAATCACAAAAACTGTGCTACTTTTCCATGACTTTTAACAGAGCTCCTAGATCGTTGGCACGAAATGAAGCCCTTTCCCCCATCTCACAGTAGGCTGAGGGTCCTGCCATGTTAGAAAGTATCATTTCTTTATAAGTTAGATTTGATTTTATTTCCCCAGGCTTTCCTCCACAATATCGCACTTCCTGCAGTTTTTATTCACAGCCTTTAAAAAAAAAAAAAAAAAGGAAGAAAACAGAAATCCTGCCTCTGAGAGACAGAATGCTGTGTCTTGCAAGCATGTATTGCAAGATATGTAATCTGCCTCAGTCCCCAAGTTCCTTCCTGATAGATTTATCCAGTGTGAGGATGGAAAAAAAAAGCAGGTTTTTCCTTTCCCCACCTCCCCCACAGGTTTTGCTCTATCCACGATGAAGCAACTGAAGGGAATTTGTTCTGCATTCCCACAAACCTACAGCTACCGCACACGGAAGCCGAGCTTTGCAGCAAGTGTAATCATTTAGTGTTTGGCCGTGTGACTCCTCCCAACACCCATTATATCAGCTACACATTTTTGACATGGAAACCACGCAAAATTTCTGAACTCTTTTGTGACAGGGGAAAAATGCCATCTAATTAGAGCACATGTGCAGAGCAGCATCTGGCTCAGACGCAGCAGTTTGCACAGTTCTGGAGTTGTCCTGGAGACGAGCACACGACCCCTCGGAGCCGCAACTCTGGGGCACGGATCCAGATGCACTTCTAACGTGTTCTGACAGAGAGCAGATGGGCTGATATTTGCCGGGCCAAAAATGCCAGCTCTGCTGCCCTCCAGACCCACATGCCCTCAATGATAATTTCTAGCTTGTAAAGCCCTTCTCGTCTGCCCTGGAACCTCAGGCTTTCTCACCTCGGAAACAGAACTGAACCTGCCGAGATTTCAGTCGTGAGACTCCGCAGACTTCAGTCCTATTTATGTAATAGTTACAAAGTAGCACTAACAATTGACAAAACATTATCCAAATATTTCAGGAATCACTCATATTGATGCTTTATTTTGGTATTCAATTCAAATCGCATTCATAGAAAAACACATAAATTTCTGTGATTCACACCGTGCATTATTCCACCTTGGCTGGTGAGGCCTGACGCTCTTTTAATTATTAACAAAGTAAACCAAACTTTGCTCTACATATTCAAGAGAGTTGCTAATAATGATGTCTATTATTATGGTGACCTCACATCTCTGAGACCTTATTTTCAGTTTCTTAATATTCTTTCAACTGTATGAATATATGTTTTCTGTTCCAAGTTCCTTTTTACCACTCTAGTTCAAAGTAGCTACCTGACTAAAATGTACCAACCTCACCACCTGGCTAGAAAAGCCCTACCACTCCATGCAGCCACTGTAACATACCTTGAAGGAGGCACACGATCTTCTATTCATTTTCGAAGATAAGAAAAAAGGTTTGTCTCAAACTCCCTCAGACAGAAGCACAACCTGTGGCTGCAGTTGCCTGCAGACTCTGAGCAAGCTCCAGCCCAGGTTTTCTCTGTGATTGCTTCACCTGCGGCAATGAGGGGTGAAAAGCACGAAACAAGGGGCACAGAAAACACTCGGCACCTGCCCAGCCGTCCTCGGGAAGGACGACGGCTCCGCAGGCCGGGATTACGTTTTCTGGGTGCCATGGATTGTCTCCATCCGGGATGGCAGGTACACCCACAGCAGGCACCGCTACTGGAAATTCAGGAAAGCTGGCTACTGTGGAGAACATCACTAAATAACCAATAAAGTATCTGCACTGAGAAATTAGCATTTTGAACTTTGCCTATTAAAAACTACCACCAGCACTGACTTGAGCTGCCTTTGAGCTGATCTGATAAATCCGTGCACACACTCGCTGTGCACGGGTGTAATCGCTTGGACCCAAATGCAGATGCAAAAATGTTACATGGCTATTTCAGCATTAAAACAAATCAATAAAACAAACACAATGTTCTCAAATTTCAAGAAATTTAAACTCTAGAATGTAGTAGATGTTTAGCAAGAATTGCTATAGCTAAGAATCACACCAGAACACTTCATTAGCTCTGTAATTGTCTGCTACATTGATTACTACATGCATATTTTTCCATATTTTAATTTTAGCAGTACAAAATTACATTGCTGCAAATGCAAAAGTTGATCATTTAAAGAATGAAACTTGCCTAACAGTGTTCTTAGTTCTGGTAATGCAATATTTGACATTCAACAATGATTTAAAATCATTTTTCAGGGTTACACAAAACACTCCGAACTTTTAAAAACATTTTGTTGCATACGCCCCACCCACCCCAACACACCTACCTTTATTAAGCATAAAATTTTCAAGTGCTTAGATTTATACCCTGTACAAATACTTAAAAGAAACCCCAAACAAACAACCCTCCTAAGGTGCTAAAGAGTTAATACTTTGTACTGTGGTCACTGTAAATAAGCACAATTTCGGGGAAGCGATATTGCTGTCAGAGACACAAGGCTTTGCAGGTGTGGGCAATAATTAAAGGTTTCAGCACATCTACCTGGGCGAAGTATTTTTGCCTCCTATTCCAAGGAGGAAGCCCTCTCTGTGGAGAGCAGAAGAGCTCATTAATGAGGCTAATTAGGTGTAAAGGGGGTAGAGTCTGGCATCAGCTGCAGCTTATAGTAGCTAATCATTAAGCTCTGTAATCTCTACCCCAGAACAGCAGATGATCATGTTCCTAGGTGACTGATGTTGCTAAGAAAATTTCCAGCACCTGAGTACCTGACCAAATACTTTTTGGTGAGGCTAAAAATTCCCTTAACCCTCCACATGCCAGACAGTGGAGTCGACATCACTTCCCTCATCAATTTTCTAGTAATGGACACCCAAAGAGATCTGAACTTGACATGAGGTCTAGAATGTGATTTATTTCAGAATTAAAAAAAAAAAAATCAATGCCATCAACAGTGTATGGAAAGGAAGGCCAGTAAATAATGGTTGGTGAAGCAATATGCAAGAAGAACACAGATACGAGCAATAACGCTTGAAAAAGAGTGATCATACACACCTCCTAAAGGTTTGTGAGTCCTCCTTGTAATTTCTTTGCATTAAATAGTGAGGATAGTTACAATACCACAGGGATGAAAGCCTTGTTAATAAATATGTAAAATAAGGTTTTCATTGTACTCATCTAATTTGAAATGAGAAAAAAGACATAATTTCCATGGAGAGAGAACACATGAAAGCAGAGCTCAGTCTGGAACTTGTTTTGTAAAAAGAATTGCAAGGATGGGAAACTACTCCAGCAGCTCAAGGCGAATTTTTGAGTTCATTATCAGGCAGAAGAGACCCTTTCTGGGCAACATGCTACTGTACTTTTCCCCCCCACTCCAATTGAAGCAGCAGATTTGAATCAAACATTTTTAGACTCAAGTCAAATTCAACAAGAAATAGAATATTTTTGTACTGCAATTGTTTTATTGCCTGATAGTAGATCCTTGTAGTAGATCTTTGAATCACTTGTGAATGAACACCAAAGCAAAATCTCTTAAGCACTTCAGTGGTAACTCTTGAGTTCTATGTCCCAAGGTTGGTGTGCAGAGACAAGAACTGTTTAGGATCTGGCACCATCTCTGCATTGTTTAAACGCTCCTGACAAGTGCTCCATTGTTTCTCAGCCATGTACACACTCCATTTCAGTAATTAGCTGTCAGAGCGGGCCCAACAGCAACTTAGTATTGTCTGCTCAAATCATATTAATGAAATGCAATCCACTCAGATGTCCGGAACGCGTATCTGTAATTGCGTTAAACAGAGAGGCCGGGGACATGAGCAACTTCAGCTTCTGAACAGGGCATTATGATCAAGCACGTTAGTCCTTTATTTCTCAGCGATCTGACAACCAATTAATATTACAGGGCTTCCTATACAGTAATAAGGACTGATGATCCAACATTATTTTAATTTTTTGTTTTACGCATAAAAAGTGACTTTTCAGACTCTGGGATACCAAAGTAAAAGCTGCGTGTACCATTTGTGACCACAACATCCTTGAAGGCAAAAAAGCAAGAATTGTGGTTTGGAGTATTGCAAAAGTAGATTTTGCATTTAAAGATTCAGCATCTGTATGTTGAAGTCTAAATGAAGAATACGCGGTGTATACACGACATAGAGCATAAGTAAAATCAAATAAAACCCAGGATCCTTACCAAATATATCAGGTTTTAAGACTTCTTCTATGACTATTGGAACCCAAGTTCCCAAAGAATACAAAATGCAATTGATCACTTCTGGTTGGAAACAGATACTTGTCAGGCAAGTCACGATGCCATTTTCTCCATTGTCTGTTTCCTGCTCTCCATCATCAAAGACTTTTCCAAAGACCAGATTTTGGACAAGATGAAAAACAAGAAAAACACATAAGGGAAATATCCTGTGGGTATAAGTCTTCGGAAAACTTTCATGTCAGTTATGACTGCAAAGTTGCTATTAAAACTTAATTAAAATTGAGCACAATAAGCTGTGACAAGATAATGGATGGGAAATGTAGCTTTAGGGCAGAGTGGGGATATCTAGAACTCTGGCTAGATGTGATGCTTTATTTTTGGTTGTGTTGGCAACTATTCTTGAGATTTCTGAAACACATCTTAATTATAATGATCTACAGAAATTCACAGAAGAGAAAAGAACAGCACTGCATTTCAGTTATCTCAAGATCTGTAACATATGCCAAATAAATAAGATTTTTAGGACTCCAGTACCACCTAGTCCTTAGTTTCATTCACACATCAAAAACCACTTTTTTTCAACTAAAAAGCCCGCGGAAGCCCCTTCCAAAGCAATAAGTATTTTGTGACTTATCTGAAAATAAAATTAATTTATTCCCTCACGGAAGCAGAAATTCTTTGCATATCGTTTACCTCCATAGTTGAAGATAACAATCAAATCCGGCGTCACACGGACCTGAAACACAAGTAGTCAAAAGCCTTGGGAATGACTTTGGCTTAGGGAAATCAACTTATCGGGGGCAGCTTCTTTGCTCACCCTGGAAACTCACTGTCAGAGAGCTGGAATGCAATTTATTCAACACGTAAAGGAGAACGCGTGATTCAGTGACATTTGGAAGAGAACACATACTCCAAACATCAGCTTAAAACCCTCAAATGAGGGGATGCAACATATGTATGTTTTTAAAACTTTGCTCAGGAAGTCCCCTCTAGTAATTGGAAAGCCACTGCTCCGAACCAGTCCGTATTTATAGTTTCATATATATGTTTGGGGAAAATATTTACATACCTGTTACAACTAAAAAATTTTTACCTTAAGCATGAACTTCCTTTCTTAGATTCAGCCTCTGTAACAAGCAATTTAAAAAAGCCCGCCACCTTCTGAATAATGCTGGCTAGGTTCTTTTAATCCAGTTACAACACGGACAAAGTGCAACAGCACAGCCAAACAGCATTGCTCGCTATCGCCCAGCACACACTCTCACTCACCTCTTACGATTTTATTACCAGGGACACCACGGCCATTAGCATTTTTTAAATTTTACATTAGAAACGAAGGTGACAGCGTTCCCATTCTTTGACTGCCCTCAAGCGTGAGGTAGAAAATGTTCTTGTATGTAAAAAGAAGGCATCTTTAGATAAAACTATTCTTTATTTTTCATATATTCTTAGTGGAGAATGATGAACTTCACCTATACAAGACAGCTCCTGAAGAAAGGCAAACTAATCACGTTTGTAATCCTTACAAATTGCTTCATTTTCAACTTTAATCCTCTCAAAGAAAAATGTTCTAGCAATATAGATTTTAACTACTGCTTGGAGAGCTTCGCCAAAAATAATTCTTGGAGACATCTTTCTTTTCATCGAGCAGCAGGAGCAAGCAATGTACGTCTATCATTTACAGCTCTTCCAGTGCGGTCAGCGCAAACCAAGCCACGCGCGCCCCCCCAGCACTTCGGGAGCCTGCTCTGAGACACCGAGCCCTGCCCAATGCCACAGAGGGTGCTGGAGGAGAGTCACATCAACCACAAGCTTTATACGTTTAGAATCAGCAACATAAATGTAAGTATATATAAAACAGGCGGACAGTTACTCATATGAGATCTGCGAGAAAATTTCTCATTGCATAAAGCACAAAACTAAATACTGCATCAGAAATTATTCAAAAGAGAGCTCCACTTGGACACAAAAGTAACCTTTAAGGAGTTAAAATGTCCTCAACTACAAGTCAAGTTGAAACTTATTTAATTAGGTTCTGTATTTGAAAAAATGAAATAAATTCTTTCATTAACTAAACCAAACTCCCTTAAAGGCAACAATATGTTCCCTCTCTGTCAGGACAGAGCGCAATGAAATCTTTATTTTAATTGGGGTTAGCTAAGGGGCCATTTGGCTTCAGATGCTTTGTTTATCAGCCCTAAGCTTTACAGCTTAGCCAGTGCTTGAAATATTTTATTACAGAATGATTTCATTAAAAAAAAAAAAAAAGCACACGCACAAACCCCCCCCACGCCTTTCCAAACAGTTTTATAGAGAGATAATTTTAAATGTGCGGTTTGAAAACTGGATGCCCCAATCAAAGGTACCTCAAAAGAACCTCCTGATTTCCTTGTGCATTATAGCGATCCAGGTCTCCTTTACAAATGCCCCGTGTGATGGTTTCTGCATCGTGCCCTTCCCTAAGCAACCGGGCCGAGGCGGCTGCAGACAAAGGTGTGTGGGTGGCACGGCCGCGGGCAGCCCCGCGCAGCCCATTGCACAGCTCCGCACAACCACACACCCTCTGCTGGGGCCAGCGTTTCCCAACCCTTCCCGCTGCCTGGATTTCCAGTCCGTAACTAACCGGTGCTGCCGGGAACAAGGAAGACTCCGCAACGTGTGAGAACTCAGAGACCAACTTATTGTAAGAACAAAAATCACACTGGATACAAAACTCAGCCGAGGGCACAGCTCACTTCCCATTCTTTTCTAAACAGCCTTTAACTTTCATATGAATATCTTGAAGTCTTGGACCTGAACACCTTGGAGTAGGTCAATTCAATTTTAAAACAAAGAAAATGAATTCTTAGTCAGTAGATGACACCTTTCTCCTGTAATAAACTAATTTACAAACGTCAGTGATCTTCAGTAATACAGTTACTGAAATATTACAGAAAAACAGCTGTCATAGGAATGGACAGTGAACAAGAAACTCTACAAAAACACAGTCTCAGTTCACTCCAAACTGCAGCTAAAATTAATGAAATTACCCAGAATAACCAAGCTTCAACTGGATTTTGGATTTATTCCTTTTTCAACCTCCAAGCGTAAGGAGTGTTCCTAAAATTAAAATAAAACCAAAACCAGACCAAAACCAACCAGAAAACACAGCTCCAAACCTGACTGCCAAAACCGAAATACAGTATTATGAGATTTTAATATTCTTTTCTCCAATGGTATCACTAAAATTTGCCCTGTCAAAGAGACTTTCTTTTTTTCCAACATGATAAAAACCATTTCAGATCATTTCTAGTTGTCTTCAGGAAGATATTTGCGTTACATTGCTAATAGCTATATACACGTTACACACCACAGCACACTAGACACATCATTTAAGATACAAAAACCATGCCAATGGCATTTTATTAAGTCCAGTTTCAGAATTTGGTTTTATTCTTAAAACAAACTCACTGTCTTTTGTTTTCAGAAACAAAAGCATTGCTGCTGAATCTGACAGAATGAAGCTTAATTGAAACAAATCAGTGAGTTCTGTGATTCATGTTTATGCTACCTTGCAGAAAATATAACCACTTCAAATTAAATATATTATTCATATTTTTAAAAAATTCTCTAGCTAGCTTTTTTCATATCTTCTCTGTACTGTTCCCTTGTGAGAACTATAATCAAATGAGCTGCTTCTGCAACTTCCCAGCAGGTATTTTGATTTGAGAGTAATCACAGTTTTCTCTACAAGCTTTATAAAATTTATGTCCTGATCATCTAACAAATAAGTAAAAGACTTAAATTGACATCAGTATGTATACTTTTCTTTAACAATGCAAACTAATTGTATATCTCTAAACGAGAAAAATGTTTATGAAAAAAAAATCTAGTGAATATACCAACTATTGAGTTCAAAGCAAAGACACCACATGTGTCTAAATAAATATCAAGGAAGTGTCAGAGGTAAATGAGGAGAGACCAGGTGAAGTGTGTGTGATGTGTTAATTGTATTCAAAAAAAATAATAGAGCAAGACAGAGAAGCAGAACTTCCAATTATCATAATGGTATCTACTGCACAACACATTTTCAAACTTGAAAGAGACATTTGAAACCATCGGAATTCTGAGCAGAATACCTCCAGCTGTGTGCTGCAGAAATCTCGCACGCTGTACAAACCGTTTATTTCAATACCAAGTAAAGTTACGAGTTACAAAACACATATTGCAGTCACAATAGAATATCTGTCATTGCCAAAAGCTGCTACTCACTGAATGAAAGGGACAGAAAACAATGAATTAAATTAGCAAAAGATAAGAAAAGACGGAATCTTTTCATTTGACGTTTTACTAGACTGAAGTAGCGTGTTTTAAAGAGCCCCTCTGCAGAGTCCGTATTTTTGTGCTCCCAAACAGAAGAAAGAAGAAAAAGGTGGTCCTCAGAGCTAAATTATGGTTTCGTTTATACAGCGTTTTGATCGTGACCCAGAATTTCCCTTTCACTAATGCTCTGCCCATACCAAAAGCAACACATTTGTGAAAAAAAGTTGCTGAGTTCTCTGATGAGATGCAAAAGCCAAAGCAGAAAAGGGGCTCAGTCCCCTTCCATATCTTCCCTCCCCAGAAGCCTTAAGCAAGTACGGGCTGGGACGCCAAGAGCCGGGCAGCGGCTGGGCCAGCCCTGCCCGCCGGCACCACCATGAACACGCGTTCGCCTGGGGTTGTGTTCAGCCCAAGGGCGGCATCACAGTTTCTCCATGTGATTCTGAAGAAAAGTGCAACTCGGAAAGGCAGCAGGTCTGGAACAAACTGGGCCGGCGGTTCCGTCACGCATACAAACGTCTCTCACTGTCTTTAAGCCTGTAGCGTTTTCAGCTCTCATTGTATGAGCTCTATCACCTATCCATGCAAATCATTGCAAATAATTTTGATTTACTGCCTTTCACTTCACTCTTTTTATACCGTAAGGGTACAGATTGTATGCTCCAATTCATACACAATCTATAATGTGCATGGTGAAAAAACAGTGGCATGATTTATCTATTATGAAGCTCTGTTAGTTTGTTCCTGATTAAATATTCTAATTGTTATCATTAATTCATCAAGTTTGCCTGCTACTGGAGTCTACTGTAGAAATCCAAATACCAAAATCTCTTCTACCATCTTTTTTCAAGGGAAGTTGAACTTCTGTTCAATTGTACAGCTGCTCAATCTAGTGAGAAAGTAAACTGCGCTCTTCCCCTACCTGCCTGGACGGTCTGCTGGGCTGGGGGGTTTAGTGTGGTTTGGTTTGTGGTGGGGGGGTCATTTTGTTGCTTTTTTTCCTTCTCTCTCTCTTTTTTTTTTTTTTTTGGTGGAGGGTGTGTTGTTTTGGGGTTTTTTTCCTAATACTGAATGCAACTTATTCACAGCTCATTTAAAAACCACACAGTCACTGAGTGCCTCACACAGAAGCTGAATTCATCGGTCATGTTATTTTACGCTTGCTGTTTGTTCACTTGCTTCATTGTTCTACTCTAAGTCCCCTGCGCTTTATTAGCTCAGGAAATATCTTCAACTTTTCCTGCATGGCGGCATTTGCACACTGCTTCATTGCTTGCCGAATCTGTGCACTCTCAATTATAAGTAAAGTATCAGGAGAAAACACAATAAAAACACAGGCAAAAGCCAGCCTAAAACACACAAACAACGCTTGAAACAAATTGAGGAGAAACAAACACAAGTGTATAAAATAGCACAAAACACAGAGAATCAGGTGTGAAAGGCAGAGACAAATAATTTATCAGTTGAATGTGCAAGTCCTTCCACAATAAAGCTGAAGTATCACGGAGCTGCTCTGCACCGTACAACCTTCCCTGGCCATAGGGAGATTTAGTGGCTTTTGAGCAAAGCCACTTCAATTTGTGCAGCAGCAGCAGAGCAGCCACACCGAGTGACCCGGCCAGTCTGAGGGCTGAACACGGAATTGCTGCGGAGCCTGCGAAGTTACTTACACGATGGAACACAAGATGCTTCTCCTCCACTTGCTCTCCGGTTCCAGCGAACTAAGATACCACAAAAACTTAAATGTCAGCATGGAACAGGTATATATTAACAATCGCAAGAGCAGTCCTGTGAACATCAGCACTCCAAAAACCACATTCAAAGGAACGTAACATTTCATGTGTTACCGCTGTCAGTGCCCTACAAGGGACAGAGCACACGAGCCCTGCTCTGGGCAACATTTCTAGGCTGAAGTCCAAAACCATTCCCATGCTGGTTTGTCTGGCACGTGTTTGGTTGGTTGGTTTGGTTTTGGTTTTTTTGTTTTACTTTAACACATGCTGGACAGGACAGTTTGCATCTTCTACAGGAGAAATGCCATATTCAGCAGAGGGTCATGCTGATTTTCTCAGATATTATTTCTTACTACCTTTCTTTCAGCATCTTAGTTTCCTGCCCCTACCGTGGCGTACAGAATTACACAACATGGTATCTTATAAGAGTTTGGAAATTACAAAACAATTCTATTTACTACATAACAGACTGCTATAAGAGATTAAAGAGAATGTCTTTTCAGTTTCATTAACATATGTATATCTCAACAGACTTCGATGTAGAATATTAAATGCATTTTGAAGAACAGTAAATGCTTGTTAGAAAACCAGCCATTTTTAAGTTTTAAAACGGCAAAAGCAAAAGCTGAAACTTGTCTATAGCAACTGTAACGCTCAGAGACAAAACAACAACAGGACTGAAATGAAAACAAAAACAACGCAGAAAACAAACAAACGAAACTGTCTTTCCCCAGCAGATCTTTTGCAGTCAGTGATTCTGCATTCTGGGTGCTCTGTCTGCCAGAACACTTTCCGTAAATGGTAAAATACAACAATAGTTACAGGCAGCTTTTAAGTGGGATTGTCAAAAACTAGCGTCTTCAAGATACCACAAAACACAGAATCTTCATACTAGGAAAAAAAAAATCTTAAGTTCCAGTTCCAGAACAGAAAGTCAATTTATCTCCACTTTTCTCATACAAACATCAGGTTTCACACGCTGTCACTGTCAATGTCACTTGTATTGGCTACTCCTACCTGTTAGTAAAGTCATGGAGATGAGATTCAGAAATCCCCATCATTCAGGCACTACTACACTGGCTATACAGGATATATTTGAGGGTTAACAACAATTGAACAGGAAAAAAGTAAAGATAGGTAGGAAAAAATTCCTATTAAATATACACCAGCACTAATTTGAAAAGCAGAACAACAAAATTGCAAGTAAAAAAAAGTGCTTTATTTTATGTGCTTCTACTCACTGTTTTGCCTACAGTTTGGGGTCTTTTAATACACATAATATAAACGTTAGTGGTCTTCCTTCTTCATTTCTTCTATATATGGACAAACACTCCTAAACCCTGACCTATCAAGACAAGTCTGGTGACAGGGAAGGATCTCCTCTGCATGCAATGTATACCTTTAAAATATACATGCAAGGGAAAAAAAAAAGCTACGCAAAAGATGGCTGTGTAGAGCAAGTAACTGGGATGTGGCAATTACTGGGACTTGGAACCAACTATTTACTCTTCCACTGAATAATTTAAAAAAATAATTCACCATGGCAACAATCATTCTTCATAGCAGATAAAGCATTGAATGCTACAAAGCCTTTTCAAAATGAATTATGCACCAGTGTGTAACATGCACTTTTTTATGTTACTGCACACATATTTCAACAAAAACTCCTTTTGGATTCATCTGGCATTTGCTTTTTCACTCTGCACCATGCATCATCTACTTTTCTTTTCTGACTTCCGTCCCATTCAGATCTTACGGATCTGGAATTGTTAAAGGAATTTATAGTGTTAGTCTGGGCAAGAGATTGATATCAAATAATTGATCCAGTGGCCTCATGTCACCTTATGTCATGCCATCACACTGCTGCTTTCGCGTCTTCCCGAGAAACGTAACCGTTTGTGTCACTGGTACCACGGTAGTACTTATGAATCCATAAAGCAAAAATCCTTAGTGGTGTAAAAACCTAAAGTGGGTGAGTAAACTGTCCTCTTCAAACACTTTGAACCTCTCACTGTTGTAGGAGACCTAAATATCTGTGGGACTAATCCTACCTTTACCATTCTTGGCCATGAATTTAAACAGAGGTAAAGAGCAACAGCTTTCTCAGAAAGCGCAGAGCTCTTGGCCAGCAAGTACCCGATGCCAGAGCAACATCAACACCTTAGTTCATTAGTTAGCTACAGTACCCTGGATAATAAGAACCCATTCAGAGCTCACCCAAGGAACAACTCTACCGAGATTGATGAGATGTTAGACATGATATCCTGGGACAGTCGGAAATTGCGACTGTGCAAGTGGATTTGTGAAAAAATATTTACTTGTGTAGAAGTAAGATAGCAATTGAGTACACCAGTGTATAGATGCCAAGAACAGTAACAGCTGGTAAGGCAGATTCTCTATTAAGAGGTTACAACAACTACAGGAAATTACAACATTAATTTTTAATGGATGCTTGTCAAGCTGTGTCCCGTGCAGAATGCAGGTGCATGCCTTTTTAAAATGCCCTTTAACGTCTAAGTTGCACCTCATTTCCTAAAAAAATTTGAGGAATTTTTGTGTCTCATTTGAAAGTTATCCCATGTCCCAAGGTTAAAATTCAGACTAAACTTACTCAGAAACACGTTTCTAGAGTTCAGCTGTGCCATATCTCAGCAGCACAGCGTGATCAGCGTACGGAAAGACCCACACACCATGACACCCAGAATACAGCAGCCCAGATTGCGAGGAAGGAATTCCTAACAGGGACGGAATCAAAACTAATACCTACGAACAATACAGAAGGCAGCACCACAAGTGTATCGCATTGCGAGATCTTCACAGAACTGGGGAGCATCCCCGTGTTCCCTGGTCCTCGGTGTGGGTCAGCTCGGCTGTGTCCCCGCGGGGCGACGGCAGCGCAGCGGTGACACCGGTGTCCCCAGGACGGGGGGCCACAGCAGCACAGCCGCGGCTGCGGCACCCACAGGCCAACGGGTGCTGCCTTTAGTAGAACGGACAACAGAAACCGTCGAAAGGGAACAGGGGATAAAATGATTCTCTAGAAAAGTCTTCACACTCGTGGACAAAGGCAGGACAGTTTTTCACTTTTATCAAGAAAAAGTTGAATTACAATAAAGGAGATACCTTTTTCAATTATACACTTCCTGTGAAAGTGTAATGTCCCACACTTCCCCCAGATGTCCTTCTACAGTTCCGGAACCAGGACAAAACCACAAGCCGAAAAGGCTTATTAAATTATTGCCTTCGGTTGAATCGAATGTTATGTTGAAAAGTTAACTTTTTATTCCCTCATATTCATAATGATTTTTCTCCCATCGTTGCTCAAATTGCATCATATTAATAGAAAATTTGTATAAGTTACAATTATGAAAAATGGCAACATGTTGTCTTCTCTGTTTAGAATCCAAACATAAATTAGCAGCTTTGACAGGACAACAGAACTAAGGCAGCAACGCACACATTAAAACGTATATACATACATGTGGTGTGGTTCAGCTAAAGCAGTTTGAAAACTGGAATACATAACAATATATGAGTTTCAAGAAATATTTTCATATTAAGATTAGAAAACGTTCTGCAATGTCCTAAACACATTGTTGTCCACTTCACAAATGAGCAAGTAACTTCAGCAACAAAAGCACATTAAAAGTGTGGAAGCAGAAAGGTACTTCGACTCTGCCCTCTGAGATCTTCGTTTACTCTTAAGTAGATGCATCTGAAGAATATTTAGGTTAAATTTAAACCAAATCAATTCAGAACAATTAAAGTTAATTAGAAATCATCCAGCTATACAACTAACGGTTGCTCAGGCTAATAAACTTCAATAAGACTGAATAACTAACCATGAAGACATAACAGAAATTAATTGATGCTTCATTGAAGAGATTCATTTATTATCAGTAATTCCCAATGGATTCTAGTTAGTACTGGTAACTATTTATGATCCTAGTTCCATGTGAAAGATGTAGGTTATACAGAAATTTTTATATGATAAAAGCACATAATACAACAGTTTACTAAAAGTACCATCCACTATCAGATCACTGCAGTAGCAGCAGTTACTTTATATGGTTGTTTCATTATTAGTATCTCAAAGTTTCAGCAAGCCTCCAACTACTGCCCCATGTATTTTAAATGTAATTGAAAACCGGTGTGTTTTTAACTACAACAACATATTGCCTCAGTTTGAGACAAGGAGCTAGACAGGTTCGTTCTAGTGAGAAATATCACAAACCAGAACACTATTTTCAAGGCATCTGCAAATAGTGAAAGTTACTGGCCATGTCTTTCCAGGGCTGAAAGCAAATTTCTTATTTAAAAATTCCCTCAGTAAAGTATTAGTCAATAATAAGATGCCAAAAATAATGTCATACTTTTCTGTATTTTTTTTCATTTTGACACTGATTTCATAATGTCCTCACAAACAATTTAATTACACTTTTAATAAAAAGTGCAAGTAAACAAGCTTTTCGAATGTGTCAAGCTAGCCAATGTTGCATTAAGCACACGCAGCTCCCTTTGCAAAGCCCTCCGGCGTGGCGGCGTATCCAGCAAGAGGCAGAACGCCCGTCCCGGCAGCAGCCTGCGCAGCACGCCCGGAGCCGGCTGCGCGGCTGCCCCCGAGCGGTAACGCCACCCGTGCGCTCACAGCCAGCACAGCCAGCGCGCCCAGGGCCTCGCACCCCGCCGGCTGCCGCTTTCGGGCAGGCTGCACAGCCAGGCTGCCCCGCCGCCCCACCTCACCTCACTCACCCGTGCTAGCAAGTTTGTGTCTTAACAAAGACGGTCTGTGAAAGAAAACCAGTTAAGTGTTGTCTGTAGCCACTGGGTGTCAGCAGAAGAAAGCGCACAGCCAGCACCAGCCATGCACAAAACCCGAGTCTCATTTCACTGCGCCGTTACTAAAATACACACAGCTACTAAGTACTACGAACCACCTTACACACATAGTAATTACTCAGTTATTTCTGTTGAAGATGACCTACTTCTGTGAATTAACTATTTAGGAGATGATAAAAACATTCCCCACGTAAATGGCCAAAAAATCAAGAGTTTAGAGAAAAGTGATGCAAATAAAATGCTCACACTGGTATCACTGTTAGAAATTTAGGTAAAATTCATAGATAACAATCTGCCTCAATACAGCCAAGTAAACACACTGCTTCTCATGTGTTTTCTGTACTTAGTCGCAACAGAGGTTTGTGGAGACTCTACAGACACCACATGTACCAGATATTCTTCCCTACTTAAAATCCGGCATAACACAACTACAGAAAACACACACATAACTGAATCAGTTATTTTCTTACATAAATCTTACGGTTAGACTTGCAGACTGTATTATCTGGAAATGTCTTCTGGCACAGAAGTTCTAGTTACTGACGGCCTCAGAAAGTATACAGCAACAATAACTCATTCATTGTCCGTGTACTGGTTCATCTATACATTACATACCTTGTGTCTTTAGAGTAAAAGGTTCTGAGCAGACTAAGAGCTCTTACTTTGCTTAAGTATAATGTGAATTTAAAGTCTGCTCTGTGACACATTCTGGACTACACAAAATAATGAAAAATACCTTCACACCATTTATGCCAAAAAGTCAATTCATACCGGATGAGATGGTCTATGAAATTAAATTGTCTTACGAGACAAAAACTATGAAAAGCAGGAGAACTGCTGCTTCTTCGAATTTATTTCCCAATTATCAATAATTTCAAATGAACAGTCAGATTTCTGGAGTTATGGGACATCAAATGCTAATAACTACATCATGTTTGGTATTGCTTATGCCCCATATTTATAACAACATGTGAGGGTAATAAGAGAAAAAAAAACCCACAATGATAAGGCAAGCCAAACAATTTATTCTAACTCCTCAGGTTAACTGTCTCTTGAAGTTGCACTTTCGAGGGGTGTGCCATTGTCAGTTGATTTCAAATGTTCATCTTTAACCATCTGGTATTTTGAAGGCTGGATGTATGTCCAGAGAACCAATTTAAATTGTTATTTTTTCTTCATAAATCCCTTAACTAGTTAATCTCACGCACATATCCAGGCCAAGCAGACACGGATATTCCCAGAGTTGCCTGGCAACTCCTGGGAGGAGCATCGCGGAACAAGGAAACCTGCGCGGATGAAGGGAAGCCAGTGTCTCCCTGACATGGAAAAAAGGCGTACAGCCAGCCTGCCTCGCTGCTTGCAGTTTTCTTATTTATATGGACAACATTTTGAATACCTCCCATTATTTCACCTCAGATACTTCAAAAGCGCAGTACTTACACCCAGACAGGCATACACAAGTCAATACAATTTATTTTTTCCACACACGTGACACATGGATTTCCCCAGTAAGATGTGGAAGTGCTCATGCTGACTTCCAAAGTTGGTTTTGAACCTTAAATATGAATTGTTGGAATGATGCTTATTTGATGGTGATAACTGGGCTGTTTACAATTCAGACTGAGTTATGTTTTCCTTCTGGCTTTAAAAATAACAAGACAAACTATAGTACTGAAGAGACTTTAGTTACTGAAACATCCTTAACCTCAAGAAACGCTATGCCTGTAGTGCATCTTCTGGTCTTTTCCTTTAACGTGATGATTAAAATTAGATTTATTACTCATCTGCATGCTAGATCTCTTCACTATCTTCATAGAGCAGGAGAATGCAAAATCCAACACCTTTTCTCAACCAGTAAGCCTTCATCCTCACTCCACTCATTTAGCCTCATACTATTTACCTTGTCTCTAACTGCTTATCAGCTAAATGTACGCACTTTAAAAGGAACCCCCTAAACATACGGTAGCAAACCGTGTCACGAAACCTGTGGAAGTACATTAGTTTGCCTGCACTGATTTGTATTGAAGTCCATGAAGCTCCTTGCAGTAAGCCAGGAACAGATGCTTCACTAGAAGCAACAAAACCCAAGATCAAGTACAGAAAAATCCTTCCCCCACTCAGATGGCACTTAATCGTTGCTAAATAGAGATCAGCTCTGAACCAGAAGCAAGACATCGAATTTCCCTAACAGAACATTTACTGCCAATAGTTACAAGTCCAGACATTCTTCCTATTTATGTAAAAGCACAATTTCTTTACTCATTGTACCATGTTCTTAAACTCCAGGTTTACATAAATTTGCATGTGTCATAGTTAAGCATATATTGTGTAAAAAGCTATATATGTTTTACCACCTTTAAAAACAATAAAACGAATACTCCGGTTATGCAGTGACGGAAAACAGTCAACCCTGTACTACCCTCCTATGATCAGCAACTTCTACTTTTTTATCATCTCTCTTCTAACGTAACTGCAACACTCATACCTTTCCATTAGAAGTTTTCCTCCTGGGTGATTGATCATGGTTGTTGCACCTCTTTCTTTTTTGGAGACTGAACACTGTTTTCAGTGCTAGTCAGCCGAAGAGACACAATGCTGACCTTAAGTAAAAGCAGGTTATACTACACTTGGAATTCTTGTTAGCTTTGTTCCCACCACAGCTGTAGATTTACATCTTATGCCTACTCAATTCCTACTTACAGGTTCAATTTTCAAGGCGTTCCTGTAGCTCCCAAAGAAAGAGGCTTGTGCTTTTAGAAACGCTCTCGCGACACCATCTCCAGTGGTTGTAGAGACTTTCTTCAATCTGTTCTTCAGTGCAGAAACCTGAAATCACACGACAGGTCTCACAACCAAAGCTGAACACGCTGAGGCACAGCTAAATGAAAAATGCTCCTACTACAGCCGCAGTTATCACAAAAAGTCACCTTGGGAATTTAAAGTTGAATTTTTTAGATCTAAAAGCATTACTTTTCAAGCTGTTTTGCTTCTCTATGATATGTTTGGATTCTATTCAGAAACCAACAGGAAAAGAAAAGCTTCATTTGAACCTTCCCTCCTAGTTAGAACCCACCGTTCCCTTGCTGTTGAGTTCTCTTTCAAGGGCAGTCCGTGAAGTTCTGTGTTGTTCTTGATTATAATCCATGAAAGAATTTCAGCTAAATTAATTCAAACATCAGACCAACAGAGAAACTGTTCTGCATAATCAGGCCGTCCATCACCACCAAGGCTAAGAACAAATTCTAAAGGTGAGAAAAATTTGTTTGCCACAAATACAAGTTGGTTTTGGGTTTTTTGTTGTCGGTGGTTTTTTGTGTGTGTTTTGTTTGTTTGCTCTTCTTTTAAGGCTATGTTCCCTCACATTTCAGAGCCTTAATGGAAAATAACAAACCGAGAGTATAACATACGCACAGGGCGGGCTCCCTCGGCCGGCGTTAGGCCTCTCCTGCACGGGCTGTGCTGGCGGGCTCGGCTCTGGAACCGGCCGCATCCCCGCAGACACCCCGTGCCAGCCACAGAACAAAACTCGCAGGTTTTGTAGAAGTCTCAAATTCACAACAACATTCCGTCCCTCACAAGGGTCGGTCTCTACTGACGTTTTTCCTCCCTGCTCCTCAGGAGACACGGCCCAGCCGCGCGGGCCCGCCCCGCGCCCTCGGCCCTCTCCCGCCCGCCGGGGGTTTCGTTCCCTCGGGACTCGGGGCTGCACTTGAGCTGAACTCGGCCCTAAGGGCTCGTTACCGTTCACGCACACCCCTCACAACCGTGCAACTATCAACTCAACACGTTGCTACGCAGGCACAGTTAAAACTACCAGGGATGCAGGTTACTGGAGTGTTCTTTGTTTTCTGTGTACACCAAGGGCTAAAGATTTAGAGGATTATCTGTTACTGTTCTCTGTGCTTCAGAATTACTCATACATACACGAAGGTTGTGACTTAGTTTGATGTCTCTTTTCCAGCGCTTAGAGCTCAGTAACTACTGAAGTCAGGTTGTGTATTATATATTGTTAGTGACAGCGTTTTTCTTTCCCAAACACAAGCTAGGAAAGGAAATATCAAAACCTTTCAAAGATTAACATCAAGCTTGCTGTACCTGTGCTGCAAGGATTATAGGTTATGTTAAATCATTAACAAATAGTTATGTCAGTAGTAATTTTTTGGTGTTGCAGACAGAATGAGGACAAGGCAAGTTTTTTGAGACAGATCTCACAGAACATGTCACAGTACAAAACCAACAATCCGGGCACTGATTCTTGAAAGAAATTCAAGTAGTACTTCAGGGGACGCGGTCATGTCATGTGCAAACCCCGACCTTGAGGAGGTACCTTAATCACAGGGGACGGCGGGAACGTGACTGCTGCTACATAGGTGTCAGATACATAACCCATGCTGTGCACCACATTTCCTTCTCTTAAAACTAGATGTTATATTTGCACTTGTGTTTAGCAAAACAGTTGCAAAGACATTTCCTTTTACTTTGAATTTTCTGCAGCTTCTGTTGTAGAAGGATTTTCACTATGGTTATTTAGTATAACAGAAATAATCGAGAGCATGTCCAGCATTGTTTATAAATCCGAATGCTGCAGCTCATGCCAATGATCCATGCATTAACGAGCACATAAGCACTTATTACCATAACACATGATAACAGATTTAGTCTATCATGCCCATACCGTGAGCTCACTCCCATTCACCAAGATGTCCCTCAGGGAGCTCTGTTGTTCTCTAAACGTAAAAGCTTCATCACATTTTCAAACCTGAACAGCACACTGAACTTCTGCAAGTTTGAAGCAGTCTGATGTTCTAGTGATGAAATATGTGTTTATTTCCTATATTAACTTATATAAACAATCTAAAGACAGTTCTTCAAAATGCAATAAAATGTCTGTAGCTCTGAGTAACTTCCAAATCCATCTCAAATATTTTTATAAGTGGTTTTCTTTAAACATTCATGTGAAGATAAGGAACTTGCCATCTATATAGAAGGAAAAGGCTCTATTTGTTTTACAACAAACGAGAAGTTCCGAAGGCTAGTCACAGCCTTTCTGTCTTTCAGCTTCCCTCCTTAGGGTAGAAGCAGAATATTGATGGGTATTTTGCTGATTCCTTAACCTTTCAGATCATTTGCTCTCTTGTAAGACTGAATCGAACACTGTAGGATGTCTACTTTACATAATATATGCACACTTTTACTCTTTCAATCAGGACTATTGCAATAGGCATGTGATAGTTTTTAAAAAAGAAAACATTAACAACAACATATTTAAAGAGACTAACAAGTAATAAAAAAATAAGATGTTTACTCTGGAATAAATTAGTACGTAAGACTAAGTTATACAAGCAGAATTATGATTGTTTCCTGCCTAAAGAGGCAGTAATACTTAAAAAAAAGAAAGACTGTGACCACTCAATATGAAGATTATTTCTAGCCAAACAGACACATATACATGCAGTCTACCCTGAGAGTGTTTTTAAAGATTTTTATACTTCTGGCAGTTCAGGTTTAAAGGTCAGATTTAAACTATCACCATGTTTCAAAATGCAATCTGTGCAATGCAGCATAATGAAATGGTTCAGTAAAGGTGCTAGTGGAAATTCTTTTAATTAGGTCCAAGGCTTTTCAGTTGTCAACATGAATAAAGCAAGAAACATTCTATTGCAAACACAGTGTAAGAAATAAAAATGGATTCACCTTTAAGAAAATGGTTCTGCTATAGAGTTGTAGTTTAGTACTTCTTGCTGTCCTGAAATCAGTTAATTTCCCACTAAATGAAAAACAGTAACATGGGTTTCCTGCTTGTGTAAGTTGTTAATGAATGGACAACAGTAGCCTACACAACTAAATTACGGACAGCCTCAGATATTCATAGGCTGGTGCAAATTTACAATATTCTCCCAGCTACCAGATACGCGAGATCTCCTTGGCGCAGTGCACTGCATTGCATCGGGGCTTCATTTAATAAAAACTACAAGTTGACAGAGTGAGCTTATGCTTTATTCCTCATAATATGAAGCTCTGACTGCAACTAAGACTAGAAGATGACACTTATTTGGAAATACATGAAAAACCATAAGGGTTGCAGAAAAAAAAATTACTACCCCCTCTTTGCTATTCCTTGCAACACAGACGGTGGTGTAGGAGACTTGTCAGCAGCAGATGCACTTATTGTAATCACAGTCCTTAATAAATCTCTTTTTTTAATATTGACTGTTTTAAAAGGAAAGTTACTTCCCAGGGCGTTCTCGTGCTGCCAGATTTTCAGCAAGATTTCAGAAGCAGAAGGTGAAGGAGGGACAGCTTTTCACGGCTTGAGCAGCGAGCAGTAACGCAGTCGTACACACCTTGATTTCAGGGGTCTGACCTGCCCGTGTCAGGAAGCGCCACTGCTCACCGAGGGAACGCGAGCAAAGAAATGAGCTGGCCTGACTCTGCTGGACCTGCCTCGGTGCCCCCAGCTCCCCTGGCACAACGCTAACGGGAAAGACACGTCAGCACAGGCCGCGCTTGTTTGGATCCCGGGGGTACAGGATTGAAGAGCAGTTCATTCCAGACTCCTGAGAATTGACAGATTAGGGAGCAACATCCCTATCATGAAACAAGCACAACTCACTGCCTGAAGCTCTAGAATAATCACAGGACTTCATGGCGTTGTTTTACTTGATTAAAAAAGCTGTTCAAGGAAAGGGGAGAAGCAGCTTTAAAAATTTTCCACTGGATTAATTACCTGATGGCAAATGCATCACACAGAAGATGTTTTTCCTCAGTGTCGAATATAGATAGATTTAATTTAGGAGAGTAAATTTTGTGTCTATTCAGCAGCGCATTAATTGCTCACTGTTCACATTAAGTAGCAAAACTGGCAGAATAGTTTGACATAACAGACCAAACTGTTGAATACATTTTTAGTTTCCTGGATCATAAATGCATCTATTTAGACTGAGGCCAGTGGGGACACACACTCCCAGCACCTCCCCATCCGCCCAGGGATGCAAAAGAAAAAAAAAAAAGAAAAAAGAAAGTATAATGGATTGGCTTTAGAGTCTCCCTGCTGAGATGAACAACTTGATCCACTTACAGTTCCAAACACATGATGCATGAAAAAACTGACAGAAATTCAATTCTCGCAAAGAAGAGCAGCTGCTCTCTAGTGGTCAAAGCCAAATATTAAGCAGTCTGAAGGAAAGGAAACGGCCTTGAGCAGAATACTCCCTTTTCTAGGTAACTAAAATAGTGAAACAAACCTAAGAAAGACATAAACACTGATCCCAAACATTAATTACACAACGCAACACGATTCGAGTTAAGGCTTTGTTGCGACAAATATTAATCCCAGCTGTATTTATATAGCAGTTGTGAAAAAATATACACCATGTACGCTATTTGTGAGCTATGCCAGTTAATTGAATTTGCTGGCAGCACTTCCTCTGCTATGCTCCAAACATCCTCCAAGAGAAAATGTAGCTTTAAAATAGACCTGTGGAAAGCTGAATCAAGAAATTTGAACTAATAAAACACAACTCTCTACTGTTATAAAAGTGAAGTAAAAGTAAATAATGAAAGGAAGGAAGTCTCTTAAAATTTATTACATTCCAAAGCTTGAAGTTCTGTGTTTATTGGTGAAGTCTCTTCTGATGTTCTACAGTGCGCCTACAACAGCTCCTTTAATGAAGTCTCATAAAATCTAATATAATACTTGATTGTTGACAAATCATATACATGTTTGAGGCCTTGGACTCGCTGCATCCAGACATTTCTTACATAATTCCGTGACATTTACAAGTCTGCCATTCCCTGGGCTGCGGATAACGGCACGAGCAATGCCCAGCTGGCAGATTTGGATGCTCGGAGTGAAATCTAAAGGAAAAACTATATAAAGCCAGAAAAAATCATGGAAGTAACTTAGAGACTAAATGCTTGACTAAAGCCAAAATGTTCCCAATCAAGAGGGACCTTTCGTCCCGAGCTCCCTGTTTTTGAAGAATGAATCACACCACAGATCCCAGACGAACGACGGGATGTCACAGTGGGAGGCACTGGGCATTCACCATCACTCGAGTTTTTCCTCAAACAGACCAGCTGATATTGAGCTCCCTGCATATCAGTTTTATTTCTCAGCTACATATAAAAAGGCATAGATCTAACTGTCAGCACAATATTTTGAACTAGTAAAAGAAATCCAGATTTCCCCCTGTCGTTTCCTCCTAAACAGTCACCCTCTGACTCAAAAATAGCTTCTCACACACTTACTCACTTTCCTGCTCTTCCCTCTCAGCTGCTTCAGTGAGATGACGACAGCAGCAAGTAGCAGCCTGGATGTACTTTCGTCCCATTCGAGGGAAAGATCAAGTATTTATACTACATTTCTATCAAGTTATTACAAAATAAATAGAGTTTGAATGAGAACAAAAATAAGTTCCAAATTATATGCACTGAGCAGTCCTAGAACTGAATATGCAGGACTCCGTAACTCAGGATATAAAATGTCCAGAGTGCATTAAAGCTCACCTGGAAGAAGTCACAGGAAAAAAAAATTCATTTGGAGAATAAAGTTATCTAAAAATGCAGGATTTTTCTTCCAAATGGAATAGATAAAGATGGTTTCAAATAGCAGCACTTTTTCACACCATAAAGAAAAAAGTTTGAATTTTTGTTTCCTGTTCAGATGTACCATAACCTGCATGTTATCATATCTTTTTACCCATAAAAGACTAACTCTTTAGATGACCTGAAACTCGATCATGCTATTCCAGAACTGAAACTGGGTTGTTGCAGCATTTCTAGCTTATGTGAGCATTAGCTAATTTTTATTAGGAGGCTTAAACGCATGTCTGCAAATGTTCAAACAAACATTGCTTAACACTTCAAAACAGGAAAGAATTGAGATAAAGCAGTTTACTTATAGCAACGAGAGTAACACAATGAGAGGCCTCAGTCACAAACCAAGCAGGTCGAAAGGATGGACACTCTTCTGCAATGGAATAGTTGAATAAATCATTTCATACATACCACGTCATTAGGAAGGCTCTGAAGGTCATCGAAAGGGGTTTCCAGTGTGTTGGTGTCTACATTAAGAATCACTACATCTTCCAGGGCCATGTTTCTTACTTTCTAAAAATGAACAAATTCAAGAAAAGGGAAAGGAAAACAGAAGTACGAAGAGTTAAATCTTACACATAAAGAACACAAGTGATGGCACAACATCATGGCATTACAAAACCTGCAGCATTTTAAAACAACCAACATTCCTGTCTTTGTCATCATTTGCTTTATGTATTAACACTTTTCAATGTTGAAAAATTAACCCTCAATTTGCAGAAGCAAGTTCTTAATATTGTGCATACCGAAATTTCTGCAACCAGAGAATTACTGTTTGAGATTATTCAAGCAAAGATTTATTCCAAGCACCTCTACTGATGTTTATCTTAACTCAGGTATCCTGTTTGCACATTTAGCAGTTTCTAGCTGAGTCAATATTGGGAAATTAATTTATATAACAATAAATGGTGGCTTTTCTAGGAGGTAAGAGCTGCAATAAGTCAGGGATGGGAATTGGTCTCCACATTCCAGGCTGAATTTTGGAACTCCAATAGAAACAAGTTTACAACTATGTTTAAGTAAAATGGACACTACCAGAGGTTAGTAAACAAATCATTTAAATGGGAAAAAAAAAAGTTTACACCATCTGTAACAGTCTTAAAAACGAGAAAAGCATAACCTATTTCTCAAAAAACCCTATCATTAGTACCTTTGACTTTTAGTGTCTAAAGGCATTGGTGACCTCAGCAAATTTAAACATTGTCAGACTTTATTTCCCTGCTTAAACAACAGTAAATGAACCAATCATATGAAACAGAGCAGCATTTAAATATTCATTTTAACACTTCTTCCGCTAACAGGAGAATTGAACTTTTTTGACTGACTAATCATACCTATTTAAGCCCTCTTCAAAAATAGCCTCTAAAAATGCAAAATCAGAGAAAGTGGAGCTAGAGAATATGGTCATTAAGGAAATTTCCCAGTGACACTGAAAACAAATGTTTAAATACTTACATACCTATAGCAGGACCAAATGCAAGTTACTGAGGAGGAAAATGAACAAAAACATGCTCAATTTTTAATTAAGGTTTTGCGGGGTGGGAAGAATTGTTTCCTTTAAAAGAAAGGAACTAAAGCTCTAAAACAATGGCAAAGTTGAGCCTTAGGCATCTAAATAATTACCTTCAGTTTTCAAGGCTCAGTCCTCTGTCTATAAAGAAAACTGCTGTGTACTTAGTGGGGGAAAAAAAAGCCAACAACTATAAAAAGCACTCTGTCGACATTTAAGTTTAGGTCTTCCTTGAGAAATGTCTGTAACTTAAATGGAAGAATATTACATTTAATGCTTTCCATATAAAAAGGACAAGTACTGCACGACAAACCAGGTACTTTCCTCTACATTTCAGGAACCAAAGGTCACTCTGTTGGCTGCATCTGATAAACTCCAAAGCAATCCAGGAGTCTCGCTCCTTTAGGAGTCCGGAAGCGCCAGACAAACTGATTTGCTCCTTCCTGTTTCAGAAGATTAAAAATCTCACTTATACTCAGAGGAGTCTAAAAAGCTCCAACAAAAAGGTCTTGCAACATACTTAACCAAAGCCAGAAGCTTGTCAAAATCGAGTGCTAGTAGGACAAGACAGAAGGAATTAAAACCTTCTCTTGATTCTTGCCAAAGAAGCAACAAACACGTGCTGGAACTTGTCAGGGGCTGGTTTGGTAACTTCGGGGGTGAATCTGCACCTTCCTTTCAGCAAAATGTTGGGGTATCTGCAGCAAAGAGTGGCTCGTGCAGGCGGATACCTGCCCAGGAGCGCGGTTCTGGAGGACGCTGCTCACGGTGCACGGGCTGGAAATGCTGATCAAGCCCAGCACCTCCACACGCGGCCCAGCAGTGGGTGTCTCCGGAGGGACGGTCGGGATCAACCTGCTGTGCTGCACCTTACGCCGGGACTGCAAACCTGGCTTGAAAACTGCTCAGCGTTTCTATTAAGACAGTGCATCTCCCTGGAGGCAAACCCTCAAATTTAATAAAACACTTGAGACTAACTTGATTTATAGCATCTGTCTTGCAATGCATCTGAAAAATATAATTTTTCAATGGTCCAATTGTGGCTCATCCTAGAGAAATGCAGAATGACCCATTCATCTTAACCCTTACCTGTTTTTATCGTCTTTCACTGTAATCTTCAATAAAGGTACTACCAGATAGCTATAAGGGCTTTTATCAAATAATTAAATGGTTCTTTTGCTAAATGTAGCACCTATCAGCCCAACTGGCCTGGAAATAAAAGCATTTACTCTGTTGTTGGAATTTTAGTAAAAATTCCCAACATCCAACTGCATTTCCCACATTAAACCCCATTGGACTCTGCGAATCGCAATTCCATGTGGATCATTTTCACAGGTACAGTTTGCACGTTGTTGTCATTTTCTCAAAATTCAAAGGGACAACTACTAAGCCATATACAGTCACATTGCACAGTTCACAGCTTCTTGAATATCTAAACGAAATTCTACAAACGAAGTGATGCCTGTTAAACAGAATGGACTGTATTCTGTATGTTCATATTTTGCTGAAAAAAATTGTGGAAAAGCAAAGAACAAGAGGAGACATGAACATCATAGTTTCCGTATCTAATTTTCCTACAGATGAGGGATTTGCTGAGTCAAAAGAAGTGATTCAGTGAAAATGTGCATCACGTATCACTACTGCAAACCCTTCTTGACCATCCTCACTGAATTACTTGTAGCCATAATTAATCACCTAAAAACCATCAAATCGAACTAACACCTACACCTGCCTTCTATTTTAAATGTCTCTTTTTAAAAGAGCGGAGAGGTATGGAAAACTAGTTTAACAAGCACACTGAACCCATTGTTTATGGCCTCTATAAACATGGCTTAGTAAGAATTACTGACTTAATCAGAGAGAACTTATCTCCTGGTGAAAAGAGCACTTTAAATTTCAGAAATGGCACCTTTACTGTGAAAATCTCTTAACTTTTCAAACAAACTCCAGGGGGCCTTAAACACCAGGTCAGTAAATAAGCAGCAGTTAGTGCGTCTGTCCGGCTCTCAAGCAGCCAAACACTTGAACTAATTTAAATGTTTTATGTGAAACTTCGCAAAAACACTGAGAAACTATATTCTAATAGAAGTATGAAGGGGTGCTCTCCTGTCTCACTCAGATCCCATGCTAGAAGCAATATTCATCAATGACACCAACATCAGTTGATACTAAATGGTATTTTATTATCACTGTGCCCAGTTGCCAGTTTTTGCATTTCCTATCGTAAAAAAAATCTTAAGTTAAACTTCTTTCAGATGAACAATTTCATTGAATATTTCATTAAAAACAACGACGACAACCAAACACCACCACCGGGTCTGCAGGTCTGAACGACTTCATGGCTAAATTGGTGCCAAAACATAAACCAAGTTGATCATGAGGTTTCATAACCAGATGCAAATGTGGTCAACATACAAAAAAATGTAACAGAAAAAAAGAAAATGGACCTTCCAGTAATTCTTTCGGAAAGGTAAAACTCAACAAAAACTAACATTTTTAGAAGCTAGGTGTAGATTATCTTTGAAATGATTGTGAAAGCATGGGTCACAACAAGTCTAAAATCCATCTGCTTAATGACTTGTCTCTACTTAGTTAATAGTTTCCTTGTATTTTCTTAAGAAAAACACCACAACACTGCAGACAACAATGTGTCAATCTGGCTGCCAGAAGCAGGAAAGGCAACGGATATAAAATTTTATTATTTCATGCCCCAACAGCAGCCAGAAGGACTTAATGAAATCACCCTTAGATTTACAATCTGAAATGGCTATTCAGCAGACAGATCTGGTTAAGCTGGATGTGCCCCCTGACCCCGCAGGCCTTTGATGGGCCCCGCAGGTGGGCTCTGCCCAGCCCCCCTTCCGCTGCTCCGCTCCTACAGGTGACGATGCTCCAGACCCCAGCGCCAGCAGCTGCTGCCAACCGAGCGACAAACATCGCCAGCGCTGCTCCAGCAGTGCCGCACAACACACAAAAACCTCCTGCGCTTACTGCTGGGTCTACCGGCTACTGCAGTGTTTGTCTTTCTTAAAACTTGCCCCTCAAACATCCTCACACACAGAATCGCTTATTAAAACAGTTATTCTTTCCATTTTTTTCCAATTATTGGATAAAAGATAACTCCATAAGTAGTTCATCATATTTTAAATGCATTGTGAATACTCCTGAAACCACGTACAGCCACATTCATAATATTTGTGCGTGACTAAATTACATTTAGTTTTAAGACCTGGATTTAAATGTACATATTTATATAACTCCTTCATTTAAACCCTATAAAGAAAGCTGCACTTCTTCAGTTACGGCTAGAAAAGGCAGCGATTTACTAAGTATAAATGGATGCAAAAAAGCTAAACATTACTCCTCTCTCCAGGCAAAAAATAGAACCATTAACACTACCACTGGAAGACGCCTGTGGGCCAGGAATTCTCGGCGTGTCTTTTGCGGCCAGGGGACGCCCCGGCTCTGTCACCGCCGAGCCCGAGCTGACGGGACCGGCTCAGGGTTCGTTGGCTCGGCCGCTGTGCGGCTAACGGGGCTGTATGAGACTGGACCACAAGCAGCATCCCCAGGGCTCCCTGGACACCAGCCGGCAGACACGGCCGAGCAGGTTCGGAGGGCTGGACACGGCTCCCCGGTCAGCTGTCTGCACAAGGGACTCTTGACGTGAGTGAGACCAGCTGCCGTGCCCTAGCGTGTCAAAGACAGCAGGAACTTTAGTGAACCTTCTTTTCCTTACTTGGACATACTTACTTCTACCAGGTTAAAAGGAAATTAAAACCTGCTCATGTAGGGTTTATGATATACACAATTGTCCTTTATGCTTAGGAATAATGTTAGAAAATCATTCTGACAAACGCAACGTGTTTTCACCCACAAATTCCTTCTGGATAATCTTGCAAGAATTAAAATTCTGAAGCCCCAGAAAAAGTCCTTGAGCGACCGGAATATCAAACCAAAAGTTTCAGAGATGCTTTTGTAACGATGAACTGCAAGGGTTGTGTTTGTGCCCCGCGTGGCGCACGGTCAGGGTGGCACCGGTGTGCCCGGGCCTGGCAGAGGCCAGCGCCAGCACCGCGCGCCACAGCTCAGCACCCCCGGCCCGCGGGGTCATCGGAGCCGCATGGGCCCCAGCTCCAGCCCGAGTCTCTAGGTCAAGGGCATTCCTCTGCCATCAGCGCCATCACACTAACAACCCTCCCTACAGGAACAGTTGCTGAAACAATCGTTTACTATGACAAAAAGGAACAGGCTGCCAGTTCAGTTTGACACCACTCAGAACACAAAGGTCAGTTTTATATCATCTGAACGCCAAACCAGCATCCGGTACACAGGCAGAAAATAAAACAAGATTACGAAAGGGATGTGTTCATTTGATAGAGCTTCATTTTCCTACCTCGTTATTTATCAGTACTAAGTACTTATCTTCATCTAATATGAATTCAATTAGTTCCGTAAGCAAGTTCCATTATTCATGTGATAGCTCCAGCCTTGCTTATCCAACAGCTTATAAACTTTTAGCCTTCTTTGAAGTCACTTTATGGATTGCTAAATGGAAATCTTATAAAGAATGACTAACTAGGTGATGATAGACAAGCTGAAAAATAAGAGCACAAAACACAGCTCTATATTTTCTACCAAGATTTTCCCTCATAAATCAGCTGGAGCCTTCTGACCTATAACAGGAGATTATCTTATCTCACTGGAGAACATTTCAGTCACAGCAAATTAGATTTAACAGTCAATGGATATGCTTGATATTTTAATCATAAGAAAATTTTGTCATTTTCCATTAAAATAACCGCTCCTTCTACAGAGATCCCGTGTAACACAGGAAACTGCAAACTAACTTTAAGCCACACAGTGGTTTGAAAAAAAACCCCAACTTTTGAGTTGAGAGAGGGTGTATTTTGTTTTAAATCATTAACATTCCTGCTATATTTCTTCCAGAGGACCCACTCCAAGGTAGCAATAGCAAAGCCCCACAGAAACAATACTAAAGCTAGATATTTTCTTTTCTGCATTCCAAGTTCCCCCTCCCCTTCCCAGCACAGCGTTCTCGGCGGCTTCCGCTAACATTTACGCAACAATTACAAATTCTGCAACGGGAGCTGCTGGGGCAGAACCGTGAGCCCGTATATAACTGCGATTAGTCCCACGGGGCTGTACAGTAGATAGAGTGCACCTGTCTTAACCTGAATAGAAGACTGGGGAAATTAATCCCTTCTCCTGAAACTAGAACACATGGATTAGCAAAACACTTTTAAAGATCTATCTGCTGAAATTTCAGCATTTAAAGAAAAATGAACACTGCATAACGACAGTGGGGTTTAGTTGTAGTTTATAAAGTTATTTTGATATGGAAAAATGAATACATTCTATTTTTAAAAATACGCAACTGCTAGATCATGAGAAAAAATTGCTCTTGCTACTAAGTTGTTATTCTAACAAATAAAACACAGTTTTACCGCTCCATTTGAAGAACAGGACAAAGAGAGGGAGCTTTCGCGTCAGGGCCAGGCAGAGGGGAACTCCTCGTGGTGCAGCTCACCTGAGCAACAGCCCCTTCCCTTTGCCCAGGGCACAGCCAAATCGCGCCAGCACACAGATACAGCGGCCCAGTGGGAAAAGCACCGTTAGCTGGAAGACGCATTTCTATCTGGAAGTATTCAATTTATCCTTTGGAGCAGAGGGAGGAGAAAAGACACTTTGTTTTATTTATGTAATTGATTTCAGAAGGCACTTTGAATGACTGTACTTTGCCAAAGTGAGTCTGTGCTCCAGAATCTTCGGCTATTCAAAAGCCTTACAGGATTTAGTACTAAACAGATTTTTCGCAAGTTACTAAAATGGATGAAAATTGGCTTCTCCAAAAACGACTCCTTTTTTGAGTTTCTACAGATGGAGTTTAGAAGGCCCACAGAGCCCTGCGGTCTGAGAAGCTCAGACAAAGGAAGAGCTGGTGGGTTGGAGTAGCAAGGCACGAGAGAGACACCACGCTAAGCGACTCCAAGGTCTAAAGATTAACTTTTTTTTTCCTATACCCATTGCCAGGCTAAGCATGTATCTCCCTGTGAGAAAATGGATTTGTGAAAGCTGACAAGTATCTGCATTGAGATAATATCCCATCCTCTACCAGGTCTCTCCCTTCTTTTTCAAATAGACAGCTACTGTAATGAGCAAGCCAATGATTCCCTGGTACAGATACGGGACAGAAAGTTTCTTCATCAGCATGAAAAATATATGCTAGAATATTTCTTCCTAGATATTCCTTTGGTCTTGTCTATGCAGTATTCAAGGATACTTATCAGAACCCCCTCTTAACATAAGCTTATGATGTGCAAACAAATGTACATGTTGACTTTTAAAATAATTGCTTATTCACTAACACATTGTACTGCAATTCTGTACTTCATTTAGCAACATTAAAGGGCATAAAAAATCATCTGTACCCAGGATGGTAAGAAAAAAAACCAAAAAAACAAAAAAACCAAAACAAAACAAAAATCCAGAAAAAAACATCCTGCGTATTCCATCTACCTTCTCAGGAAAAAAAGTGATTTCTAAAATTACTTCACATTAATGCTCGAAAAAGGGGAAAGGTTACATAGAATACTAGTGAAAGAGCATGTATGATCAATATTTCCATTTTTATGGACAATATAAGAACAAATATTCTAGTGATACCCATTACTTTGTGTGATGTAAAACTCGGCTTTGTAAATTGTTATGTACCCTCAATGTTGAGCCTACATGTCCAGCCACAGGTATCCAGAGCAGGGACAGGAGTCAATGAACTCCCAAGCGCATCTGCAGTCCCACCGGCGCAGCACCGGCTGCCGAGGGACGAGCCCCCGAGGGGCCACGTGTCCTGGACTTTGGAGGAAAGTCATCGATTGTTTCGCCAGGACTGGAACCAAAAGCAAACGTGCTATTTCCACTTTCAGAGTTTTTAAAAAGTCACACGAATTACTCTGAGTTGTTTATATGTGCAGCTTTCTGTGAGGGCTGGTTCTCTGCCAGCTTTGTGTTCACATTAACAGCAAGTTCCTTCTTTTCAGATCTTTTGAACATTAAAAAAAACTACAATCTGTCTGCAGAAGCCTAAAAGAGAACCATAACTGCCAACGTTTCGGTTGAATCTCGGCTCTGTGAAGGCAGAGTCAGGGCAGGGCAGCGAGGCAGGACGTCGAGGCCATGGTGTGACCCGCTGATGCGACCTGCTGGCATGACCCGCCGGCATGACCCGCTGATGTGACGCGTTGGCGTGACCCACTGGCGGGACCCGCTGGCGTGACCTGCCGGTGCGACCCGCCGGCGTGACCCGCCGGCGTGACCCGCTGATGTGACCCGCTGGCGTGACCCGCCGGCGTGACCCGCTGATGTGACCCGCTGGCGTGACCTGACGGTGGGACCCGCTGATGTGACCCGCTGGCGTGACCCGCTGGCGTGACCCGCTGATGTGACCCGCCGGCGGGACCCGCTGATGTGACCCGCTGGCGGCTGCGCTGGGCAGCACCCGCGCCCGGGCCGGGGACCGGTACATCCCCACATTTCACAGCACCGTGTGCGCTTAACTGCAGTTCTCATGGCGCTCCAAAATTAACAGGATTATTTCATTTTTAAGCATATGAATGAATGTATAATTGCCTGCAGAATTTGGCTCTAAATCATAAAACTATATATAGTTTCATAAATGGTGAGAAAGACTTACCTCCATCAAACTGAGATGTATTCCAATGAGGTAGGGCATTGGGGCACTGCAGAGAGGAAAAAAACTGCCTTTACATTCTCATAACACTGGATTAACACATCTGACTTATAAAATTAGCTACAGGAAAATACTGGGATACCGGATTAGATTTTGCTTAAAATAATAATATAAATAGAGATAAACAAACCACATGTGAACAAATTTTTACTCCATATTTGACATGCTTCTTTTACTATGCAATATCCTCTCACTGCTGTAAGACACTAATTTTTCTCGACATCAGAGTTTCCAAGTGACTAAGTTAAGACAGGTACATAAGAACAGCTATTAAATAAATCTGTAATCCTGTTGGGGGTTTTTTGGGAGGGGAAAAAAAAAAAAGGTTATTATAATATTTTTTAAATACCCAGACTTTTTCTAAGAGTATTCTTTGGAAAAATTGATCCTGTTGTAGTGTTTAGTGGTTAATTTACTGTATACATATCAGCCGGTACTGCAAGTCTTAAATCCTTTGAATATGGGTCCAGAGGCATTTTAAATAATTTAAGTGTAAACCTTGAAATGTTTACATTTACAAAAGAAAAATATAAAAATGTCTTTTGAAGATTCTGATTAACTCCGGAGTTACTGGCATATAGGCTGATACCACCATTCCCTTCAGAACACAAGAACCCGCCGAGAGGCTCCTGGGCAGGACCCTGCAGCCCACCACCATGCCGACGGGAAAGGAAGATCCATCTTTTCTGTCTTCTACGATGCCAGCAAACACCAACACGGACTGCACAACACAAGAATACTGAACCGAAGTTGTATCTTTGTGTATCCAGTATTGCTAATATTAAGCTGATTACAGGACTCCCACTCGACTGATAAGGGAAAGTGTGTATTTGCGCTGCCTACAAGAACATCCAAGAGGTGCCAGAGCTGCTAATTGCAAATATGGCACACGCTGCCTGGTAAATGGGAAGCACACAGACAGACACAACTTTTAAAATAGAGCCTCATTTCATTTGGGATACACAAGCTCAAAGAGCTCATTTTCAATTTCAGATGAAAAAATGAGAGAAATGTCACTGCTCTGCCTTGGATTAAAATATCTCCCATATCGCTTTTACAAACGGGTACCTGCTGCTCACTAAGAGAAGTGCAGCGCTGAAAAAACTGCTGCAAGACACCAGATCAGCCAAAAGCACTCTGATTCCCATTTTCATGAGAAATATCTTTAAGAAATAGATATTTACTGATGTGCATATTAATAGTTATCATGTTTATTAATATACTACCTAAAACTGCTACTCTTTTGGATGCTGCAAGAAGAGATGGAAAGAGCCCCTATGTTGAACACGCTACATAAAAACACTTCTTTTTTCTTTTTGAAGACACCCAGCATGGATAACTTCACAGAACCCTTAGGAGCTGCCACGTGTCACGTTCTGCTCCAGCTCCCGGACCTCCCCAGCACCGCAGGAGCCACCCTGGTACCAGCCCCGGGCGTCCTGCCTCCTCGGGCATTCCCCAGACGAGAACCAGAACAGACATGCAAGTTCCTACCATACAACATGATACACACTTATTACATATGGATTGCTGCTCAACTGAGGAGTATTTTTATTTGTCATTCTGCATGTTTTATCTGCAACAAACACTATCTCTTTCACCCACATCTCTTCACTTCCAATGGCCACATTCCAGGAGCAAGAAAATCCCCAGTAATTTTATATTTGAAGTCTAAACCATTCGTTTAGCTGCCAGCTGCACAAATGCTCAGCTTGCCTCTGCGCCTGGCTCCGCTGCTCCAGACTCCTCCAGTGTGCAGGGAAATTAATGTGTTTCTAATTAAGTAGTTTCATGAACACGACAGCTTCAATCTCAAAAATACAAAGTCTGAACCTCGGCAGGAAGTCTTAAGACTGCAAATGTCTCATCTAGTGGAACCTTGGCTAATGTAATGAAAGGAAGCAGGAAGAGTGCAGTATTCCAGAAAACCCCATTTATTAACATGCCCAAAAGAGGAGCCTGTCACCGAGCACAGGAAAATCCAAACCTGTAAAAGTTAATTAACTGTATCATGTCCATCAGTAAAATTTTACAGAATTACAGGAAAGATGTCTTTAAGATATACAGATCAGCTTTGGATGCAATTAATCATCTTTTCAATTTTCTAGTGAAAGACATTACGTGTAAAGGCAATACAGCATCTAAAACTGTTCCAGGGGCTGCACAAAGGCTGCAGTAACCTGACTTTTAGCAGCCTTTAGTTTGTGTGAAAGGTGACAGGCAAGAAGAAAAGCCGATCAGTGACGCATCCATGGAGCACGTGTTTTTGAAAGTACATTTGTGTGAAATTTGTTTATTCACAACTGCTTTAAAATAACCGTGACAGTTCATCAGCAAAATGTGGACCTCAGAGTGTTTTCTCCATGGATAACAAAAACCAAATTATCTGAATACCTATGTTATCGAAATTAATTTTGTTTTTCAGAACTGACATTATTGTTCAATGACACATGAACAGCAAAGCAAAAGCAGAGGTATGTTAAGGATAACTGACCAAGATAGCTCTTATACTCCTAAAGGTTTAACTAAGCAAACCTCATAAGTAACCTCAACAAAATATAATTCTGGTAAAGAGCACAATTATTTCCAATAAAATCTACTAGAGAGGCTACATTCTGTCACCACTCACCAATCTGACTGAAGAGGAAACACACCTGACAGCAAATGCTGAAGGTTCATGCCAGCCTTCAGAAACGGTTTTATCACCGTTTTTCTCCACCATGTATTAACCACATGCCATTAGTTCAATAGCCAACTACTGCCCTGTGCAGGGAACATTGTGGCTCCTCTTCCCCGTTCAGCGCACACGGCTGTTCAGGTCCGGAGATGTGAAACGCTGAGGCGGCTTTTAATATTTTACCAGGTTAGATGTGTATTTCCAAGACTTTCCAGTGAACTTCAGTGAGCCACACGGCCGGTATGAACAGGAGAAACACTCTGCACAACCTCCAATTCTTCTGGGAGCCCGGCAGACTGAGGACGGCCCTTCGGGCCAGCTTTACCTGCTGCTGGACATTTCATCAGTCCTGGGGCTTCTTACAACCACAACTCCCCACTACTCAGAGTTGTTTGACGGCAGCCAATAGCCATTGAGTGCAACATTAAGAAATATCAGTTTCTACTGCGCATATTTACTGCTTATACAAAACGCCTGCCTCAGTCTGCCAGAACGATGAGGAAGGTTATTACTGCTCTTGTGCTACGCGGGTTCCCATTGCAATCAGCGTTATTTATAATCAAATGAGTTATATAGGTAAATATCAAATCATTAAAGTAGCAATGCATAAGCATGAATATGGATATTGTGGACTTAATGGCTGTGTATTGCCCATTTATTACAGTTGCATTTTTACAGTTTCTTTAATTCGTTTCCTTAGGCTAACTAGAGACCTGTTAATTACGCTCCCAAGAGGTGGGCAACTACTAATTGGAAGAGAAGCAGGTGAAACAGAGGGACATTTCCTCTTAAGTGAAAAAACCCCACGCTTCAAAAATACTGCAATTCCCCAGAAAAAGTAATGTAAAACCCAAGGATCTCAAAAAGGTTCATAGCTTACAGCTACACAGGGATTTGTACCATTTTGTTTCATTGTTCCAGGAAAACTGATTAGATCACGTTTACTAAGTTCATGTGTTGATACACAAATGTTGACTCAACGTGTCGCTGCTTCACACCAGCCGTACTGCACTAAGGCAGGCTCCTGATTTCTCTTCAGGTTACTCACTGAAATGCAACAGAATCCAACACAAAATTTATTGGGGTAATTGATGCAAATGAGAAACTCGACTGCATAAACTGGAATGATGTAGAAAACATCCAGCTAAGAAACCAGAAGAGCAACTACAAGAGCTTTTAGTGAGCGCACAGATGTACCGGGCTAAATCAAAACGCTTCCAAGAGGCTCCCGAGGAAGGAATCATTGTTTCCCGAGCAGCAGGAGTACTCGGAGCAGATTGAACTACATGCAGGTTTAGAAATCAGGAGAAAGGGAGTTAACAAAACTCCTGGAGAAAGGGAAAACTGCACCAATAGAAATATTTGTTCAGCAGCTGTGCCAGGGTGCTCTGGGAAGGTGGCTCTGTACTAACGCTGGCTGCTGAGCAGTCCAGCTCATAGAAAAGGCTGTTTTAATCACCCTAGAAAATATACTGTTGCTTCTGGTAAAAGCCACAGACTCAGCCGAGTGACAATGCCCTGGGACTCAGAACACACTAAGCTGTGTTCCCAGCTCAGCAAAGACGGGCTTGTCTTAGAGGTGAACTTTAAACACAGCCACTCAGAGCGAGAAGGGAGAAAACAGACACAGTGGGAGGGTTTTTATGCCACATGAAAAACAAACTGGAACCAGTAGTGAGGAAAATTAATAGACTGCTTCTTTCACATCTAGAAATGCTCAAATTCCCAACAACAAAATAGATGGACAAGATCTGGCCAAATTTAAGTAGTTGTGTGTGCTTGGCTGCTGATGCTTGGTGGTGGTATCTCATTAACCAGTACTTTTGGCACCTGCTGGCATGCACTTTTTATTTATTTATTTTTTAGAAAACACAGCAGTGCTTCATACGTTTCCTCTATTGTTCTGTATTCAAAGGAACAAGCAATTGTGCATTAAGGTGTGAAACCTTATGATAGGATTCCCACCAATTTCTAGTCCCCTCCACCCCAATCTTTCTCTGGGCTGAAAAATATATCAAAGAATGGTTCCTAATTAAAAAATACAAATAAAAGGATAGCACTCTTCCCCCTTGCTTCCCCCTCCTGCCCCCAATTAATCCAAATGATAGGGATCAGATGACTGAAGTCATTCCAGACCCATGTATATGGTACCACGCCACCATTACCGGCTCAGCATCCCTACAGCAAAGAGGAGGCGCATCGTGGACAAGCATTTTGACGATAAAGGCTTTTGACATTTTCAATTCTGTGGTTCAGTTCATGAATGAGGAATGCAGGTGAACATAAATATTAAGTTTAAAAAAATCCTTTCAATGTAATCAGTTGTTGTATTTGTAAACATGCAATTACAATCTGCCTAATAGTTATACAATTTTCAGTCATACTTCTCACACACTAGCTGGCTCATTTGTTATACGGACAGGGTGTTAGGCCATGAAAGAATTCATTCAGCAGAGCTCAGTGACTTGTGTCTTTATTTCCTTGGGTACACTGCCCAAGTGTTTGCTTTTTGCACACTCCTGCTCCCAGCCGCGGGATCTGGACTCAGCCCCCTTCAACATGTCTTTGTCAGAAAGTCGATGAATACCTCATCTACAAACCCAGCGTAAAAGCCTCTTGTGGACCGCACGGTTGTCCTGAAAACTCCGAGCAGCATGTACCTGCAGAAAGAGCTGGCGGCAGCAGCCCTCAAGTGTTAATTACAGACGCGAAGCCCATTATGCAGAGAAAGGGACCCGCTGGCACTGCAAATGACTCGAACCTGCCCTTCCTGTGCGGGGAGTAAATTGAAGGTTCATTTCTACAGGAGATAATAGTTTTTAGATTCCGTTCCATGTATCCTCGACATAGGCAGGTACTTAACATTTAAATCATCTGCAGAGAAACAAGCTTCCTTTAGATCTACATGTTTCAGTTCCTAGCACTTCACTTAAGAATGCTAGTTATCCCGGCTGGGGCCTTACTCTTGCTTAAAGCAGAGAAAATGTCACATAGAACACTATCACTCTTAAAAAAACACCAGCCAACCTCCACACTAAGAGCCACACTTAAAATATGGCATCGTATGACTGTCGGATAAAGTCTGTTTTTTTTCTGAGGACTTTTTAAAATGCTAGGGGGCAAAAGGGGCTGTTTCTGTGTTTTCAAATAATTCCCAGAAGTGCATTAAGCACCACGCTCCCACAAACTTTTCAGCCCCGCAGAGAGACACAAGGCCCAGCGAGAGCCCCTGCCAGTGCAGCCAAAGGCACTGAGCCCCTCAGCCTCTTGTGCCCTTAGCACTCGACTGCCTGACCACGCAGCAGCAGCTCCACCTTTTCCTTGTGCTTTCCTTTCCATTCCCAGCCTGGAACAGCCTCTTCTTGTCATAACTCCAGCCAAGCTTTGGCCTCACTAACTCCATCCCCTCGTGCCCAGGCGACAGTTCCGTCCACTCTCAAACACGGCTGGGCAGTTTCCCGTCTCTCAGCAGCCGAAGGTAAGGCCACACTTCTGGGAAAACTTCATCTCCCCGCTGCGTACACAGGGGGAACGACAATAAAGGGCAAGTCACACGAACGGCGCGCGGGTGGTAACCAACAGCTGAACAACGACAAGCGGCAGCATCTCAACCTTCCTCTTTGTTGGCTAAGTTGCAGCATCCCACAGTAACCACTCGGAGTACTACAGCTCACGGATAGACAACTATATCTTGCCATGACAATATTTATTTTACTTACTGGGTTGGTTGCTTCCTTAATACGACCATATATTTTTAGAGTAACAGTTGCATCATAAGATGACTTCAGATTTACTATACAGAAATGTGAAAACTGTTGTGAATCTAAGTGATATATACACATATCTATAATATATATACACGCACATATATATAGCCTTACCAACAGTAGTCCAAGAGATGTGGGGGCAGAACAGGAATGTAAACATGCTGCCAGAACATCGGGTAGAGCATTGCTGCAGACCCATGAATGCAGGCAGTTAACTGAAAAACACGTATTAAAACAGGATCATGAATAAGACAAAAAACGAGCTTTAAAAGGCAAGGTTAGAAGAAAAAGCATAAAGAATCAATTCTTCTTTCATATCAACATGCTTTATTAGAAAATATACAGTGCTCTTGTTAAAAAAAGGGTATTGGTAGGTGAAGCGTGACTGGTTTATGGTGGTTGTCACTCAGCTGACTTTGTAAACAGCTGAGAACATGATTCATTCAACAAACCAACCTTGAAAAGAACACCCAGTGTTCTATAAAACAACAGAAACATGGAAATGAAAACACAAAGGGAACTAAAAAAGAGTAAAAGCAAATCCCCCAGTCCTAGTAATTACCATCCATTAAATATCATAAAACTTCATTGAAATTATAACACAAACTGAAAAAAAAAATTTGAGTGGTGTACGTTTCTTAAGACTATACCACACTAAACCCAGTGATTACTTTTTTATTACTTAAAAGAGACTTTTATCTAATTGCCTTTCACCAAACTATTTGATCCATTGAATTTTTCAGTTATATTTATAAAACCTCACTCAGAATAGTTTTGATGTTGGCAGGAACTGAGTGAAAAAGATCACAAATAACAAATAAAAGTGCTAGTCAAGCTGTGGGGAGAATCCTCACAGAGCTTTGGAGGAAATTATGTCTCTCAATCCTATTTCGAACGATAATTAATAATTTGGAAAAGGAAGATAAGCAGGATATTTATCACATTTGCTAAGGATATCAAAAGAGATATCAAAAGATAGCTGTCCTCAACAAGGACATCTCAGCAAAAGCTATAGTCAAATACCATGAAAAGAGACATGAACACACACACACTTGGGAAAACAAAATAAATGAATAAATAACTGGGAACACTCATACAGACAGACACCTACAAGGAAAAGACCAAGAGGTGACAGGTAACACATCCACCCTGCCGGCGTCTCTTGGTTTAGAGTGTCTTTGAATCTCACACGATACCCAGTGAAAGTTCTACATCATCCTTCACTTGTGAGACACATTTTGAAAACAACAATCCACAAAAGCCTACGAGCTGTTTGAAGGTATGACGAACTCAAGCACGTAATGCCTGTCTGGACAAGAGGAAGGAGGAGAACACTCTTACAAATACCTAAAAGACAAATTCTGCAGGGCTGAGGTCCTTGTGGTGGCCTGAAGTTGAGTGAGATGAAACTACGCAAGGACAAACCATGACATCAATCCTAACTCAGTTAGATGTGGTGTAACCTTCAGAGAAAAGCAGATGACACTCATTATTATTAATTTCCATTAAGACAGACTACTGAATTATATACCACCTCATAGGGAGCCCCCGACAGGTAAAGAACATGGTCTGGACGAGCTAATACAGTCTCTTAGGGCTCCGTGTCAGGGAAAAATCAGCTATAGCTCTGGATGTAGTTTGGTTTATGTTCACTGCCAAAGCCTACAGGACTCTAACGATAAAAATTTCAGACATAAAACCCCTCGAGTTGAAAACTCTCTCAAAAAATCCTGACAAAATCTGGAGACGTGGTCTTGTCTGACCCTCTTTGGCCGTCCCTCAGATCTCCACTCCGGTCCCACGGAAGCTGCAGTCGCCCCTCAGCTCCGCGCTGCCCGGGGCCGCCAGCGTCGGAACGAGAGGGTCCACAAAGCTCAAAAGCATCCCAGTGCTGAAAACACGTATGTGCAAGAGAATATGCAAGAATTTAAACTAGATTTGAACCACTGTCATAAGGAAATAGCAGACAGGGTACAGCAAGTGTCTGAACAAGTACCTGTTCAGTCTTTCTCAGAGAAAGAAAGCTCTTTATTAGCAGGTAAACATTATCTTATGGTCCATATAGGATGGAAATATTAGTATGTTAGGACACTAATGAAGGCAAAATTTGGAAGCTACAAAGTCTTGAATTATTCTATAATTATGACTCACAAAACACTAAGACTTATACATACCCCATTATATTTCGACTTATCTTTATTCCTACTGGAGAAGATGCTCCTCTCTCACAGATTAGATGAAAGGAACGGCCTGATTCCAAACCGTGCAGCAGGGAAACAGGGCATGCTTTCCAAAGGTAGTTTTTCCTCTATATTCCTAAATCCTTTATGTTTTCTGTTTCTGTTCTCCAAATCAAAAAGATGATTGGAAAAAATACTGTTTAAAAATTTAATTCTTACTTAAAAATGGCTTCTATGAGGACCAAATGGATTATTTCCCAGCATTATCATATGACATGGGTGCTGCTATAGAGGAGTGAACTCAGTAATCAAGGAGGCCCCATCGAAGTCCCCCTCCCATTGGTTTTCAAACTCAGCAAGAAAAGATTAAACAGACATAATGCTCAACACTGCAGACATCTGAGCAGAACCTGTCACTTAGTTTTGAGATGTACTCCCACCTTCCGATCTGGCAGGAATTCAAATCACACACTAGCACGGGCAAGCACCAGCACTGTCCTTCAACTCTGTCAAGACAGGGGCTCATAAAAAAGAAATAGCATATTTGCTGGAGACCTCACCTGATTAGTGATTGCCATACCGAAAACAAGCACTTAATAATAAGGCAGCCTGAGAAATGCCCAACTGTCAAAACTCTAGGAATCCAGCATTTTGCAATAAGATTAGTTCCACTACCGCAGCTTCCTGCAGCTGCTGCTGGAGTGTAAAAAGATAGCTGGGCCACAGAGACTCTGCTTCACTAAGCCACCGTTTGCAGTTTTATATTTAATACTCTAAAAGGCTTAGTTGAGCATATTAAATCAATGGGATTTTGTCACACATATAAATGTTATAAACTGACGTTGAATTACAATAGGCCATTTTCAAAATTTGAATCTGATGTGATGTAATATATTACTAGCACAGAATTCATTCCATCATAAAACACTTCGCACCCAGAACTGTTTCATTTTCTCTCTCTTACCCGATATTAAACTTAAACCTCAAGTATGATATGTGCCATGTCTCTCAAAGTTAAAAGAAATTAAGTGCAAATAGGTCCCTTCCTCTTTTTTGTTAAAAAACTAAAAAATAAAAACAAAGAAACCAACCCCCCTCACCACCACCCTCACTGTACTTTGCAAATTCGCGGTTTGGTGCGTTTCCAGTTACGAGGTCTTGGCTTCCGCTGAGCACAGTTTGAGATCAAATAATGCAGCTTGTTGTGCTGCTGGAGCCCTGGCTGCGGCCCAGCGCCCGGCCCGCACCGGGCAGCTTGCGCACAACGACGTGGGATGAGAGCAGGCGGTGGGAGCACCCCTCCCTGCCCAGGAACCAGAGCGGCTTCCATCTTGGACAGAGGCAAAAGGAGGAAGAATCCCAGAAAGAGAGGAAAGGAAACACAACCCTAGCTGTGAAACAGCTCGTTACGGAAGGCGAAGTGACAGGTAAGTAATTCTTCCCAGGCTCTGTCACAAAGGGAGAGATTAAACCAACCAGCCACACACATTTTGAGATGCTTAGGAGAGTGTCCTCTTCTTTCCTCCTCTCTGATAGTTTACTGTTCTTTTCCTTCTGTAGGTTTCTGAAATAAACACCTCTCTTTTTCATTTTAGCCAATTACCAGGCCTGGATGTATTTTTCTTTTTTTTAGTAGGGAGGACACAGAACATGCGACAGATACAAAAATCAAGATTTTACAAATTTTCTATGATATTAAACTTTACAATACTTATAATTCTTTCAGTTAAATGTAGGATTGATCGTAAACACCAAGTAATTTTTAATAGATCCCAGAGATTATTCTAATTCCCCTAGTTTCGCTTACCTTTCAAAATTATATTGTAATAGTTATTCTGAGATTATAATGTCTTACACTCTTTCTCTTTTCTGCCCTGTATCGACAGACCATTCCTATGTACACGATTTCAGCCTTCCATAGTATTCACAACTCCATGAAGCAGTTTTAATCTCAAACACAAAGTAGGTCACGGTCATACCATGAAAGACTAGTTAATACCACACAAAATGGAAATAGAAGCTTGTATTTTAGAGAGGACCGCTCAAGTACTTAGTCCATAGCACTAGAAAGCAAAATTAGTGAAAGCGTCTTATGCTCGTCATTCATAAAGGAAAGCAATCAATACCCATTTACAGAGCAAACAGAATGAAAACTTAACATTTTCTTTTATAAAGAAAATCACAATCTTATTGACTGATGAACCTTGAAATGCACAACACACAACTCTGAACTAAATGAAGCTGTGTGCTGGTTTTGATGTCCAGCCATTTGTAGCAGCGAGTGCTCTAGAGCATTCAGTAGCTTTCATCTCTCGGGCCCTTGATGGAGCCAAAGTGGTGTTAAGACTCCACCTTATCAAACAAAACTGCAAAAATGTGGATTGACAAGGTGTTGTAGCCCACTCCTTCGGTCCCTCCAGAGAAAGTCACTGGAACATCCATTTAAAAGTATCACTTACCTATTTTTTTATCCCGTCAAGTAAATGATGAAAAAAAGGACTTCACTACAGCATAAATGTTTGTACATTTAGGTACTAAACAACCCCAAGAACTCCTGTATCCGAAAAAACCTTTTTCATTTGAACATCAGAAGCCAGCAGAAGTAAAATCATCACATGGAACCACAGGATTGAGTTGAGGTTGCAGAGCTGAGGTAGGAAGGGAGACCTAGAGATCATGTCCTATATATGACCGACATTTTTTTAAAAGTACTGTGAATAGAAGAAATTCTCATGTATTTTACTCACAGTGCTCAGCTTACTACAACAGATGAGGATGCGGCGCTCGTACAGCATACTGGCGTAGAGATGCAGCATGTTGTTGACATCAACTGCTACAAAATACTCTGTCAGATTTCTCTGGGAAGAGAGAAAATCATTTTTGATTCATGATATTACAAAAACAAGTGTCCTTAACAAAAAACAACAACAAAAAAAGACAGATTTCATCCTCCCATTGCGCTACCTCCAGTACCTGACTTCAAGCAAGCGAGCAGTGTGTCATCTTATGTCAGAGCACTTTTGAGCCGCAAGAGCTTTCCCCAGCTTCTGAGGAGCCAGGTGTTGGAGTAACAAAACAGATGATGTTTCACATACAGCTTCCTAAATACAAGATACTTCTCGGAGAAAAAATACGTTCTGTCAGTGCTGGTGTCGTGCACTCACACATTGCCCCTTGGGGAAGACAGAAAGCGCTTCCTTGGGGGGCTGGGGAAACTGAGGCAGGAGACAGAGAAGTGTCTCTGAAAATGTCAATGGATGCCCATCGCTGATGAAGAGGCAGGGTTCAAACATCCAATTTTACCTGAGTGATCAGTATGTTCATATAGTATAAAGAAAATTAACTGCAGTAGAATATTGTAAGCAAAACACATTTGCAATTTGCCTCTAAAGTGTAGATAAAAAGATCAAGACACAAGCAGGTAACACTGCCAAAACTTCACATATACACTGCCTGGGCAACACGAGTTTCTTCCTTGCTTTTGCTGCTCAGAATATTAAAAAGTACCTATGTAAAAATTACTGTAAGTAACTGAAATTAAAAAAAAAAAAAGCAAGCCAGAGCAAGATGCACAAGAGAGAACGGCCAGCTGACCGCCCACGCCAGCCCGGCAGGCAGCAGCGCTCCCCGGCCGCACCCCCAGCGCGGCTGCCCAGCGCCCGCGGCACTGCCACCGGGCCTGCGGCAACTGCTAAACAACCAGCGTGTCTTTAACAAACAGCAAAGGGGTTCCTAACATCTGCACTATCAGAACTAGGTAGCCACCATGTGGGTTACTTCATCAAAATGTGTTATGTTCTCCCAGAATGAGGGGCTTTTACAGCGCAAGGCAAACAAAAAAAGGACTGTTGTTTGTAGAGGATGGTTTCACTTCTCAAAACACAGAAATTAAAAAGAAAAAGGTGGAGGGCGCGGGGCTGGTAGAGGAAAAGGTAATGTACCCAAGAATGCTGAATTAGGGAATTTGTTTCCAAATAGCTTCTTACAGATATTAAAGGGTTGGTATATGATAAAGACAGTCTTACACAAAAAGCACATATGAGAGCAAAATTAGATTAGTCATGAATTCAAGTGCAATCTTAATCATCATTAAATAAAAAAGTGCAGAAAAGCAAAAAGCGAATATGATTTAGAAACTTAAAGAAGCTCAACAAAGCCTATTAGCACTTTTGACAGATCCAAAGATAACTCTAAAACCACCAATGCTTGGCCTGAGAAGTCTGCCAAGATGCTTCATACTGTGCAAAAATATGTTCCACAGCTTGCCATCCAAACACAAAGAACTGAAGAGAAATTAAGCATTGTATTTGGAAGAGTTTTGTACTAGTATCTAGATAGAAAAAAAAACCCCTAAGCTCATTATGGGTAGCTTCAAACATGTCAATATAAAACAATCCTTCGGGTCTTTGTTACAGAAAAGCGGCCAGGTATATTCAAAAAGGGAAAATGAAAAAAAAAAGCCAACACATTTTGCCAAAAACCTATTAAACGATCATGTACTTTTTCTGTATTTCTCATCCCATCTGTGCTGATTAGCATGATATTTTTGTCTAAACATAAGCTGTCTTCTCTAGGGCTCTTCTTCCCCCTCTCACCCATCCTTCCACGACGCCAAAACACAGTGCGTGATGACACAACTGCCGCAAATAGTGGGAATTAGAATTGTTCCGTAGCCCTGAGCTCCCTCTGATGCCACTCGGCCGAGGGCCGTGGAACAGGAGCTGCATCCCCGGCGCTGCCCGCCCCGCCGTGCGGGGAACGGGGACGGTGTGCGGGGATCACAGACAGTGTGCGGGGATCGGGGACGGTGTGCGGGGATCGGGGACAGTGTGCGGGGATCGGGAACGGTGTGCGGGGATCAGGGACGGTGTGCGGGGATCACAGACAGTGTGCGGGGATCGGGGACGGTGTGCGGGGATCGGGGACAGTGTGCGGGGATCACAGACAGTGTGCGGGGATCACGGACGGTGTGCGGGGATCGGGGACGGTGTGCGGGGATCACAGACAGTGTGCGGGGATCACGGACGGTGTGCGGGGATCGGGGACAGTGTGCAGGGATCACAGACAGTGTGCAGGGAACGGGGACGGTGTGCAGGGATCACAGACGGTGTGCGGAGAGCGGGGACGGTGTGCGGGGATCACAGACAGTGTGCAGGGAACGGCGACGGTGTGCAGGGATCACGGACGGTGTGCGGAGAGCGGGGACGGGCTGGGGTGGCACCAGCAGCTGCTACGGAGGGGAAACCAGACATGGGGACCTGATTTGCAATTATTCTTTCAGCTTTATCATAGCTAAATACTGGCTTTGACACACAAATGTACTTTCAGATGGAAAGATTGGTAACACTTTAGTCTTCTCTGCTCTCAGAAATTTGCCAATGACACCTGCGAAGCATGTGGGCTGTATGGTAATGTATTGATACTAAGGAAATTCACGTGTTAGCTCTAAGTTTTATTTATAAGAAAGCTGTCATCTTTGAAGATTAAATTGGGACTTACACATGTATTTTGAAAGACATGTCTCGTAAGTGACAAAACCATGAATGAGTTAAATAAATACAAGCGAAAGCGTTCCAATTTGCCGTATAATTGTTGTGTATTTTGTTTCCTAGGATTTAAACCTTTCTTGAGAGAGAAAAAAGTGGGATTTTCAAAATAAAATATGGGAGCAGGTACCCCTACTCCCCTCAAAACTCACTCAGAGTACTCCATGAAAGTTCATGGAGATCAATGACCTATTTGATCATTTGCTATTTCAGTAAATGCACATGCACACTGACTTAAAAAAATTTTAAAAATAAAAAAAAAAATTAAAAAAAAAGTTCATGTACTTCTCTTCCTTTGTCATCTACTGAAGAACTTCTGACTGAAGGAACAAACCAAGGAGCAATCTCCTCTGCAAAGAGTGAAGCTTGAACACAGTAACACAGATTGTAGTTCTCTTATTTTAGCCTTACCATCACTAGCTCTTTTCTCTCTGCCCTCCAATTTACCAGCCTCTAAAAGGAAATAAACTTCCTTCCTTGCTCTCCAGGTAATTTGAGGCTTATCAAACAATAATTGTTGATGTTTGAGATCATTAGCATAAAAAAGATTAACATAAATATAACCCCTATAAGGAAGTAACTTCATGTCTGCATTAGGCCAGGATTTGATAGCTGGTTTAGACTGAGGAACTGACTCTTGAATTACATCTAAGGCATCCTATTGCTACAAAATACACATGTGTACTTTACATTTCCTTACTTACTAGAACCACAAAATCATGAAATGTTAACAGTAAGTAATAATGGAGTGGTGATAATAATAAAAGCTTCATATTTTTAAAGTAAATATTTTGACTTACAGCTGCCAATTTCCTGCTCATTTGGTATCTTTTCTTAATTAAAATGGCAAACACTGAAGTCCACTGTTATGTTGTACTTCTGCAGTTCGCAACATGACGTTTTTCACCCGATACTTATTATAAATTAACCACCTGAAGTTTACTTCAAAATCTAGCAATATATAGAATATCATCTATTACTAGGCCAAACAGAGGTAACAGTTATTATCTATTTCGCTGCTGACATTAAACAGAAATGAGAAAGTGCATGGTCCTCTACTCACATTTTCAGGTATACTAGGAAGCTCTCTGATGTCAGGCACAGTAAAGTAAGAGTGCTAAAAAAAAGAGCAAATATTGGTTATTGCAGTACTGTCAAAAGCAATCTAAACTTATTGCTTGCTGTTCATAACAGCAATAATAGCAGTTGCTCAGCTAAGTAAAAATGACAGAATATTTCTTACCAACTACCAGTAAGACTTTGTCATGGATTTCAAAACCTGGATTCTCAGATCACACAACATGAAATGCTTAAAGACCAAAAGCATCAAATGTTTCTGAAAGTTATTACATTTTTTTTGCTCTTCAGGCACAGACAAAGCCAGGGCCCGTGCGACACGTGCCCGGGGCAGCGCGGGGCTGAGCTCTGGCCACCGCGGAGGCCCCAGCCAGCGGGCCCTGCGCTGCCCCACGGCAGCAGCACCTGATGCACACGGACCGAGAAATACTTGCTGAAGTTTTTTTTATGCCTGCTTACCTGAAAAACGTTACTAAAGTTCTAGGTCACTTTTATACACCTTAAAAAACACAGTTTGAAACACTGTGTTGGTCTTGCAGTTTCATAATCCATTATATTGTCACATTTTTTAATTGTGTGCGCTCCAAGAGACCGGGTTCACTCTCGTTCCCAATCTGACTGCGTGTAACTTGCGTGATTCTTGGTTAGTGCTTTGGGAAAGGAAAGTGACTGAACTGCTTTTGTAAATTGATGTTGTATACAAATTATATTATTTTTAAGATTTTCACAATTTATCTTAGGGCTACTTAATAATTACTTGCTGAAGCTTTAAAGGCTGCTATATTCTTGGCATAATTCCACGGTTGGCACAATTTTCTTGTATATATATCTCAGGCATTTCAGTGCTTCATGAACAGTCTATAACCCGAAATAGCAAGAGGGTTTAACAGCTACACTGAATATAGACACTAAATGTATAAACATAATTTTTTGCTTTTTGATAAATCACTGGCTTAGTTTGGTTCAAAAGATGCAATGCAAAGATACAGGAATAGTAATCACAACTATATCACATAGAGGAACCTCACCCCAACCCCAAAATAGGCTTGTGAACAGCCAAAATAAAATGTGTAAAGACACCGGAGCAGACAGTCCCTTGGCTGCTCTTTGAGATCCTTTCTTGCTTCATCGCCCATGAAATGGCTGAGACAAGGGGAGACCGGCAGCATTCCTTGAAACCACTGGTATGAAAAAACTGAAATATCCCAACTGATCGTTGCCTTTCGAGACAGCTGAAAACAGAAACGCTGTTCACAATAGCGCCGGCCTCGCGGGGACGGGGATGTTTCCACCGCCAGCCGGTGACCCAGCGAGGCCAAACAACTGCTACCTGTCGAGTGACATCACAGGGCAGTGACGGGAGGGAGCTGCTGGTGGCCACTGAGGACTTTAGGAGAAGGAGGAAAGGAAACGAGAGGTCTCCCGTGGCTGCACAGACCACTGGTTTTCATGTGAACTCCAAATGACTAATTGGCAACCGCAGCAATGTGCATCTTCAACACTTTTTCACTACAGCCTGGAACACAGGGCTGTTCGGCAAAAAAACCCCAAATACAATCCCATCAATAAAATCTCACATCTGTTCTCTGTGTTCTTCGGTTAACTTTCTCACAAGACATAAAAATGAAATACATTTTGTTTGTGTGAGTCTTTTTCTTCAGGGGAGGAGAGGAAAAGCCATCAGAAAAGGTGATAAACAGTTAATATTCAAACGGCTGCTATGGCAGGTACACAAGTGTTTGCTTTCCAGTCTCCTTCCCTTTGCATACTTGCAAGCTCTAGGAGTTCTGCAGAAGTGTGGACAGTAAATGTCATGTTGCTGCTCTGTGACCTCTGACAGGTCACAGGTGATGTGGTGAGAAATTTCCATGAGGAACACCCGATCTTCCTCCGATCAAACAACAGCATCTCTGAGACATTCGAGGTTAAGGAAAGGGAAACAGAGGGCCCCAAACATGAAAAGGGGAATTTCAGAGCTCTGTGTCCTCACAGGAAAACGACATCCGTCTACCACATTCCAAATAGGAGAATTGCTTTTGACATCCCTCCATCATGATATGTAATGAAAATTAAAGACCTCAGTTTACATCTCTGCCACTCACCACTCCAAGATGAACAGAGGTTCCTGGCTCAGGGATGGCAAGTTTATGAAATGTTTCTAGGAGCTCACTCCTTTGAGTATCCTGAAATAAGGAGAAGAAAAAAGAAATTAATACTAAGTAGGCATTGCTATAACAAGCTAAATTCCAAGACAGAAGGGCAATGTTCATCGAACTGGGGGTTTAGAGTGTAAAGCAAAAAGTGAAAATAGATTTATACATTAGACTATGAACAGAAATGAATGTAGTTCCCTCTGACAGCTGGGTTTTATAACATGATTTTTTTAGAATATATTTTTTCCATATGTATTTCTACATATTTCTGCAACCTACTTAGTCACCAACCTATGCACTACACAGTTACTCAGCACAGCCCACGCCAGCTTGCACTGCAAGTTCCTTATAACAGCTCGCTAGCTTAGGGGAAAGCCAAATGGATTTAATCCATCCAGATGAAGAGATGATCCTAAGTGCTTGTACCTCAAACGCAAATAATTCTGACAAATGCAAGATACAATTATTACCACAAAATGGTAATAGATCAAAGTAGCCAGCTAACTGGGAAGATGATCATGTAATATTTTAAATACACGAGACTAGGCTAGGTGTTGCAAACACATAAGTGATTTCTCTGTATCACGAATTATCATTTATAAACCTAGAAGCAAATTTTAATGGCTTAGTTCCCATTTTTTCACTGTCTCAAGACTGAATTTTACTTTGTTTTGCTTTAAAAGCAAAGAGCGTCTGAAAGGCTTGTCCCAGGTGATGTTCCATGGGTGAGAACTTCGCATCAGGGAGCTCAGGTCTGCACTTACCTTATGTGACACGCGAGACACCTGTAAGAGATCCCGGCCCCCCGGCAGCGTGGGAACCGCGGGGATGTGCTGAGCACGGCTCAGGGAACCACAAGGGCTGCACAGTGGGTGACTGCAGGGAAACCATTAACTCCTGTTGGATCCACAGTCACATTCTTGGACTTTATCTTTTCCCAAAAATAATTTAAAAGCATATTTATTTTTCAAAGGCACTTGCCAAGTTCAGCTTGGCTGAATATGATTGTCTATATTGCTGCATCATACAGATTAATAACTCACATGGTCATCTCTGAGACAAGCACTTCTTAAACCAGCTTGTTTTCATCCCTTCTCCCTCATTTGACATTGGGGCAGGGAAAAGTAGGGTTAGTACTTTAAAATAATACCTGTCCTTTTGCTGAATAATCTGCCAAGACGTTGAGCAGCTTATAAAAGACTTCAAACCATGGCAGGTAACTAGAAAAAAAAAAAAAAAAAGAAAGAAAAAGCATAAATGTAACTTGCTAAATAAATCCACCCTTGTTGGCCTGTACACCTCTATAGGTGCATGCTACCAACAGCCTCTGCTGGGCGTGACACTGCAAATGTCACCGGGAAAGGCACATGGGCCGTTCCCCGGCAGCAGCCGCTGCCCCTGGGCACTGAGCTCCGGCTTCGGCTCTTGCCAGCGTCTGCAGCAACACACGGGCGCTGAGCGCCAGATGTGCACCAGCTGTGAGCAGCTGCGGTTCCCCTGCTCCTCACCTGCACAGAACATACAACCCAAGGGCAGGTTTTAACCTGTAAAATAAAGGTACACTCATGTATCTATGTTCATGTACGGGGGAACATTTTTAATAGTAATTATTTCCCAAAGTATATGTTGAACAACTAGTCTTCCATAGAGCTGCTGAGGGCCCAGTGAACTGCAGACAGTTGTTTTGGTTTTGAATCCTGGTACAAATGGATTTTTTAAATTGCACAACAAATATCTCAGTTTTTAACTTGTCAAATCTGATTCCACATCCTGTATCGTGGCATTCGGCCAGTCCTTAGTGAGGTCAAATAGAAACTTCACCTTAAGTATATTTGCTTTCAACTTACAGAAGTAATAAAGAAATAAAATTAAAAGACAAACACGCAGAAAAATCACATCTTTTTCATTTACATTACATTTCTATTCCATAAAAGAGACAGCTAAGATGTGACTTCACACTACAGTATGCTTTGGCAGGATTTTGTACCCTATTTTCCTGGCACAGTTCTTTATTTCAACTCCTTTTAAATACCTACCAGGAATTTCCCCTCGGCTGCAGCGAGCAGGAAAGCAAGTTTGCGTGATGCACAGACTGATTCTTCTTTTAATCACAGATGCATTTTGAAGCAAATGGATTCTATTTTGGTATAGTTAGACAGGATTTAAAGTTTTTATAAAACATGCCTACATCCTGACAAGTCTAAAGAATGGAGTGCCCCGTGGTTCCTAACTGTACAGCTTTCAGTAATAAATGAAGTGAGAAGCTATATATGAGACAGATAAAGGGAATGACACTCCATCATTAACATTTGTTTGAAGCCTGCAAATGCTACTGTAAAATGTAAGTAGCTTATCAAAATATACTGATAAGCAACTTAACTTTTCATGTTATATGACAGTATTATCATTTAAATTAATATGCTCTAAGCATCTTTACAAACTATGTATTGGAATAGAGGAGAAAGACAGACAATTACCACTTTAAACAGCATTTAAGTTTGGCATTATATTGTAAACAATCAAGAAGGATTAGTTAGAAGATAAGTTTCTTTCTTTCTGTTTAGTTAAACAAACCTCAGCAGAGTTAAAAGCCATTACAAGAGTAACAAGAAATCCTCTCAAAACCTATCTGCTAAGTAGAGATTAAGAACCTGGTAAACAAATCCCTGCAAGGCATCTATCAAAAGAGTTGGAAAAGACAGAAAACCAAGGAGGCAGAAAGCTCCCTGACAGCACAACCCCCAAACTTATTTCAGGAAAGCACGTTTAAAGTTCTATTTAATTGCTCAGGGACCTTGCTGGAAAACTTTATTCACAGTTTAAAATTATAATCTTTTAAAATATTATTGTGCTTTATTTCTTTTGTTCAGCACCTAGCGAATAGCTTCTAGGATTCTAATAAAAACAGCCCAGATAAAGTCTCTACTCAGACAATGTCAGAACATCGGCAACCCCCCCGCACAACAGAAGGGAAGGTGTAGCCCTACTTCTGTTGTATTTGCTCACTCCTTCGTGGCTCTTCGTTAATATAATGAACTTCATTATTGTTCTTTGTTTAACACTAACTCTTCCTTATTTTAACCCATGTTTTCCAAATTATGGTTTAGCATCTCAGTATAACTGCTGCTTTTTCTTATTTTAGGAATAACTTTCCATTTTGAGGAGAGAAGCTTCACAGTTTTGAAGCCGAGGAAAGGAGCTGCTGTTTGAAGCAGATCTCAGCACAGCACACAGGGACCTGCGCAGCTCTTGCTCGAGAGCTGCAAGACAAGATAAAACAAACCCATCACCTAATTGCGCAAATTATATGGACAATCTCACTTCAATTTTCACCTCTCTGCTTTGTCACTGCTGAATTCAGGATCTCTCTCACCCTGAAAGCTTTGGATATGCTAGAAAACTAATTTATCCTGCCATCTTCAATACTTTTACTTCATCACTTATTCTGTGTTGACTACTCAAGAATTAAAGAGTTCTGCTTTTATTAGACCAAATTGTGGCCAGCTAAAGTTGAAAAAAAAAAAAAGTCAAGAAATATAGTTGTCTGAATTTGTTTCTAGATCTCTGCCAAAAGAAAAAAGATGTGGATTTTTTCTTACGAAAAGCAAATCCTTGAGGCAGCCTTTAAACACCCCTTCCAAAGAAACGAAGGTTGAATTTATAACCAAAAACTTTCTGTACCACATGCAACTGAAGTAGCACAACTGGTAGCACTACTGAAGATTTATGGTTTATGACTCGCTCATATTTAATTTGTAACCAAACACTTCCCCTTCCTCTTAGCTACCTTAGAACTTTTGATTAACTCTTGTTTTCACAGGTCAGAGGTTAAACAAAGGAAGGGAAGCGCTCGGGATTGAAATTGCCCAGAGCCCCATCGCATGGGAGCACTCGCGCACCCCCCTCCCCAACATCAAATATGGGACAGACCAGAGATTCTTCAAGGGAGTTGAAGTTCAAAGACTCCAACAAGCATAAATCAGATTGTGGTTGAAGAGTAAACAAAAATAAAAGGGCAATCTCAAATTCTGAGTTCTTTTTTTTCAATTTTACACCCATTTTCAGTTTCCTCACACACATACAATGACACATTTGCCACCAATCATGAGTATCAAATCAAAGCCTAATCAAATCAGGCTTCTCCAAGCTGAGAGCTGGTTTGGCGACTCTGCCGTGCTGTCCCTCTGAACCCCGGCGCTGCAGACGGGCCAGTCTGGCGGGAAACAAACCCGGGCACAGGAAAACGGGTTATTATGCTCCACACGGTCTGCACAAACTCCGCTGCACGAGCTGCACAGAACCTTATTCAGTAACTCGTATGTCATCACCTTTTTAGTGCGCTCCTTGAAAGTACAAAACGTCATTAGTTACATGTGTCACAGCAATTAGGGTCAGTCCAAACGTTAGTACAACAGCGCCGCATTGCAGCTTGTAAATACAAACGTTTCCAAAATGTGGTGTTTAAAGAACAGTGGCGCAAAAACAACAACTGCCGAGGCGGGCTGACACTACAGGAAAGATAACAAAGAAGCAAATTAGCATGATAACAAAGTCCAGCAATCCCTGTGGGTCGGGGTTTGCTGTGGTGAAGAGCTTCAGCAGACCTGCAACAAGAAGTAAAGCTTTTGTACCCTGAGTCGGCATGTGGGGATGGGGACAGCAGGAGGATGGGGAAGGCAGGAGGATGAGGACGGAGAAGGCAGGAGGATGAGGATGGGGAAGGCAGGAGGATGAGGATGGGGAAGGCAGGAGGACAGAGAAGGCAGGAGGATGAGGACGGGGAAGGCAGGAGGATGAGGACGGGGAAGGCAGGAGGATGAGGACGGGGAAGGCAGGAGGATGAGGAAGGCAGAAGGATGGGGAAGGGGAAGGCAGGAGGACAGGAAGGCAAGAGAGGGAAGGCAGGAGGACGGGGAAGGCAGGAGGATGGGGAAGGCAGGAGGATGGGGAAGGCAGGAGGACAGGAAGGCAGGAGGACAGGAAGGCAGGAGGACGGGGAAGGCAGGAGGACGGGGAAGGCAGGAGGACGGGGAAGGCAGGAGGATGGGGAAGGCAGGAGGATGGGGAAGGCAGGAGGACGGGGAAGGCAGGAGGACAGGAAGGCAGGAGGACAGGAAGGCAGGAGGACGGGGAAGGCAGGAGGACGGGGAAGGCAGGAGGACGGGGAAGGCAGGAGGACGCAATGGCCGCTGCCCCCACAGCTGCAGACGGTGCAAGCCGTGCTGCTCGCAGGAGTTCAATCTGGGCTTCAAAAGTTACACTGAACAGAAAATGTCATCGCCCAATAGTAGCTGCTACACAGATGAAAATGCTGTACTGCCGTCAAGTTAGCTTTGAATTTTTCAACATATTAATCCTCCCGTGTGCTTTAACATATGAAAGGAAAAGCCTCCTCTATCCCAGCAGCACGAGGTCGTGTTTTCTGACGGCTGCAGCCCAAACTGGAGAACATGCAGCTGGCCCTTTGGAGATAAAGCAACTGCACTTACATGCACATATACACACATTCACACAAACCCACGCGTGTACGCACACATACATGTGCATATCATCATCCCACAGGACGATGGACGCAGTAAGGGCTGACCCAACAGAACTTCCTTTAGTCATATTAAGTTGTCAACAGCAATGAAATTAAGCAGAAAAGTGGATTTCCAGGATCCTCCTACACTCATTAAAGACTTAATACAACAGCTTTTAAAAACAAAACAATTATAATCATTATTTACAATTATTTTTTTGTTTTTTAATAATTAGAAAGAAATCTCTCTCCAGCTGACTCACACTGAGGAACATTAATTGAAACTAACACTTTACATTTAGCCTGGTCAAATAGTACCCATGGATAAAAGCAGAAAGGCCACAATAGCACACACAAAAAAATGATGCCTGATTTTAATCTATTACTAGTCCAAGCCCTCCGCTAGCCTGTTTGACATGGGCAATTTTGGGAATAACATTTCAGTAGCTACAGCCACAAACAGAAGCCAGCCCGTGGCAAACCCCGCAGCCGGCGGCACCGCGGATCGCCCTGCACGGCTCGTGCCCAGTGCGCCACGGAACCCGCCGTGGTGTTAACGAAGGTAACTCTGCCCCTCTCACAGACCTGAGCTCAGCGGCAGATCTAAGGATCACGCCCATCAGCTCGGCACCGTGCCCTGGCTACTGTCCTGTGTAAGATTAAGGGCTCATCGATAATAAGTTATGGGACTTCAACTTGCACAAACATATGAGAGCTACTGTCTTATCTCCATCAGAATAGGAAGATTGCCTTCCAGCAAACACAGAAGCCAAGAAAGTATATAAAAAAATCAAGAGAATAGCTCTATTACAGTGACTGCCTATATGTAAAGTCACGCAACTAATTTAGTCAAATGGAATTGTCCAATGGTAAATAGAAGAATGCAACACCTCTACAAATAGCAAAAGAGAAATCTTTAAGCAACATATCTACACTGGCATCCAGCTGATTTCTCTATCAAGTAAAAGATGCCTTCCTCAGGAAAAAACAGCTGTTTCTCATCCAGTTCTGAAGCACCACTAATGAATAGAGGGTTTGATAATAAATGTATTTTATTTGAAATATGAAAATTTCACCATTATCGTTTCTTTTGATATTTTTGAGCGCTCATTAGAATGAAGGAGAGTCATAAGTTATAGCATGTACCATTCTAAATCACTGTAGCTATCTCACGAATACCACGTACATCCAAGGTCAAGTGTAAGGAGAGGCCAGGCAAACAGGCAGACACGGGGTGGGACCAGGAATTTGACTTACTGTTAGAAAGGTAAATCTCAACTTAAAAAGGGAGAGATTTTCCAGCGTTAGTCGCGACAAACAATTGTGAAGGAAGAAGCAACAGCAGGATAACGGAAGTGCACAAGAGCATCACGAAAGACAAACTCATCAAAACAAACTCCCACGGAGCACCAAGGGTTTGGAAGTGCATCGAGAGCAAAAACGCTCCGTGTTCCAGTGGAGCAGCAGCAAAGCCCAGTGGCAAGGGGTGCGTTAAAAAATGATTTGTATTTGCTAACTGCCATAGCAACTGTTTATAAAACTAATCTTTAACATTGACAGCTCCAGCTTTCAATTTTACTGGTGTGCTGACACCATGAAAAAGCAAAGTGAACACTTCTGGCGAGGTACCTGCAGCGCCTTTGGTTTCCTCTGAGAGGGCAGTGCCAGCTCAGCTCACACAACTGCTGCAGAGTACTGAACAACTCCCGGCCCACATCCAGGCAGAACTGCCTTTCTGTATGTATATCTTTGTCATTTGAAATTAATGAGACTAACTAGTCTAACATCAACATATTTAATGCGGCATCTCCTAACAGACCAAGTTGTACACACACACAACTTTCACTCCTTCCATTCACGCAGATCACAAGCGGAATTTTTAACATGTATTTATTTATAACACATACTATGTATTTTGATAACAGCATAACCAACTGCCATCTCCCTTGCAAAACAGAGCAGTCATTTCCATTTTACAGATGGGCACACTTCTCTGGAGTGACAGGCTCACCAAATCTGTCTGTATCAGCCAGGCCTGGCGTTGAAGAGTTCCTGAGTCTTGACCTTTTGCTCAGTCCAATAACTTACAGTGGCCTAGAATACTTAATTCCATCAATAATGAGCTTGGCTTTTATATAAACCACAGTATGCATCACCACTAACTTCACTGCAAACACTCCTGAGTGACAAAAGTGTAAGGAAAAGGCAATTCAGGCCAAGTATTTCTCCTGCCAGTACAACTTTGCATGTACCAATAAAACATGCAGATCTTTAGTTCGTGCACTCTGAATAATTAATCCAAACCCAGATGACCTGGTACTTGGCTGTGGCAGTGACATCTCCGCAAGCCCAGCAGGTTCTGTATGTCCAAGCACTGATCTAACGACTGAAGCACCTTTTCTTGCGTGGCCACGCTCACAGGACAGGAGGGACTGGTGCCTATAGGGGTATGGATGCCTCGGTCTCCATCTCCACCACAAGTAATCCCACCACCACCAGGTTAGAAAGAAAATTACTATGGAAAACATATCGAAAATTACTTCAGACTAGTTATCTTAGGGCTTTTTGCATTTAAAGATAAAACTCTGCAATTTATCCTTAAAAACAACCCTGCTGCTTTCCATCCTCAGGCACCTGGTCACCAATGAGGCTGCTCCCAGGCAGCATTACTCCTGATCCTGGCAATCACCTTCTAAGTTAATACTGGTGACTGCAGATTCTGATGAAGAACTAAGTTATGTTTGCCAGTCACCATGCTCTGCAGTGGTTTTGTAGAGACACAATTTTAAATAGCAAAAGCATAGCCATCAAAACACTTTTAACTCCCTTCAGTAGAAACGTGAATTCCACTTTTTAAGTATTTTTAAATTCCACCTTAATTTTTAACAGCTAAGACTAAGTTAAATGACTTAACTACATATTTTTTTAAATAATCTTTTTTCCTCCCCTCAAGAGAGAGCTGAGTCTTCATACACCTATTACTCTCCTTGCAGTAATACGCTTTTAATTTTTTTTTCCATCTTCCTTTCCTTCCCCCACCCAGTGTTTCCAGGATTTTTACAAAATGCATTTGAAAGAACTAAGACACCTCTGGGCTCACAGGGGAATTTCCGTAGGCTAAATTCCCAGTTCAGCCATTTATGTGGTCCAGGGTCTTCCCCCAGACCTCCTGGAACTCAGGACATCATTATTCTCTCCTCTAGACTCAGTCTATTGACACATTCTCACACTTGTAAGCTTAAACACATACACAGATACCCACAAATCTCCATGGCAACATGTGTGCATGTTGATGAGATGCAGCCTTACCTTCCACAGGAAGCTGCCTTTTTTGAACAGCAGCTTTTTTTTAATTATTTCTAAGTTTTGTCTCTGCATTAGACCTCAACCCACTGCAAGTGCCCCTGCCACTGCAGAGCCGTCCCAGTCCTTTCCTTTTCTTGCTCTCAGAGGATTTCTTTCCTTTTTGCATTTCCTCCTTTTTTGTTCTAAACTTCCCTTTGATTATTACCCAGGAGTGATATTTCCATGAAATTCAGTTAAAAGTTCTGTAGCTTAAGCATGTGACTCATGTACATATTTTAGAAGTATTTAACCCCCCAGAACTGGCTCACACAGAACTTGGGCATCTCATCTTATGGAGCATCCCAATACCGTGTAATTGTCAATAGAAAGTGCTTACTTTAGGGACTTGCAACCATGTATTAATAAGTCTATTAAAACATTCCCTTTCCTGTTTTTCTCCCCAGTGTGACCAAGTAGAGCAGTTACAGCAAGTCTCCCTTGCACAAAGCCTCCCAAGTTCACTAAATGCCACTATTGAAGCCACCGCTCCCCAAACCGCTCCAGTGGCTCTTGAGCGGAGCAGCAGCGTCTCACAAAGAGCTCAAAGGAGCTGAATGCACCCCCTGAACAACATGAAGCCAGAAAATTGTAACAAAGACATTTATGATGTAACAATTTTACATTTTAGTCAAGCTAAAAAGTGCAAGGGCAACTTGAGATAACCATTCCAAGGGTCTTTTGTTCGTGTGCTAACATCTAATTGGGACATTGCAAATGGAACTGAAGTCTGGGTTGACAAAGCTGTCACCCTTTCTCAGGTTCTTTGTGGTCACTCTAAAACCTTGGAGGGGGGGTGGGAAAAGTCCAGTGCAGCTGCACTGTGGAATTTCTGTAAATAAAAGGAACTCAGAAGAACTTGAGTGTTACAGTATGCAGCACCACGAGGCATCTATCGGCCCGGCACACAGCAATCTCCCGGCCTCACAGGAGCCCTCTGTGAGCGAAGAAAACAACATCATTTTACAGTCTAAAAAAGAAACAGCTTCTCCATGAAAGCCATGCCTTTTTCAGTGAAAAACTTTTTATACAAAAAGAAACTGTGTCTTAAGGACCTGGAGCATTACCCTTCAGACTGGAAAAGAGGAACAGCACACCTTCTGGCTTACAGGTCCATGCATAACATCCCACATTCTGTACAAAGAAACCGTACATTTAGAGAGACACAAATATAGGCATAATTTAGAACTTATAAAATTTCAATGGTCAAGCTTTTTTTCTTGTGAATTACCTATCACTGCAAAATTTAGGAAAGTTTATTGAATTTTATGATAGAGTATTTTGTGTTTCATTTATTTCAAACACAATCATAAGGTCTCTTGTCCCCTTTGAGAAAGTTGTAAAATTTGGGGGTTTTTTAGCTTAAAACCAAGAAAGAAACTTCTCATGCATGTTTAAGAGCGAAGGACTGAAGCAGTGATGTGAAATAAAGGTACATAAAGAAAAAGGTTTGTTTGCATTTACAAGGCAAACACTGACAATTATGTCTTTATACTCTTGTTAAAACCACAGGCACAGAATATCCCGTAAAGCGCCCTTGGTGGGAAGATGGGGCTGCTGAAGTGCTTGGCAGTTCATCAGGAGATTTATGAAGTGCAACAAGGCAGCTTTGGAGTTAAAAGGACAACAATTATCTTCCACTTAACGCCAACAGGAATACACCTAACAATGTTTTGACTTGGCCAGGGTTAAGTAAATTGTTCTAATAAACAAGAAGAGCGCAGAGAACAGCCTTAAACTGAGAAAAGTTACAGCTGATACTGGTACTAAATTTCCTGGATGTTAAAAAAACCTGGTTATGAAGCAGTTAGAGCAGTCTGGCACGCGGGGCTTGATTTGACCAGAGCAGGATGCATTAGACAGCCGGAGAGCCTAAAGATCCCTCCAAGTGACACCAGAGAAAGGATTCCAAAGGCTTAGCTTGTCAAGGAGGCTCTCTTCTCAACCCGCGTTTAAAGCACACATGAAAGTGCTGGAAGAGAGAATTCGAGATGTGGCAGACAAGCAGAGATCCCTCTAGGTTTGAGACATCTGGCATCAGTTGAAATCCATCACATTTCATTTGGGGATCAAAGGCTACTGGTAAGTCTATCACAGGTTGAAATAGTAGATCCTGCACAGCCTTTTCATCCCAGTGCAAATTAACCCTTTTTCCTTGACCAGAGAAACAGCTCCTTTCCGTACAGCCCCCAATCCCATGTGTTGTTGAGCTGTGCCCTGTGGTACTGAGGCTGAGCTGAAATTTCAGTGGAATTACGAACTTTTCATCATAAATCAGAAGTGCTCCCTCTCAGCAAAAGGCACAATGTGCTCCAGCACATACTTTGTATTACAGTCTGCAATGACATAGATTGCGGAATGTGAGAAACCGGGCTGGTCACGTAAGAATCACTTTACTTACAGAAAATAAGCATTTGCAATACAAGATGTGAGCACAGTCCTTGAAGACTATAAAGATCAAGTCAGAGTCTGATATTTGATTGCGGATTGTCTGTGATGATTGTGTACAACATTTTAGGATGCACGACCAATATTTAGATGTAAAAATAAGCATATGAAGTGATAGGACTTGACTCTTCACCTGCAGAAACACCACCGATGAACCTGATCAACAGGCTTCTGAAAATGTGACGCACAACTTAACAGAAAAGACTCTCTGGCCCGTTAACTGGCCAGAGGGCACAATTTTTATTTACGAGACTTCTTGTCTAACAATCAGCTTAACAAATGATTAAAATAGGAGATCACCCACCATCATTTTATTCTCTGAATACTCCGGCTGGGGCACCAACACTAATTAATTCTAAAATACTGAAGTAAGTTACTGTTAGGTAAGTAATACTTGTATTGTATAGTTCGGAGGAAGATCTGTCCCTTATCAAGCATGTTGATAAACAGCCAGGGTTACAAATTAAGGTTTTTATTTCAGATCCGTGCACAATCCAGATAAGGCTGCCTCTACGAAGCCATATAAAGCCTTTTTTCCTATTATTACAGTGTGGCTGAATCACGTTTTCTATTGAAACAATACGCAGAAGTCATCTCATGCAGCTTTTCTCAGCAGTTGTACCTCTCAGAACAGCCGCTGCCCCTCAGTTACCCGTGCACAACCCGAGGCTCCTGCCCAGCCTGATCCGCGGGAGGACGTTGCCACGGCCTCTCGTTGGGATGTAGTGTCCGTCTGTCTGCATGGCCAGGATGGGCTCGCTCCTCACAGACTGGCTTGGAAGGCTTCAGCCAGCAGCCCCAAAGTGATCCAGCTGGGGAAGGGCAGGTCCATCCGTCTCCTACTTTAACTACTTCCTCCCTGCTTTTTTGATGCCAGGGAACTGGGCTTTCCCCAAGGTGATGCGCTAATTCATTTCATATTAGCACTAAAATGGAAGTTTCCCAGCCAGTCAGCCAGGGCCAAAGGTAATAAAAAGTGACATGATTTAATTACTTCTGTTACAGTTATTCAGCAACTAAAGAAGGTGTGAAATGAAGCCCTAATTAATTAAGTAAAACTGGTTTCTGGTCAGTAGGCAAGACTAGTGAGCTAGCTGGACTAGGATGCAGTATTCTTGGTTTTTTCCAATTCCACAGATAGTAATATATTAATATTGCTAACCCTTGACATTTTTGTTGCGATCCTTCTCACTGATATTTTACAAAAGCGTTTTGACTTGCAGTCAGGATTAAAGCTGTGGCAAAACCTGTATAAACAAGTTCACAAGTTTTCTCTAAGGATCCAAACCTTAAAGACACAGAGGACTACTAGTGTTTAGGATAACTGTAATCAGAGTGAGGATTCTGCTTTGATGAGAACTGGAAGAGTTGACAAATGGCCCAAATGTGGAAACAGCTCATTCTGGAAAGCATTAACCCACTCCGACGGACCAGAGAGCCTGGGACACAGCACCTCCCCATTAACATCATTGGAATGCACGTTCCCCAGACCTGTTGCTGGAAGCCCTACAGCATTTCCATATTCACGCTCCTTCCTCTGTCCTGTCCCCGCTCCACGATCCCTGTTCTTGCACGGCTCCCAACACCACGGGTCGGGTGGATTTAGCGTCAGCAGCGTGTGCGGGAGCCTGTGCCAGGAGCTTCACCTCCCGCTGGGCATCGGTCGCAGCCAGACACGGCAAGAAGGGAGACACACTGAGAGTCTAACTGAAATGCACATTTCTCTATTACATGATTTTGCATGTGAGAACTACGATGGTTTTCCTTACCGCCAATGTTGCAAAAGAGCTTTAGAACAAACGTCGGCTACGTAAGGGCAGCGCTCCATTGGTACAGGTTCTAGAGTGAGATTTGGAAGCGTTTTACTATTACGCTCCTCATAATTCAAACTCTGTTTTGTGTCTGTCTTTATAGGTCACTGTTGGCCAGATGGAAAATATTAAGGAAAAAGGATTGCGAGTAAATCAACGGGCTGTGGTCTGCTGCCAAAAGGCCCCAGGCGAAGTGCGAGCAGATCTCAGGCGGCTCCGGCGGGCTCCGGCGCTGGCACCGCGGGCGGCCGGGCCCCGCACACTGCGCACATCGGGCACGTCTGGGAAAGGGACAATCCACAGGACTGGGCTGGAAACACCTCCCTGCGCTCGCTGGCTGCGCTATCACCTTATCCCACTGCAGAGCTAATGCAGGGACACCGCTCAGACTTGGTACCAAAATCAACACGTAGAGAAATAAATACCAGTGCTAAAGGATAACAACCTAAACACTCAACTAAGAGTAATGACTTATACAGATGTCTGTATGGATCCTTTACAACTTGTCTTGGTTTGTGACTCTGTTCTTTAGACAGACATTTATACATAAAAATATCTAAAAACCTCTTTGATATTTTTGCACGTCCACACAGATGACTGCACATTCTTACGAAATACATACACACAACATATTGACATGATTAATAATGCTTGTGCTCATTCATGATCAATAAGAGGATCAAGAAAAACTAGGAATAAACTTCAATAGAAGCTTTTTGATGATGAGACAGAAAAAATGCGTTATCAAATACTTTTAGTTTTTAAAGACTATTTTAGGAAGTGTATTTTATTCAGTATTGCAGAGAATATAGTTTCAGAAATCTAATATGACTTGAGAGACACTTCAAAATGTATTTAAAGATACTTGAACAACATGAAACACTAAGACAGCCTTACAGGCTTTCTGAAATAAGCTGCTAGAGTTTAATGGCAGAGACGAATATGGAAGACAACAAATGAGCAGATGTAATATGGAATTTTATTCCTCTATTCTTGGCACTGTACTTTTAAATAGCTCAGCTCTATCTTGTAAAGCTTGTAAGGGCAATAAAGAAAAACCACAGGAAGTTTGGAAAAACGATACTGGAAACAGTGTATCAGAAAAGAAACACAAAGCAGATAGCTAATTTTAATTGATGTCAAGCTCTCTCTTCACTAGGTTCATCACTTTTCCACATATATTCTGACAAGTAACTGAAAATAAAAGCCAGTGTCTGTTTAAGCAAATCAGCAGGGGTAAAAACCCTAAACTTTTAAGATGTAAACTGTTTTATAAACATGTCAAGTTAAAGCAAAATGCCTGCAAGAACAGGAGCCCCTTCCAGCCCTGCGCGCTCGTTCATGCCATTCTCACATTTTCTGAGCCGCTTCAGATCAATTTCCCGTCACACACAGAGGGGGCAGTCGGGCTGGTTCGCTACAGTTAGAGCCTGTAAGAAACTGGAACTTCTGTGCAAGAGGGTCAGGCCTCGCCTGCGCCCACGGACACATCTGCATCGCCAGCACCTACACATGCTGCATGTGTCAAACCCACTGCTAAAAAATAATACTAACAAATCTATGGAGAAGGCAGACAGAGGCTCGATAACATTTTTACGAGGTACAATTTTGTTGTGCTGTTGAATCAGAGAGATCCAATTTCTCATGATTTATACATTGGCTTTTGCCAATGTGTAACAGAACCAGTTTGCTATTTTCTTTCATCTCCGAAGTGTTCTAAGCAGTACAGGGATTCCAGGGTCGATACACCACGAGGACCAAACAAACTGTCCAAAAGGCATTCCATATCACCGCCAGTCATTATCAAACATCTTTTTGGAAGGCTTGAAGGTATCATATAGATACATATGGAAGCAAAACATTGATTTTGCTTATTACCATTTTATTCAACATACAACTACAGTAAATCCTCATAAAATAAAGTCTGGGGTTTCTTTCTTATGGAATTCGCAATATTTTTCTGTGTCCGCACAGCAGCCTAACAATAAACAGGGCAAGGAAAGAAACCAGCTTAAAGACATATATACAGCAAGACTGGGGAGGGTGTTTTGGGGATCTTTTCAAAAGGATATCTCTGCTCTGGGATTACGTACAGTCACTGCTTGCAGCCTAGACTTGGAATTATAACTTTAAATTACCAAAATAAAGCCTTCCTCTGTACTAGGCAAGCCTAGTTTCATCATCAGTTCTCTTCCTCTCCTTTCAAAACAGTGGATTATATGTAAACTTCTCAAAAATAATAATTATAAAATAAAATTACTTTGTTTACCATGTATCTTCTCAGTGATTCTTGATTAAGATTACTTTGGTTTGCATACTTTTTTTTAGCTTAAAGTTAGCCAAAATTTGTATTCTCCTTCCCGCATTCCCTTTGGCACCTGTTCTCATCACCAGGTCCCACGGGAGCACCGTCACGCGCCGATGTGCTGGTACAGCTCCCTGCAGAGTCCAGGGAACCCTCGTGCACAGCAAGTACCGACTCTCCCCGCAGAGTCAGCTGAAGACACGCAAAATGCTTTAAGTGGGAAAACCTGTAAAGAAGTGAGTGCGCAAGGAGGTTTTGTAAACGTAACCCTTTTATAATGGGATCATATTTTAAGTACTATACAGCCATGCTTAAAAATAAAAAAGGTGAAAATTCTAAAATCAAAATGTCTTTTCCCTCTTTCCCCTCAAGCGCAAATATTTTTCTGTGGCTTTTGGCCAAATCAGTGAGAACAGAAAATTCTAGAAGACGACAGGACAATTATTCTGAAACAAAACGAAAAAAAACCAACCCAAAACGTTCAATGTTCTCCCCCAAAATAATGGAAAAAAACGTACAGCACTAAAAGCAGCGTTCGGAGTTTGGGACGTTTCTCCCCACGGGCAGGTATGGGACAGAGGCCCACGGCGCCAGCGGGCCCGGCCCGCAGAGCGGCCTGTCCCCGCGCAGGGCCCGCCAGCCGCAGGGCCCGCCAGCCGCAGGGCCCGCTGGGTGCAGGGCCCGCCAGCTGGCACGGCCCGGCCAGGCCGCTGTCAGCTCCAATCTAGGGCAGGCCGTGCAGTCCCGTTAAACAAGTCTTGCTGGTTAAGGGGTGGCCACTGTTTCCAAAGCATGGGGCAGGGGGGGGGGAGAAAAAAAAAAGCAAAAAAAAAAAAAAAAGCGCTCTGCTTCCCTTAGATTGGAGCTGGCAACTTTCACTGAGTGGAGTTTTCAAGGAGCCATGAATGAGCTGAACAAAGGAGTTCTGTGGCCAGTTTCTGGCTGAAATCCATGTCAACAGTTTTTAAGGTCACAGGTCACACTAACTAACATTTATTCCCAGCAGACCCTGCTCTAAACACAAGCTGTAAGTAGTACAAATTTGGAATTTTTCTGTAATCCCTTGAGATATTCCTGATCCTTCCACATGTTTCTGCTCAATTAAAAACAATTCTCACTTTGCACCACAAGAGAGGCCCCTGCTCAGAAATCTTATTCTATGCTAAGAATAAATGGACAAAGACTGCAATCAAAGGGAAGGAAAAGGGGGAGGAGAGGAACTCACAACAAATCACACCAAAAACCTCAAATAACTCCACACAGAATCACATTCGGTTAGTTACATTTTCTGCCATCTGTCACAAACTATTATAGATTCATTTCTTTTTATCTTAGAAAAAGAGTGGTGCAGAGCTTAGTTATTTTGGCCGAGAGGGATTTCCACACAAATGTTTCTGCATTTCACTTCAGAAGAATGATTTTCAATTTGGGTACAGAAGCTGAACACCCACTGAAAACTTCAAATTAAGTAAAATTGAAATCATAGTTGCACATGGTTATAGCACCTTCTTCGATCAGGAACTTTGCCCAGTAAGTTTGTGAACCAAAGAAAAACTACAGTTGTTTTGTTTTGGTTTGTTGTTGTTTTGTTACATTAACAAAACTTGGAGCAAGACAAAAATCTTTGCCTTACATTATTACTGCTCCCTTAAGCAGTTAGGAACAGGTGCTATAGGTTACAGTTTAACAGATAAAACAGAAATTCTGCTAGTTAATAATAATTAAAAAATGCAAGGCACCTATTACATTCTTTAAAAGCAGTGTGTTTCATAAACATATAACTTAAAGTTTAAATAGTTAGAATATAAAATAAATGGATATTTGAAGAAATTACTGGATCCTATGAGTTTATAACCTGAAGAACTTTTCAAGTATCAGTAACTGGGTCCTTACATTGAATTCTGGAAATATTTCAGAAGACAAAAGATTAAAATATTTTTTAAAATTAAACTTGTTAGCTGTATTATATAAACATTCTGTAATAAGGGTATCAAAAAAGTATTCAGACTGAGTTAACAACATTTTTTACATTCTTAAAGCAGAACTTTTTCTTCCTTCATGTTTGCACAGAAAGACAAAATTGTCAAGAGTCTGAGATTCTACAACATAAAAGTCAGGACAAAAAGCCCAGCAGCTACAATGAAAACTGATAGGTACTTTTAAATAATGTCTCCATACAATATCTTCCTCTGACAGGAGAGAAAATTGAAAAAAAAAATTTTAAAAAGGAATTTCATATTTCAATGTCTCTGTAGAATTTAGAATTTCCTATGTTCAGCAGTCTCTTCATTGCTTTAGGTTCCCTGTCTTCATTTTCTCTCCCCATCTTCAGCCCATTACAAGCAGCACAGTGAGAGGATCACGCTTACAGGAACTTCAGCCCTGAGGTTTTTAACTCCGTCCCCCATGAGCAGACTGCATACGAAAGTGTGTGTCCACTTAAGCACTGAGAAACCAGATGGGGAAGTGAAACACTCCACTCCTTTCAGTACACTTACTGATACTAATGTCTGAATCCATTTTTTATTATCCTCTAAAACTTACATTCACTTTCATTAACAATGAACTTTAATTTTTTCTTTAGGTCACAGGAGAAAGAAGCAATAGGCGTGAAGCTAAGAGTCACAATCCATCCACTGCTGTAACTGCACTGAATTTTTCTTTTTTTTTTGGTTATGAGTTGAAGCAGAAGGCGTTTAACTACAACAGAACTCCTCCATTTCTTCTTGGCATTCACTCAACATAAGGGAGCTGACAGCAAAGAACTCTTATCCAGGAGGGATCAAGAAGGGACCCATACTACTGCTCATTCAGATTTTCCTTTTAAACCGTGTTTCCCCTTTAATTTGCCAGCAATCGGGAAAAGTTCCCTGCTGTAATCAGCCCCTTCCCCCTTGGGAGTGAAGCAGCACCTGAGTGCACCGGCAGCAGCTCCGGGAAACCGTCCAGTCCGCAGAACGGGCTCCATCGCACTGCGCCGCTGCGGCTCCTCCGGCCACGTCCACCCGCCAGGAGAAGGACGATACTGCGAAAGCACCTGACACCCTACCTCTCACACAACTCATTAGGCATTTTGATAGATTGCACAATCATTTCTGCAAATATTAGGCTTCTTCAACGAGGCCTACTTAGCAGATCACTGCTGTGACAATAATGCTGAGGTTCAAGGCAACAAACACTTGGTATCTTCACCAGTCCGGTGCCAGCACAAACGGCACAGACATTCATTTTCAATGTGTACATCAACCCAAAATCTCTTCCGTGGCATTGCTGTATGCAACTCAATGAAATAACAAGAGTCCTTGTACTTGACAGGTGCTCTTACATTTTGCAACATTGCCCCTGAAATTCTCCAGAGGGGTCATATTCAATAACACACATCCAGAAGGTCCCACACACAACTCGTAGGACAAAGACAAGTTTTTCTTGTTCTTACACTGGATTCTCTCAAATGAAAATCACACCAGAGACAACTGAGACAGATGTCTACAATTGCTCATAGAGGAAATTGTTCTCATTTGTGATTGTTCAAACAATTGTTCAGTCACCAGCTGCCTGGTCATGCAGCAGCTCTGAGCTCTCTCTACCTGAGCCATTGCCCTGAAACTTCCAGTTTCTCATGAACATGGAAAAAGTAGAAAGCAGAAGACAGGCCACTGTTAAATTTGTTTAAAACAAGACAGGCCGGATGCCTTGTGGAAATCTTCAATCCATAGAAGTTCTAAATGGAATTAATATATGGGCTGATATTAAAACTGGGTTTACTTGCATCATTTCTCGCAGCAAATGTAAACAGAAAATTACAGACTCTATTCCAACATGTCAGTGGGAAGTCATCAAAAACTACTGACAGAGTCTCTTTGCCCGTTTTCTGTGAAACGCATTGTTTCCAACTTCCACTAACGGTCTTTATTATGAAAAACTTCCCCAAGCCCTCAATAGGGCAGAGTGATGCTCATACATGCAAACTTTTAGGATGTGGAGAGCATCAGTGACATTCTTTTAGTGACCAACAGATGCTTTGTTAATAAAACTTGCATATACAAATGTCCACAAAATGTCTTAACAAGATCAGTTGTGACAGCTAAAGATAACAGCTGCCATCATGCTATGTCATATCAAATTACTGCAAAGAGACTTTTTTTCCACATTGTTAACTCAAGAACACTGACTGCAAACGAATATAGTTATCTACAGAGGAACTCAAAGTGCAAGATATTTTGCATCGCCTCTGCAGAAGAGCAGTGACTTTGAGGACCAGATAGGAAAATAATGTTGAACAGCTGGAAATGATAATTGCAGTTTAACACAGCAAAGTCAAACAGTGTTTCCTAGAGTCAGCCAAAAGCCAAACCACAGACCTACCTTAAGATACAGAAGCAGCTCTTGGCCCCAGAAGATAAGCGACAGAATCCAAACCTCTGTTTGCTGTCAATGTCTGTAAGCACAAATGTGAAGTTCTGCCCAACTTGGTTAACTGCATGGCTGAAAAGAAGGAGAACAGGAGGAAAAAATTAATGCTGAGCTAACTCTGTGTCAGAAGTATCTAGTCTAAGTCACTGAACCTATAACATTTCCTCTTTCAGCAGAGTTTTTGTTTGAGAAATTAACTTCGAGAGTATACAACCTCTAGAGACTTCAATATGCTGGCTGCTGGCTGAGGGAGGATGTGGCGTTGTTGTTTTTCCTTTCTTAAGTGTGGGAGGATACTACAAATGCGTTCATCTTTAAATGAAAATGGTTATGACTGTTAACCATGTTCAATGCAGTACACACTGTACAAACTAAACCCATGTTCGTCATATAACCCAAAATATTTCTTTATACACTTCACTTGAGAATTGGTTTACTCCAAGAGCAAGAGGATATTTACTAACATGCTAAGCTTCTTCAACACTTGGATATTGACTTGCAGAAGTTTTATTATGCAGCTACCTGTTTTGCATATATGCCAGGTAAATCATTCCAAACTGTTCAGCACCTGAAACCGCACCAGGTGACTCTGCTTTACTCCAGCAGTCGGGCAATCAGTTAAAAGAAAGACCAGAATAGCGTGCAAAGGAAGAAAAGATAAACTAGAATCAAAAGTACACTGTGCTAAAGCATGACATGACTACAGAAATAACTTTGTAGGATTTTCATATGATTTTTCAAAATTAAGAGTCATTTGCCTCATCTGTAAGACCTGAACAGCTCTTCAGGAACAGCCCAGCTGAACCGAGAGCGTTCCGGGACGTTGGCTCCGCTGGCAGCACAGTGGAAGGATCACTGTGGGAACAGTTGCCCAAACTGGAAAAACAGTTTTAGAAAACAGAACAAAAACCCAGCAGCAACAACAGCCATCTCCAAAACAAAAACACAAACAACACAAAACATAAGAACGAAACCACCTAACCATAGAAAAAACACACCACACAAATGCCAGAATCTAAAAATTAATTAATTTAAAAATACTATAATTCATATCCGTATTTTACCACTAATAGGTGATCCTCAAAATAGTAAGATAAGATCAAAATAAGATGCTTTACACTTAAAGTATGGCACTTTCTGAATGTTATTTCTTAACAAAATGAAAGACATTCTTGAGATATTACCACATTTGTCTAAAGGTAATCAAACATTTATGTACAGTGATGGCAGGCTCCATATAAACCAAGCCCAATTCACCTCTCAGTTTGTACACTTCAGTGCTTCTCTCTCTTTTTGTTCAGAATGAATAAAACAATATATATTTTTAAAACCACCCTGAGGACTAAGAATTACAGCAACTGGTCCAACGTGCCACTTTCCAGGCAGATACAGAGGAATAAAGTCCCACTAGGGAGTGCTATTAGGTTGGTGCAAAAGGAACTGTGGTTTTGCATTGTTGAAATTTGCTGTTTGACTTTGGAATACATTCTTAAGTAAATGTGGTTATGTTATACATCATTTTAATGCACTTTTCTTGCTTTGTTTTTTTGCTACTGACATTACGCAGCACACACATCTCTTTCGGCTGCCATATCCCTAACTCGGGACATCCTCTACCTTCTGGAATAGTGAAAGTCCATTCTTAGTTTGAAATTATTAAGCATGCTATGGGTTACAATCTCTCCTTTTTGTTTAAATGGTTGGCTTACAGTCTTTTCAGTAGCAGTTTGTGATATTCAGTCAAACAAGCAAATCCAGAAATGGGAATCACTTTTCATTATGTTCTCATTTGCACCCCATATGGGTTTTCAGTGTTCTTATCTCTCAAAATGCTATATTGCTGGGGAAAAACAAAAAACAACAAAATAAACAAAAGCCCTAGGTATAATAAGCTACACATGGAAAGCATAAATATTTCTAGGAGAAACAGATACATGAGAAAAATACTTTCCCACTCCCTCCCCATAGGAAAGGAAAAAGATGATCAGGAAAAAGTGATTCCAAATTATCAGTAGTACTTGTGGCTTGTCAAGGTCATCTGAGTCAACAAGCACGGGTTGAGTAGCTCCTGTTGACAGCCCGGGACATTCAAATGCTCTTGTAATGCACGGAGCAGGAGCAGCAGCGGCCCTGGGACAGCAGCCACCTCCAGCAGTGCCCCCAATGTCCCCAGCCCCGGTCACCGCAGCACAGGACACGGTGCAGCAGGGGCTTTATTGACTGCGTGGAGTCCCCTCCAGAGCAGCACAGTGAGATTTCACCTCCCTTCACAGAAACTAGTGAACAGGATTTCAAGATAACTAAGAAATATCAGCTGGTCTACAGGTCAGGGAAAAAAAACTGAAAAAAGTTTTAAAAAAATGGAACAACGGTTCAAACAAGAAGTGATATTAGAAATAGATGTTGATTTATAAAGAAAATCAATTTCTACTGTAAATATCATAGATTTCACTAAAATGAGAAAAAGATGTCGAGCAGTTTAATCACAATTAAGGTCAGTTTCATCAATTAAAACCCCTCGGTGTTACGTGACCTGGGCCAAGCAATGTTCACCAATTAACTGATGCTCACAGATGCTATGGGCAGTGCTCCATCCTTTCAAAATTTCAGTGCTTGCTCTCTTCATGACATCATCAAAAATAACCCACAGTAAAAGCAAAACGAAAAAAACCTAAAACGAGTTCTGGAGCTTCAAAGCTTCGATATTAATATGCATATTTGACAATTCTACTCAAGCATTTTCACACCTAAGTATTACACAGGAGTAAACCAAAATGCACTCTTACTGCTGCCCCGAACAGTTCACGCTTTAAAAATTTTTTTTTTTTTTTTGATGGTGCCCATAAAAACCCCAGGAAAAAGTGATTCTAAGACTATAATTTGCACTTGGGTGCTTTAAATCACAGTCAAGCAGACAGAACATTAGGAATGGTATGGTTTTTATTTTCTACAGTGGTTTTATTGACAAGCTTATTTTCTTGTAAAGTTTGAAAAGCTAACACTACCTGTCCACACAGAACGGGAAACAAAACTTGGTCAAAGTCTGTAGAACTTCCTGTGGAGAGAAAAAGAGATAATTTATACATCTGTTGGGACCAATAAATCTAATATTAACCACATCACACAATTTCACAACTTTGCCCTGAAGAAATAAGAGACAGATGAAGAAATATGGGCTTTATCAATTACATGGAAGGAGTACCAGGCAGTCAATCATGTGAAATAATAAACATGATCAAACTTCATTAAAAATGAAAAATTAATCAAGATTCACACATGGGCAGGCAGCAGGAGCCATCCAGCAATTCTCTGAAGAGCAGGAGGAGGTGGGCTGTTGAGTGTTAACACGTCCCTGGGGCCCAAGGCTGCCCTGACCATATGGATCCCAGTGAACGCCACCAGCCCCCCGGGCCTGGCCGGGCAGGACCCCCCCGCACAGGGGATTGGGGAGCCCTCCCCACACCCGCTACACCAACAACAAAAGATAAAGCCAAGAGGTCTGGAGCAGGAAGATTTAATGGTGTTATTAGAAAGAAAACCTAAGTGTTAAAAGACCGATTAAAATAACGTGTGCTAAAATTAATAGAAATTGTTTCGTCTACAAACCATTTTCTAAATGTTGCAAAACAGCACCACGGGCAAACTTACATATAGGCTTTGCATGATCTCAAATAAAACGCATGAATATGAAAACAGAAGACATGATCAGCAGAGAAATTAATCAACTTTGCAACTTTAAACAAATACAGTCATTAAAGAGGCAAAAGCAGAAACATTTTAGTCCCAAAACAGTTGTGTTCATAGACGAAAGAAATCAATTTGCGTGATCTTATTCTATAGCAACAGAAAGGCGCATTCCCTAGGCCGGAGGCCAGCAGAGGCCTGCCCAGCGGGCAGCCCCGCGCCGCCAGCCGGCCCGCTGCTCGCCGCCCTTCTCACCTCACGTTGCAGCGCCTGCAATGCCAACTGTACCCCTGCTTGCCGCTGAAACAAGCCAGCCTTGACGAAGTGACTGACCCTCGGATAAATGCAACACTTTTCTGACCAACAGTAATAAATTATCATCAACAACTAAACCCATGCTTTCCGCTTCATTTATTTCTAAAACCAATGTCATCATTCAGCAAATAAACTACCCCAGTCTAATAACCTACTCAATGAAGTAGAAAACATTTGCCTCCCTTGCAGAACATGTTCCTCCTCCATCACTCAAATGAGCACAGCCCGTTCTGAGCAATGGTCCCAGGCTCAACTGCTCGTGGACTCTGCTTTGCAGGTTTCTTGACAACTAAAACGTGGCAAGTTCTTAAGATTTCAGGCAGAAACGTATACGGAAACTTGGACTTCTTGACAGTTTATTGATAGATTATTTAACAACCTCCTGTTTTTAAAGAACAAGAACGGATCTATTGCAGAATGCCATGTAAAGCGAAGCAGAGTTCTTTCTTCCTTTCAGCTGCAGCAGGAAACTTGGAGGGAACCGTATAGGTTGCAGAGGAAACTCTGCAGAAATATGTATTTCGATAGAAAATAACACCTTGATAGTAAAGGCCTCATTAATGTGATCGGGTTCACCGCTGTGCAGGACAGCCTGGCTGCTGAACAACTCCTCTTGTTTGCCTACAAAAACTACAGCTTGGCAAATTTTAACTAGGACACAGTTGTCCTCTACCCACAACTGAAATCTCAATACATAACACGTTAAGGAGGAAAAAAACCCAACCAACCAACCAACCAACCAACCAACAAACCACAAACAGAATTCTAACATAATCAAAATTATAATCACAGGAGAGGAAACTGCCTATATTTTTATTGGCCTTATCAATACAAATTGTCCTCAAAATCATGACTGCACATCTATTTTTTAGAAACAAAGCCATGTAACTGCTACATAGAATTCTGAAAGGAAACAGTGTTAAAAGGTAACATGTCATCAGTCACCTCAAAATGGCAGAATATATTGTCTCCATTATTTTGATGATTTAAATAATTACTGTAACTGCAAGTAAAAATATTCACATAGTTAAACACACTAACATCTCCTCAGTGTTGTGTTATTGAAGGATAAGAGCGTATTGCTCAGAACTCACTTTGTACTTGTTTCTTTATATTTATAGCTTCCTAAACACAGAAAATGAAATTTTCACTTAGAGAGGCAATATATTGAACCTGTACTGTGATACATTGCCTTGTCTTTTAAAGAAAGATTTTAGAGTGATACTATTATATGGCTTTTATAATGTTATTTGACATAATTTGCCACTCATTATACAACAATACTTATATGCCTCGATTTACGACTAAGACATTGAGACTAGTACAGGTTAATCACAGCCATATTTTAAAATTTTAACTATTTTTAAAACATCACATACGGAGTTAGATTTTAATTAGCAAAAGTGCTGATCTTTTGCAAGTAAGACATACAATTACTGGAGAACTATTTAATTTTTGCTCAAGTTGCAAGCTCGTGACTATAGATGTGCTGCTTTTCCTCGCCAGTTTGACAGCTGAGCAATGCCCACAAAACACACAACTTCCTACGACACCTCTTCAGGTGAGTCCTTACTTACGGTCTAGAAATATCACCCTTTCTTTACAGTTTCAAACCAAAACCATAACAAAATGAAACCCAGAATCCCTTCGTGTCAGCATCTGACAATGTTTTTACCTGACATGAAACACAGAGGCAGCATCAATAACCTGTTTTCTTATTTTATTACCCTATGGCCATTTTCTTAAAGAAACAACTACATGAATGCCTCTAAAGCAAAACACCCTAAAAAGAAGAAGAAAAATAAAAATAAACAAAAGCCACCCCAAACAATCCAGGACACACAGCTGATAAACGTAAATTACCCAGGAGCTGAAAGCCCTGTCTCTGGGGTATCACATGCCAGTTTTCTGGATCAATCCCCAAGTTTCTCTTTTCACAAATCTTTCTCCATGCAGTTTGATTTTTAACATTTTAATGAGCAGAGCGCATCTCTAGCAGCAGGCGGCACCGTTAAAGTGCAGGGCATGAACCGCGTCCCCGCGGATGCCGCTCCGGGACACGCACCACCTGGCTCCTGCTCCCAGCGCTCCAGCTCCTTTCAGAATCAAAACACCGCTGACATTATCAGCCCCACTCGGGTTTGCTAAAACCCTTCCCAATCAATACAGCCAGTACATAACTTATCGGAGACAACACAGAGCTCATTGATTACGTTTGGTTTCAGTAGCAAAGTTTTCACAATAAATGAGGCAGGAATGCGGCGTTCGGCCCCTTGGTGTCACGTCCCAGCCCAAGGAGGTGCGGCGGGATCTGAAAGGGTTCCCTCCACACACACACGCAGGAGAGACTTGAAACGCGTATGGAAAGCAAGGTTGTTAAATACACACAATACACACGTGGCTTATGTCCCCAGTTCTCTATATACTGAGATGAAATAGTAAAGAAAGCTCAGCACTGCTGAATTTTTTTGCATATTTACTTGTGAATTTAATACACAAGCTGCATCTTAAGTATTTTTTATTTTTATTTTTAAACCTTTCACCGTATGCTCCCGCTTCCAAGTCAATGCAACAACTTCAAAGCCTCTCAAATATACAGAATCGCTTCATTTCTTTTGTTCGAGTGAATACTGGTAACAAGTATCCCATGCTGCAGTTGCAAATAAATAAAACAGTACTGATAAAAAATGATATGCAAATCGCTGGTCCAGTGCAAGAAGAGCAAACTGTTGCAAACAATCTACTCTTAGAAAGATGTGCGATGCAACTAACATTCAAAGTGGAACCAGAAGTCTAAGTAGAAGTTGGAGAGAAAGGAAATAAAAATACAGGCAGAGACCTGTGAAAAATTATGAACGATTAAGGCAAGACACTCAAATATTAATGCGAGTCGGAGAAGGGAGACAATACACCACAAAACCCAACAGGTTGGGGACCTGTATTTGGAAGCCTGTTGGGAAACCTGAGAAAAACAAGATGAAGCTGAGAAGACGTCCCAGAGTACAGACAACACCATCAGCTGTGGATCATGGGGGAAAAAACAGCCCCAAACCCCACAACCACTCTTCAGAAAGCACATACATTTTTACAAGAGGACAATTCAAACCTTACAAGAGAGCAGAGCATTGCAAATGAGTTTTCCCTGGAGAGAAGAGATGATTCGGTGATGAAGGAGATGACCCTGGCCTGGAGGTGAGATGGAGCTGCGGCTGCTGGGAGAGAAACGCTGAACAGAGCCGGTGGAAATAGAAATAGCTTCCATCTTAGCCAGCTTGAAATACCATCCAAGCCCATGAAACAAACATGAAATCCGTCGCCTTTGCACGGAGGGACACCAAGAGAGTTTCAAGAACACGTCAGCGGGCTGGGGAGGCCAGGGCCACGGGGGGCCCCGCGCTGCCGGGGAGCAGGGCCAGCGCGGGGCCCAGCCGAGCCGCGGGGGGCACCGAGCGCTGGGCCTGCTCAGAACACCCGCGCAGCCCGGCAGCAGGAACGGCAGCACGGCATAACCCAGAGCTACGGCGTTGACTGAAGGAACATATCATCCAATTGTTTAGAAATTCGGGTCATACATTCATCTACCTTACAGCCACAAAACTGTACACTGCTCTTATTTTTAATTCACCCGTTTGAGTAATTTCAAGCTAACAATTAAACCATCCACTGCAATGGAACAACAGGTTTAAGAGTTCAAAACAGTTGTCAGTGCACCCAAATAACCAACTTAACCCTGACAACAACTCTGTTCAAAACCCACAGGGCGGGGAAAGAAAAAGTACAGAATAATCCAGAACATCATAAATTCTGTGAGCTCTGCACGGCTGCTCAGAAATTCAGCTACGTTTTCCTAGGAAAGGGAACATCTTTCTGCACAATAAGCAGCATCTCGGTAACAAGTTTTGCTAACTATTTTAAGCATTTTACAAAGGAACTGCTTACAACGGATGAGAAAAGGCAGTCATGTTTCTAAATTTTATTGAAACAATAGAAATGTAATAATGCAATGCCAGCACAAAAAATTCAGCCACTAATTTGAACACACATATGAGTAACAAACAGGGTTCAGTACGTCTTGTGTTTTGAAAATTTAAATTTTATTTTGTATTTATTAGTAGTATCAGTCGATATTACCTTACATCAAATTTTCCTAAAGTTATTATTACAGATTATTCTCATCAATTAACAAACGCCCTGTAATTATGTAGTTAAAAATCAGGAGAAGCGTTCCAATCCAAGCAGCTAATAAAAACTAATTCTCAAATTAAAAAGAAAGTATCCTGCAAGCAAAGGCAGCGTGATGCGGCCACAACAAAAAGCCAGGATTCTGCAAGATGACGAAGTGGAGAAAGCAAAGAACAATAAACTTAAAAGCAAGATCTCTCTAAATTTTAAAGATTTTTCTACTTTTTAAAAGGCTGATATAGCACATTAATTTTTTTAAAAATGATGGCTCACTTAAAATATTTATGTCTAATTTCATCTTGCATTGATTTTGTCATGAAATCTTTTTACATCTTATAGGAGTACTGAATGTTACTGATTTTCATAATGGTCAAAATATTTTAAGAATTCGTTTTAACCGGTTCTTTAAAAGAACGTTCTACCTCAAAAAATCAGGACCATAATTTGCTTAATAGTATTAATTTAAATTACCTTGATTTAGTTTTATCTCTACTTTTTAAATTCTGCTAGTATTGCAATAGAACTTTATAGCACTGGTTCGCCCATTTGCTTTATGTTCTAAAAATCCATTAGCTCTTTCTGAGCAATTATAAAGCTTGAATTAGGGGAGGGTTTTTCTCCTACAAAAGTCACTTCTTCCTGCGTGGGGGTCAGAAGGGGACCGGTACCCAGCGTGAAATAACATCATCGCTCTGAAGGTAACCAATCGTTTTCAGGAAAATGCTGGGTTTTAAAAACACACAAAAACCCCAACACATATATATACACAAACCTGGTAACAGGAAGAGCGTGAGATAAATAATATTTCTTAAGCATATTGTGGCCTGCTAGCGTTTAAATATTTTAAATGTAAAAAATACGTGCACAGATGGGCAACTTTTCTACTTGCATTACATTACTAAAGACATACTTCAAGATAAAGCTCAAAATCTCTGAATTTTTGCAAGCTAATTGTGACTCTGTTAGAAGTCCCAGCCCAAGGCAGCGCTTTCTGCCAGCAGCCCCTCAGGCCTGTGTGGCCGCTGCGGGGTGAGGCCGTTGCGGGGTGAGGCCGTTATGGGGTGAGGCCGCTGCGGGGTGAGGCCGCTGCGGGGTGAGGCCGCTGCGGGGTGAGGCCGTTATGGGGTGAGGCTGTTATGGGGTGAGGCTCCGCGCCCCCCAGCACATAATGGGCCTGCGCTGAACTCCGGCTCCGCGGCCCCTCTGGGACACAGGCCTGGCAGATGTGACAGACCTGTGGCAGAGAACTGGCTCCAGTTCTGCCTTAATGACAACTGCAACCTCTCCACTAATAGAACAAAAGAACTCGAACGACTATTACTTCTTTTTTCAGTAGAAAAAAACCTGAAAGCAAAGCTGAACTAAACATTTCAGCAGTTTTTCAGAGAGATCTCCTCATTAAACGTTTTTAAAACCCTTTCAATAAAATTAAGCTTTAGTTTTATCCTAAGACAAATGGATTTTAGCAAACATGATTTTTTAAAAAATCCACTGCTGATGTAGTAAGAATTGTTCCAGTCTTAAATCACAAAGAATTGAAAAATTATACAAACAAGCATAAAGAAATCAGGTCCGATTATGTGCATAAACATCAATCAATTGGTAAATATAAGAAGTGTCAATATCAGAATAATTGAATGACATCTATTGTAAACATGTAGTGACTAAAAACGAGGAAGATTTTCACTTCCGTATTTAGGAAAAATTAGGCAAAAGCTATTAGCTGTGAAAAGCTAATCACATACTTCTCACACCAGAAGTCAATCGCCCAGGTACACTGCATCAAAACCAAACCTTTAAATATATACTTTGGTAACATCCGTTAAATATAAGAATTCTGGCTTACGATGACTGGCCCTTTCAGCCATGGTCTCAAACGCTCTATTCAGCCACAACCGCATACCCACTTAATCAGCAATCATTGTTCTCCCGAGCAGGACTTTGTTGTCAAGACAAGCACTGAAACCTTTAAAAAATTTCAGAACTGGCATAAGAAAAAAGTGATCTTTGTCAAACAAGGACAAATTTATGCAAATCTTTTATAAACATTCACAAACATTTATTTAGCTTTTGAAATGTTGGCCTCATTTGAGAGCATGAAAATGAGGGGGAAGTAGGAAGATGCAAAGGACAGCTTAGAGGCTGGCACACTACATAAATATTCAGAAGGAAGATTATAGGATTCATGTTAGGCTGTCTTAGGTTTCTCCAAAGTCCACATAGAATACCGAAGAACAAAACTAACGAGAAGTAGAGCAGATGTTAGACAATGCAGCAGCCCCATTTCCACACTCGCTTGGCTATACTCTGATGCTTTCATTTTTTCGTTCAATATGGTTAGGTCATTCAAGGATTCTCCTATAGACTCTGTATTGTGGCTACTGAGCTATAAGCTGGACCTCTGTCAGCTTTCCAAAAGTTCCCAATGAAAAGGCATTATGCAAATTCTACCTCTCTTACTCTCTTTCAGGAAAAAAGCCTCCAGTATGCAGTCACCGGAGTATTGGAAGTCCCAGCCTTCATTTCTGTATGGTTGTGTTTGCCTTAGGGCCATGCTGCTTGTTTTGACAGTGGATCCCCCTAGATAGTTGGGATTAGTCGAGCTTGTTTAGATAAACTTGAAATCAAGGCCTTCTCTAGGTAGACAGCTAGATGTAGCTACCGAGTTTCCAGCTGCCTCCTCCTTTCATCCCCAAACAACTGCAGATTCACAGCAGAGATCACAGCCACGGGCTATGTCACATACATAAGTACAAAATTAAAGGCTGCTAAAAGAAGCCTTTGTAAGTCTTAGTGCTAAAATAAGGAATCTGTACTGCATAGTTTAAACAAATTATTCAAGAAGCACCAATAAAGGTCTGCAACGGATAGTTAACAAGACATGTTCACAAAAGAAATACCCTGTTTACATAAACGGGCGAGATCACGCTTTGTTAATCACTTCTGCACCATCCACTATCCAACCTTTTTAAAAACACGTGCAAGTAAATGCTCTAAACCAGTATTTGTTAGAATATCTCAAACACAAACTCTGTGACCGTAGGAGACTATTATGAAGGTACTATTCCAATTACATTTTCAGTCATATTCACCACCAGATTGGGCCAGATTTGATCTTTACTATAACGAGATAATGCAAACCATAGGAACTCATTCACACAAATAAAATACATTAAAAGAAAAGGGCCAGAGCTCCAAACCTAAATTAAAACCTACAATCAAAACCCACCTATGTAACTGTCTGCATTGTAGTTCAGCCCCAACAGGAGATTAATTTTTCAGGGGGTAGGAACAATTAATTGCTAGGATGCTATAAATCAAGAAGCAGGGGGGAAAAAATAGTTCAATGAATTGTAAATATCATTTAAAAGCAGCTCCCATCCATTGCTCAAGAAAAAGGGTGTGAAGAAACTCGTGATGTTGCAAACAGTTTAAATAAAGACAACAGCAGAATTTTATGGTAAAGCAGCAAAGGTAAGAATTTGGGACCAACAACTTCTCTGCCTCTGAGCAAAGAAGGACTTCAGGGTCACTTTTTTGCCATTTCCATATTATAAAAATTCTACCATCTCTCACTGTAAAATTAAGTCATTTCACTGACAAGATCTTTTATAGAAACTCAAAGCATTGAGAAATCTGACAGAATAACATTAGAGTCCTATTTCTTCCTGTACTGGTTACCAAAGAGAATATCAGAGCGTATCTGGAATTCACTCAGTCATTCTGTGTCCTAAGGTCCCCGTTCCTGACATCCTCAGCAGGAAACCAGCTGCAGACCGGGCATCCTGATCAACAACTGGGCAAAACTGTGAAAACAGTTCACTCCTGACAAGTCATGAGAAAAACAGTTTCATCATGCTATTGTACTTAAAACAGAAGAACACTTTTAGAATTGTTACCTGAAAATTAAATATGCTAAGAAAAATGCCACAGATCTACCTAGCAGAGTGTTATCAGAGACCAGAAAGTGATGCAATTCATGGATTTGCCTTCTCACAAGAGTCTTGTGATCGCTGTGACCAAGACTCTCCCGCCTGCTGGAGAGAAGAGCCCACGGCCGTGGAAGAGCCGAAACGCAGGTCACCAGCAAAGCCACTTCCCAACTCCCGTCCACTTTTTGCAGCTGAGGAAACAACACAACTAAACAACCATCCCAAAGGGGGCAACAGCTGACTGACTTGTAAAAGTCAGGACTACCTGGTTCTCAGACTTGCGTTCACGTCACACCTGTTTGAGAATTCTCTAAAGGAGAAGGAAGGAGAAAATGATGATATATGATGGGGACACTAGTGCCCCCAGGGCAAGAAGAACTTTTCTAACAGTAAACTTCACAGAGATGAGATGGAGCCAGTGATCACCTTGGACAACTGAAGGTTATAAGAGGACACAGCTTTCCAAATTCGCCAGTCTTTTCACAGCTTTCAGATTTCCAAGTACGATAATATGCTAGACAGAATAGCAATCAAAAACCTGAAAGCTATAAAAATATTCATTAGCTGTGTAAAGTGGGTTTTGCTTGAAGACAGGACAGCCGATATGTACAAAGATGACCGGACTTAGAAACTTAAGTTTCCCAACTATAAAGCTAAGAACTTTGGACTTCCCTGGGTTAACACAGAATAATTCCAACTTTCCTCTAGAATACACTACCAGTTCTACGCTGCTACCCAGACACGTGTGAAAATCTGAGTATGTCATATGTCATCCCACTAAACTATTGCTTTAAAAGTCATCTCTAATCAAGTGAGAAAGTGTTTAGCTACTTTATGACTGCTCAAATGAAGACATGGCATACCTGAGATGGATTCACAACTCTAACCCTGAGCACACCACTTAACCTGCTGATACTTGTGTCAGGAAATTCTACTCCGTGCAAAGGACGGGACTTCCCAGTGTTCCTGTACCTGCAAACATCAAAGCACATCAGACACAGCAAGGAGGAGAGTTACGTGCATTGAGACGCGCTGACAACAACTTTAACGTGCCTACGCCCACCATATTGTTAGGCACTTGAATTTTATTATTTTTATTTTTAAACAAAATTAAGATACTTTATACATATTACAAGTTTTTAAACAATTTTTAAAAATTGTTTAAAAATTGACCAATAGGACCAGTACAGAGTTGAATGGTTCGGGAGACTGAAACGAGAAAACTTCTGAACTAGTTTGATAATGACTGGCTTAACAAACCAAAGCAGAATATGAGCATCTCTCATTTTAAAGAAACTCATCTTTACTTGAAGTGAATATTTTATAGTTTTATCAATAAATTTAAACATAAGTGATAATGATTCCTCACTTTAGGCCTGATCCCACCACCTTTACTCACACGAGTAGTCCCACAGGATTTTAATACGACTACCTCAACGAATAAGGGTTGGCAGGACAGCTTTTAAATTATTCATATATTCAGAGATTTTGAAGGCCAGAAGGGACCATTATGATCATCTAGTCTGACCTCTTGTACAACAAAGGCCATGCGATTGTATCCAGTAATACTTGCACTCAGCTGAATAATTTGTGGTGAAATCAAATTGTGTTTATTGAACTTCCAATATTGATTCAAATTTTACATGAAAGGAAACAGAAATTGTTTAGAAAGTGGCTTGAACTACATTTTCTCACATTTGAACCCAATTAGTCCTCTATTTCTGTTTAGAATTTTTCTAACTTCTGGACACTGGCTTTTGACACAGCTTTTACACACGGGCTTTGGAGTCCAACACCATCTCAGGTGCTCTCGGGCCAAGTCATCTCCTGGGCTCCTTCAAAAGATTAATGGGCAATTAATTACTATTTGTTTTCTGCACTTTTACCATTCCTGCCCTGCACCATGATTTCTGAAATACAGATTTCATAACTGGAAAAACATTGGACTAATGTTATCAATGATGCAACAAACAGAAAACAGTATCACCAAGTAGTAGTAAAATAAACACACAAAATACTAGAGAAAGCTGGAGTGCCATCATGGTGCCGTGTGAAATTCTGTGCAGCCCTGCTGGATTACTGAAAGCAGCTATTCTATCAGGCTGTTAAATAGATACTCTGGCTGAATTCTCTCATCATAGAAATACCTAACTACTATAAGCCTTAGATTTACTAACTTCAATTCTGAAATGGAACCTGGATGAACAGATTATGTCAAAGGTTCT